>NC_133757.1:65000360-65636790 GCF_036562045.2 Rhinolophus sinicus
TGAAATTTGGTATTGTACCTAAGAAATCTCTGCCTAACACTTTACTGAGGTTTTATCTTACTTTCTAGGAGTTTCATAGTTTTAGGTTTTATATTTATGCCTATAATCCATTTTGAGTCTTTTATTTGTATATGGTACAATGTATATATATATATATATATATATATATATATATATATATATATATATATATATTTTGTAAATGGATATTCCATTGTTCAGTGCCATTTGTTGAGATAGTTATCCTTTCTACACTAAATTACCTTTCTATTATACTTAAGTCAAAATTCTGTTTTTCATATATGTCTAGATCTATTTCTGGACTCTGTTCTATTAATTGATTTGTCTTTGTGTCAAAATTGGACTGCCTTGATTTCTGTAGCTTTATAATAAGTCTTTAAAAATCAGATAGTATTAAATTTCTAGCTTTGCTCTTTGTTTACAAAGTTGTTTTGGTTATGCGATATTAGGGAGTTTGCATTTCTAGGTGAATTTTAGAAACAGCCTGTCAATTTTTAGAAACACACACACAAAACCCACTAGATTTTGACTGAGACTGCACTCAGACATAGAGAAATTTTGGGGAGAATTAACATCTTAATGATATTGAGTCTTCTTACCCATGAACAAAATATATCTCTCCATATATTTAGGTCTTCTTTATTATCTCTCAGCAATTTTTTTTTTAGTTTTTACTGTATAGATTTTGTCAGATAGCATTTTATATTTTTGATGTTATGAATTACATTTAAAATTTATTTTCTTATTATTTGTTGCTAGTATATAGAAATACAATTGATTGTTGTATAGTGATCTTGCGTTCTGCAATCTTGTGAAACCCTTTGTTAGTTCTAGTAGCTTTTCTGGTAGATTGCATCAGCTTTTTCATAGACAATCATGTCATCTGTGAATAACAAGTTTTTTTTCTTCCTTGCCAACCGAAATGCTTGTTATTGCTTTTCTTTGCCTTATTGAACTGTCTAGAACTCCTAGTACAACGTTGACTAGAAGTGATGAGTGGACATCCTTGTGTTGTTACTGATCTTAGGACAAAAGTGTTCAGTATTTTACTTTTCAGTGGCTGTAGGCTTTTTATTGATGTCCTTTTGAGGCTGATAACATTTCCTTCTATTACTAGTTTGATGATAGTTTTTATCATGAATGAATGTTGAATTTTGTCAAATGCTTCTTCTGTATCTATTTAGATAGTAATATGGTTTTTCCTTTTTAGTTTGTTAATGTGGCCGGTTATATCAATTGATTTTTAAATATTAAAGCAAGCTTACATTTCTGGGATAAACTCTACTTGCTTATAATATATTATCATTTTTATATATTTTTATTTAATTTGCTAAAACTTGGTTTAGAGTTTTTACATCTATGTTGATGAGGGATATTAGTCTGTAGTTTTCTTACGATGTCTTTGTCTAGTTTTGCTATTGGAGTAATGCTAGTTTTATAGAATGAGTTGAGAACTATTCCCCCTTTCAAATTTCTGGAAGAGTTGTGTATATGGAATAGATATGGTTTCTTCCTTGAATGTTGTAGAATTCACCTGTGAAGCCATCTGGACTGATATCCACTTTTTGATGGTGCCATTGTTTATGTTAAGGAACTCTGCAGACTTGCAGGGTTCACTGAAAATATTGAGGATATTACCTCCAGCACAGAATGGCATCTTCCTTATAAGGACCTATGGGGAATATTTCTTCTAGGTCTTGATTTCAGTTCAAGGTATTTGCCCAAATTATTTGCTCTTTATTCTATCTTGCATTCAAAGAGAATATTTCTCTGCTCATTCTTCCACATGGCAGCTTTCCTGGTGCTAGAAAACAATGACCACGCCAGTAGGTATTCTCCGTCCATGCCATGTTTCTTCACCTGACCCTTACCTGGCCTATGGCAAGCCAAGATGGCTCTGGGGAAGCCCCAAGACTACTCCCTCTCCCAAGGGTCAGCTGCTTGTATCTGACTACATTACTTTTTAATAATAATCCCCTCAGATTGTTGTACAGAACTAAAGACAATCTTAAAAGAACTGTCAACCAATGAAAAATAAAATAAGGCTACCATCTTCCTTCTGGTTGGATCATTACAAGTGGTACAGACATAACTAAGTACCCATGGGCTGATCATAATGACCCAAGCTCAAAATGTGAAGGAAAATGTTCCTCAGTGTAAGACCTTTCACAGACTAGCCCCTTCCTCCTTTCCAGCTTCAAGGGTCGTATATTCCTTTTTCCTTTCTTCTAATCTTCCTGCTTTTCATGTCCTGCCATGAGTCCCTCCCTCACACTGTACAGTCCCTGTGTTCTGCACATTCCTTTAAAATTACCCAGCACTGAGTGAGAATCTACATGCCAGGCATTTTCCTCCTTTAATCACTGTTTCATTGTATGCTCATAATCCTCATTTGTTATTCCCATTTCATAGATGAGAAAACTGATGTTTACAGTGGTTAGGTAACATGTTAAGGTCACACACCTAGTCAGTGGTGGAGAAGGATACAAATTCATCTCCCAAACACTATGCGTTAGTGCTTGGTGCCAGGATGTTCTAGGTTGTCTCCCTCATGGCACCGTGTGCTTCTCTAGGTGGAAGTCATGCCATCCTAATATATGGGTTTCTACTGCACAAAGTGAAAACTGCAAAGGTTTGCCAAATAAATGAATCCTAAGTGGAGTTCTAGATTTCTTGTTTTTAATCTAAGAAGGAGGACACAGACACATAGAAGGAAAGAAAGAAATGCTTGAGCCAAATCATGTTATCTTTCAGTGGTAGGAGGGTGGAACAGAGGTAGGGATATTTCATTTACTCATTGGGATAATCAGATCGGAAAAGGAAAACAGTCAACATCTGATTGGAGGATCTGAAAACAGTGTGGGTAATAAATCCACCTGCAGATGTGTTGTAGTGCATGAAGCTTCCTGAGAAGGCAGGAGGGGGTCACAGGGATGTACATTTGAGAAGGGTGGAAATTAGCATGGAGAGCCCAACATGGCTGCCTCCGAAGCATTAAGTGTGATTCTGAAGGCTTTGAATAGGGGCTCAACAATACATTTGCTGGACTCTGTAAAAAAAATAATGAGGACATCTGGGTTTAAATGCTTCTTTTGTCCTAGTCTATATTAATAGACCTGGTCTCCGTTTGGAATGGAATGTGGCAGAAATGGGGCTGCTGGGAATGTGGCCCTGTCCTTGATGTAAAGGAGAGGCTAATGGGTCAGAACCTGGCACACAGCAAACCCCTAAGTGATCCCAGTTTGGTCCAAAGTAGTTGATTTGTGGGAAGTAGCACGTTGACCTCACAAGCAGGACTTCTCAATGGCCTGTCTCAATTCCAGCTCATTTCCTGCTTAGCTGTGTGGTGCCCGTCCCTCTGGAACTGTGTGCCCATAGGCCCTGGATGTATACCCATCACTGCCCTGGGAGTGGGCAGACTGAGGCTACCACACTGGCCCTGCTGGTTACTGGCTGTGTGGCCTCTGCCAAGCCACTGAAACATTCTGAGCCTCGGCTTCCTCATTTGTAAAATGGGACTTTGCTCAGCATCTGGCCCTCACAGACACTGGAGGGCTTTCGCAAGGTAAGTTTTTACAGCATGTCAGTCAGTCATGCACCTTTGGATCCAAACACTGAAGGCCCTACTGTGATAGTTTCCTCTGGGGCTGTGTGCAGATTTGTCCCTGGATGAGGTCCAGGAGTGGTTTGGCAGGATGGTCAAGGTAGTGCCAGTCAAAACGTGTGGCAGTCATTCAGAGACAGAATGAGCAGCTGGACCGAATAACAGTGTCTTTAGGTTTAGGAAGTGTTTGATCATTCCTGACTATGCTTCACTGTAACTGCCCATCCTCCGCATGACTCACCTGCCTGAGCCTGTGGGTGGTCAGGAGTTACTGATGGGGGCACTAGGATAGACTGACAGGTGACCTCGGTCAGGCCTCATTGGTACCCTCTGTGTGCATCCTGAAGTCACATCCCAAGATATGGAAAACACATCCCTTAGCCTGAGTTAGGTGGAGGGCACAATGAGTAAGAGTGGACCACTATCAGTTCAACTCTTGCCTCCCTGCTTCCTGGTTGTGAGACCTGGAGCAAGTAGTATCAGCCGACCAAGGCTCAGTTTCACCCTACATACAATGGGGATGAAGATGAAAATGATGGTGCTGCAAAGGGTAGTTATATGAAATGAGATACTATCTTTAAAACATGTAGCAGAGTTTGTTTCACAGTAAATACTCAAATATTAATGTTCATCGTCAGCTATTACACCCAGAGCTGAGACTGGAAGAGTATAAAGTCGTTGAGCCCCTTTGCTCTGAGGAAAGTTGGGAGGTCTCACCAAAGGGCCCAGAGACAGTTTCCTGGCATCTCCTCTTTTGGGGAGGCTTGTGCCCATGGGCAGGGACACAACTGTGAGGAGAGGGCTTTCCCTCCAGTTGTCAGGGCTTAGGGAAAGGAGTCTTCCCTCTTTCTTCCATACCCCACCCAAGTTGGGGGCCAGAAGGCGCATCATCTGCCCTGACACAGGGACCTCCTCCCATTTTTTTTCTTTGGGATGAGGAGTGGTGAGGAAGTTCATGGAGACTCACCTTCGGGGGCAGGAAGAAGACTGCAGAAAGTCAAAGGGAAGCCAATCTTGCCTTCCCAGAACAGGGATGGGGACGAATCTTGTAGGGGAGGAGCACCCTGGCTGCTGTGCTCCCATCTCAGTTACCACCCATTTTCCCAGGTTCCCTCTCCTGACGATTAGTCTGCAGTGAGGACAACCCACAAGGTTGAGGGACCCCTGGAGCCTGAGTCTGGCCTTGCCCTCTGGTAGACCCAGTGACGACCTGCCCTGACGGATGGACAGGTAGGTGTCTGTCATCTGAACAGGAGTGGGGAGTGCTCACCATCTGTGTGCTGTTCCCCACTGTGTCCGCTGAGGCCACATCTCAGTGACAGGCTGAGAGGTCACATATGTGGGGACACGGGGACACACAGACACACAGACACACAATGCCTTACTGGCCAGAAAGGTCATGCAAATGAGTGAAGCCAGCTAAGTATAAGACTAATGGGGAGGAATGGGTTTGTGATGACCTGGAAACCTTATGACTGATTCAAAGGGAGAGAGTTTACTAATATTAGAAATACTCTGGCTGGGTGCAGTCTGTCCAGGACCTGTTTATTCCTATTTGACAGTAGCAATGCTCTGTATTGTCCACTCTGGCTGTGGTTTGGGGCTGGACATGGGGGTGGGGCCACATGGCCATGGGACTGACCCCTGGACGTCCCAATGGAGCTTCATCCACAGGGGCTGGTGAAGAGAGACAGATGAGCTCAGCCAGCACCAGTGCAGGCCACGCTCTTGCCAAGATGCTGGGCCTTGCCATCCTGGTGGAGTCCCCTTTGTACCTTTGGAGCCTCTGACAGCCCCAGACCCTGTCTGCAGAGGGAAGGAGGGTTAAGGGAGGAAATCAGTGGATGGGAGCTGCCCGGTCCCCGCAGGGCGACCTTGGGTTACATGCTTTTCCGAGCTTCTGGAGAACAACACTCCTTCCCACAATGGGTCCAGGGGCTCCTGTAGGTCTTCTGGAGTTCCTAAAAATTGACAATCTCTGTCTCAAGTGTTATTTCCTTTCCAGTAGCAATGCCCCTATAATGAGGTGTGGACTTCTCAACCGAGAGTTCAATAAAAAAGAAGCTTAAGTGAATAAGGAATTTGCAAATCTGAAAAACTGGAAACAGGCCAGGAGTTCAGTGATGCTGGAAGAAACTCGGGATATGCCTGGGAGCACCAAAGCCCCTCTCTAGCTTCCCACCTGCTCCCAGAACGCTAGAAAACCCCAACAAGAATATTGGAAAGCCTGGCCATTAGGAGGTAGCTCGTGGCCTATTTTTAGCCTGGATCATATTTCAAAGCCAAGGAAGAAGCCCATCTTCAGCCTTAACAACCACCCTCTGTGCAGAGATAAGGGTTGTGGTCAAGAGGTGCAGCTCTGTGTGTGCGCATGTACACATGGCTGCAGACCCTTCCACTGGCTGAGATAAATCAGACTTTTAAACTGTCTTTAGCTAATCCATCTTAAAACAGTTCACAGACAGGAGGCAGGCCTTGGCTTTGGGCAGAGTATGTCGCGGGGACTGTCACTGTGATATCTGAGAGCTGAAAGGGGTGTGCTTCCACATTTGGAAACCAAGGCTTAGAGGAGGGCAGGGTGGAGTTAAGATCAATAGTTGTAGACCAAGACTGGAACCCAGACATGGAGACCCTACTTAGGGTAACCTCCCCCTCCCCAGGATGGCAGCTGGGAACCTTGGTGTCACTCCCATACGTGTAAGGAACAGAAGCTGGAGCTGTCTCCCCCACCAGCTTACTCAGGGCTCTCAGCAGAGCAATTCCAGACCCTTCCTTGTACCTGCTTGGTGGGGCTCCCTACTCTGCGAGGTAGGGAGCTCTTTGACCAGAGTCCTGGCCTTTTCAAGTCAAAGGACTAGGCTCCAGGCTGACTGTCCCTCTGTCCTGAAGCGTGACATTGGGCAAGGTCACTGCCCCTATTTGAACTCCGATGCTCCATGTTGTAACAGGAGAGGTGGGATCAGCCCATCGTGAAGGGCCCTTTCTGTGCGAACTCAGGGCGCCTGCATGCTGCAGAGCCCACTAGCTAGTCTACCAGTGAGCCTACCCTGGTGCCTGGGAATCACACAGATGTCCCTGAGCTCTGAAGTATGTCACGGGGCTTCTCCCGAGAGGTTTCTGTCTCCAGTCCCACCTAGCTATGACCAGTGTGTGCGTTCTTGACCCTCCAAAACACCAGGTCTAGTTATCTGCATTATACAGACCAGAAGGCTCAATCCCAGAGGGCCTAGGTGGCTCTCCCAAGGTCACACATTAGCAAGTGACAAAGCTGGGGCTGGAAGCAGCACTGCTTAAGTCTCAGCTGGGGGACATTGCCCATTTACCAAGATCCGTGCATGTGATTCAGTCTAGTGGTGGGAAGGACTTGATGAGCAGTGGGTGTCTCCTCCTTGTCCCCAAGGGACAGTGGGGCCCAGAGCTCAGGGCTCAGAATGCTGCCTGCCCACTTGCCCCACACAGACCCTGGCTGAGTGGGGGGCATGGAGCTAAGGGTAGAGTTTGCATCGGGGAGATGAGCAGGTGGCACTCAGGGTCATGGCTGTGCTGTTCTGCTCTGTTTGCCTGTCCTGCCGGCAGGTTGGGCAGCCCATGATCAGGCAGGTGAGGGAGAGGAGCCCAGCACCGGGAACCATTTCCCCCCAACCCCACAGTGCATTAAGGGAAGCCCAAGATTTTCATGACCAGCCTCTACTTAGCTCCGCTGGCCCGAGTGCTGGGAATTCTCGCACCATGAAATCGGGCTGTGGTTTGAGTAAAGCAAAATGCGCTCCATTGACCATTTACATAACGCTTTAGTGAGGCATCTGGCCCTTTACACCTTCACCTTCAGTCCTCACCCCCACCTCACAATAGCCCTCCAGGAGGTAGGGTAGACCCCTCCACTCATTTGGGAGATGAAGATGCTGGGGGCTCCCAAGGTCACACAGATGGTAGGTAACCAAACAGATTTAGCACCAGGCCCCCTGGCTCCCAGTCCCAGGTTCACCCCACTGCATCCACTGCTGCCCTGCAGAGCAGTGTTTCTTGGGGGTCTTGGGAAGGAAGGTGAAAGGCAATGTGTTCAGATGTGTCTAGCTTCTACCCCTCTGGCAGCACTGTCCGCTCCGCCCAGTGTGCAGGGTACTGCAGGAGGGAGGTGGGGTCTTACCTGCAGCAGTAGTGATGCCCAGGAGCCGGCAGGTGTATTCCAGCCCAGTCCAGAACACCTCCAGTTTCATGGTGCCAGGAGCAAGTGCAGGGTCCCCTCAGGGCAGGCAGCAGAGGCTCCAGCCTGAGATGCTCTCGGACGTCCGTGTGCAGTGGGAGGCTGGTGCTGCCGGCTTGAGGCCCCAGCACCCCAGGGCTCTGCCTTCCCAAACCAGTCCTGGCCACTGCTGTCTGGCTGAGGTGTGAACAGGGCTCACCTTCTTGGCTCAGCTGCCCGTGTCCTTGCCCGGCACTCAGCTTAATCATTACCTTGTAAGAATGTCCCCACCACTCTGCACAGCCAGGGCCTGGCCTGCAGCCACTGCAGCCTCAGCGGGCGCTTGAGATCAGGCCGGTTAGGGCTGAGTTGGAGGCAGGCAGCCTGAAGCTGGCAATGAACAGTTTCTGGCTGGGAGGAGGAAGCCCGCAGAGGAGCCAGCCCAGGCCCTTCCTTACTGGGCAGCTCCAGGACACTCTCACCTGGACCTCAGGCCGGGGGGGTCCAGAGAGGCCGTGTCTGGAGGTGACTGTGCATGCAGGCAGGTCCCTGTTTGTGCGCATATGGGAGAAAGGGATGTGTCTTTAAATAACCAGTAGAAACAACTTTTGAAATGAGTCCCAAGCTTCTATTCTTCTGAGTATAGGTGGACTAGAAAGCTTTTGAGTCTGTGGCATGTTTGGACTCTGATCAGACATACTGAGCTCAGGCCCACTCCACACGGGGACCTTTCTTTATTCCCAACATGTATCCTGACATGTGATGTGGGAAATCACTATGATTCTTTGGGAGGGGAGTTGCTATGTCAATAATTAACTGGTGACCTTGGGGAAACAAAAAGATGTTTGTGAGCCTTAGCAACTTTTGCAGAAAATGAGAAGGTTTGCCTGCACTGGTGCTTCTCAAAGTGTTTTCTGAGAGCTGCGCCAAGAAGCCCAACCTCTAACATTTGGCAATTGTGGGCTTTCACTAATTCTTAATTTACTAGTTGATGTAAGAGGTGGAATGATATCAAGTTTTAGCTTTCTTCCCATTTTTCTGAAATCTTTTTACTTTGTTGCTTACATGGGATAGACAACAAAACAACCAAAAAATTAGGGAAAAAACCCCAGACCAAATTCTAATCAAGGGAAAACTCAGGCATAATTGGTCTTGCTTTTTTCCTTTGGTGAGGATGCATGCATGCATCCTCATATAATAGGCTGTATTTGCTAATAAATTATTCTAATTTGATTGATTAAATTGATTAAGATTTCATAGCATTCCATACACACTACCATTGTTTTTCATCTCCCCCGGCCCCTTGAATGAGTTTAAGAACCTCAGTGTTCATGGGATCTTTGAGACCAAGTTTAAAAATGTATGATTTGACATATTTATTTCTTGGGTTATCTGACTGTGTTTACTAGAAGACTGTGTTTACCAAACCCTTAGACGCTGTTCCCTGAGTCCTGTGGCACACACTGCACTAGCAGGCGTAGCTGGGGGGCCAGGTGGCAGCAGCCCGAGACTCGATGCGCTGTAGGAACCTGTTCTCTCAGCTCCTGGGAAGCTCTGACTGACCCCACAGCACCTTGCTAGCAGCAGCTGATTTCATTGTCTACCTGACACCTGTGGGCTCTGAAGAGAGGGAGCCCATCCAGGCCTTGGGTGGCAGGGCCTGTTCAGTTCACCAGTCCTGGTTATAGCTTCCCCTTCCTGGCAACTTTGGTTTAGGAACTAGACTGTGACCCAATTCTGGTCAAATGGCCTGGAAGGGACATGTGTTCGTGGCCTCTGGGAAAGTGTCCTCACTTGTAGCAGGGGCCTGAGGGGGGCTGTGCTCCTCCCTTGGATCCACCTGTGTTGGGAGCGGTAGCTCTCCCATGATGGAGCGAAGGGGTAGAGGCCTAGGGCATGGCCAGTGCGTGGAGTTTGCCCAGTGAGATGGGCAGCAACACTGGGCTCCGGATGTGGTGGCGGAGCTGCATATCTTACCTGTTTCTTATGGTGAAGCCAGTCGATCTAGGTTTCATCACAGCTGAAAGCGCTTCTTGGTGGGTGATGCCTGAACTGAGTCCTCTCCATGGCCTTTTCCTCAGGAAGCTCTTTCCTGTGCATTGGGCCGGGCGGAGGGTGAGAATGAGAACTGAAGAGGCTGAGAATTAGGGGGTGTTTTTCCATCCTTGACGGTGCTTTTCTGGGCCTGCCCCTTAAGCGGATGGAAGAGAGAGGTGTGGGGCTGGTGGTGGAAGGAGAGCAGAGCTCAATGCAAAAGCAAAATGTGGAGGAATCTCAGAGAGGGCCCTCTTGAAGAAACAGTGAAGACTCTGGCAGAGTTCATGACCCCTCTTACTATCATTCAGACATTTGTGGAGCTCCCTGGGGAAAGGAGGCACCTAGCTGGGCAGATAAGTTGCTTAGACCTCTTAGAATTCAGATAAAAGATTGTCAGGGACTAGGGGACAGAGACCCTAAGGTATAAGCTGACTGAGTAGGTGGTAAAGCTCCCAGACATGAAAGTCTGCCCTTGCACTTGCTAATGGGCCCAGGGGATCAGAGAGGGGGCATCTCCTAGATAAATCAGTGGATGCCTAGGGAGCTTGTGAGGAGCTAACAAGGGGAAGGATAGAGGGAGGGACGAGGGACGGAGAACTGTGACTGGCTGTGAGGAACATGTATGAAGAATGTGGAAAGGGACTCTGAGTGACACAAGGGAGTGTCATGTGGGGAGTCATGCGGGGTCTCTGCTCCCGCTCCCTGCACAAGAATGCAGGATATGGCCAGGCCCAAAAGGAATACCCATGGAGCCATAGGTAGGGAAGTCATACCACTATGGTCTCACTGGAGGCTGGGTTCACAGAACGTGCGACCTTCTGTCCGCTTTTCTGCCAACCGACCGACGACTCTCCTCCACTCTCCTCGACTCTGCTCCTCTACTCTCCTCAACTCTCCTCCGTAGCCGCAGCAGTTATATTAGTGGGCAATGGCTCAATGGTTACAGCTGACGGCCAACCAGCCAAAGCTGACAGCCATCTACCACCCAAGCCAGCACACCTCCATATGAGGCCAAGAGCCTGGAAACTGCTCTTTGGGGCTCTGTCCCCACACTGCACCCCTACAGGGTCTCGCCTCATAATCTATGCGACAAGCGTCTTCTGCGAGGGTCCCTGTGCCATATTAGCCTACTGACACCTACGGACAAAAAGAAACAGTAGTCTTAGGAACCAACAATGGCAAATCCCTTCCATCTGGGAGGATACATGCTAGCTTTTTGTCCTGGGAAAGGAGGGTCGCTGCCACTGGCACCTTTCCCGGTTTGTGGTACCAGACCTTTATGGCAGTGCTTGGGGTCCCTTGCATAGTTTCAACATGTAACAGAACAGGGGACCCCATAATAGGCCATAGTGAGAGCACATAGTTTCCTCGCAAAATCATCCCGGTATCGGGACCTCTGTATACTACAGTCACTTGCGGTGGCCACTCAGCCACCACCCCTGGCGTCACTTGCAAATCATGAGTCAAACCGGCCCCCCATGCGGCTATCAGGCCCAACCATCGACAGTGGGGGCTTTTGACCTGCCAGGGCCAAGTCCATTGCTGCCGTTCCCCTGCTTTCAAGCATGTGGGTGCTGGCAGCAAAATGTTTCCATTTCTGCCGTAGCCTGACTTTAACAGAGTCTCACTGGTGGTAACTTGTAATTGAATGGGAGCGGCCGTTCGATATAGCAGAGCTTCTACTGGTGCGGGCCCTCCCTTCTGTGGTCTCTCATTCAGGACTCTCAGGACGTCCCATAGACGCGAGGCCCAGTCACGCATCGTGGGAGGGTGTTTTGATACCAGGAGATCTTGCTTCAAAAGACCATTATAACGTTCAATCATGCCAGCTGCTTGTGGGTTATATGGGGTATGAAACAACCATTGCATGTCCATCCTGGCAGCCCAGCGCTGCACTTCTTGCCCCGTAAAGTGGGTACCCCTGTCACTTTCAATGACTTGGGGGCGCCCATAGAGGGCGCACAGCCGTGTAAGGGCGACCACTGTATGCCGCTGATCCGCAGCCGGACAGGGCCAAGCAAACATCAACCCCGTAGCAGTGTCCACTGCTGTAAATGCGTATATCGCATTGCAGGCCTTAGGCAGGGGTCCAATGTAATCCACTTGCCAGCAAGTGAGGGGCACCCTCCCTCGCATAATCTGCTGTGTCTCCCAGAGGAGCCTCCGCCTTTGGGGGCTGTCCTGGGCACAGACGGCACAGTCATAGCAGGCATCTGCTATCTCCTGCCATTTCAAAGGCAGACCCCAGCGTCTGCTCACCTGCCACATGGTTCGGCTTCCAGCGTGCTGCAATTTCCTGTGCAGCCAATGGGCCACATCAGTGGCAGGAGCCCGTTCTAACTATCGGACCCGTGCTATGGCATCTGCTTCATCATTACCTGGGGACACTAAGGGGGAGTGACCTGTGACATGCATTAAGGTCACCTCCTTTCTCTGCCCTAGGTCCCAGAGGCCCTGCCACATGGCTTGACCCCACAGTGGACGGTGTCCCACCAACCAGTTTTGGTGTTTCCATGTAGGGAGCCACAATGTTAGGCCCCGGAACACCGCCCAGCTGTCAGTGCAAATAACTAGGGGCCCAGGCTCGTGGCTGATTACCATCCACACAGCCCGTAATTCAGCCCACTGGCTACTCTGGCCCATCCCAGTATCAGACCAAATGGTGTCTGTTTTGGGCTGCACACCAATAGCCGTCCAAACAGCTGCAGCCCCTCGGCTAGAACCATCGGTAAACCAGGCACCCTCAGGTACTGGGGACTGTCCTTCTTTGTAGGGCTAGGGCTCCAAGTCCTCCCCTCTAGGCAGAGCACTTGGCTCAGCCTGGGCTACAAGCTCCACAGGCCCCAGGACCTGTTGTAGCTCTGTGCTCAAAGGGCTTGAACTAAGGATGCTACGTTGCTCCAAGTAGGCACCCCACTTGGCGAGGGTGGTGGTCTGTGCCACCCCTGTTTTGGGTCCCTGGGTCCACGTACGGACCCACCCCTGGACAGGATAGTTTGTTCAAACCAACACATGTGCCATTCCTGTGATGGCTTCTGTGGCCACTAGGGCTGCATACACAGCAGCCAGCTGTTTCTCTATTAGAGAGTAGCAGACCTCCGCTCCTTTCCATAATTGGGACCAAAATCCCACTGGCAACCAGAGACGCTCCTGCCATTGCCCCATCCGT
The DNA here is from genome assembly GCF_036562045.2 of Rhinolophus sinicus. Classification (NCBI taxonomy): domain Eukaryota; kingdom Metazoa; phylum Chordata; class Mammalia; order Chiroptera; family Rhinolophidae; genus Rhinolophus; species Rhinolophus sinicus. The sequence goes on from NC_133757.1 coordinate 65,013,375, forward strand.
ACCCCTCTTGGGTTACGTGAACATCAAGTTCAAATGGGTGGCCGGGGTCTACTACTTGCAGAGCCTGTGCCTGCTGCACTGCCCGTTTTGTGGCAATGAAGCCTTGCTCTATAGCCTCTGTCCAATCCCATGAGGCCCCCTTTTTTTATTATATTGTACAAGGGCCTTGCCGTTTGTGCTAAATGGGGTACAAACGCCCGCCAATATCCTAGCAGACCCAAATACGTCTGCATTTGAGAGACCTTGGTCGGCCGGGGAAAGGCTTGTATCTTATCAATGATTACCTCAGGTATAACCTTTGTCTTACCCGACCACACAACACCCAAAAACTTGACGGATAAGCCAGGGCCTTGGACCTTTTCCTCATTCACCGCCCAGCCGCGTGACTTCAGGTGGCAGAGAAGAGAGGGAGCTACTTGCTCTAAATCAGAAAGAGAATCTGATGTTAACAGAATATCATCAACATAATGAAACAAGGCCACAGAGGATGGGCGATCCCACTGTGCCAAATCCTGGGCCACGAGCCCATGGCAGATAGTGGGGCTGTGCAAGTATCCTTGCGGATGGACTTGAAAAGTCCACTGCTGCCCATCCCAAGTAAAAGCAAACTGCTCTTGACACTCAGATGCAATGTCAATGGAGAAAAAAGCATTGGCCAAGTCCACTACATAGTGATATGTCCCCAGGCGGACAGTCAGACGATCCATTAAATCATGTATTGAAGGCACTGCAGCGTGCAAGGGTGGTGTCACCTTATTTAATTCCCTACAGTCCACAGTCATTCGCCAGGTCCCATCTGGCTTCTTGACAGGCCATACTGGGGAGTTAAAGGGACTGTGCGTTGGCCTCACAATATGTGCCTTCTCCAATTCCAATATTGTACGACCAATCTCCTCCTGTCCTCCTGGCAGGCGGTACTGTCGCACTGCAACCACGCGCCAGGGCTGTGGCAACACTTGAGGAGGGTGGTGAGCATGCCCGCGTGTCACCGCTTTCACCACCCGGATCTGGAGACGGAACTCTCCTACCGACGTCTGTAAGCTGAGGCCATGTAGCACGTCCACCCCTAGAATATACTCCGGAACGGGGGAGACATAAACCTTGTAGGTACGAGGGGGAAGCCTTCCTATACCCATGGTAAGGAAACGGCTTTCACAGTCACAGTCTTTCCCCCGTAGCCATCAATGCAGACTGCTGGTCCAGGGAACAGTTCTGGGTTCCCATAGACAAGACTGCAGTCTGCGCCAGTGTCAACTAGGGCCAAAACCCTCTGTACATTAGAAGGGGACCAATGTATGGACAGTTCCACATGGGGCCTCTGGTCCCTGCTTGTCCCCTCTGACCAGGTACCTTGGCCCCACCCCTAATCAAGCTGAAAGGAGTCGGCCTCAAGCGGCTGCATGAAGTCCTGGAGGGACACGGGTCGCACTTTCTCAGACTTCTCCTTTATGCTTCTCCGGAATTGTTGTTCTGGATGCAACTGTTTCCAAAGTTCCAGCAGGAGTGCATTGGGTTGTCGGTCTATTTTCTTCCGATCGACCCCTGCTGCCACGAGATCATGCCACATCTGTGTGCGTGTTACTCGCTGAGGCCCACGACCTCACCCCTTTACCTTTGGTTTGGGCTTCCAGGTCTCAACTGTGCGGACCTCCTGTCTTAACTTCCTTCGCCTCCGGCTTTCAACATCCCCTAGGGTGGCCATGGCAGTTGTAACTTCATGGATCCGCTGCCCCAAGTAGGGCGTAAGAATGACAACCAAGCATCCAAAAGCACTCGCAGGTGCAGTATCCAAAACCAGATCTCTCATGCTGGCAGTAAAAAGCTCGTCATCTGGGCCCTGCATGTTAAGGTTAAAAATAGCATGTCTCACACTCATTTCACGGATGATTTGAGTAAGTTCTGTATATGACTGCCATTGACTCACAGTGTCTGGCAGCTCGCCAGCCTGTCCCCATACTGTGCATACCACAGCAGTGAGCCACTCCATTAGAGAATGGTTGCCCTGGTCGTGGGCCAACCTATGGCAGTTCTGTAACCTTTGTTGCAGGGACAGATGCACTGTCACAAAGGCTAGCTTTTCCATCTTGCCTGGGAGCAGAGAATGCTGTCTGCTCCCTCATCCCATAAACGTAATAGCCAAGCTGAGACTGGCTCTCCAGGGCGCTGTCTGTACCGCCTCCCCAGCTCCTGCAACTCAGTGGGAGTGTATGGGGTGTAGGTTGTGAACTCAGTCACAGCTGGGTTGCCGGCAGCAACGCCCCCGGGGCCCAAAGCTTGCTCATGTTTTACCCTTTGCTTCAAGATTGGCTGGGCTTGGGGGTTGGGAGCTACATTGTCTCCACTCGCTTCCTCCGCCTCTGATTCAGAGTCTCCACCTTGGGGCCCCTGTTCTAACAGGCGGACCCGGGCTTCCAGCGCTTCCAACTGGGACACCTGGTTCGGCACCCGGGCCATTTCATTAAGCACATTTTCCGTGTTGAGACTCAAGGCCGTGAGGAACATCCAGCCCACGCAGCCAGCTGTAGCCTTCTCCTCCTCTGGCACCTGCTCAGTCAGAGCCTGCAGGGCCCTCTCCACACTGGCCGGAGAGCCATCCATGTCCTCCCACCCCTCCTTGGGGGTCCAACTCCTGAGAACAGTGGTCACCGGACACCATACACTGTGGGGGCCACACATCCTCCTGCCCAGAGTCAGATTCCATTCCTACCTGGTCGGAATCTTGCTCACCGTGCCAGGTGTCTGAGTGGGTGGAGGCCTCGGTGTAAGATGTCCACCACCCTCGGAGCTTAAGGCTGCAGCAGATCACCAAAATGAAGGCGACGCCTTCTATTGCCAAGAGGGTGGTGTGCCATTTGGAGGCTTGAGTCTCCCAGGCAGACAGTTCCTCCCGTTCCCGGAGTCGCTCCTCATGGACTTCCTGAAGCTGGGCTCTCACATGCTGTCATGCGGGGGACCCTGCTCGCTGCGCCATTTGTCGTGCAGGGAGGCCTGCGGGGTCTCTGCTCCCGCTCCCCATACAAGAACGCAGGATATGGTGAGGCCAAAAAGGAACACCCACGGAGCTATAGGTAGGGGAGTCATACCACTATATTCTCTCTGGCGGCACTATACTCTCACTGGAGGCTGGATCCACACTGTCCGCAAACCGCCATCCACGCTTGCCAGCCCAGCCGCCATCTTCTTGCTAGCCCCCATTCTTTCTCTCTTTTTCCCTTCTCCTCTCTCTGCTAGTGTAGCCACAGCAGTTATATTAGTGGCCAATGGCTGACTGGTTACAGCTGATGGCCAACTAGCCACAGCTGATGGCCATGCAATCACAGTTGGCCATTTACTACCTGAGCCAACACCTGTCTATGTGAGGCCGAGAGCCTGGAAACTACTTTCTGAGGCTCTGCCCCCACACACGCACAAACCGCTCCACCATGCTTTAGTAGGTTTTGGCCAGCACCGTACCCTGCTTACGCAACTGAGCTTTTATATGTGTAAACTGCTCCAGTATATTCCAGAGAGTTTCAGCTGACACCATACCCTGCTGGCTGTGCCATTTGTCATGCAGGGTGTCATGCGGGGTCTCTGCTCCCGCTCCCTGCACAAGACCACAGGTGTCGTGTGGGGCGGCCTGCGGGGTCTCTACTCCCGCTCCCCACATAAGAACGCAGGATGTGGCTAGGCCCAAAAGGAACACCCACGGAGCCATAGGTAGGGAAGTCATACCACAGTGGTCTCACTGGAGGCTGAGTTCACACGACGTGCGACCTGCTGTCCGCTTTTCTGCCAACCAACCGACGACTCTCCTGCATTCTCCTCGACTCTGCTCCCCTTCCCTCCGTAGCCGTAGCAGTTATATTAGTGGCCAATGGCTCAATGGTTACAGCTGACGGCCAACTAGCCACAGCTGACAGCCATCTACCACCTGAGCCAGCACCCCTCCATGAGGCCGAGAGCCTGGAAACTACTCTCTGGGGCTCTGTCCCCACACCCCCTATGTCCATCTTCAAAGCCAGCAACTGTGGCCAAGTCCCTCTCACTTTTGAATCTCTTCATCTTTCACCTCCTCTCTCTCCCAGAAAGGAAAGTAGCTCCACTGTGATTAAACGGGCCCACCCTCAGGCTGTTTCACTATCTTAAGGCCAGCTCATTAGCAACCTAATTCCATCTTCAGCCTAAATTCCCTTTTCCCATGTAACATCACACTCACAGGTCCTGGGGATTATGACATGGGCATTGTTGGGGGCATATTCTGCATGCTACACTGTCCAAGCTTCCTCTGTATATTTTGCCTTCACAGAAGATTAGGGTGGGGAACCTGAGCACCAGAAGTTGGGGTATTTTCTTTAGCCTTTCAGAGAATCCTCAGTTAGAGAAAAGAGCTGCACTTGTGGGAAATGGAGCTGTAGCCTTGGACAAATGGTTCTCAAAGAATGGTCTCTGGGGGTGGGGCCCAGCAACCTGGGTTTAACAAGACTTGTTGCTAACTCTGATGAGTCCCCTTGCTGAGGAACGGCTGTCCTTCCAGCCTCACTTTGGTTCTGAACTGGCTCATCGGAGTGACCTTAAGCTGGCCTTTCTTCTGTGCATTGTGCTCAGCCACCGAGGGCTGCTTCTTAGGCTGCCAGGGTCTCTTAGCCTCCTGGGGTCTCCTTGGGGGACCAGGAACATGATTTCCTGAGAAGTCAGGCTGCTAATACCATGCAAAGGTAACATGACCCAGAAAATTGACCAGGAGGAGCTGAAAAGTCTCTGGCAGGGTCTTTTGGGAAGCCAGCTGGGCTCCCAGCTCAGACAGGGATGCAGGAAGTCAGGCTGGCAGGGGAAGAGCCTCTGAGAATTCCAGTGCAGTGTAGGCTGGGCTCTGCAGCACCAGCCGCAAGGTTCTCTGTGTGTGGGTGTAGGGAGGCAGGTGAAATCACAGATCCTGTGTGGGTGGAGCCCAGTGGGGTAATGAGCATCTGGGGACAGAGCCAAGAGTACAGTTTCCAGGCTCTCTCCCTCATGTGGAAAGGTGCTCACTCGGGTACTAAATGGCCGTCAATTGTGATTGGATGGCCATCAGCTGTGGTTAGTTGGCCGTCAGCTGTAACCAGTGAGCCATTGACCACTAATATAACTGCGGTGCCTATGCTAGCAGAAAATGGGGGCTAGTAAGAAGATGATGGCTGAGTTAGCACGCGAGGATTGCAGTTAGCACGTGAGGTTGGTTGGCAGAGAAGTGGACGGCAGGTTGCAGATAGTGTGGCTCCTGCTTCCTGTGTCTCCAACCCAGCCGTCAGCGAGACTGTAGTGGTATGACTCCCCTATCTATGGCTCCGTGGGTGATCCTTTTTGGCCTCGCCATATCCTGCGTTCTTGTGTGGGGAGCAGGAGCTGAGACCCTGCATGACACCCTGAATGACAGCATCCTTTGACCTTTGAGAAACCCAGACTCACACTTTTCTGAAGTGTCACATAAGACATTAGGCCTTAGACTTGACTGTTGATAGGAATCACTGGGGGAGGTTTAAGAATCCTGAGGCCCAGTTCATACCTCAGACCACCTTAGAATGTCTGGGGGCGGGACCTAGGCTCAGTGCCCATATTAATGCTTTCCAGGTAACCTAATGTGCAGGTAACATAGAGAACCACTAATCTAACACCGTGGCTCTGAATCCTGACTGCACACTAAAATCTACTGGGAAATATTACGAAAAAAATAAAACGAGCCTGCTGAGTACTATAAACCAGTCTCTGGGGAGGCCAGCTGGGCGTTGTAGGTGTTAGGACTCCCCAGGTGATTTCACAAGGCACAGCCAAGTTGAAACCCAGGTCTAATGGGAGTAGTGTCTGAGGCTCAGCTCAGCCCACTGTGTAGGGGGGCGGGGGGCTCTCTGTTTAATTGCAAAGTGGTAAGCACCTGGCCCAGCCTGGTCAGTGCCTGGCAGTGTTCCGTGAAGTTTCCTTTGTCCTCTGTTAAACTGGTTCTTGTTCATGTCCAGCTAGGAAACCTGTAGCAGAAGAAAGGCTTTGGCCCCAAGTGTGAGTGAGGCCTGGGAGATGCCCCTGAGATGACCTGTCCAGATCTGACATTGGCTTTAGTCAGAGCTCTTTTTTTAAAACAATGAAGATCCAGTACTCATATTTTGATGGATTGCAAAATAATTTCCCTCATTTTCCCTTCTCTGCCTTTCTACTCTGGCAATTTTGTATAATTTCTAGATAATCCAGATGAAGGAATAAGAAGGCTGACTACTCCTCAGGGGTCGCAGGTAGCACAACACACGTACATTCCACATCCCTGTCCGGTGAACAAGGGTGATGCAACAGAGGCCGGAAGCCTGGCTCCCAGGGCTCCATGCTTCCTGACACTAGCTATTCTCTGCTGCTATCAGCTCCCAGGCTTCGTTTTATGCCTACCAAAACTGGCGGACTGTTTTCCTTCAGCGACGGGCACTAGCATATTATGTTACATTGTTGATGAAGGCAGGGTTGATAGGCTATTCAGGGTTCAGCTACTTGCTACGTAGCTGTGTGACCCTAGGCAAGTTACTTAGTCTTTCTGATCCTTGGTAGGTCACTTCATCTGTTTTTAGTGGTTACAGATTTTTAGTTCATAACACTCACTTCTCCAAAGTAAATAATCTGCTCTAGTTTCTAGTGACTAAACTGGAGGGAGGCACATTCTGTCTAGTTGGAGGGTCTCTCTCTTTTCATAGGGTTGAACAAGAATCTCAGGGGATTTAAATGGCCTAAATGCTCAGAAGAGGCCCTCTGGCATTCATTCCACATTGGTCACCACTGATTTTTGTTTGTGTGTTTGTTCATAGGTTTCTTGAAGGCACATGGTTCTGAATCACCTCTGTCACGTCATGGGGGTGGTGGCAGAGTGCAAGAATGGCCACATGCTCCACTCCTTCCTGTGCCCACACACTTTACAGCTCCTTTCCTCCCCTTGAGTCTGGGCTGACCTGTGTCTTACTTTGGCCAGAAGCCTGTGGTGGACGTGAAGGGGGCCCACTCTAAACCTCAAGACCTCACACGCTTCTGTGCTTTCTCTTTCTCTCTTTCTCTGTACCCACCCAGCTGCCATTGGAACAAGTCCAGGCTACTCTACTGGAAGATAGGAATAGAGATGGGCTGTCCCAGCTGAGGCCATCCCAGACCAGCTGACCCGACAACAGAATAGAAAGCCATGTATCCAACCCGCAGAACTGTGAGATAAGAAGTGGCAGTATTTTTAGTCACTTAGCTGTAGGCTGTTTGTCAGTCAAAGCCGATAGGTGCCTTTACCCCTGTGAACCTGCACAGAGTGAGTGCAGTTGCTGCTATTTATTGAAAGAAATCCACTCATGCCCAGACTCAGAAAAATTCCCTGCACCCCCATGCTCTTCTCCTCAGACTCCCCAGTTCCCTGCTAGCTGAGGCCTATGAAGCCTGTGAGAGTGACATCTTTCTCTGAGCACAGTACACCTTTGGCTGCAATCCTGGGAACGTGAGTCACAGCAGAGAACAGAGTGTGGATGGCCTCTCAGGACGGGAGCCTCAGATCGCTTCATGCCCTAGCCCCTGCAGCAAGAAAACAGTATGATCTCCACAGATAAGATGGGACTGGTGCCGGCTAGGACCACATAAGCAAGGGTGAAATAGTGTGTGTGGGGTGATCAGCATACTTGTATTCCCTCCTTTTGGGACCATGATGGCATAGTGATATATTTCATCCCCCACTGAAGCAGGGTATGAGCCCACACATGGGCATGAAAACATTCTGTTCTCGCTGACCGAGTCAGATGGGACTCAAATATGAGCTTCTTTGAACAGATTTGTCAACAATCTCAGAATAAAGTCACTTATTTGAAGAGCAGCAGATACTCCTTTAAAAAGATCTTCACGGAAGTGTAAGTGCCACTGGGCCAACTAAAGTGACAGGCTTGGGCCAGCTTACCTTGTACAAACCCTGGGCCTTGCTGATCTCATCTACATGGTGAGGTGAGAGGGTGTGAGGGTCACAAACATCCTTCCAGCTCTGACACCCTGGGACTGCAAAGCAAGGTGCAAACTTGCTGAGCAGGGGCATGGTCAGCTAGCTGAGGACAGAGACGTCATTGCTCCTGTCTCCATTTAGCTCTTGCTGAAGTCCCTAAAAGTGTTCCTGTATAAGAGTTTCAAATCCAACCATGGGTAACTCTTAGCCAGGAAAGCACCTTCTTGCGCATTGATTTTTCAGACCGCGGGGTGTCAGTGTATTAATGAGCTGGGACTTGTATCTGTGGTATTGACCGCTCTTTGGCACTGCTTGGATTTTGAGATATAAATTATGCCTGCAAGTGTTTCCTGCTCCAGGATACACGTTATTTATTGTTTGAGGTTGAAATGCACTGAGGATCAGATGTGGGAAACTCGGCGAGTCTGGCTAGGGACAGTTTACAGGTCCTGTATTCTCCTCTAGTGTTCTTTATCCACCCCGTTAGTTCCACCCATCTTGAAAACGAGCAATGGCCCATAAGTATGAGCATGCAGACTGGGTGAGCTGGCCTTGTCCTTGCCGTCCTCTCTGAGACTGGACTGTGGCCTGCAAGGAGTGGCAGGTGGAAGGGGGAAGGAAAATGCAGGGTTTGACTCAGATGACCTGGGTCTGCGTGACACAATACCAAGCTTTCTAGACAGGCTGCCAGTCCCCCGTCGTCTCTATTTCTATGGAAAGAAGCACAGAGACAGTTATCAATTTGTTGAGATTACCTTTGACAATGCCTTAATTTGCCTGTATGGTACTGAGTAATAGGCTGGTGTATGTAGAGCCATGTAGGCATATAATGAACATATACACAGGATGCAACCTGACAATATTTCACTATGACTGTATCAAAGAGGGCAAAAGCCCACTTCATACACATTTGGATGGCTATTACTAGAAAAATAGAAAATAGTGGGTATTGGTAAGGATGTGGAGAAATTGGAATCCTGTGCAGTTGCTGGTGGGAATGAAAAATGGTGCAGTCACTTTGGAAGGCAGCTTGGCAGTCCCTCAGAAAGATAAACCATAGAATTACCATATGACCCAGTAACTCCACCTTTAGGTAAAGCTAAGTGAAAAAAGGCAGACACAGAAGGATAAACACTGTATGATTCCATTCATATGAGGCATCCAGAATAGGCAAATTAATGGAGACAAAACTAAAGTAGAGATTACCGGGGCTGGGGCAGGGGGAATGGGGAGTTACTGTTTAATGGGTACAGAGTTTCTGTTTGGGAGGATGAGAAATTTCTAGAGCGGGAGGGAGATGATGATTGTACAGCATTGTGAATGTAATGAACGCCACTTAAAATGATAAACTTTATGTATATTTTACCACAATTTAAAAAGGTAGCAGAAGCACTTGTAGTTGAGTTCAGCTCACTCACTCTGCCCTTCTCTGGCCTCTAGCAGGTCCCATCTGTGCTTCACCATGGTCCTGTTGGGGACAGAGCTTGGGGTGACATCAGTCCCGTTTTACGGACGAGGAAACAATGACATGGAGAATTTGCCCAGGGTTTCCTTCCTTTCGTTTTCTTGTTTCTTACTAGCACATCTATACGTGTATTCTCATTTGTATGCCTGCTTACCACTCACGGGCATACGCGTTCTCTCAGGGAGGGACTTTGTGGGGTCGTTCACCTCAGTATCCCCAGTGCCTGGCACACGAAGACATTTATATGGAAGATACTATTGGTCTGAGGCTAGTCCTGAGCTGGCAGGGAGCAGACACAATGTGTCCTTGTCCTCCTGGCTCCGGCTCCCCGTGTTCTCCAGGATCCAGGCTCTCTGGACAGGCAAGTGGGGACCCGATGTATGTGGAAGGCCTGCATGGTCCAAACTGGAATAGTGGCCTCGGAAGAGCTCCACTGTGGACAACAGGAGCCTCTCTTGATGGCTGTGGGGCCTCCCTCCTAGACTCATCCATTTCCTCATCTGGGACTCTTTCTTACCCTACCTTGAACTTGTCCCTGCACACCCCAGTACCTGGACAGGTGTACTCTCTTCTCTTCCTTCATTCCCCGTGGACTCAGGATGCTCTACTTCCCTGGTCCTGGGCCACAGTGGAAAGTCTGTCCTATCTCTGTCAGAGTAGCTGAGAGCCAGGGCCCATGCATTCAGGAAGGAGGTGAAAGCTGATGTCAGGCTGAACCACAGCCCCCCTGAGGCAGCTTCTTCTCCCTTTAGTGCTTCCTCCCCACCCCAGAGCACCCTGGGCTTCCTCCCCACCCCAGAGCACCCTGGGCTTCCTCCCCACCCCAGAGCACCCTGAGCTTCCTCCCCACCCCAGAGCACCCTGGGCTTCCTCCCCACCCCAGAGCTCCCTGAGCTTCCTCCCCACCCCAGAGCACCCTGGGCTTCCTCCCCACCTCAGAGTAAGCTGGAGCTTCCTCCCCACCCCAGAGCACCCTGGGCTTCCTCCCCACCCCAGAGCACCCTGGGTTTCCTCCCCACCTCAGAGTAAGCTGGAGCTTCCTCCCCACCCCAGAGCTACCTGGGCTTCCTCCCCACCCCAGAGCACCCTGAGCTTCCTCCCCACCCCAGAGCACCCTGGGCTTCCTCCCCACCTCAGAGCACCCTGAGCTTCCTCCCCACCTCAGAGTAAGCTGGAGCTTCCTCCCCACCCCACAGTTCCCTGGGCTTCCTCCCCACCCCAGAGCACCCTGGGCTTCCTCCCCACCTCAGAGTAAGCTGGAGCTTCCTCCCCACCCCAGAGCACCCTGAGCTTCCTCCCCACCCCAGAGCACCCTGGGCTTCCTCCCCACCTCAGAGTAAGCTGGAGCTTCCTCCCCACCCCAGAGCTCCCTGAGCTTCCTCCCCACCCCAGAGCTACCTGGGCTTTCTCCCCACCCCCAGACTGCCCTGGTGCTGCCAATTCACCTTCATGTGTCACCCAGTCTCCAGCACAACTGTCCTGTCAATGCTGACCACAAATCATGCTGCTCCTGCTGAACTGGAAGGTGTTGCCCCTAATAGATCCTGGCCTTACACCTGTCTTTTGGGGTGTCAGTGTTGTGGGGCTTACCTACTTCCCATCAGCCCCTGGCCGTGATTATTTCATCTGTACAATGAGGTAAGAGGGCCTGAGGGTCACAAACATCCCTTCAGCTCTGACACCCTGAGACTGAAAAACAAGGTGAGAACTTGCTGAACAGGGAATGAGCTGCTAGCCAAGGACACAGACATCTTTCTTCTAATCGCTGCTTAGCTGAAAACTATTCAGGGTCATCAGTTACTTCTACTTCACAATAGCTCAAAGGGACTCCTCTCAATGCTGGTCCTCAGCACAGCTTCCTTCTGAGGCTCCTAATGAGGCTGATGACATCATCCTCTACCAACCCCTCAGGCTTAATATCTCAGAGTCAATGTTTGCTTCTAGTTTCCCTTCAGCCCTTCCCAGTCAGCATGAGCCCTGCTGTTCCTATGCCCTGACTTGCTTTCACTCATCTGCCTCCTTCTTACAACCCCTATGGCTGTGGCCACCCCCAGGGCCTGTCTGTTGATCCTGTGATATGTACCACCATGCTCAACTGCTCCTCTTTCTTCCAGATGCCACAGTATAGCCAGAGGGGTCATTTGGAGATACAGAATTAGCCATATACTTTCCCACACATTTCAACAGTTCCTGAAGGATACATATATAGCCCTCACCCAGCTCTGAGACAATAGTCTGCTGGTTGGGAAATGTTTAACAGCGCTGTCCAGGAAAAAGGCCCTTATTTATAGTGTTTGCCAATGTTTGTGGTGTGAATTCCCCCAGCACGGCTGATTTCGAGCTGCCACATGATGTTACTGAGTGCACAGACGGGAAGAGACATGCAGTAAGCAGCACACTGTTACGTGGTGTTTCCTTCCTACAGATCCAATGGGCGCTAAATGACCTCAACAGCAGAGATAAGAGTAAAACATAATAAACTAATTAGACCATGATGAGTTTTGAATACTAATTACATTTTGTGTAATTTATTTATTTGAATATAAGTTAAGTTTTAATGATGGCTTTGTTTAACAACCAGCTCTTAAAATACCTGAAAATTTAACAATCAGCTCTTGCAGGACAACACGAGTCAATGCCAGCCTATAACCCAGCTGGTCTCTGTCTTTCTCAGGGTGTAACAAAGGGCCATTGCCTTGGGAGTTGAACCTCATCAGCTTGCACATGGGTCCTTCTCTGGTTTCTGATGAGCAAGTCCCGCCTGGCAGGTCTGGTCCTGCTCCGGTTTCCTGCTCAGAACCTCCGGTCCCCCCAAAAGTGGCCCTGCCTTGCAGTTCTCTAATTCCCTCTAACTCCAATGATCTCCTCCCAGTTGTGTATTTGCAGCAGCCAATGCTAGGCCCCTGCTGTGGGCCAGTGCAAGGCGTGCAGTCCGGGGACACTCTCTGTGTGGGGTTCTGCTTTGCCTGACTACCAATCTCCTTTGCACCCTCATTTGGAGAGCATGAAGGCAGGGACTGTGTTCTGTGTCCCCCTGCTGGAGTGGCATGGACAGCCTGTGGCCCAGACTCTGTCTGAACCCTCTTGCTGTACAGCATACACATCATCGGATTTCACTAGACTGCTTCTCAGAAGCAGACAGGGACTCCAGATCTCCTCCTGTAAGAGGAAAGCATATTAAAGATAAAAACAAAAGAAGTCCTGGGCACATCAGCATGGTGTACACATCAGGAGGCATTGTGTTTCGAGACTGCAGGAAGTTGGAAGAGTCTGGGGAGATGAGTGAGCAGAGACAAAAGAAGGGAAAGGGAGAGGTCTGTGCCTCCCCCACCCCCATCCTCTTGTGAAGTCAGTCTCCTGGAGGATTGCTGTGCTGTTCATAGAGTCAGAACAGGCCCCAGAGACCGTCACACCCAACAAAGGAGCTCTGGTAGAATAGACCCTCCAAATAGAAATCACTTCCTTATCTCACAAGGAGGGCTTGTGCATACTTGGGAAAGCTGCAGTCTGATTTGGGTCCAGATGGAAGTAAGTGCTAGAGGCATATTCCAGCGTCTGGGAACCTGAAGGAGAGACCATCCTGAAATGTCAGGATGGAAAAAGCTATCCATGGAATTGAAATACAAAGCATCGTATACTTAATATGCAATTTTTAATTCATGAGTCCTTTTCATTTATGGACAACAAAATACAGGTGGCTTTGGAAAGCCCCTGGAATTTGATGAAATGCCATTTGAAATAATTTTGTGGTTTTACATTATGAGAAGTCCAAGGAATTGGTAAGATTTATGGCTGGCATTGTACAGATCACTGTAGAAGAATTTTTCTTTGCAATTAGTTGTCTTATATCTCTAATATTCATTTCAAATACGTGACATTGAAATGGAAAGAAGTCACTTTCTGGGAGGGAAACAAAACAAAACAAAAACAAAAACAGCTTTCCTTGAAGACTGCTCATAGCAGTGATGCTGGCGTAAGCTCAAATGTGAACCGGTCTGATCCTTGGGCTAGGATTCTGGGTTCTTGGCCCCTCCCCTCAGTCCTCCAGAAGGGGCTCTGAAACCTCAGGCATTTTCATAAGCTCTTTGCAGCCGGCCCAGACGTTTCCCTGACCCTCTACATCTTGTCTCTCTCTGCTCACCAGCTTGAGCACCCCGTCATCCTATGGGACCTTCCCCAACCACGAACACTGGCTTGTCATTCATCTGTGCTGCCAGGAAACCTCATTTGTACTTCTATTTGCCCTTACCTCCCGCAGATCATTATCATTATCATAGCCACTGTGATTTCTGCATACTTATAAGGGGCTAAGCACAGGCCTGAGCAGTTTGGGTTGTTTAGGTGTCTGTGCCCAATCCGCTTGTTCTCTGAGTTCCTGGGAGGCAGGGACCACGTAAGACATCATAGTTGCCTTGGTCCAGTGCTTAACACAAGGCTGGACTTATAGTAGCATCCTATAAATATTTGATAAAGGAAGTGGCATGAATCAATTTGTAACTATGTCCCTTAATATCAAACTCATTTCTATTTTGTATTCTAATGAAATGGCGTTAGTCATCTGTATTTTGCAAGAAGGTCCTTCTGTCCTCTCAAGGTCCACCCTCCTGTAATAAATGTAATACATTTGCAGGATGCTTAGTCAGGTCCACAAGCTCAGCCCAGCTTCTCTTCCCTGCCTACTGGGGCTGAGACTGGAGGACTCTGTGGCTGGGACCAGAAGCTGTTTCCTGTGAAATGTGGTCACCCTGATCTTGTTCTTGCTACTGTGAAGCATGCCCCCTTACTGTGTTTCTGCAGCCCCCTTTTGGTCTCCCTCATGTGGGTGAAGGGTTAAACTTGGATAATTAAAATGCAATATATGTACATCACGTAAGTGTATGTCATGGAGTGGCTTTAGTAGGTACTCCAAACTGTCGGCCTCAAACTCCAATATTAGATTTATAAATGGTTGCTTCTGTTGCCTCCCTATAACCTTGGTGGATGGTATGACCTCTTACTTCTTAACTAGAATCACACTTTTATCACTCCTCTTTCAGCCCTAAGTAACTGTCTTTTTAAAAATCTAGTTCACTGTACACCAGCAATTTTCACTATTTCCTAGAGGTGGAGATGTTTCCATGATGATGCTGGGACAGATGCAGGTGCTTCAATCTGATTTATCTAAGGGGTCTGTCTTGGACCCATGGGTCTGAAGCAGGAGTTATAACACCCCTTTCTATCTCCTGCCTGCACTTCAGTGCAAAAGACAGTTGGAGAAAGCAGAAGTTAGGTGGATGAAGTGAAGCACCTCGTGCGGCTTTTTTTTTTCCTTAATAGATCTCTTCACAAAATACATATGTGATTGTTCCCATCAGAGAGAGAGAGAGACAGAGAGAGAGAGAGAGAGAGAGAGAGAGAGAGGAAGAGACGAGAGACCCATTTCTCCACTCCCCTAGAACGTAGCTTCTAAGTAGGTGGTCTGCGCTTGCTGTCTCTGGTGAATGGCATGAGGAGAAAGATTTCCCACCTCCCCCACCCCCCACCACTGAATTGTAGAAATTGCATAATTATGTGGTGAATATAGTCAACGCATATTGACAAACTGAATACTTCAGCATCTAAGGTTGGGTTTTCTGAGTGATCCATATCTGACCATAGTATTTAGCAATTTAGTGCAATTTAGAATTTATAGAGTACCCACGGTCTGCTTGCCCTGCCAGGCATGGAGGACAGAGATGAATGACGTGACTTGCTGTGTCCCAAGAGGTTCTGGTTTTGAAGCTCAGAAGTGGGGGAGGTGGGCAAGGATTGTGACAAGGGAATGAATTTTATAGACACTGGCTCTGTAGGATTCCGGGAGGGGTAAGGTTAGCCCAGTGTTTCTGTAGGCATCAGAACCCTCCTTTAGCAAGTCCCCACAACTAATTCAACTCTGGAATTCAGGGTTGGGCCTGTAGGATTAGACAGGATTTGTCATGTATAGCCCAGAGGTCCTCTTCCCACCCAGAGACCTCCATGCAGTTCTCAGGCCCATGATCCTTATGGAGAGGACTTTTAAAACTTGTTTTAATTGGGGCACAACCAGTAACGTGGGAGATTTTAAGCCCTCAGTTTGGAGAATTTTGATATCATATTGTGGATGAAAAAAGGGCCCCGTACTGAACCTGACAAGCTCAGGGGACGCCTGCATGGCAGGGCTTATAAACTCAGAGACCAAAATAAACCACGTAGGATGGTCTGAACATAAAAATTTCTAATTAAAAGCGAGTTGGTCCTGGTAGATAGTTACATCCTTGGCCTGTAGCTTCCTTGACAAAGGTCAATCTTTACCTTAAGTGAGTCTGTCTATTATCTATCTTTTTGTATCTAAGGTTTTTTTGCATCTTTTGAAATGTCACAGTAGTCTCTTTTTCTAGATCCCTCAGTGTACAACCTTTCACTGATGTGCCATAAATGTTAATTGTTAACTATCCTGTACCCACCAGTGAAAAATAATTATGTGTCTCTCCATTTTACTTTTTATCCCATCCCAGAGATTTCTCCACTTTGTTTTCTCCTGCCCCCTTAATCTACCAGCAATGGATTTCATGTAACCCTCCTTACATTTGCTCCTTTGATGTATAAAATAAGCTGCAAAACTGCCATTCTGCGGTGCATTTTCTCAATCCATTGAGATTTTACTTCTCGTCAATTGTTGTCAATTTGGCTCAAATAAACTCATAAAAATTCTCTATAGGTTTGGGAGTTTCTTACGCCAACAATGATACACCTTGTAACCACCATGTTGAAAACAAAATATAGAACATTTTCAGTCTCTAAGAGAACTTCCTCATACCCCTCTCCAATCAACCACCTAACAATCATCTTCTAACTTGTGTCTCGCTCTCTAGATTAGTTTTCACTATTCTGGATTTAATATAAATGAAGCCATAAAGTATGTACCCTTTGTATCTATCTGGTTTCTTAAAATTTTAAGATTTATCCATTTGGATTTTTATATCAGCTCATTCCTTTTTATTATACCACAATTCATTTATCCATTCAACTGTTGTTTCCAGTTTTTTTTTTTTTGGATTAAGGAAAAAGCTGCTCTGAATATGAATATTCAAGTTCATTTTTTTTTTTTTTTTGTAGACATAGGTTTTTATTTCTTGTGGTAAATCCCTAGAAGTGGAATGGCGGAGAGATAGGGTAGATGTATGTTTAACTTCATAGAAACTAACAAACGATTCTCATTGGTGGGTGTGCCAATCTCTACAACCCTGACCTGTGAGAAGAGAGCTGGCTGGTTCTGATTTTAGCAACACTAGTGGCTGTGAAATAGAACCTCAGTATGTATGGAGAGCTTTACCTTATGCTTGCTTGGTTGACACCTTTCACACTCTCCTGGATGCTCAAAGCCTACCTGTTAGTAGATTGGGGAATATGGTGGGGTGTTCACAGACCAGGAAGCGTGAGTGCCTCACTCAGTCACCCAGGTGGTACACGGGGGATGTCAGCATTCCAGCCTGGCTCAGGCTGTGGTATAATGAAAAAAAATACATATTTGATCTTTGTCCCTGGTTCCTGGCACAGGGGTCCTAAAATTCTTGGAATTTCCTGAGTGGTGAGAGTGTCTCTTATTACTCATAAGGAGCCCCTTTAGACTATCCCTGAGTTTATGCTAATGAGGGGACTCTTGGCAGGCCCCTGGAGAGCTACAGGATGAGGTTAGTAGCCAGAAGAACCAACCACAGGATTAGAGGACTAGGATTTTCAGCTCTACCCCCTGACCTTCTGGGAGGAGAGAGGGGCTGAAGGTTGACTTCAGTCCCCAATGACCATGATTTAATAAATCATGCCTACCTTAAGAAAAAAAGAAAAGAAAACTTGGATAAAATCTCTGAAATGACAATGCTATAAGAGCTTCCAGGTTGGTGAACACATCCGGGTGCAGGGAAGGGGGTGCACTGAGAAAGGAGATGGAAGCTCTGCACACCCCACCCTACACCTTGCCCTGTGCATCTTTTCTATCTGGCTATTCATTTGTAGCCTTTATAATAAAACTGTACTGGCAAGTAGAGTTGCTTTCCTGAGTTTTGTGAATCTTTTTAGCAACTACTATCAAACCTGAGGGGGGGTCATGGGAACTCAGAAGTTTTAGTTGGCTGGGCAGAAGTGAAGCTTGTCTGGGGGCTCCATTTGCAGCTGGCATCTGAAGTGGGGACAGTTTTATGGGACTGAGCCCTTAACTTGTGGGATCTGTGCTAGCTCTGGGTAGTTAGTGTCAGAATTGAATTGAGCTGTTGGATCCCAAGTTGTTAGAGAATTGGAGAACTTAAGTTGGAACTATGTATGTGATACCAGTAAAAACCACAGGGGCTGATTCTTAGTTACCTTCTCCCACTACCTCTCTGTTTTCTGTGGGTACCTAATTCTAAGTTGTCCTTTAAATGGCAGGAACTGCCAATGTTAGGACTGAAGAGTGACAAAAGAGCCCTCCTCTGAGCCATGTGAAATGTGCTGATGCTTTTGTTAAAACAGCAGTCTCATTGTTAATTTTTTTGTTAGTTTTTCTTGCCTCAGGGAACATGTCCAAAACAAATATTGCTAAGACTGACGTCGAAGAGTTTACTGCCTATGTTTTCTTTTAGGTGTTTTATAGTTTCAGGTCTTACATTTAAGTCTTTAATCCATTTTGAGTTTATTTTTATATGTGGTGTAAGAGAATGGTCTAGTTTCACTTTCTTGCATATATCTGTCCAGTTTTCCCAACCATTTATTGAACAGACTGTCTTTACCCCACTGTATGTTCTTGTGTCCTTTGTCATAAATTAAATGACCATATAGGCATGGATTTATTTCTGGGCTCTCTATTGTGTTCCATTGATCTATGGGTCTGTTTTTATGCCAATATCATGCTGTTTTGATTACTATAGACTTGTAGTATAGTTTGATACCAGGTAGCATGATACCTCCAATTTTGTTCTTCTCTCACAAGATTGCTGTGGCTATTCAGGGTCTGTTGTGGTTCCATATAAATTTTAGGATTATTTGTTCCAGTTCTGTGAAAAATGCCATTGGTATTTTGATAGGGATTGCATTGAATCTGTAGATTGCCTTGGGTAGCATGGACATGGTGAAAAAGGTGAAAAGGATTAAGAAGTACAAACTACCAGTTATAGTCACAGGGATGTAAAGTACAGCATAGGGAATGTAGTCAATAATATTATAATAACTATATATGGTATCAGATGGGTACTAGACTTATTGGGGTGATCACTTTTTAAGTTATATAATGTCTAATCACTATATGTGTACACCTGAAACCAATATAATATAGTATGTTGATTGTAATTGAAAAATAAATTTAAAAAAAAGTAAAAAAAAGAAAAACTTCCCAGCAGTCTCATGATGTGAGCATGTATCTCCATGGATTTGCTTGACATTATTTATCAAGCTTCTTAAGTCACACTCTTGCAAAGACTGAATTCCAGAATGTGTCACAGAGTCAGAGTGGAAGCAGACAACATAAACTGCCAAATGTGAGTTTAGGGAGATGACCTGCAGGAGTCTTGCAAGAATACTTTAATGGGAATGTGAATGTCATCGATGAGCAAGACTAAATGGCCATTGCCATGGGATACTTAGGGATGTTTTATGAGTTTTGTTCTATTTTGTGCATTTTAAAGTACTAATAACAGGAAAGAGGGACACTCATTATTATTTATACATAATAAAATATCCATCAATGTTATTTGAACTATTTGCTAGTTTTATTTTTTTCAGAAGTAATGTTTCCCCAGAGTGTCTAAGACTTCCTCTCTCATACTGAGTTGTTGAGCCTAGAGTTCATTGCATTTTAGATTCTGAAGCTGACTTTGTCATGAGGATATCTATGTAATCATACCAGCTGCTAAGACAGCTATTCTCGTTATCTGCCCATGAAAGCAGCTGGCGAACTCCTGGTGCCTTAAGACCACACAAGAGCACATGAGCACATACTGAGACTCATGCAATGCTGGACTTGCAGCTCAGTAGATTTTTGTAAGAAGCAGCCCTTTACATCATGTTTCCACCACTTGCTGGCAGATGAAAGCTCAACCCTGGAGAGATAAAGTTCTTATGTAAGTCCAACTGGTCACTCAGAGCGGAGGGAGGGGAACCCCATCTGTTTGAGCTTTGGCTGCTATGCGGGATGCAGGTTGTGAGGCAATGGCTCACCTCTAGAGACAAAGGAAAGGAAGAGAATATAATGTGTTAGGAAAATAAAAGCTACAATTTATTGAGCATTTACCATGTGTCAGCAATTTGTCAATGCTTTATGGCCATCTCAGCCCTAAGTGGGGAAGGAAACTGAGCCCGGGAAAGACAGAGTCAGTTCTCCAAGGTCAAAGGCCAAGCATGGGGCATTGGCCATGGGAACCAGGCTCTGACTGTGCAGCAGCCCAGTGTCATAAACGCTGCCCTCCCTCTGGTTCAGAGAGCATCACTTTCCTTGTTGTGCAGATGATGTGTGAGTTGGGGTCTTCTCAGTCTCGGTATTCCAGAATCCATTGGCAGCTCTTAGGCTGTCAGTGCTCCTGAGACTGGTCCCTGATCACCCGAGGACCAAGTCCCCATTGTCCTTGTGGGGGATGCTCAGGCTGGCCCTGATTACACGCATCCGTTTTTTCAGGTCTTCCCTTCAGTTCTGAAAATGGGACACCACACACGAAACACTACTGTTCCAGGGGTGATAGCGTTCAATCATGCCTTCGGTTCACCTGGAGTGTGTGCAGCTCCACCTTGGTCTGGTCAATGGCTCTGTTTTCCAGTGGTGGAAGGAACAGGTGCCATCTGTTTTACTGTGTGTTCTGCGTCTTCCACAGAGTCCTCGTGCCGTGTGGGTCTGGGATCTGCATAGTCCCCCAGACACAGAGAAGCCTTTCAGCCTCAGGTGGCTAGCCTCAGGGGGACATCCCTGGTCCTCTCTGACCCTTGCTATTGTCCTGAACTCTTCTGGTTCCCAGTCCCACCCCAGGCACTGGCACAAACCTGCCTTTAACAAGACTTTCCTCAGCTTGGATTGAAATCTGAGAATCTGGAAAGGAAAATAGTGGATCCACAAGGACGTGGAGGTCCGAGGTTTTCACACTTGGTTGAGAAGAGAAAGAAGTAGTCTGTGCTAGGTTGCTCAAGGTAGGCCACACTCAGTAAAATGGTAGACGGCAGCCTGTGTCAGGGCCTCAGCCTCCCGCTCTTCATCCCTGCAGCCCCGATCCTGACCTGAAGTGGCCGTCCTCACCCACCACCTGTCTTGCCTACAGTACCATGAGTGGCCAATAAACCCTCTCATACTCATGATTCCCCTGATGGGATGATGGGGGTGTGAGGAAGGTGTTCTCCCTGCATTCTACAGATGGGCAGACTGACACCTAGAAGCAGTCAAGTGGCTTGCCTTTGAGGACACAGGCTGGCGCAGAGCCTGACTGAGGCTAGGCCTTCAGTGTTCTCTCGGGTTTCTGCCTTCTCACTCTGACTCCTCATCTAGCCTTAGCCCCAAAGTTCCCCACTGGCAGTTCTCCTGCCAGAAGACCAGGCAGGAACATCTCCTTAACATCCAGAACTCTTTGACCCCCCTCCACCTGGATGCCCTTGCCTGTGTTTTCCACAGGTATGTATATCAGCCCTCCCGTGCCGATAGCAGATCATATCATCTCCCTCTCCCACACCTGCTCCCTTTGCTAGAGCCCCACCTTCTGCCCAATACTCCCGCCAGGAGCCTGGTGGTTGGCTCATGTTCCACATCCCAACCTACGGTCCTTGCCCTCCCACTTGAATCCATCTCCTCTGCATACTCACTGTTCCTGCCTCGGCTGAGGCATGAATCATTTCTCACTGTGACAACTGGAATAATCTCAGACAGGTTTCCCCTGCGACTGCTGTCCCCTGCTCCCTGTCGGCCCGGGTGCCTTGTACTCTCTAGCCCATGCAGTAGGAGTTCTTTGTTTGGAAGCAACAGGGACCCATTCTGGCAACTTAAACAGAAGGGGATGCATTGGAGGGATGTGAGTTGGCCCATGGGATTGAAGGGAGGGCTGGCGAACCAGGCAGGACTGGAGCAGGCAGGGTCTCACTGAGAGAATAGACCCACCTCTCCCACTTTACTTTTGTAAATCAAATGTCACTACAGTTGTCAACTGATAGCATCTAGAGGCAAGGGAGTAGGATCTGGCTGAGGGCAAGACACCCAGGGGTCTGAGCGAAAAATTTGGGAGTAAGGTAATTAGGTGATGACAGTGTCTTTGGGTGTAAAATAAAATCACAGCTTGGGAGGACATGCAAAGGAAGAAACAAGACAAGGAGAGAGAGGGAGGGAGAGGGAAAGAAGGAGAAAGAGAGGGAGGGAGAAAAAGAGGGGCAAGGAAGGAAACAAAGAAGGAAGCAAGGAAGATAATGCAGGAAGATGGAGGGAGGAAAGAGGAGACCTGAGATTTGAGATGGGGCAGAACCCAGGAAACCCAGACAGACATCAGTCAGAAGGTTTGAAGCAGAGGGTGGGAGGTGGCTGCTGGGGACATTCCCTGAGCTGTGCCAGTGGCCTCTGGAGCTTTGTGTGTGGGATTTTAGGCGAGTGTGAATAGAAGGTGATTTTATAAGGACACCCACCCAGAGCCATGCTGGGCATAAGGGGAGCAAGTGAAATGTGCCGCAGACCTGTCCTCAGTGCCCACAGGGTGACAGGTTAGGAGATTTGAGAGCAACCAGGCACAGGAGAGGATGCCACCAGCTAAGGCCGTTAGGTTTTTCCAGGTCCTCTGCAAGGTGATGTCGCTGGCCCCTCACAGATGAGGACAGTCAGACTTGGAGAGTTTGAGAGGATTCATCAACATCACAGCTAGAAAGAAAGTGGCACAGCTGGGAAGAGGCACCACTGGGATGTGAACACAGGGCTGTCTGCTTTCCTGCATACTCCATACTTAGCCTCTTTGCATGTGGCTCCCAGACTTGAGGCTCAGGGAAGCTGGGGAAGGCACAGGGCTTGGGGCTCCCGGGTAAGGGGGACTTTGTGGTGGGCAGAGGCACCGCTGCATCAAGGTGACTTTTCCACCTGGGCCTGGCATACCGGGGCCCCTCGTTGGACAGCCCATCCCTGCAGCCGGAGGGGCAGCACAGGGGCCCTCCCCACCTCTCCTACACTGGTCTTTCAATGTCACCAGGCTGCTCCCTCTGGCTTCCAGCACCTTTCCAGACAGGGCCTGCGGGAATAGGTCCTATGACTTGGCTGTTTTCTCAATGCAGCAGGGTCACGAGAGTCTGTTTTGTTTTCCACCACTGCTATTAACCCGAACCTTGCCGTGTAGCATCTAATTTGGGCCTTCAAGCACTCTTGTTTTATCTCATTTCCAGGCCTGCCTCCATTTGTCATAGTTTTCAACATGTCATCTGGAAATTCTGTAACCATTCCGAAAGATAAGGAACCTGCTGCTTGGAATTCTTTGCTGTCTCTTAATTAGTGAATTAAATACAAACAAACCATTAGATCAACGGAAAATACCAAGTTCAGGTGGATCTGTGTTTTCATTTATATATTTTCTAGATCTTGGCCCAGCCCTGCAAATAAACATTTGAAAGTTATCCAGTTACTTTGTTTGATGTGGTCACATGGATTACCAGTCTCTCACAAATGACATTCAGGCCTCAGGGTGGTTTCGGTGAATTCTCTGATCTGCCTGTTGCTCTGATTAATAAGAGAACTGCTAGCTTTTCCTTCCTTTTGGAAGGAGCCTTGGAAATGCCAGCTTCCCATGTGCCTTTGTGTATAAAATGATACTGGACACAGCGGCCCAGAGGATCGTCACTCCTACTGCTGGTGGAGAACACGTCTCCTGTGGTCCCTGCTCCCTGCAGGAGTGTGTATGTAGCTTTGGGGATTAGAGGGAGGGGCAGTGACCCTCATGGTCATACACTTGTGGGGGCCAATCTGAAGCAGAAATCTGAACTTGGAAGATGCCTGTGAGCTGCAGGGGGCGGGGCTGGGACTGAGCTTTCGGATCTTGTGCTGCACTGGTGGGGTGGGGACTTGGGAGAAGAAGGAAGCAGCACCTCAGCAGGCGCAGGGGCTAAGGGTCTCCCCACGCCTTTGTAAGGTTGCTTGTTCCACTGGTCCAAACTGTCACAGCATCTCCACAAAAGAGTCATTGCTTGTATTTTATACTCATCCACATTTGGTACCTGGTCCCAGCCAGTGTGTGGTATCACTTCTGCGCAGTTGATTCTCTTGCTCTTGTTTCACAATCACCTTACTTTACGGCAGTGACGAGAACTGGTCACAGATAGTGGGTGTTTATCAGGCACCATCCTGGCTGGGAGGTTAGGCCACCTTTCACATGGGTGAGGTTTTAGGTTCCATTTCCAGGCTGTGGCCCTGGCGCATCATCCACTGCTCCTATATTTCCCTTCCCGGCCTGTCAGCAGGGACTGTGATGTTTGTTCCTCTACATTCTAGGGCCCACAGCCTACAGCCAGTGTTCCCAGCTTCCAACCCACTTTCATACCCCAAGTCTCCCCCTCTTTTCCCTCACAGTAACTGTACTGCCTTTACAAACACTGGCCTCTGCTGTTGTGCTCTCTCAGGGCACAATGAGAAACCAAAAAGGGTGACTGACAGACACTAGTCTGATGTGGACGGAGTGAGGTCCAGAGCTGAGACATGACTGTGTTGTAAGTAGGTGTGTATGGGAAGGGGGACGGCAGCTTCAGGTAATGAGAGGAACTCATTCCCTAGAGAGTGAGGAGGGCGATGCTGGCTAGAGCCCAGTTACAGAGGCCCAGACGTGGCTGGGAACCAGGGGTAGGGTCAGGCCTTGTGCTTAAGGCTGGATGAAAGCTCTGGTTAGCTACAGGGCTAGTCCCCCACCCTCCCCCAGCTCATTCACCTCATTATGAAGGTGCAGCTAATCAAAGGATGGCTTTTGTTTTCATCTAACCATCTGCAAACAAGAACAAACGTGGGAGAAACCCACCATTCTTCTCAGGGGCATTCTCTTCATTGATCAACATTTACTGTTTGTCCCTGGATGCTGGAAGAGCAAGAGCTCACAAGACAAAGCCGCTCTCTCTAGCAAGACAAGGCTGTATCTAGTTAATTGAAGTGTGTGTGTGTGTGTGTGTGTGTGTGTGTGTTCATGTACAACGATACACATACATTTATGTCTGTGTGGGACCCTGTTACTGCACACACATGACCGCGGTGCAGATTCTGAAGTCAGAGTCATACTTATCTCACATGCGCAGGAGAATAACGCACCTCACAGCTCCCCTCATCTGCTCTAAATGGACATGGAATTCTCATAGCTACTTCTCTTAGGAAAAGTGACCTCTCTGTTCAGTATTGAACTCTAAGGGGGGAACAAAGTCTGCACTTTGCTTAACACTTAGAATGAAATGTACTGGATAGACGAACATGTTTTGGAAATGATAGAGTGTATAGAAATGTCAGGAATTGTTTTTACTAGTATTATTGCTGTACCTACATGTATGTGTATAGGAGCCCTCGCTCTCACCCGTAAATGCACTGGTTCTTACTTTAGATACATCCAACCAAAAGTTCTCGGGTCTTGCTTGCCTTGGTGTGAGGTCCAGTCTTAACACTGTGATGAATCAAAAGCAATGCAGTTTCAACCCCAAAGCACTTCAGATTAACATATGACTTTAAGTCTTTTGGAGGGCCAACATGGGGAACAGCACACAGAAAGGTCTCACAGAGTCCTCAGGACTGTGTCACCACTGTCCTGTGGTCATGGCCTCCTCCCTTACAGCCTTTAGCAGGTCACTATCCCCCTTCTGGTCTCTCCCCAAATCTCTGGCCAGTCTCCCCACCCCCCTGCCTCAGGTCCATTTCCTACCTCTTACAGCTATTCTCCTGGTCCCTGGCTGACCGCCAAAAATGATCCAGAATCCTGCCTCCACTCATGCTTCCTAGGTGATGGAGGGGAAGCTTATGAAGGTTACTTTATGCCATAGTTTTATCTTGGGATATATTAGAAAACCCACTCAAGTTGCATGTGAATCTGTCTTCGGACTGCATCTCCTGTAGGTATCAAACAGTGTGGGAGGTCCCACTTTGGTGACCACTTACAATGGGTCCCCTCTGGGATACACAGGACAGGAATGTCAGCCTCATTTACTGATGAGGAAGCAAAGACTTGCCCAAATCATGGAGCCTCCAAAGGCAGAGCCTGGTCTTAAACCCAGGTCTTCTGACTCTAAGTTTAAGGCCATGCCCACCAACTCTCAGAAAGCAGAGACTGAGTCTCAGAGTTTTATCTTTGGGTCCTGTGTGTGTACAGAAGGAATCACAGCTTCATGGGGGCATAAGTGGAGTTGCGTTTTGGCTGCACAAGCTGGTTGTGTTTCTAGCAGTAACACTGGATGATGGATGATGAGGCAGGTTGAGAGTGTGGGGAGGGGAGCAGCCTTTGGGACTCAGACTGGGGACCCTCACCTCACCTGTGCTCCATGAGCCCACCCAGAGTAGCGCTATGTCTAGCCGCCGAGGTGGGGTCCCCCTAAGACTTCTGGTTCCTCAGCCCCAAAGCTGCTTTTCTTGATGGAATGCAAACCATTCCCTGCCTGGGGCCCTGCCAAGCCTTGGCAGGATTAAATGTGGCATTCAGTTCCAGATTAATCCATGTTGAAACAGTTTGCTTAAGGTGTAGAGACTATTTATTTTATTTAATTTTCTGAAACCCTGAAACAGCTTTAAGGACATGGTTTTGAATTTTTGCACATCAGATACATGAGCACGATTAGTTGTATTTATTTATTTGTTTGTTTATTTATTCCCCTTCTTCCTCCTCACCCCCACCCCAGCTTCGGTTCAAGCTGTCGTTTCTCAGTCTAGTTGTGTAGGACACAGCTCCCTGGCCCATGCTGGTAGTTTTCAGCTTTGCCTTGCACTACCCTAGGCTGAGGTAGTTGGTCCCCCGTCGTTGGTCAGCCTCTTACAGCAGCCCACTGCAGCTCTTGCTGGCTGCCGGTCGCTCACACTGGCTGCCGGCCACTCACTCTGGCCACAGGCTGCTCGTGGCAGCACACGGTAGCCCACAGCAGCCCAGCTCCAGGGAGAGCCGTTGTTCGCAGCTCACTGGCCCATGTGGGAATCGAACCTGCGACCTCGCTATTAGGAGCACAGTGCTCCAACCACCTGAGCCACTGGGCCCACCCAATTAGTTTTATTTTTATAATAGATATCCATAATAATTATAATGCAACGTCACATTTTTATGCTTATTCAAGCTTTGTTTCTTCTTTTAAGCTTCATCCCAGGAATTTGGGCTGGAACTTAAGGATTTGTAGAGCTTCAGTGTGAGAGGAGTGGAAGTGTCTCTCTGAATCTTCTCTGTGAAATTTCCACTAAGCTTCCTCCAGCTTGGACTCCCTCACCCACGGAGAACTACCTACCTTGCAGAGCAGCCCGTTTCCCTGCCAACAGCACTACCTGTCTGAATGTCTGTATTGAACTGAATCAAGACCCATAAAACCTGGGTAGAAGAAGGGTTATTAGGTCTGGGAGGGACTTGAGCCAATTCCTTCATTTTATGAGTGTGAAAACTGAGGCCTGAGGGATGGAAATACTAGGAATCAGAAGCTCTGGCTTTGATCCGTTCTACAAACAGTGAGATCTATGACCTTCCCCCACTCACCGGGCCGACTGCTAGTACCCTTCCATTTCACTGCAGCCCTGTCCAGGCTGACCAACACTGCCATGCCTCTATTACTTTGAAATATTAAGTAAATCAATTTAAATTGGTTAAATTATTAATTTGAACAAATTTATTAAAGATATGTGATTACAGCTTTTTAATCTAATCTTAAGAAGGCCTAGGGCTGGGTGGCCATTTTTCTGGGGTTGAAAAGAAAGTCCCTTTTATTAAAAACTGAAATGTTGGAAAACATTTCAAATCATTATACAGAGACTGCCGATAAGGAACACAGGTTTCTGGGATGATTGTTCATGATACTTTAATGTGGTCACTTAGAGCAAATTAGCCATCGCACTGCACAGCGGGGATTCTCAGAGTGGTCCCTGGATTTACACGTGAGTATCACAGAGAACTTGCTGCAAAGGCAGCCCTAGCCTCCCGCTTCAAAAGCTCAGGGAGGGGACGCCCTACCACCTGTGTTTTCATCAGCCCACCAGGGGATTTCACACATGCTTATGTTTGAGACACACTGCTGTACAGAATATTGTCTTCCTGGTTTATGTGGCTGTGTGACAGTTAATTTTGTATGTCCACTTGGCTAGGCCCATTGTCCAGGTTATTGCTTAAACACCAGTGTAGATGTTGCTTTGAAGGCACTTTTTTTTTAGATTTAAATAAGTGGATTTTGGGTAAAGCAGATTACCCTTTATATTGCGTGTGGGCCTCATCCAATTAGTTGAAGAGATTAAAAGAAGAGACTGAGTTCCCCTGCAGAGAAAGAAATTCTGCCTCCAGACTGTCCTAGAACTCAAGAACAAAATATCATCTCCTGCTAGAATCTCCTGTCTGCCAGCCCGCTCTCCAAATTTTGGACTTGCCAGCCCCCACAATTGTGTGAACCGATTCCTTAAATTCTCTTTCTCTTTCTTTCTGTCTGGCTCTCTCCATCTTGTTGGCTCTGTTTCTCTGGACAACGCAGTGTTAGAATCCAATCTCTACAATCTCTCACTTAGCCCAAGTTTAGCTGCAGTCTTTCTCAGTGCAAGACTACTATATACAGAAAGCTACTTTCATTAGGCAGGAGTTAATACTGCATGAAACTTAACAGCTACCCAGGATCTACAATATTAAGAAGAGCTTACTATTTGTAGGTGTACCTCATTTACTGCATTTATGCACAAGTCTTTGTGTAGACATATACTTTCATTTCTCTTGAGTAAATACTTAGAATCAGAATGGCTGAATCGTATGATAAGCATATGTTTAACTTTTTAAAATACTGCAAAACTGTTTCCAATGTGATTGTATCCTTTTGCATTCCCACTAACAGTGTATGAGAGTTTCAGTTCCTCCACACACTCTCTCACATTCAGAGTGATTAACTTTTTCCATTTTAGTGATTCTAATAGGTGCATAATGATGTCTCATGGTTTAATTTGCATTTCCATAATGACTAATGATGTTGAATAGCTTTTTATGTGCTTATTTTTCATCTGCATATTGTCTTTAATGAGGTGTTTTACAAATCTTTTGCCCATTATTGAGTTTTAAGAGTTTTTTATAAATTCTGGATACAAGCCCTTGTTAGATATATAATTTGAAAATATTTTCTCCCATTCTGTGGCTTGTCTTTTCATTCTCATCATAGTGTCTTTTGAAGAAGAGAAGTTTTAAACTTGATGAAGTCTCATTTATCATTTATCTAATTTTGTTCTTTTGGTGAATTATGCTTTTGGTGTCATGGTTAAGAAATTTTTGCCTAACCCAAAGGTCACAAATAGTTTCTCCTATGTTTTCTTCTAGAAGTTTTATTGTGAGCTAATTTTGGTAGATGGTGCAAAGTATGGATTAGAATTTATTTTTATTCATATGGATATCAACTTGTTTGAGCATCATTTGATAGACTATTTTCTGACATTCAAATGCCTTTGTACCTTTGTCAAATCTCAGCTCTTCTGTGTAGATCTATTTTTGGACTCTTCATTCTCTTCCATTTATCTATTTGTATATTCCACCCCCAAATACCTCATTATTTTGATTCCTGTAGATTTATAATAATACTTGAAATCAGATAGTGTTTGTGAGTTCTTTAAATTTTTTTCAAATTTTTATTTAGATAAATCTGAATTTTAGAAGAAATGTGTCAGTTTTGACAAAAAAGAAAGCTCTGCTTTTTGGGTTTACATCGGGATTGGGATTACATTGAATCTATAGATGAATTTGCAGAGAATTGAGATCATAGTGGTCTGATGTTTTCTGATCCATGAATACAATGTATGTCTCTATTTTTTGAGGTCTTTTAATATTTTTCTCAGCAATATTTTGTGGTGTTTAGTGTATATATGCCTTAAAAATATATTGTCAGATTAATTCCTAAGTATTTCATATTTTTGATGCTATTGTAAATGGTATTGTGTTGTCAACAAAAAAACATCCAGTCTAAGAGAAAGCTTATAAGAGTTTATTTGAGCCAAACTGATGACAACTGCCGGGAAGCAAAGTCTCAATGGATTGAGAAAATGCTCTGAAGAATGGCAGTTTGCAGCCTATTTTATACATAGAATCAAAGGAGGAGGGTTACATGAAATCCATTCGTGATAGATTAAGGGTGTGGGAGAAAGCAAAGCTGGGAACTCTCTGGGATTGGATAAAAGTCAATTGGAGAGACAGGCACTTCTTTTACATAGGTGGGTACAGTATAGGTAATAGTTCACTTTTTATAGCACATAGAAATGTTAATCAAGGGACAAGAATAATAATGAGGGATTCTGTAGTTTCCTGCTCTGGTGTGGGGGGAGAAGGGATTACTGACATTCCAAGAATGTCATTTTAGGTGCAAAGAGACAATAGACAGCCTCACTTAAGGTGAAGATTGACTTTATGAAGGAAGCTTCAGGCTAAAGATGTGATTTCCTGCCATGGCTCACCTTAGTTATGAATTTTTTTATGTTCATGCCATCTTATACAGCTTGTCAGGTTTAACCTGTGGTCCCTCTTCTGTCCTCAGTATTTAAATTTCCTGATTGTTCTCTGCTAGAATATATGAAACACAATTTATTTTTGTATGTTGATTCTGTATCCTGAAACCTTGCTAAACTTTCTTATTAATTCTAGTATTTTTGTTTGTTTATTTATTCATTTTTTATTTTTTGTAGCATGCACTGGAATTTTGACATAGATTAGCAG
Organism: Rhinolophus sinicus; assembly: GCF_036562045.2. Lineage (NCBI taxonomy): Eukaryota > Metazoa > Chordata > Mammalia > Chiroptera > Rhinolophidae > Rhinolophus > Rhinolophus sinicus. The sequence goes on from NC_133757.1 coordinate 65,043,628, forward strand.
GTCATCTGTGAATAAAGATAGTTTTACTTCTTCCTTACAATCTCAATGTCTTTTATTTCTTTCTCTTGCCTTGTTGTGTTTGCCAGAACCTAAAGCAAAATATTGAGTAGAAGTTGTAAGAATGGACATCGTTGTCTTGATTTTGATCTTAGGGGAAAACATTCACTCTGTCACTATTAATTGTAATGTGAACAGTAGATTTGTCATAAAGGTCCTTTATCAGGTTAAGGATGTTCCCTCTATTTCTAGTTTTCTGAGAGTTTTTATATTGAATGGATGTTAGATTTTTGAAAATGTTTTACTATGTCTATTGAGAAGCCTACATGGTTTTACTTTTTTAATTTACAAATATGGTGAATTACATTGATTGACTTTCAAATTACAAACCAATCCTGCATTCCTGGGACCTGACATCACTTGGTCATGGTGTATTGCCTTATTGTCTTTTTATATTATTGGATTTGATTTCCTAAAATTTTTTTTTGGCTTTCTTGTTTTTTTCAACCTCTATTTTCATGGGGATATTGGTCTATAGTTTTCTTTACTTGTCATGTCTTTGTCTGGTTTTGGTATCAGAGTAATACTGGTCTCTTAGAATGGGTTGGGAAGTATTTCCTTCTTTACAGTTCCTGGAAGAGTTTATGTAGAATTGGTATTAGTTTTTCCCTTAAATGTTAGGTAATGAAGCCATCTAGATCAGGAGTTTTCTTTTTAGGAAGACTTTCAAGTAAAAATTCAATTAAAAAATAGTCATATGGTTCTTTCAGGTTATCTGTTTACTGTTGAGTGAGCCTTGGAATTTGTGTATTTCATCTAACTTGTGAAATATATTGGCCTCAAGTTTTCCCACTATTCTTTTACTTTACTTTTAACATTTGTAAAATCTATGATTATATCATAATTCCCATTCCTGATATTAGTAATTTGATTCTTCTTTCTTTTCTTTTTTTGTGTGATCAATCTGACTAGGGGTTTATTAATTTATTGAACTTCTAAAAAAATACCTCTACCTCATAATTTCATTGATTTTTCTCTCGTTTTTCTTTTTTCTACTCCATTGACTTATGCTCTGATCTTTATTATTTCCTTTCTTTTGCTTACGTTGGGTTAATTTGCTCTTTTTTTCTAGTTTTTTTTAAGGTGAAAGCTGAGATCACAGATTTGAGTTTTTTCTTTCTTTCTAACCTAGTGTAGTGCTACAAATTTCCCTTGAAGTACTGCTTTATCCACATCCCACCAATTTTTATGTGTCATGTTTTGGCACTCAAATCGCTGTTTTTTGTTTTTTTTTCTCAGTATGGGTCATTTCCCCTGCCTTTTTGCACATGGGTCATTTTCTAAAAATTTTTATTGTATGACATGCATTATTACTTTTTTCTTGTGTGCTGGATATTTTTGTTTTCCTGTATGTATTTTTAAGCTTTGTCTGGAACACAGTTAAATTACCTAGAAGCAGTTTGATCCTTTCAGGTCATGCCTTTACACATTTTTTTAAGGGGGAATTGGGGCTATGTTTACTCTAGGGGTAATCATTCCCCACTCTGAAACAAGACTCTGCCTAAGGCCTTGTGGTTTGTGAGGTGTGCATTCTGGCTGGTGGGAAGAGACAGTGTTCGGTCCTGTGTAGATGCTGTATATTCTTCCCTCTGATCCTGTCAGGGCGTTCTTTCCAAGTCCTGGTAATTCCCCACATGCATGTGCTGACCAGCTCTCTGCTGCATGCTTTACAGTTTTCTGGAGTTGTTTCTCTGTGAAGCCTCCTCTTCCTTTGGGAACTCTGTGTCTGCCTTGGTTTCTTTGGACCTTCTGCTTTGTCTCCTCAACTCATGGAGTCTATGAGCTGTTCCAGGGTCCCCTCTCTGTGCTGTGGCCTGGAAACTCTCTGGGAAGTGATGTGGGCAATCATATGGATTGTTGGTTTTCTGATTCTTAGAGATAACTCTCCTTTGTGTCTTGAAAACTGTTATTTCAGAGATTCTGTCAGGTTCCCCCTGTTTCTTTCAGGTGAGAGGCTAAACCTGGTTCCTGTCACTCCATCTTGGCTATTTAAACCTCTTCACAATCTTACAGGTCAGGATTATTATTACCCTGACTTTACAAATAAGAAAACATTGCATGGCTACCTTAAATAAGTTCCCAAGGTCACCCACTGAAAGTGGCAGTGTCTGAGGGGGATCTCAGCCTCAGGGTGTGCTCCATTCCTCGGTTCCGGCAGCAGAGGAGGTGTTTCTGCCAGTGTCTGCTAGAGGGCGACAGAGGTCCACTGTTGTTTGGATAAACCCGGTGGCTTCTCCCCTGTGGCTTCTTTCACTGGGTTTTTGTTTCTGGTCCCTATCCTGTCACCGCTTTTATGTCCACTCTGGTGATTTCTTAGCTTTAAACTTTGTTGCCCCACAATTTTGTTTTTTGGATGGTGGGCTGAGACAAAGCCCCAGAAACACTCTCCTGAGGGCAGCAGATTACAGAGCCCTGGGCCAGGGAGCGAGAGGCAGCTGTAATAAGCCAACCACACATGACACGCGCTGTGGAAAAGCAGATTTCCCCTTGTTCTCCAGTGTAATTTATACAAAACTATGTAAGGTTTAAAAACATGTCTACAGACTTTCACAAGCTTAAACCTGCTCACAGCTTCAGTCGGGCTTAATGGTCTAGTGCTTCTCTGGCTCAACCCACCCCACACTCCCAGTGATGACAAGGTGGGGCAATTACTCTGCTTATTTAAAAAAAAAGTTTGCTTTCCTAGATTTCAGTGAAATGTATAAAAAATAGTTAAGTGCCATTCTTAAACTCAGTCTTTAAGTAGGCTGTTTGAGGAAGTGATATGAATTACTCTTGTTGAAAATTCTGGAATTAGGGTGGACGGGTGGCTCAGTTGGTTAGAGCATGAGCTCTGGGTAATGGGGCTGCCGGTTCAATTCCCACACGAGTCAGCAAGCTGTGCCCTCTGCAACTAGAATGAAGTTGATGAGCTGCTGCTCAGCTCCCAGGTGGCCTGATGGCTCAGTTGGTTGGTGTGCGTCCTCTCAACCACAAGGTTGCTGGTTTGACTTCCACAAGAGATGGTGGGCTGCACCCCCCGCAACTAACAATAGCAACTGGACCTGGAGCTGAGCTGCGCCCTCCACAACTAAGATTGAAAGGACAACAACTTGACTTGGAAAAGTCCTGGAAGTACGTCCTGTTCCCCTTCCCCCCCCAAAAAAAAAAAATAAAATAAAATTCTTTTTTTTTTTTTAAAACAAAAGAAAATTCTGGAACTAAGATAAGCCACCCACTGAGTTCAAAAGCAGCCTTTCTGACATCTTGGAATAGTCTCCTTTCTCCAAGCACAAATACAGGCCCTAAAAGGACAATAGGAGGCAGACGTCACCAGAAACCATAACAGAATGCAGTTGCACGGAGCCCACCAGGCTCCCATACATCCACATTTATACCTCTTGGGTCTGGGCTCCTGGTGGGCGCACCTTTGTACCCCATGGAGCCCACCCTGCTCAGCGTCAGTGACAATATGCCTTTTAAGTCAGATTTAATGGATTCAAGCTGCATGTATTCATGATCTCCAATCCTTTTCAACATTTTATTTGTTATTTATTCACTAATGTAAAATACGGTTATAGAGCCTGTGCTGGTACAATGGTGTGCAAAACTGACAATTGCCGTGTTGGTACAGCTTGACATCAAGCAGGAGGATCCATGCACTGGGTGCCAGGGGCCTGAAGCTAGGAGATCTGACTGGGTCCTGGGGTCACCAAAGACTTTCTGGAGAAATGAGCTCAAGGTCTGCAGGCCAGAAGGACAGGGCTCCCCTGGGGTGGTGGGGAGAAGGCTAGTTAGATCAGACAGCTCCTGCAGAGGGTGTGCGGGAAGGAGAGTGGATAACCTCGGAGAGTCTGCAGTGCCTAGGACCTTGAGGGCTGTAGCTGAGGGGCTTTGCTCAGGGTTTCAGGGGGAAGCAGACCTGTACCAGGTATTTCAAGTAGAGAGAGATTGAATACAGGGAAGTGAGAGAGACGGGAATGAGTGGAGGTCAGGAAGACACCCTCAGGGCTTGCAGAATAGAAATTGAAGGGAAGTCTCACCAGGGACCCCAGGGACCGTAGTACTAAAGAAGGGATTTTCAGGAGGACACCTGGAGACCTGAGGGCTGCTTGTCCCTGGGGGTCACCTGTCTGAAGTGTTCAGAGGGTGATTCTCAAGAGAAGCCCTGGAGGCCAGAGAAAGCCCTGCCAATGACTGAAGTTGCAGGACAGAGAAACATGCTTTCTCTTCCTCCACACTCCAGTTCGCAATGCCAGTGCTCTCGGACTGAATCTAACCTGGACCCAGGTGGGACAGTGACTCTGTGGCTCCAGGTGTATCCCTAAGAAGCGGAGGACAGTGTAGCAGGAACAAGTAGAAGCTGATAACAACAGACAAGTCAGAAAAAAATTGATTTTGGGGAAGGAACTTGGTTTGGGTCCTGTCTCTATCAATTACTGGCTGTGTGTCTGTCTCCAAGTCTCAGTTTCCTCATATAAAACAATAGACAAGGTAACATAACTAGAATTCTTAGCATGCAGGTGTCAATTATTTGTGGTTTTATTATTATTGCTAATGTTTTTTGATATTATATATTGAAAATAAAGTTTAAAGTGATCGCAGGATTTTCAAAACAGAGCAGAAATATGCTCATCTTTTGAAAAAGTTGCAGTAGATTTAGGGTGTCACCAGGAATGACAGTATGTGTGCAGAGCTAACTGGCTCTGTGGCCAAGATCACCAGGATGAGGCTCAGAGCACATTCTACTAAGCCAGTCAACTCCCACATCTTCATGAAATGATTGTGAATCCAGCACTTTTTCCAATGAGCCATGTGCATGATGCATTTGGGTGGGTGGGACAGTTTCTCCCCTTTGGCCCATTGAGAATTTGCCTTTCTCCAGGGTCCACTGTGTCTGAAACTCTGTCCAGTGCAGTTCAAATGGTGTGGTTTGCTTAGTCTCTGAACCATTTCAGGAGATTGCCCTGGCTTCTCCATCGGGAGTGGGGCTTGGTGGCACGGGGCCACAGGAGCCTCTGAACAGGGTTTGCACTCCCCGTCTGGGGGATGGTACTGATACAATTCTGGGAGGATCTGTCTTGTGGAAACAGCTCCTGAACAAGGATGGGAACAAAAGCCCTGAACAGGTCGGATGTGGAGTCAGGGCTGAGCCAGGTGAGCAGGGATCCAAGGGCAAGCTTCACAGGCCTAACAGCGGAATTTACCTCGGAACACTGAGAAAAGGATCCAGCATTGAGAGGCCCATCTCCACAGAATCTAAAGGCCAAAACAATGGAAGGCTCCAGACTCAATCTGGAGTGTGGCTGCTGGTGGGTTTCCAGGTCCTGGGGGTCTGAGCCTACAGGAGGAGGGTCTGGGGTTGTTTCCTTACTATGTGAAAGACATTGTTCTAAACACTGTTCTGTTATAACCATTTAATCTCCACATCACCTCTAGGAAGCAGGTGTTACTATTATTATCTCCAGCTACAAATGAAGAAACAGGTTCAGAGAGGGTATAGCACCTGCCTCAGGTCACACAGCTGGTGAGTGGATGGTTGAGTCCCTGGTAGCCTGGCCCTTGAGGACACATTGGCACAGACTCCTCTGAAGATGTGTCTGCAAACTTTCCCCTCTGCATGCTCTAAAGCTCATCCTGAGGCCAGCTGGGAGATTGTTCAGCACCCTTCAAAGGCCCATCTGTGGGTTTCTTGGGCCTTCAAACCATTCATTAATCATAAAAAATAATCAGCCTTGCAAGGCAGGGAGGTGTTCTGTAGAGAAGACTGACTAAGGCAGGCCTAGAAGCAGCCTAGTACAGCATCCTGATACCCTGTGTGTGTGTGTGTGCGTGTGCATGTGTGCAAGCTCAGGAAGAGGCAAGCTCCAGTTGTGGCAGACGCTGGAAGCTACAAATGCCTTTGGACAAAACGAATGTTTTCTGCTGATTCATTTGTTCTTTAGCACTTAAATGGAGGCAACGTTGTCCCTGAGGGAATATGTTCAGAAATGAAGCCTCTCTGTTTTGTGATTTTATTAGCATTTAGTAACCAGAAAAGTACTGTTCCTGGTACTATTCTTGCATGCGCACGTGTACGCGCGCGCGCGCGCGCACACACACACACACACACACACACACACACACACACACACACACGCAGTGTCACAAATTTCAAATCACAGAATTTCAAACTTGCAAAGGACCTGATTGACTTTTCCTCTCAAGGAGCTTCACTGTTTTCCTGAACTGCCCATGTATTAGGCCTGGATCCTGGCTCCAAGCCTTTGCTTCCTCATCTGAAAACTGACTTCTCAGCGGTGTCTGAGAGCTGAGTGCAGGAGCATGCATAGAGAACAGTCACTGGGCTTGGTGGCCCACAGACGCTGGCTCCCCTTACGCTTTTCTAGTGCCCACCCCACTGCCTGACAGTGTGCATGTCTCTCTCCTTGGGTGCTGTGAGCAGCCTATAAAGGGTGAATGCCCTGGTAACTAGGGTATTGTTTTTCTTACAGAAGTAACGGGCTCCCCCAGGCTTTAGCAGAGGGACTCGGGGTGACTACCAGGCTCTTTCTTTTGATGTCCCTATCCCGGTTCCCTCACCAACTCAGCGCTGGGACTGCCTGCTCCGAAGTGAGAGGGTGAAAGCCTAGCCATCAGGAGAAATTGGCTCGACACCCTTCCTTCTTGCCCCTCTATCCCAGACTCCAGCCCTGGCTGCAGTGTCCTGACCCAGCAGGGGTCCCACAGGTGGGAAAAAAGAGCAAGTTGGGCCACCTGTCCAATCACACAGAGGCTGCTGGGGTGAGGTGGGGGAGGGCTGGCCTCCCTTTTGCTCCCTCAGTGTCTCCTGCCCTGGACTCCCAAATTTCAGTACTCCTTCTAATTTTCTTTTTCCAAGGATAACCCAGCCCAATGTATGTACAGGCACCCTGATAGTGTTTTCCAATTAAGAGTGGTTCATGCCTTCTGCTATCTAGCTTTTAGATAGATAGCCCTGACCCCTAGAAGGGCTATGCACAGGGCAATTTTCAAGGAAATTTGCCTGTGCAGCAGGGCTTCTGTTCCAAGGAAAGACCTATTTGGCTTGAATTTATAACCTCATTCCAGGATGTTGCCAAGGGTGTCCGAAAAGATGAACAAAAGGGTACAGTGCAGCCTATCACTTCTTCTCATCCCAGCCACAGGGAAGAAACCGCTCAGGGAGAGGTCTGCCGGGCCAGTCAGACCACGGCTACCTCCGTTTGTTTCCTGAAGTCTAGCCTATCAATACCTGGCACTGGGACTTGAGTTTCTATGGTATGAACAGGCCCCTGAACCCTAGAAGGGCTATGCACAGGGCAGTTTTCCTCGGACTGTCCATGTGGCAGGTACTGGACATCTCTAGCTGAACATGACACAGTCTGATGACTGAATTTTGTTTTGAAGATGAGCACACTGGGACCTAATCATTGCGACCTCCACTCTGCTGTGGAGTTGATAAAATGTTATTGTAAAGTGACAGCATTGAAGATCACTGCTATCCAGTTCCACCAAGCTCGGGGGCTGGGGGATTTCCATCGTACCCCACTGCTGCCCCTCTGGGTGTCGGGGTGGCAGCTTCTGTCCTAGGGGACTTCTGAAAAAGGTAGATGGAACTGTCTGGATGAGGCTCTGCGAAGCTTTCAAATGTTGGCAGAAATCATTTCTGCATGTACTTCTGTGTGGTACGCACACAGCGGTAGCTGAGTGGACCTCACTTGGTAGTTGAGGAAGTAACAGCTTGCCCAGCCTTCCAACAGGGGTGACACACAGGGCCACTCAGAAAGTGACCATCCAGTTAGCGGCTCCCTGGTGCTGGTTGGAAGTTTCTTTCAATGCAGACCCCTTCTCTCTCTGTCCTCAGGCCCCAAGCTCCTTCCTTTCCCTAGCCCAGGGGCAGGTTCTCACTTACACCGCCCAGGCCAGGCCCACCTCTTTTCTCTCTTTAATCCATTGTTCTGAGAAAAAGTTACTCGTGAGGGGCTTCCCTTTAAAGTCCCAAATTGCCTCACCATAATTTGGCTAGTGCAAATGGGAAGTTTTGGCTTTTCTCACTATTGTGCAATATGTGAGTTTTGAGACCTAGTTTGGGAGTTCCAAAAACTGCATTTTGAATTACTTATTCCCTGTGTTCTTGCACCATGGCTCCTGATTCTCCTTCTGGCAAACAGATTGGAAGAAGGCTAGTGGAGAAGAAATGGTGGGACATAAACACACAGAAATAACATGTTTGTCTATCATTTACACCTTTTAGACCAAAAATGCCCGTGTCTGTTAGCTGGGCTGGCCAACACCTTGCGGTAGGAGGGTTTTCAGCCATCTCCCGGCAGACAGTGGTGTGAGCCGGGCAACTGCCAGTACCCCAGGGCACATCTAACTCTCTACATTGTTGCCAGGAATGTTTATGAACCGACTCAGAGCAGTGATAGCTTTTTAAAAATCTCGTGAAGAATTCCCACAATCGACCTGTAACCTCAACTGCAGAGTTAGTAAGTCCAGAGAAGGCAGTGTGGTGAAGTGGGGACAGCACCACCTGGGGAGCCGCTGGCCGCATCAGATCCCCCACACCCCTCTGCAGCCATGCAAGCTGCAGGCACTCTGAGCCTCAGCACCTTTCCACACAAAGCATTGATGGTACAATCTGGCCTTGCTGGATTCAGTGTTGTTTTAAGAATCCAGCCATCGTAGAGGGAAAGTTCTCTGTCAACTGAACCATGCTGGGCCACTTGTCCTTTTATGCATGATCTGGCTGCAGTGGTAAGTGCAGGAGCCCTCCTCTCCTTAACCCAGCACCTGGCCCCAGCTCACTCTCCTGACCACAGGGGCACAGCCCCACCTACGGTCAGTCCTGGGGGTGCCCTGTGACAGAGGCCTGCTCTGGACTGAAGCTGAGTTCAGTATGCAGCCTAATTAGTTGAACAATTTGCGGTCCTGCTCAGCAAAGAAACCCTTGGGGGGAGTGCGGGAGTGTGACTCACATTCCACTTCCTGATAAAGGGGAATGTTTTGAGAGTTATCTAGCACTGAAGCCTGGGGGCACACAGTCCAGACACTTGGCTTCTCTTCCTTCCCCAGCATTCCTCAAGACCTTTCTTCTAATTCTCTCCCCCCGGCCCCCCATGCACTAATGGGCTTAGTCAGATTGAGGGATCAAGAGTCTATCAGAATAATGACTCTTCTGTGTCCATGCAGCCCAATGTGAGGCGGCCTGGCCAGACACCGGGTCTTTACAGACTCGGAAAATGTCAGAATCAAAAGGGCCCAGGCAGAGCATCTAGTTTAATGGGCTCTGTTTGTAAAGGAGTGAGTTGTGTTGGAAAAAGGAAGGGGCAGGAGGAGAATGGACATTTCTCGGCGACCTCTTGTGTGTGAGCCCTGCGTGAGGCTCACTTGATCTCCCTAGCAGTCTAGGGAAGGGAAGCATTGCCCATTTTACAGATGAGAAAAATAGATCTCAGAGACAGAAAAATGCTTGCCCAATGCTGCACAGTTGATTTCAAGATGAGACCAGGTCTGCTTACTTATAGATTTATTCTTTGGGCAAATATTTGGCAAGGAGTAGGTAAGAAGCAGACACAAGGAATGCTTGGCTTCAGAGGCTGCATCTGTCTCCCTGGGCCTTCTGTCAGGGAGGTTACAAGAACCACCTGGCCTGCTCCCTGGCTGGGGAGAAGGAGATGGGTTTCTGCACATGAATATGCCATCTCAGCTCCCACAGACGAAATGCTCAGGAAATGTGCTGTCACCTCTCTAGGACTTACCATGCCTCCTCTCCTCTCACCCTCAGTTCCTCTAAATCTGATCTTGAATCTTTAGCCTCAGTCTGTATCCTCAACCCAGAGCTAGAGCTGGCAGAGCTCCCCCAGCCCCACTGTGAAGTTTTGGCCACAGAACTGCTGTCCCATGGGGCCACTTAAGAGCTTGTGGCTGCTTGGTAATGCCTATGGCTGATGTGGGCTAAGGGAAGGAGGCCTCCTATGGACCCCAACCACATACACGGAGAGCATCACTGACCCCTCCAGCACACCTGTGCTGCTGACAGTCTTCTTGGCCTGTTTAGCTTCCTTGCCTGTCTTTCCTGGGGCACCTGTGAGCCCTGTATCTTAATTATCTCGGGGCAGAAAGACACGCAGCTGGCTCTGTGCTGGTTACAGTGGCTGCAGTGAGCAGGGAACTGCTTTGTTCCTCATGTCTGAACCAGAGCACGGCTCATCTAGGAGCTCTGGCCCACACAGGTGCTTTTCACGTATAGCTGCTCCACGAAAGGAAGCCATATCATGGTGCCAGCATGAACGGGTCACATATGTTTTATAAATCTACATCGAATCTCTTGAAGCAAAGACTGTAGAGTTGGAAAGGACCAGGGAGGAATCTAATTCAGCTTCATATGGATTTTCAGGCATCAGACTAACAGGCTGTGCTTTAGGCTTGGGAAGCCGTCCTCTTTACCTCCCAGAGAGACAATCACCTCCTTTGATCATGAATTCACTCATTCATTCATTTATTCATTCCTTTGTGCAGTTACTACTATCGATTGAGCCCTGGATGAAATCACAAGCTGGAAATAGTCTAAAGAGCAAAACCAGACGTGGCTCCTGACCTTGGGAACTTTATTGTCTGACGGGAAAGTGGGGAAGTGGAGAAGGTAATAGAAGGTTGACAGGCATTACTAGACCATGCAAGGCCTTCTGGGCCATGGGACAGGATTTGGGTCTTCGGCTCAAAAATAATGGGACATTTTTGAAGGGATTTTAGGGGGTGAGTGATGCAATCAGTTTTGTGGTTTTATTTATTTATTTATTTATTTATTTATTAAGTGAATGAATGGGAGGAGATTGGGAAGGGAGGCCTGGAGAATATTGCTGTGGTCCAGGCAGAGAGGATGGCAGCTGGGATTAAGGTGGTAAGGATGGAGATGGAAAAAGTGGATAGATTTGAGGGATGTTTAAGTTAAAAACACAAGCCTGCCCATGCCAGAAGATCTGTTCAACCAAGTGTTAATAGCCAACTAAAGACATGAATCCCGGTCCTGGGATCATCCATTCCAACCTTTTCAGTGTACGAGACATAGACCTGCAGGTCCCAGGGTAAGGGGACTTATGTGAGGTACACAGCAAATTACATGCAGAGCCTGTGCAAACTCAGGAGAAGCACACCGGGGCCTCACAACACCACCCATCTATGGACCAGGCACCTCCTCAGGGGTCCTGAGACTTGCTCCAAAGGGAGGAGAGGACCCCAGTCTCCAGTCTCCAGGGCCAACGAGGACCTGGGGCTCTGATTATGAAGGGATCTGGGGAGGTAAGGAAGGGTAGAGAAGGGGGACAGGGCATGAAGGGTTTTCATTCAGTCCCTTTTCCATTGTCACTGTGACTTCAACACATGTTTCAGCCAAGGACGGAAAAGGCAGTGAGTCTGAGAACAGCGGGCATTTGATGCCTCTGGGAACAGGGCAGATAATGAGATGCAGGCATAGCCCAGGGTTCTGTGTGCAGTCCAGCCTGCCCCCCTTCCTGGCACTGAGGGCAGACTTAAAGGTCAGGAGGCCTCTTCCCCCAGACTGCAGTGCCTTCCTCACAGCTCCTCGGACATTGGCCCCTCTCATGTGGGGCTTTCCTGGTGGCCCCCTCCTTCTGTGCTGTTCCTCCCAGCTTCTGCCCACAGCAGCATCAATGCCTCCATTGTGGCAGCAGCCGCAGCATGGGGGCCCTGGTTCTTTCTCCCCTCTTCCTGGCTTCCTGCCATCCCCCGGGGAGAAGCTTGCACTGTGTGCTGAGAGCGGGGCTGCCTCTTCCTGAGTTCTGTATCCCTGGGCCCTGATTGCAGTTTCTGGTTCTTCCTTCCATCCTGGAAGGTGGCTGCCAGTGGGCTTCTTCCTTCTCCTGCCTTTTCTGAAAGGATGCTGTGAGTGAGGCAGAAAATCTATTTCTCCAACAGGTGGACACTTGGGGCCACCAGGATCTAACTGCTCCCCCTCCATAGAGGCTGCTTGCCTGTGTAGATCTTGGTTTTTTGCAGTATACACATTAGAGGATAGTCCCTGAAGGAGAGTGCTATGCTTGTGATCACAGCTTTTGGGGAGAGAGAGAGAGAGAGAGAGAGAGAGAGAGAGAGAGAGAGGAAAATAACTTTTTTCTCTATTATTTTTGTTCTCCAGATGGGCTACACCGATCCAGGTAAAATCTTACTGTGGAGTCATCTCATTTGAGCGGATAAGCCATTGACTTACAACTCTTCTCTTTTCTGGCCTTGATTTCCTTATCTTCTAACCGTGTCAGACCACTAATGCCTCTGTGGGATGAGGGATTCCAGGATACCTAGGAACAAATTCCGAATGAATGACGGACCATGCAGAGCATATTCAGTATAGGTCTCTCCACCCGGCACTCCCTGCCTTCCATCATAGTGCCGTTAAGTGTAAGCTTATGTGATAGGTGACAAAGCAGGATAAAACAAATTAAAAAAAGACAATTTCACAAAGAACTGGGCACTTGAACTGGTGAGGGCTGCCTCAAGCCCTGGCAGCCCTGTAAGTGCTCCCAGCCAGCCACCCAGACAGGCTAACCCAGTGCATGGCTCACCATGTTGGAAAGAGGGTTTGCTCTTTGTCCCTGCTCTGAGCTGCCACCAAACTCCTGGAGGCAGTGGGTGTGTGGAGGAGGGTTGGGGCCTCACTGGGGAGTTTGGAGCCCCAGGCTGCAGCGCACAGCCGAGCAAGGCTGTGTCCCCCAGAACCCCTCCCGTCAGGCATCAGGCATGAGGAGGAGCTCCTGGAGAGGCCTAGAGCAGGAGCCCGAGCTGGCCAAGTCCAGCTCTTGGTCCCCCTCCACACCCACAAGCTTGCTCCTCACTGCCTGGTGACTGTGCGTTGTCTTGTGAGCTGACAGCTCCCTGGGGAGTCAGCACCTTGATGAGGCATATGGATACTAGCACCCTAGAGAGCCGTGTGCTGCCCTCACTCCCTGTGAAGAGAGCCTAATGCACAAAGCCACACCCACACTGAGCCTCTCTGGTCTCAGGGTCCTACTGCAGCTGTGGGTAACCAGGAGCCTGTCCAGTCCTATGAACCTACTGAATACTACCTCATGTCAGTCTGTCCTCCCAAAGGAGTCCTTGAGAAGGCCTTGTGCTGCCGAGGAGGAATCTAGCAGAAGGCCCTGCCGCTCCTCGCTCCTCACTCTTATGATGTCCAGGGACAAGGTTGGTGACGGAGGCCCACGTACCCAACACCCACGTGCGGTGAGCAGTCACTGAGGAGCCACGGATGGCTGGGGGTCTTGGGCCCTCCCAGCCCTTGGCTCTGGAGGAAGTGTGATGCAGGGTGCAGGGTTAGGGTAACGGGGTTGAACGTGAAGTTGATAACTGTGTGCAGACACACAGAAGCAGGATGGTCTGCACCTTGAGCTGGACACCCCTGGCTTTGGCAAGTGCCATGCAGCAGAAGGTAAACTGCTTCACCTCTCAGGGGCTGTCCCCCACTGCAGACTCCTGTGAGGCGTGTTGGAAGGGGGGCAGAGAAGGCCTGCCAGCGCAAGCAGAATGCCAGAAGCATGGTGCGATCTCAGGATCTCTAGGAAGGCCGGGAGGCCACAAACACCTCCCCACCCCCAGGGCCACAGACACCTATAATTTCATTGTAGTAGCTGCTTTCTTTCAACTTAAGGTATCACCTCTTAAGGCAGATCCTGCTAAAGGCCATTCCCTGCTCCTTGCTTGTTAATTGAGCTATGATTTGCTTTTTTCCAGCATAGGGACCTCAGACCTCAATGTGCATGGGGGATGCTGGGCCCCTCCAATGCTCAAGGACTGACTGTAGACTAATAATAATGCAATTCCATTGTTTTTGTGGCTAGTGATTGACTGGTTTACTACAGGGCAGGAACAGAACCCTGGTCAGTGAGGTGTGAGGAGGAGTTTACTTGGAGTACTCTCAAATGGCAAGAATTCCATTTCTGCTCTTGCTGAATTTTGTATCTGCCTAGGATATCTAGGACTATAGTGGATGTTCTGTGATCACGTGGCAACAATTTTAAGGACTAAGGCAACAGGCTGGCAAAGCGGATATAACCTGACTTCTCCATGACACCTTTGAGCCAATCTTGCAGCCACTGTACCTCAGACTTCTTCTTATGTACGGTAATAAATGCCCACATTATTTAAGCCACTGTAGTTAGGTTTTGTGTTTGTGCTACTGAAAGCATCCACAGATACAGCCTCTTTTCAGGTATGTAACAGATAATCTTGGTGCTTGGCTTAGAATTCCTCAGATTTCTTATTATTGTTTCTCTCCATACGCCCCATCCCCACCCCACCTCTACCCTCACCGTAATGTGATTTCAGCACCCCCAGCCTGGGGCTCCTCCTTGGAGGACTCCTGGGCATTTGGAGCTGAGTTAACACCCTAGCTCCCGCTGACTCCTCAGCCTCCTGGAGCACATCCTTACTAATTCACCTGTGTATGGGATTGTTGTCTTGGGGGCTGCATCCAGGGAACCCTACAAAGATGAGGTGCAGCTCTCTGGGCAGGGTCAGCCCCCAGCCTCTACCGGTGCTGATCACCACAGCACAGGTGGGAGGCAGGGCCAGGCTCAGGGAAATGCCCTCCCCGGACTTCCCCTGATGTTGCGGTCCCTGGGTCCCTATCTGTCATGCCTGGTGCTCAAGGGTGCCTCCGTGGGGACGGGACGACTGACTTTCCCCCCTCTGGTTTGCATGTGTATCAGGCTGGGCCCAGCTCATTCTCCCTGCTCAGGATCGGCCCTTCTCCAGGCCCCTGTGACCCAGTCAAGCCCACTGTGTGGGGCTTCATGGCAGCATGGACGCCCTGTGCCCCGGTTAGGGAAGCTCTCCTCAGTTTAATAAAGGGTGTCTCATAGCCAAATCTTTCTTAGAGGTGTTCTCGTTGCCTAGACTTCCACCCTCCTCTCCAACCTACTCTCGTGTATTGACCCTTGGGACCTATAGATCCTTCAGGGGACACGGCACACGCTCCTTCCTGAGGGAAGTCTTCTGGGAGTCTCCTGAGCACTGATCCTTCACCACCTTGGGCTGAAACAACATTTGCATGTGGCCTTCATTTACTGCGTGGTTATACTGTGCCCCTCATTGCCGTGTGCTGTGGGTGTGTATTACTTCATTAGCCTGGGAGCTCCCTAGGGGTCTCTGAGCCTTTCAGTCACCCAGGATTTATGGAGAACTTACTGTGTGCCTGACCTGAACAAGCTGCCGCTGCCACGACGGATGGGATGAGGACCCTCACAGAGTGGGTGAACAGGCAGGGTTTCATCAACAGAAGGGGAAACAGGGAGGTGGGGCGAAGGGAGGCGGGTCGTTGGGGAGGCTAGCCTAGTGGGTGGGAGGAGCCAGGGCAGGGCTGTGGGGAGGACAGAGTGCTGGGACTGGAGAGTGTTGGGATTAGATCTGGGGCTTAGATTCCTTTTCAGGTGAATTGTGCTCGGTCTGTGGAGAGTAGTGGGTCTAGTCCAGGGCCACGCACACAGGATGTCTGATAACTTGTTGCTGAGTTCCTGAGGCCTCACTTTTGGGACTTAACCCCCACGTCACCCACAGACCCTGCCCCTCCTGTCGACCTCTACAAGCTCAAGTACCCCTGTGAGCTCAGGCCCCATTTCCCTGCTTGTATCAGCAGCATGCGGTCAGCCCTCACCACACTGAGTGTGCCTTTAGCTCTCCTTTGGGGGACCTGCAGGGGCAGGGCTGTGGTTCCTCAAGGACAGAGCCCTGCCTAGCGCTCTTGGTGCTGGAGAATGCTGGAGAGTGTTCTGGGCTCGCAGTCAGTATTCAGCATAGCTTTTCTGACTGATTGGCTGATGTCAGCCAACAAGATGCAAATGAAAGTACATACATAAATAAAAAACAAAACAAGAAACCCGAGAGTTGTCATGTCACGCCGTCTGAGGCCTTTCTTCTGGCTCCCACCTAGTTGCTCTGACATGTCGCTGCCCCACTGAGCGCACCCCATCCCTCACAGGCAGTGAATTCCACCTGCATCCACCAAGGAGCACAGCACTTCTTTCTTTTGATGACAAGGTCTCTGTGAGATGGTTTGTTCTTTATTTGTGGGGAACTAGAGGCTACCCTCATGACTGGGTCACCCCTGGATCTGGGCTCCAGTGCTGAGTCCTTGCCCCCTGGATCTCCCACCTTAGACGAGGCCCTTGGTGTATCCAGACAGCCACTCCAGGGCTGGGGACAGCCTCACCCTCCCTATTTCTGTATAGGGTTATCTCCTGGTGTGCAGAGACCTGGTGAAGGCACCACCATTGTCTCTCAAGTCCCTGCTGGGTGCCCACGACCCTTCATACACACAGGAACAGGTGGAATGCAAGGAGGTCCTATTCCCAAGAACCTTGGTGGCAGGAAGTCAGGCCCATCCCAGCGTCTGACATCTGTACAAGAAGGCACAGGCTGTTCAGCTGAGGCTGTGTGGTGGGATTAGACACTTCTTCTTCCCCATCTCCCACTCCTCTCGGGAGTGCTCAGCCAGTAAACACACTGTGCAGCCTCCGAGGGGCAAAGGACATGGCACTGGCTGCAAAGGCCAAAAGCTAGAGTCTGAGCAGCAGCTCTATCCCATCTCAGAGCAAACTTGGCCATGCATTGCCCCTGGGGGCCTCAGTTTACAAATACAAAAATGAGAAAGTTGAACAAGACACTTTCTGGTCTGGTTATCTATTGACATGTAATAAAACACCTCAAACTTTAGTAGCTTAAATCAACAACAACATTTACTTTGCTCACGAATCTGAAATTTGGGCCTGACTCAGTGAGTTCAGCTTATCTCAGCCCCACTTGGTGCCATCTGGGACAGCTCGGCAGTCCAGGGCTGCAGTTGTCAGGGGGCTTACTCCCTCACACCCACATGGGCTTTTCCATGTGGCTATCTCGCTTCCTACCATGTTTCCCTGAAAATAAGACCAGGTCTTATATTAATTTTTGCTCCAAAAGACGCATTAGGGTGTATTTTCAGGGGATGTCTTATTTTTTCATGTACAACAATCTACATTTATTCAAATATAGTCATGTCATCTTCTTCTGGAACATCATCATAACCTACTAAATGCGCCTGTCTGGCTGACGATCTTAACTGGGGCTTATTTTCAGGGTAAGTCTTATTTTCGGGGAAACATGGTAACAAGATGGTGGCTGGGTGCCAAGTGCCAGCATCCTGATAGAGAGGGAGAAGGAGACAGAGAGGGAGATAGACAGACAGAGAGAAGAAATAGGTAGAAGCTGTATCATCACCTTTTATGATCTTGCAAGTTACAAGTTACTTCTGTGTCTTCTATTTGTTAGGAGCAAGTCGTTATGTCTGGCCTATATTTAAAAGGCAGGAGAATTTACTCCACTCTTCGATAGCAGGAGTGTCAAAGAATTTGTGGATTTGTGCACGTTTCAATACTACCCCACTTTCCAAACCCCTTCCCCCTCTAAGGAGGTTATGGGTATCACTTGGTGTGTGACAGCACCCTGAGGGCCAGGCTTCCACCTGCTCATAGCCACACTCTGACAGTTCTGTTTCCTAAATTTCCCTCCCCCTCTCAACTGAATCTATACACTAGATTGAAGAGCAAATCGTTAACCATCTAGAGCATAGCCTAGTATCTCTTTTTTGGTAACACGAATATGAAACTAGTTCAGTGCATAAAGATCTGAATTGGGGAACATCTGAAAGGCCCATTTATGGAAATCTCCAGTTGGCAAAGTGCCAGCCAGCCCATGTCTCCCTTTTTTTTTGAAGACTCCCCAGAGTGTTTGTAGCCCAAAGTTAAGTCGCCTCCCCCAGTGTCCCCCTAGCTGGCTTCCTCAGCTCAGCCAGCAGTCACCTTTGGCTGAGAACTCATGCCTGGCCTGGGCGCTATGACTGGACTCCTCCACACTGTCCATATGTCTTTCTTCTCCTTTTTGTCAACTTCTCAATCAATAAGGTTTTCATTGCTTTCCAATGGTCTGAGCCTCTCAAGTTCCCCCTCAGGAAAAGGCATTTCTAATGATGGGTTTTCAGTCAACCACTGCACAGTCATGATGGATGCCACCTGGGGATGGGATCTGGTGTCCAGGGATTGGTGGCTGCCAACCATGCCTGGAGGGGTCAGTTAGAGGGCCTCATTCAGCCCAAGCTGCTTCAGTGGTAAGTGTTGCATTTTCTGGCTGTGTTTTTCATATGCTTTTCCTGTCCCATGGCCTCTAGATGGCAGTAGCAGAGAATTGGAAGCGGGAGGGTGGGTGGAGCAAGAGTGGGAGGTTGTTAGAACAAGGGAAACAGCAGGGTCACCCCTTAGTCTTCTTCTTACCAAGCTCTTGTCTGTTGCTGAAGAAGACACAGTTCTCTTCCCCTGACACTAGCGCTTTCATCCCTTGAGGTGGGAGAACTCTGGTGCCATGTTCAGCCATTTCTCCACGTTATCATGAACTCCCATACGGCAGGTACAGTACCCACAAGAAGACCCTGTAGACCCAGGGCCTGTGTCTGCTTTGTGAGGTGTAGTGCAGCAAGCATACCACACAATGCTGAGGGGCACCTGGGGACCCACCCCCATAGAACCAGGTGAACAAGTTGTGCAAAGCAGCTGCTAACCCCTGAGCAGGGCATTAGCCATTAGGGGATATGGATGCAGGTTTCAGCTTGTCATACAGGGTGACAGATGGGGTCTCTGGTCCTGCTCCCCACATAAGAACGCAGGACATGGTGAGGCCAAAAAGAAACACCCATGGAGACACAGATAGGGGAGTCATACCACTATATTCTCATTGGCGGCTGGGTTGGAAACACAGGAGGCAGGAGCCACACTATCCATAATCCACACTCCACACTTGCTAGCCCCCATTTGCTGTTAGCATAGCCACAGAAGTTATATTAGTGGCCAATGGCTCACTGGTTACAGCTGATGGCCAACTAGCCACAGCTGATGGCCATCCAATCACAGTTGATGGCCATTTACTACCTGAGCCAGCACCTTTCCACGTGAGGCCGAGAGCCTGGAAACCACTTCTGGCTCTGTCCCCATACAGCTCCACCCCTATCTAGATGTGTGACAACTGATGGGTCATTTCCCTTTTCTGGCCTTCAATTTCCCCATCTGCACAAGGACAATTTGGGACAAAGTTATTGCTAAACCACCGTCAGTCTGAATGTTGTATCATTCTAGTTGTGATGAAAGATTATGAATGCCCAATTAATGACAAAGTAGATTAGACCTTCTTTTGGCTGTGGCTCTGGGGTAGTTCCTGAAGAGAAGACAGAGGGCCAGAGTAGGCTCCACAGACATGTTGCAAGGTATCAGCAGCTGTTTGCTGATAGAAACTGGGTAAGAGCATCAGGCCAAACTGTGGGCCTGGGCCCAGGCGCAGATCTGCTGGTGGCTCTCTGCTGAGCTTCTGTCCAGTGCCCACCTCCCATAGAGCTCATTTCACTTGATCCCCAGTACGCTCCCTCTTTACCTGCTTACCTCCAACCCACTCTTCAAGACTCAGTTTACCCATCAGCTTCTCCATGAGGATTTCACTGCATTTTATATCTGTCACCTGCCCTCCTCTGTATTTCTTCTGGACTCTGCTTATCACTGTAGAGAGTTTTTATCTTTCACACACACACACAACGGCTATAGTGCTTTGTTTTTATAAAATCAGTGATAATCAGTGTCATGCAGGGTGACAGGTGGGGTCTCTGGTCCCACTCCCCACACAAGAACGCAGGATATGGTGAGGTCAAAAAGGAACACCCACGGAGCCACAGATAGGGGAGTCATACCACTATATTCTCACTGGCGGCTGGGTTGGAAACACAGGAGGCAGGTGTCACACGACCTGCAACCTGCCGTCCGCTTGTCTCTGCCAACCCACCTCACTTGTTAACTGCAATCCGCGTCTCTGCATTCTGCAATCCACACTCCACCACTCCACCACCCTTTGCTAGCTTAGCCACGGCAGCTATATCAGTGGCTAATGGCTAACTGGTAACAGCCGATGACCAACTAGTCACAGCTGATGACCATTTACTACCCGAGCCAGCACCTTTCCACATAAGGCCAAGAGCCTGGAAACTGCTCTCTGGGGCTCTGTCCCCACAATCAGCCTAGCTTCATTTCTGCTAGTGCCTGCATAAAAATCCATCGTGTTGACAATTGGTTTTTTTCCCATTCACCCCCAAATTCTAAGAAGGCTTAGGGGGGTCTTACTTCCAACAGGGTTCCTGGGTGACTCCCACTCCTCAGCTGCACCAGCCACCTTTGATTCGGTCCTTGTCCGAGTCCACATGGTCGCTGCTGGCCTCCCTGTGGACAGACACATTGAGGCTTCCAGCCCAGGCTTGAGTGGGGAGCTCTTTGCTGAGGCTGAGAGCCCTGGGGCCCCGGGGCCAGTCTTCCTGACACTACTGCACCCACAGTCCTCCCGCCTCGCTGGGGTGCTCCAAGTGGTTTAGCACAGGTGCCTGCCGCTTACACAGTCCCATCTGATGTGCCCTTTCCAGTGCGGGGAATCTCTTTCTCCCTTTCTTGCCCTTGTGCATCCTTTTTCCCATCTACTCACCTTCTCTCCTCCTCCTCTGTGATGATCCACGCACTACTTTTAATGAGCCACAAATTCATGTCTTATTATATCGTTTACCTTATTAGATTGAAGACTTGAAGATCTATGGTTATACATATGTTTTCCCAATTAGCAACAAGCTTCAGGAGGGTGTGAGCTCTGTCATATTAATCTTTTTTTTATTTTATTTTAAAATATTTATTTATTTTATTTTTTTATTTATTTTTATTTTATTAAATTTATCGGGGTGACAATTGTTAGTAAAATTACATAGATTTCAGGTGTACAATTCTGTATTACATCATCTATAAATCCCAGTGGGGAAAATACCAGATACATGTGAGAACTCAAGACATTTTTATTGAATTAAATTAAATTGAATATCCCAGTTGTCCAGGTTTGTCCAAGATGAGTCTGAATCAGGATTAGATTCTCTCTTTTTGGGGGTGGATCTGGTTATGTGAATGTAGAAAAATCAACAAGAATTTCTGTTTCATTGCATTCTAGAAACATGATCTGGAATCCTTGAGAATTGGCAGAACTCACAGTCAGGTGAGTGATAACATCTTAAGTTGTCAGTAGCTGGGATGGGAGGTAAAGGATTCAGGTTTCAGCCCTTGAAGAAAGGGAGGCCTGGAAAGCCAGAAACATTTGGGTCATAGCCAGATGGGAGTTGGAATATAGTTAGAGACAGAGCAGAAACCCAGTCTCAGAGGTTGGACATATGTATTTGGTAGGGACTGGGAGCGAGGCAATGGCTGGGTGTTTTACTGAGGAGGGCATACGATGCTAAGGCTTAGGGTAGCATGCTGTCACTTGGCAGGGATGGCACTCTAGTACCTGCTCTGCACAGGTTTCACTGGCTTGGGACACAGTAGGCTCAGCCTGATCTAATTCTCAGTTATGGAAATTATGAAGCTTGATGGGTTCATCTCCAAATGGAGAGCTATCCCACGCCTGCATGGTAGAAGGTAGATTAAAGATGGTTCCTGGGGGAAAATCTCTGAAGTTAAGTGGCTGGAAAGTACTTGGTTGGGGATTAAGGCTTTAGAGCCACAGAACACAGAAGGCATAGTATCAGCCTGAAGTTTGAAGCTTTGGTTTCATTAGCTGGCCAGCTCTCGTAGAATTTCTGATTTTGTCTCTGTCTGAGATTGACAGGATATATGGACTACAAAATGTACACCAAGCCAATGTGATGGAGTCCACTGATGCACTGAATAGAATGGTGTGGAATATCCACCAAGAACGACAGTGGCCCTTCAGCCAAGTTAATGTTTCACCTTTCTTTCTAAGCGTAATTAGTGCAGAGGGTCAGCTGTTTCTGAAGGTTGCTCCTGCCTCACTACAGTAAAACTTGTCATTAGCAGAGGGCTGTGCAGGGGCCCATTTTCCTGTGTGCTGTGGCATATGTGCACACATGCTGTTTGTCTAAAACCTGAATCAAGTTATTTTGACATAAGTGAAAGTGAAGGGGAATATTCTTGAGTTTAGGTTTGGAAACTGAGCTGTTGAGAGACTTCCCACTTTCCTTTTGTCAACAAACATTTGTAAACAATCAATCTTGTTTCCAATTAAGTTTTTATGGAATTTAAGTAGATTATTTTAGTGATCCATAGTGAAATGATTATGTTTAAAGACTCTTTGCTTCAGGCCTTAAGCTGGTGTAGAATTTTTGAGTTAACAAATTGGTGAAGCCTTGACAAAAGACGAGGTGCTTAGCTGAAATGTACAGATTATGGAGATGGATGGTGATTGCTCCACTTTTGATTTCATTTTCAGGACAAGTAGCTTGTTTGGCTGGAATTAGAAGTCTCTTTTTAGACAGACTCTGAAGAGTTTGTGAGAAAATTTACAGTTGAAAGAATTAACAGAGTATTTATTTATTAATTCATTTTTTCTGTTTCTATTTGCCTACAGTATTAATTTGTTTTTGTTTAAAAAAATTAACCTTTTCTTTGGAAACAATAATAGAATCACATGAAGTTGTAAGGAATAATACATGGTGCATGCTTTATTGAGTTTTCTACAATGGAAAAACAAGTTGTAATGCATCCATACCATGGAGCTATAATACCCAACTTATTTGACCATTTGCCCGTTAATGGATACCTGGGTTGTTTCTAGTTTTTAACTTATGAATAAAGCCGCTATAAATATTTGTGAATAAGTTTTGATATCAACATAAGTCCTCATTACTTCAGGTTTCAGACCTTAATTAATTAATTCAGCTCTAGGTTTCATGCCACTTATTACTGGGTCATATTGTACTAATTGCACATTTAGTTTTTTTAAAGAAATGGCCAAATTATTCTCTAGAGTAGCTATACCATTGTACATTCCTACCAGCAATATATGAGTGATCCAGTTTCTCTGTATACATGCCAGCATTTGGTGTTGTTACTATTATTTATTTTAGCCATTCTAATAGGTATATAGTGATATCTCATTGTGGTTTTATTTTTTAGTTAAAATATTATTTTTCAATTACTATTGACATACAATATTATATTAGTTTCAGGCATACAAAACAGCATAGTGACTAGACATTTCTATGTCTCACAAAGTGATAACCCCAATAAATCTATTACCCATCTGATAATACATACATAGTTATTACAATATTATCAGCTATATTCCCTATGCTGTACTTTATATCCCTGTGACTTATTTTTCATTTACAGTTGACATTTAATATTTTTTATATCAGTTTCAGGTGTATAGCATAGAAATTTATATAATTCATGAAGTGATCTCCTGATAAGTCTAGTACCCACCTGACACTATATATAATTTTTATGATATTATTGACTGTATTCCCTATATTGTACTTTACAACCCCATTAATTTTTTGTAACTACCAATTTGTACTTCTTAATCCCTTCACCTTATCACCTATGTTCATTACAGTGTTATTTACAATGGCCAAGATATAGAAGCAACCAAATTGCCCATCAATACACAATTGGATAAAGAAGATGTGCTACATATATACAATGGAATATTACTCTGCCAATAAAAAAGAATGAAATATTACCATTGGCAACAACATGTATGGACCTAGAGGATATCATTCTAAGTGAAATAAGTCAGACTGAGAAAGACAAAGACTATATGATCTCATTGTGGCTTTAATTTGCATTTCCCTAAAAGCTAATGTTGAATATCATGGCTTACTTGCCATTTGTATTTCTGTTTTGTTAAAATGCCTCTGTGTCTTTTGTGCATTTCCTAATTTGATTATAATTTATTTTTGCTGTTGAGTTTTGAGGCTTCTTTATAAATTCTAGATATTAGTTCATTGTTTGATATATGGTTTACTAACATTTTCTCACACATCATAGTTTGTCTTAGCATTCTCTTAACAAAAGTTTATAATTTTGATTAAGTATTCCCTCCTCTTATACTTTCTGAAAAAGATGTGTAGATTAGTGTTACTTCTTTAAACATCTGGTAAAATTCTCCAGTGAAATTACTTGGGCCCCAAAATTTCTTTTTGGGGATTTTAAAATTACAAATTCAAATTCATCAATAGTTATGGGCTATTCAAACTATTTATACCGGGTAAGATGTGGTAATTTGTCTTTCTCAAGGAATTGGTCCATTTAATCTAAGTTTTCAAATTTACGTGTGTTGAGTTGTTCATAGTATTCCCTTTTAATCCTTTTGATGTCCCCTGTTACATTTCTGATACTGGTAACTTATGTCATCTGTCTTTTTAATTTGTTCATCTTGCTAGAGGCTTGTCAATTTCATCATCTTTCCAAAGCTCTTCATTTCATTGAGTTTCCAATTGATTGTCTGTTTTCAATTTCACTTATTTTTGTTCTTATCTTTATTATTTCCAGAAACTTGCTTTGGATTTATTTTGTTCTTTTTTTTCCAGGCTCTTGAGGGATGGGGACTTTTCCTCTTTTCAAATGTATGCATTTATTGCTATATGTTTCCCTGTTGGTATAGCTGTGTCACATAAGGTGTGATGTTATATTTTCATTATTATTTAGTTGAATGTATTTTTAATTTCCATTGAGTCATTGTCTTTGACGCATACATTATTTAGAAGTATGCTGTTTTGTTTCCAAGTATTTGGAGATTTTTCTGTTATCCTTTTGTTATTGATTTCTAGTTTGATTTTGTTGTGGTCAGAGAATACATTGTGATTTCAATTCGTTTAAGTGTGTTGAGGCTAGTTTTATAGACTAAGATAGTGTCTATATTGTCATATCTTCTGTGGGCACTGGAAAAGAATGTGTTCTCTGCTAATGAGTGTTCTATAAATGTTGGCTAGTTGGTTCATGGTATCCTTGCCCATTTTCTTCCTAGTTATTTTATCGATGGTTGAAAGGGGTGTTGAACTTTTCAATTATAATTGTTGATTTGTCTTTTTCTCCCTTCAGTTTTGCTTTGCATATTTTGAAGCTCTTTTGTTTTGGAGAACACATTTTGTATTACTATGTCTCCTTAGTAGATTGACTCTTTTATCATTAAATAATGCCTCTCTCTGTCTTTGGGAATTATTTTTGCTCTCATATTTACCTCATCCAATATTAATATAGAGTTACTCCTGCTTACTCTAATTAATGGTTGCATGGTATATCTTTTTCTATACCTTTACTTTCAATCTGCCTATATTGTTATACTTGAAATGAATTTTTTATAGACAACATCTATTTGGGTCATATTTTTAAATGTACTCTGTCAGTCTCTGTCTTTTAATTGGTGTATTTAGTCCATTTACAGAATTTACTTAATTCTATTCCAAATTAAAGAGTTGTGAAAGCTCATTTGATTGGCAAAAATTAAATCATCCAGGATCCTATCCGGTAGGGAGTTTAGGAAAGCTGCTTTTAACTTTACAAACTCTGTTTTCAAGGCAGACACATGAGAAGTTACAACAGAAGTTGAGCGAGGCGTCTGCTCATTTCTCAGAGACCCCTGGACTTCCCCAGTTCCTGGAATTGCTATTCTCATTCTCAGGTGCTAGTCACAGCCTACCTTCTGGGAATGAGAGGAGTGTGGTGAATTCAAGATGAGCCTCCTTATTTAAACGTGGCTTTCTTTCCAGTGGTCTTCTTATGTGAACTTTGCTACTGTTTAAAACATTGAAGCTATTCTGTTAAGTATCCCCTGACCTGGGTTGGTGGGTTGATATGTTAGCCTTCTTCAAGTTCTCAATTTGCTACTTCTCTGAGGTAAAGGAAAAGAAGCATGGGAAGCATCCATCAGATCACATTTACTACTTCAAATATTCTGCAGGGGTTTGGCTTCATCATGCTAATGACAGGTTTAAATGGAATTGATGCACACGGACCTGAAGGGCCAATCATCTCTCTTTCTGGAGGACAGCAGTGTAAGTATGCATCTGTAGAGGCATCATTTGTCTTGAAAGCTGGGAAGACCTGGACGAGGTACCTAAATAGATAGGTGGGACAGCCAGGAAAACCACAGGAAAGCTGGAGAATCAGCTAGTGGAGTCCAAAGTTATATAAAGTGGCCAGGGTGAAGCTGGAGAAACAGAGTTAGAATTTAGTTACCAATGTGAGAAAATGTCAAAGGTAGAGCCCACACATCCATCCCAGTAAAGCCAATGGGACCTAAATACAGACATGAGGTAACAGTGTGTGTGCCTGAACAGGGCAGTTTGGTTCAAGGCTTTTATTCCAGTTCAGAGGCCCAGAGGTCACACATGTAAACCTGGGGGAAGCAGAAGGGTGTAGAAAAGATAAGGGAGAAGCTCAAGGGCTCTGGGCTTCGGGTGGAGGCAAGTGAGAAAGAGGAGAGAGATGGTGTGTGCAGAAAGCACTCTTAGCCCTGTCCTGTCCTGGAATGTCCTCTCACTTGGAGTGAGGTCACCTCTGTGCTCTGCTGTGTAGGTCCCAGTGTCCTCTGCACTAGGACCCAGGCTGGTTCCTCATGCACCAATTATCATTGTCCCCTTGTTCTCCCATCTCCATGATTTCTCATCGTGGCCATGTGTCAAAATGGACTCACTTTTTAAAGATCAATTTCAATACTCCCTTCTACAAGATACTTATGTTCCTCCCAGGTTCTCAGAGAATGTTCTTTGAACCTTTACTAGAGTTCTTGTTTATTTCTTATTTAACGTGATGTAATAACAGAACATATTATTATGAGGGCAATAGAAGACTCAGGAACAGGGAATGACCTGGAAATGAGAAAACTGAAAGGGAATTAGAAAACAAATTTAACAAAAAAATGTACTTCTACATAAATGAAGCAATTACGTTACTGAAGGATGCAACAAGACCTGAATAAATGGAGAGACCAATTATGTCCTTGAATGAGAAGACTTAATATTGACGATACCAATTTTCCTCAAATTAGTGGATGCTTCTTTGTCTCAATGGTAACCAGTTCTTCTCTTGTTTTCTCCCTCCACATCATGATTTGTTTTAAAATTTACTCAAGTACTATATGTTTTTTGGCCATTGATACCTTTTGCTATGAATCTCATATTTATTTGTATTGGTTGTACTTACGTTTTTTATTCTAGAGGAGCTTTAAAATCTGCTTGTCAAGTTTCATAAAACATCCTGTGAAAATCTTGATGAGTGTATCGAATCTACTAATTGATTTGGTAGAATTAATAATTTTTTGGTATGAAGAGTTGTCACCCAGAAACATGGTCTGTCTTTCATTGATCCAGTCTTTTATGTTCTTCAATAATGTATGATTGTTTTATTTATATATGCCATGTACATTTCTGATTAGTCATTTTTAGAAATCTAATTGGCTTGTGAATTTTTTTAAATTAAAGTTTATTGGGGTGACAATTGTTAGTAAAGTTACATAGATTTCAGGTGTACAATTCTGTATTACATCATCTATAAATCCCATTGTGTGTTCACCACCCAGAGTCAGTTCTCCTTCCATCAACATATTTGATCCACTTTACCCTTGGACACAGACAATAGTTTAGTGAATTTTTTAAAAGAGAGTTCTTTCTATTATTTTTAAAAAAGGTATTGATTTCCACATGGTCTTCTTCTTATCAATCACCCACTTCACAGAATTGTATTTTAGTTTTAATATTTAGTTATTTTTATTGGTATTCTAGTTCCATGATCATTTAAATCTGCAAATATAGATAAAGTTTTCTCTCTGTTTTTTTTTTTTTAAAAATTACAGCATTATTTTTCTTGACTGATCGCATTAACTAAAACCTCTGTGGAATGCAATGTAGTGGCAGTGATTACAGCCTTGTCTCATTTCTGATTTTGTTATATCTTCTAACACCTAGAAAATGAACCAATATTCAATAATTTTAATTCTATTTCCATCTTAGTTGCTACCCGTTGCCTATTTTCAATCCATTTATAAAACAAAGGGCTTGAATTCTTTGAGATCTTATTTCCCTTCCAGTTCATATATTATTTTAACATGGGATTTAATGGCTGGACATGAAAAAAAAAAATCAGCTTCTGAAACCAAAAATGAGAATGCAATGAAGTCTCATTGATTATAATAAAATGGAGTCTATTTGATAACTAGATTCTCATTTCCCTAACAAAATTTAAGAAGTCAAGGGAACCTGCCAGTTGGAGATGCTAAATCCCCAAGAGAGGTTTTTACCCTTCTTGAAGTCTCATATACCAGAGAAACTGAATGATTGGAAAAACATTTTTTTTTCTTTCTAAAAATTCAGTGTGCTAAATCAGCCAATAATGATTAACAATTAATCACCACAAACAACCATACCCCATCTACCTCCCTTGATTTTTCTTTTGTCAAGACTCTGATAATAACGGACAAAGTGGAAAGAAAAATTGGAGAGTATTTGATGGTTGTGCTAACAAAACATGGGATAGTGTGGGATGCAGTGCTAGTTTAGCCTTCAGTCCACGCAAAATTCTTCAGACAAATTGTCTGAACAAGGATCCTAAAGAGTGTCAAAGAAAATGGAGTAGATCAGAGAGTTATGGGGCCTCCATCCACTCAAGAGAAGGCTACGGGGCCTTTTGGAAGACAGTGATGGATTCAAGCCATGTGAAAAAAACATATATCACGTACCTTGACCTCATCCCTATCTTTGGAGGATGTATGTAATTTATAGAGTGTTTAAATTAGACAAATGGTCCAATCGATTTAGAATAAGGGACAGGAAACACATGTTTCTTTTGCATTAAACTGAACTTAACCAGAGTAGAAATGCTTATGATCTCCTGAGTGATAGAGCGTGGTCTCCCTCCAAGTGTTCCTAATTACAGGGATCGCGCATTCCCACAAAGGCGATCCATTATGCAGTGTGCTGTCTCCATAAAGACCAGGAACACGCTAAGCAGCTCAAGCTAAGTGGTAATTTATATCATTGTTTATAGGAAGACAGAACAAGAGTGAGCAGGAGAGTGAGAGTGAGAGCAGGAGAATGAGAAAGACCCTGAAGAAAGGACATTTTAGTGGAGATAGAAAGGGATGTAAACAAACCATGTCAAAAGACTGAAGATGACATCAGTCTTTTAGCAGAGGAATTGAGCTGTGAGGTGAAGAAAGAGAGGAACTGTGGAGGGTTAAGTTCACTTTTCTTTATATTTCTTACTTACACCTGGGTAGGTGACCAGAGTGAATGCTCAGGAAGCCAAAGGTGTAGGCCTCTGTTTAGTGTCTTTTCCTGGGAAGCGGATAAAGTCACTAAAAAATAATATGCTAAGGGCTACTTCGTTGAGAATCAAGTGACCAAATTCCAAATCATAGACATGCTCCCTGATTTATTGAGGATTTCATTCCAAGGTTTAGTTTACTGTTCATTTGCATATACCATTGACCTGTGAATGGGATGGCTTTTTCTTTCTTTCTTTTTCTTTTTGGCTTGAATAACTGAAATTACATATGGTATACATTATGCATAAAATTACCCTTAAAATTTTTTTATTAGTTTCAGGTGTACATACACATGTACAATAGACATTTATACCCTTCACAAAGTGCTAACTTCCCTTCCCCAATCTACTATCCCCTCTGAACTCGTGTATAGCTGTTACAATTCCATTGACTCTATTCCCTATGCCATATAGAAAAATAAATCCAAAATGGATTAAAGACCCGAAACCATAAAACTCCTAGAAGAAAATATAGGAAGTAAATCTGCAGACATTACCCTCAGTAATATTACTGATATATCCCGTAAGGCAAGGGAAGCAAAAGAAAAAATAAACACAGTGGGATTACATCAAACTAAAAAGTTTTTTCACAGCAAAGGAAACCATCAATAAAACAAAAAGGCATCCTACTAAATGGGAGAAGATTTTGTCAATGATACATCTGATAAGGGGTTAATATCCAAAATTTATAAAAAACTCATACAACTCAACATCAAAAACAAACAACCCAATTAATAAATGGGCAGAGGACTTGAAGAGACATTTCTCTAAAGAGGCCAACAGACATGAAAAGATGCTCAACGTCACTAATCATTAGAAAAATGCAAATAAAAACCACAATGAGATATTACCTCACACCAGTAAGAATGGCTATCATCAATAAATCAATAAACGACAAGTGTTGGCGAGGATGTGGAGCAAAGGGAACCCTCGTGCACTGTTGGTGAGATTGCAGATTGGTGCAGCCACTATGGAAAACTGTTAGGAGGTAGCTCAAAAAACTGAAAATGGAACTACCTTATGATCCAGCAATTCCATTCCTGGGTATCTATCCAGATAAATCCAAAACACTAATTCAAAAAAATATATGCACCCCTATGTTTATTGGGAGGGCTTCTTCTTAAATGCAGTTCACTGTGGTGGCCCCCTGTGGATTTGTGCCCTCATCCTGTGTTTGGCACTGCCTTGGCCCCTGCCTCTGCTTCTGTCAGCAAAGCAGCTGTAGCAGCCTATCTTACCATGTTGAAGATACTCATCTGATGGACATTGTGAATTGGCTTTTCGCAAATTGACTTTCAGTGAATTGGTCCATAGCCTTTCTGTAGGTTAATCAGGGTCCCCTTACATCCAGGCTATCAGTGTGCCATATTCCTGTATGCTCTTTACCACCCACCTGAGCCCAGCTGGGAGTCGCTGGGGAGGTGGCAGAATCACATCCAAAATGTCACTGCTCCTCCTCCCCCAGCACCCTCCAGTGTGCATCAATTACCAGCAAGCTCTAGACCTGGAAAGCAGTCCCCAAAATGCAGATGCAAAGGCAACATGTCCTATTTTCTTCACAAAGTCCACATTTCTTAGCATGCACATGAGGCCCTACATAGCCTGGCATCAGTCTCCTTTTTCATCTCATCATTACGGTCCTCAGACTGCATTGCTTCTGGAGCAAATCATTCTCTCTGATGTCATTGCCTGTGTCTGAAATGCCCCTGTATTTCTTCACTGTTTGCCAGGGCCTCTTTGCCTGCCTAGAGCAGTTTAAATGCCATCTGTGTCCTTCCCAAACACCTCCAGGCAGACCGGTTTCGTGTTCCAGTCTCTGTCTTTTCATAGCTCCTCAGAGATTCTTCTATTACAGGGCCTGACACCCCCGCGCAGTGAACCTCCCAATGGAATGTGAGTTCCATGAAGCAGGAGGGTGTGTCTTACTTTCCTTGGTGTCTCTATGGCCCAGCACCGGGCCTGGGCTGAGTCACTGCTCCATGTGGAGGGTTTGTTCTCAGTGGACAGACAACCAAAGTGATGGGCCTGAGAGAATAGGACCCCATGCCAAGGGTGGTACCTGGGCACACTGAGCTTTCATGGGCTGAACAAGAAGAATGCCAGGGGAATTTGAGGGAAGATGGGAAAGGGGTACAGGGTCTCCTTAAGGTACGAGTCTTTTCTGTCCTGGTACATGCAGAGCAGGGAATGAATGTTCGAAAGCTCAGAATTCTCTGTCTGTACCATCTAATCATTTACACTCCAGGACTAGCTAACAAGATAGTAAACCTCTTAGTGAATTCAAACAAGGGTCTCCAATTTATTTCTAGCTAGCAGATTATTTAGTGATTCATATCACGTGCTCTATGCCAGCACTGCCCAATCAAACTTTCTGCAATGACAGAGTGTTCTATGCTCACCCTACCCAATATGGCAGCCTCTTTCCACACTGAGCACTTGAAACGTAACTAGTGCAACTGAGATACTGACCTTCTCATTTTTCAAAAAACTTCATTAATTTTTGGCTACTGTGTGGGACAGTACAGTGATACACAAACCACACGGACTCAAAACCAATACCTCTGCTAAGTATACACTGGCTATTTGCCCTTATTTCCTCACTTATTAAATAAAGATAATAGTATACTTACTCCTTATTTTTTGCAATGATAAAGTTAGTTATTAATGTGTTAGTTATCTATTGCTGCATAAAAAATCACCCCAAATTTAGTGGCTTAAAATACAATTATTTGTTGTCTTCCTGGTTTCTGTTGGTCAGAGATTTGGGCAAGGCTTGGCTGTGCAGTTCTTCTGGTGTGTCTTGTGCAGTTGCAGTCACGTCAGCCTGGGCTGCAATAGTCCTATGGCTCGACTGAGGGAATCCTCTTTCAGTGACTCATTCACATGCCTGGCAGGTTGCTCATGGGCCTCCCAGCATAGCATCTGCTTCCTCCAGAGTGCACAACCCAAAAAACCAGGGGAAGCAGGAATGCCTTTAAAGTATAGCCTCAGAAGCCACACACTGTCTTACAACCGGAGGGCCATCTTGGAGGCAGCCACTGCACTCTGAAGTGTCTGGAGGGTGGTTGGCACACAGTGAATGCAGTGATTAGTGGTTCTTATCTGATGCTGCCCAAGTGCAACAGAGCCTTGTGGCTCCCAGCTGACATTCACAAGTGCTGGAACCCTGTGCTAGGGCGGAGCAGGGGGACTGGGGCTGCACACACCCCTCTGAAGTGCCCACAGCCTGGCACTGACTCCCACTGTCTCCTTCCCAGGGCAGCACCGGAAGACACCTTCATGGGAACTTTTGGTGAGGGTCAATCAAAAATGGCCAGGGCAGTCCCACCCAATCTAGGATCTGACATAACTTTGAGAATGCAGCATAGGAAAGGAACTTAGAATCAGAAGCTTTGGCACAAACTCCCAGTTCTTACACTAAGGGATTAGGAAAAATAAAACAAAAACATTTTCAGTTTATGTGCCCAAGAGGGAATGCTATTCTTGTCCAAATGATGATTGTTTGGATTAATCCACTCGACTGGTTTGCACGGGGGCTCCCTGTGTTCCAGGCACTGTGAAAGCTGTGGGAAGGCCCAGTCTTCACGCATGGAACTGACTGCAGCACTGATGTGTATGAAATACATGCCTGGCTGGGAACCCCGGCTGTGCTGATGCATGGTCTGAAGATCCAGTGGAGGAAGAGGCCAGCTCATCAGAAATGCAGAGAGACAGCCACTGTGACCAAAGACAGCCAGGACGCAAGTGTCAATGCAAGCACGCATGTGAAAGGGGTTTGTAAACTGCTCTCATTTATGAACTGATCCTTTGTTGCTCCCAAGGCTCCCTTTTTACTTTTTTCTGCCCTCCATTCTTAATAATATTTCCAAACGAGTAGTACCAACCACAGTCCTGGGGACGGTGTGATGGCCTGATATTTGGGGTTTCTCTTGATCCTCACATGTCTGGAGATTTCCTCCTTCTGGCAGGTCCATAGCTCAACCATCAGGACCGGCCTCTGGATGGAGGGCATGTCCCCTTTGCAGAACACAGTAAGAACATGGGTTGCAATTCATTGTTAAATGACTCTTGTCTTGCCACCTGTTCCCCTAGTACAAATGTCTTAGGAGACAATGACATAGGTGTCTGACAAAGCTACTTGGCCATCACTCTACATCCATATAT
The DNA here is from genome assembly GCF_036562045.2 of Rhinolophus sinicus. NCBI lineage: Eukaryota > Metazoa > Chordata > Mammalia > Chiroptera > Rhinolophidae > Rhinolophus > Rhinolophus sinicus. The sequence goes on from NC_133757.1 coordinate 65,076,996, forward strand.
CACCTTGACCCTTGCCTTCACAGCCTCTCTCCCTCAGCAGACAGCCGGGAGCCTGGACAGACGCCGTGCTGCCTCTTCTCCTGAGCCATCGCTCTCCCTAGACAGGCCTGTCTGGCCCCACTGGCTCTGTGTGCACATTAATAACAGACAGGCATTGGCCTCCCTGTGGCCTCCTCTGAGGGCCTCTTAGGATCTCTGTATGGGTCCTCTGCCCTTTCCCCATTTTCCAGGATCCAGCCAGCTATGAGCAAACACTCTCCTTCTCTGCAAAAGAACCCCCGGCTTCCTGTGGTTTTAGCACAGTGAGAAATGGCGATTTGGGATATTTTACAGGGCTGATTATCCTTTGTCCTTCATGGCCACCTCTCCCAAGCGCTGCAATGTGAGGAGGCCCGTCAGCTACCCGGTGTGGCTGTCCATCCATGGGAAACTCCCTTGTCTATGGAAGCTGGCGCGGGTCTTGGCAGCTTGTTTATTTATCTGGCTGGACTCCCACTCTTAGTAGTCAGCTCATAGAGGAAGAGGCTTTTGCAGGTCACTGTGGAGACAGTGAGCAGAGAGAGCACAAATATTCACTGAGGTCTGAGTTTCCCTTCATGTTGTCTGTAGCGCTGTTGAGCAGGTGGGGTTCAGGGTCACAGCCAGGAAGCATAGACTCACAGCCCCGGAGGCCTCAACATCAGGGCACCCAGCCCTCTCTTCCAGGGACGAAAGTACTTTGTTAATCTGATTGTGGAACCCAAGCTCTGGCTTCCATCCATCCTCTCAATCTGACTCCCCCACCTCCCAGGACAATATCTGCGTGTATTTCCAGATATTTGAATGTTAACATTCACCCATCTGGTTGAGATATTTTTATATACATGTAAGATGGACTGCAGTTGCAAAGGAACACTATCTGTTTCCTGTTGTATAATCGGAATGTTCAGCAAGACTTACCATCAAATAATTGCTCATTTAATAATAATCTCATTTGCTGAATGAGATAAGAAATGGAAGTTTCTCATAGATGAAGTGACTTGCCGAGGCTGATGGAAATTCATTTGACCACTACAAATGAAGATTCTACTAACTTTGTGAAAGAGTCATTTGATCAGCAACAAAGAGATCAGCACCTGGGCCAGGCAGCAGGGGACAGAGCCTGAGCTCTGGTGGGGGATGGCATCGTGCTCCTCTGCTACCCATGACGGGAGGGTCCCCCAATTCTGAGCTGAAAGACTAATCAGAACAGGGCTTCCTCTGGTTTCCTACTTGCCTCGTCTTGCTCTTGTGCTGAAGGGCCACTTTCCCAGGGAGCCATGCCCTGTCAGGCACACAGGCCTACGGAAGACTCAGGCAGATGCTGTTGGTCTTGCAAAGCACAGATCATGGAGGGAACTTCCACATGGACCCCGTGGCCTCTGCCCCTGCACACGCGTGGGAAGACACGGCTCTTCCTGAAAAGGTAGCCTGCTGGTTTCACCTGTGTGACATCACCTTAGCTCAGGCCTTCTCCTCTCCCACTCAGGCTTTAGGTATCAAATAAAGGGGTGCACATGATGGCCTTTACCATTCTTTTTGCATCTGACATTCTATCATGTATGAAATAGTTTTCAACTTGCTACACAGCAGTTATGTCAACATTTATATTTATGTTTTTGCTGCCTTTGAGAGGGGATGGGTCCTATGAGCTATCTTTCTTTCTTTTTTTGTTTTAATTCATAGAAAAGAAAACCTCTGGATATTCCAATAGAGGAAGTTGTTTTTTGTTTGCTTGTTTGTTTGTTTGTTTGTTTTCCCTCTTCCCTAATGACCAGAGTTTGGCCAGTCTCCCTTTCCTCTGAAGACCTGGTCTTCTGGAGATGCAGGCCTGGCCCCTTGTCCATTCCTGCCTCCCTCCTGCCTCTTCCTCTCAGGGAAGGAGGCCAGATGTTCTCCTTGAACTCAGCACTCAGGACAGGGACTTCTTCCAGGAGGGGCAAGCACGGGGGTTTGTGCAGGTGGGAATGACCAAGTCCCCTGTCAGCCAAAAACTGAGGCGCTAGGGACAGAAGAGCAGAGTGTCGCTGTGGCCTCCCAACGGCCGAAATGTGCGAAGTCCTGCAGTGATAAAGCACAGATAGGTCCTAGCGACTGCAAGAGAAAGTAGAACGTGCCATTTCTTTTTACTTTTTAATGTGGGTTACTTGAATGTGGTCACTGGGACGCATTAGAAATCACTTTCTCTGATCCACTGGTCAGAGAATTCCTTCCTGAAGAGAGACCTGCAAAGGAGGGAGTGAAAGAGAAACAGCCAGGGAGCCTTACCTCTCTAGAAATGAGAGAAGCAGCAGGCAGGCCTCTGTAACTGCTTCCATACCCTTGTCTTAATCTTGTGTGTGTGGGAAATTTTGTATAAATAAATATCTGATTTGATGTAATTTGAGAGTCTTTGTCTTTCAAAAGGGGAATTTAACCCACTAACAGTCATTAGAAGCAGTGACATACTTGATGTTATTTATGCAATCTAATTTTATGACTTCCATTTAATAGACTATCTCAAAGGAGAAGCAGCATAGTAGTAAGGATGTGGGCTCTGGATTTAAATTCTGGCTCTCAAAGCTACTAGAAGAACCACCATAAGCAAGCTACTGGTTCTTTCTGCATCTAAAGTTTCTCTTCTTTAAGACTCATAACCCAGAATTGATAAAAAATGTGGTTGAATATTTATAAAGTATTTAAAATAGTACTTGGCACAAAGCAAATCCTCTACTTGTTTTACTCTCAAGTTTGCAATATTTCTTAATTTTTGGCTGGTTATTTTTGCCCTCTCAGATCGGTTTGATTTAAAAGTCCTACCTTTTACTAAGGCTGCCCATTTTAATTAACATATATTTGCTTTATACTATGTTGTAAATTTTCCTGTTAATTAAAGAGTAATTAATCTCAAGACACTGAGATGTATGGTTTAAAGATGCTTTGAATACTACTGAAAACAACAACAAAACCTAAAAGAAAAAGGAGAGAAAACGAGCAATTTAAGTGAAACAGCAAACTGCCACAACTTCAAACCAGAAATGAGGTAAAACATCTGCAAATGTCATGCCGTTCAGCCAATAGAAAATGAGCTTACCTTCAGCGCCTGGGACCACAGGCCATGCACAAAACCTTCCAATGGTTATTACCACCTAGAAATTGCCTTTAACCTTAGAATAGCCATGGTCTAATCCACGGATGGCTTAACTATGGAACCACTTGGCCACAGCCAACACGACTTACCTTCACAGACACTTCGAAATCTGTGGAATCCTGCGTGAGATTACCTCACGTTCCCTGCTGCCGATGCATTAGCTAGTAAAATGCTTGTGCTCTACTTTATTGACTTCCTTTATGTGATGAAAGAAAATCCAACACATTGCCTTTGTTTTGACAGTTCACTGTGGCAGAAATAACCTCAGTGAGATGGTTTGCATGAGATCAATTCCTGCTCTTTGTCTTGGCAGGAAACATTTTCCTGGTGCAGCCTTCCTAGGTGGAGCTCCTTCTTGCAGACTGCGGCTTCTAGAGCAGAGATGTTATTGTCTTCCCCTGAAGTCAACTGATGCCCCTCTGGGAGATTGGATACAAAAGTTTCGGCATTTCTTTCAGAGGCGGTCAGGTCTTTTGTGAGGTCAATCTCCTTACCTGCCTTTCTTCTAGAAGTGGCCAGGCCAGAGTGATGCTGTTGTCTTAGCTACTGGGGATGTAGGTGCTCCCCACCAAGGCCCCTCCTCCAGGCCTGCAGACCTGCTGGCTCCCACTTGGCTTCCAAGTGCCCACACATCCAGGGCGGCTCCTTAACTCCAGAGTCTTCACATCCCCTCCCATCCTCTCTGGGACAGACTGGCTTCCCATTACCTCAGCTCCACATTCCAATGCTTTGGGGTCTTCTCCACTCAGTTTCACTAGGAATAAATGAGGCCTTGTCCCGTGAGCTGGGCCAGGCTAAGGCTCTGCCTTCTTGTGTGTTCTCCCATCTTAGGCAATATGCCTGCACTTACATGGGTCCAATGCCTTTGGGAGGCCAAGAGTATATATAGGAGTTACATTTGGGTTAACTGTAAAGACAAAATTAAAAGTTATTAACATAAAATATTTTTTACACAGAAGCTAATTGTGTGAGTATCAGACAGTGAATGTTTTGGAGTTTGGGTGTCTTGTAGCTTCAGTGGGAACCGACATCATCACACTTTGCTAAAAAGGCAACCTTGGCCTGTACTAATGGAGAATGGGGTGTGGATAAGAGGAGGAGACAGTTCTTCTGTCCTTTGTGCTGGCTATTTTGCCTGGAGCTTCATATTTCAACTGTTGCATAATAGAAAGAACCTTGAAAATGAATATTGGAAAGAGTAATTAACATCTTGAGGGAAGTAGAAAATATGTTGTGTGGAGAGGAGTGAAAGAACTGTCTAATCAAAAAGAGCTGTCTAATCTGAAAAAAAAAAAAAGCGATGGCTTCGGGGTAAAAGGTTGTTGTCTCCAGATGTTTTAAAGAAATACAACGTGGTAGAGAAAATAAACTGATTCTGTGTAGTCACCATAGGGTAGAACTTTGATCTGTAGGTGGAAATAATCAGGGATGGATTTAATTTCATTCTATTTTTAACAACCCCAAGGGAAGCTCTTGTGGGAAAGTGGTTGCCATGTCACTCCAAACTGGCTCTTTTTCTCCAGGAACTCGGGTGTGTATGCTGCAGGCTTCTTGCCTCTGAGCATAGGTGATTCTACATTCGAGGAGCCAGAGGTGACAGCATCCCCCTTACGGCTCCTGAGGTTCGGAAAGCAAGCAGCAGGACCACATGGAGGGCGCCGGCCTGACACAGCGGCAGGGATGTTTGTTCAGCTTTAAGTCTTGAGCTGATGAACCAGGCCTGGGCTTTCACCTGCAGCCCCTCCTGCACTCCTAACAGCTGAAGGGAAGGCTCCAAACTCCAACTCAGTCCATCTGTACCAAGATCAAGGTGGAGGGTGATTCACATTGGCCTGAGGATGAAAGGCAGGGGCTGGAGCTCTGGGGTGAGGGCTGGGCTGCAGACATGCTGTGTGGGGCTTTCTCTCTCCTGGGGTTCTTCCCTGTTTGTGAGACCCATTCCCATGAACAATTTAGGTACTGTCCTTCCTGGAAGGTTAAAAGCTAAGCTGGCTCTGTAGGAAGCAGCTCTAGTGTTTATTCAGATCCAGTGGAGTTGTCTGCCCTGCGCCCGTCCAGCTGAAGGGCACTTGGGCCAGTGGGCTTGAGTTGGCCCTTGTCTGCCTTTACTGATGGTACACTCCTCAGTACACTGGCGGACAAGTTTGATGGCACTGAGCAGGGCTCTGAAGGCTGACCCTGACACCACAACATTCTGCATACCTACAGCCTTTCCATGTGGCCACTCAGGAATAAGAATCCTTCCCTACGTCTTAACAGGCAGATTCTACTGGCTATATATGACAGACAAAAGCCGAAGCAAAGGAAAATTGGTGTTGAATTTACTAACAAAATCAAGTTCCAAGGGAATCCTGAAGTTGGTTCTCATTATTTCCAATTAATCTATACCTTTATTTTGCTTACATTTTAAAACATACATTTTAATATGATTTTATACTTTTAAAGGGAGCAAAAACAGTACAAAGGATTCCTGTATACCTTTTGCCAAAATTTTCCAGATGCTAGTGTCTTATATGCAATGATCAAAACCAGGAGGTTAACTTGATATGACACTTGTCTAATTTATAGACTATGCAGGTTTCACCAATTATCCCCAAAATGTCCTTTTCCTGGTCCAGGTTCCAAACCAGTGTTGTATGTTGGATTTAGTTGTTCTAGCTCCTTAGTCTCCTTCAAGCTGGAATAGTCTCACCTATACCTTTAGCAAATTCAAGTCTAAATGAGAATGTATCCATTTGAGAAATACTGAGTGTCTGCTTGCCTTGTGCTGTGCTCTGCTAGGAATGAAGGAATGCCACACTGAAAAGGACAGAGACCATCCCTGCCAACCAAGGGCTCTCAGTCTAGTGTTGAACACACACAAGAAAACTAGAAGTTTCCATGCAGGATGGCAATTACTGTAAGAGAAAACGAAGGGAGTATACAAGCTGGGAGGGTAGACAACTAAACCAAGTTTGGTAGAGGAAGGAAAGGATTCCTGGAAGAGATGATATTGAAGGTGAGTCCTTGAAATGACTAGGAGGTATTCAGGCTGGGAGAAGGACACTGCTGGCGTGAGATTGTACAGGCAGTGGCAATGGCAGTGGTGAAAGCCCCGTGGCACAAGCCATCTGCTCTAATCACTGAACTGAAATGCATTCCAGAGTCTGGACATGATGGGGCTGGAGAGGCATGGAGTGGCCAGATTGTGCAAAGGCTTGGAAGTCATATTAAGAGTTTATTGTCAACCATAGAGCAATGGAGACATTGAAAAATGTTTTGTACAGGAGTGTGATTGGATTGTGTTTTAAAAAGAGAAGAAATGATGTTGGCCTGAACCAAGGTGAAACAGTGGGCATGGAGAGATGTGAACAAATCCGAGATTTGGAAGAAGTAGAACTGACAAAACATGGAGATTGGTTGGATGGAGAAGAGGAGGGGGAGGTGGTGGTGAAAGATGAAGACAGGCTTCTGGCTTTGGCACTGAATGGAAGTTGGAGACATCCTCTAAGGTAGAAGACAAGAGAAGGAAGAGTTCTGAGGATGTTTTTATGCTAAAGTGTTCGGGTAATGTGTGTAAATTGGAGTGTGAAGCTGAGGTTCTCTTGACTCTCAAGTCCAGGGCTGTTGACTTTATGGCTTACCTCCTAACTCTTCATCCAGCAAGCCATGAGGTGTAAAACATCAAGACAGGAACTTCTGAGAAGCAGGCCCTGTGGCCTGGTCCTTCTTCCCGGGGAATTCATAGCCTGGGGCCACCCCAGTGTTGGCCAGATGGGCAGGCGGTACAAGGAGGCCCAAGCCTCCTTGTGGTGATTCCACAAGGTAGGAGAGACTGGACAGATTGGATCCCATGGAGATGGGGTCAGACTGGCGCCTTAGATGAGGGGAGTTGTCCCGACACTGCAGGGTGGTTTGCTGAGAGCAGATGGAGCAGAAGGCCAGGCCAGAACAGGACCCAGGAAAATGCCAGGGAGTAGTGCTGGGGGCACCCTTTCCTCTAACCTGTCAAAGAAAGGCTGGCAGGGACAAGGGAATGAGTCAGCATAGAGCTTCTCCTTGGAAGCCACTGTGACAGTTTCAATTCTGCCATTTTACTGCTGAGGAAGGCAGGGCTCTGAGAAGTTAAGTGATCTGCCCAAGGTCACAGAGATAGCACGTGTAGAGCCAAGACTTGGACAAAAAGCTGACTCTAAAGCTCTCTCCTGTGCTCTATGCCTTCTGATATCAAGTGGAAATTCAGGTCCAGTCTAAGCAACTGTCCAAATTGTCCAGGTGTGGGCCGGTGGGTGATGCCTGGATGGAAGGAACAGAGAGGAAGTTTACAGTTCTCATCTGAAGTAGTCATTGGTACCATGCAAAGCCCTGGGCTCGTCAGGGAAGTCCTTCCCTAAGAGGAGAGAGACCTAGATAAGGCCTAATTCTGGGAATGCGGTTGACAGTATAGCAGGGAGAGAGGTCACACAGCACTAGATTGGGAACAGGCTGGCTTTCGGCAAGCAGCGTCCAGCCAGGGCCGTGATTAGTCAGGCTGGCCCATCTGGGGTGAGTGAGGCTCAATCCCAATGCTCCTTCTTCGTTTCTGATTCAGGATCTGGTTCTTGATCCACTGCAAAGCTAGCCTTGGGTAAAAGCCGGTCTAGACGTGGTGATGCTCCAGCTCAAGCCGCAGCTCCAGGGGCTTTTGCTAATGTTTACAGAGACTGTCTCTTCCCTTCTGACGTGCATTCACCCCAGTTTGTAGGCCTGCTCTCTCCAGACTGGCTGGCTGGAAGCACTTAAGAAGAACACGGCTCAGCTGGACTCTTCCTTTCCTTACAGCATCGGATAGACAGACGTTTGCTCCCGCCCAACTGTCTGTACGCCTCTCAGCAGCTCAGCTGGAGGGAGAAGTCCAGGCATCTTGGGGCAATTTGGCACAAGTAAATCCTCCAGGGTGGGGCACTAAGAACAGGAAAGAGAACAGCACTGGGATGAGAGGACTAGGAGAATGACTTGCCCTGCCCCAGTTTCTCATCTGCCAGGATTGTAACTGAGGAGCTGGCTGCTATCAGGTAGCGTTAATTGACATCCACAGTCACATCTTCTCATCACTGTGCCCCCTCTGCACTCACAGGCTGATTGTAGATCTGAGAAGCAGGATTGATGGCTAATGTAGAAAGGGACTTACTCCTAGCTGGGTACAGGGTTTCTTCTGCTGTCAATATACCCTGGGAATACAGTTCGAAGGAGCTTTTTGGCTGTGTAGAAAGAGCAGAGACAAGCAGAGGCAACTACTTGTACTTATGGACCAACTCAGTCCACCACAAATGTATTTATGGACCAAGTCAGTGTACCACATGTAGCTGGGCTGTGCCTCTGAAAAACAACACAGGGGTCTCCCCTGCAGAATCTGAGGGAGGAAGTGAGCCATGTGAAGATTTTTTTGTGTGTGCTAAAATTTGATTTATATCTTGGGAAAAGAACCTCAAGCTTCTTCAGTCCCCTTCTATCATGTATTCTTGGCAGCCCTGGGAGATATTTTCCCTATTAAGCAAACCAACAGCTGCTGATTTTGGCTACAGTTTGCCGTGTTGAGTTCTTGGGAGGAAAGAAGATGCTCAGCTGCCCTCAAAAGCTACCAGTGGAAATCAAAATAAAAAACACAGAACAGATGGGCCTGGAGGATGAAAACCCCAAGGGGCGTTGTGGGTTCCCATCCGTAACAGAAAGCTGTGAATATTCTACCCTTAAGGAGTTCTCCTCCTGCCTAGGCCTGGCCAAGTGTGCTCACCTCTACACGGCAGGGCTGCGTGGTGTCCTCAGGGCTCCTCCCATCTGACCTTCAAAGTAGGAGAATTAGGTAAAGTGGCAGATTACTATGAGGGGACAGTGAGCAAGGCACTGGGAAATTTCTTGGATCAAAATTCTTCACCAATCATCACATTACCAATTCTACCATAAATGACTCATTCCTGTGGGTGTCAGTTTCTCCAATACTAAGTTCTGATCTGAACCAACTGAAACAGCACTTAATATATGTATTACTGGTTTCTATGTGTCAGGCACTAGTGTACAGATTTGCAGGTTGCTTTAAATCCTCATCCTATTCTTGTGCTGTACCCATTGTACTGATTAGAAAGCTGAGGCTCAAAGAAGTCAAATAATTTATGCAAAATCAGAGAGTTAGTAATTGGATTGACATTGCTGGTTAGTCCACCACCAAAAATACTTAAATATCAGGATAGACTGCCTACCTGGGAAGACTGATGTCATTCATTCAATACATATAAATGTAAGTAGAAATATCAAACCTAACACAGCAGCAATATATGTCCATTTACTCTGCAGTCAAGGGAAATAATGCAAAGATGGCCACACACCAAGTATCTACAATTTACATGAAGAAGATACTGCCTTAAGAAACAAAGTTTAGGAGATGCGGCCCGCACCTGTGGCTGTGGGGACGCGGCCCGCACCTGTGGCTGCGGAGACGCGGCCCACATCTGCGGCTGTGGAAACGTGGCCGGCATCCGCAGCTGCAGAGATGCAGGGGATCCCAGGACGGAACAGAGAACACAAAAACCAGGACGTGGGCTCTTTCCCTGCGTCCCACAGCTGATCTCTCCTGAGGGGGCAGCATATCCAGCATTTGAGGCAATAACCTCAGCTGAGACCTCCAGCTGGGCCCTAGGTAGGACAAAGGACACAAACTCCATACCTGGGCCCCTCCCCCCACTCTTCCAACCCTACCCCCGCCCTTCCAGAGACTTAAACTGGCCCCTTAACTGAGGAGCAGTGTCAGATTACAGAGGAGCCTTAGTGCTCAGGCTCTGGGAAGACCGGTGTGCAACTCTGACCCAGGGAAGAGGCTGGGAAGAGAGTGATACTGCTGGGCTAGGAGAGAAGAGACTCCTCCGCCCCCAGCCACCACCTTTTCTGGTCTTCGGGAAGAGTGTGACAAGGCTGGGCTGGGAGAGGGACGATTTCTCCATCCCCAGGCCCCACCCTTTCTGGCCTGCCTAGGGCAGGGCAATTACATCTGCAGAAGCACTCCCAGGGATCAGCAGTAGACTGCAGACAAGCTCTGGGCTTTCAGCAGCTCAGAAATCTCCCACCCACCACACACACACACACACACACACAGACACACGCACGGAAGAAGTGCCCTAAGACTCAGGAGAACTGGACACAGGGCTGGTGGTGCCACTCTCAGTGTGCATATGTGCAGGCAAGAGCAGAAACTGCACTGACTTTGTAGAAACTACATCCAGACCCTTCAGCCCCACTCATCTAAATCTGCAGTCCCAATGTCACTCTGGGCACCAGGTGACCAGCTCTGCCTGCACAATATGCAGAGGACTCTTTGGTACAGCAGAGGACAACCTGGAGATTACATGGTGGGCTTAAGCCAAGACTGGTGCTGCTTTTTTGTTTGTTTGTTTTGTTTTGTCTTTATATCTTTGACATCTTTGATTGTGTTGAGTGTGGGGTGTCGGTTGTTTTTACATGTGAATGTATTTGATTTTTCCTTTGTTGTTGTTGTTGTTGTTGTGCTTGGTGATTTGCTTTGTTCTGAAATTGCCCTACCAGGACCCAGCTTAAGAGGCACAAGATTCAACATACCCAGAGGCCAACTCCAGACCAAACCAGAGTACTACCGAGTTTGACCTACAAGTGACATACCCAGAGGGAATTCTCTACAGGCACAAGAGCCCATAGAGGCCAAAACACATTTAAGTGGTCAACCCTCACGCAGCAGAAAACCCTGCAGTGGGCAGAGCCAAGTCTCACAACTAGTCAGCCTAGGAGTTAACCCCACCTACTCACAAGCGAAAAGCAATTAAAGATCTTCTTTAACAGGACAATATACACAACACAAGAGTCACCTTTGAAGCACACGCAGAGAAGAACAAAGTAGTGCAAGTCAAATATAAAGGACACATACTACATAAGATAACCCAGCAAGAACTAAGAACTCTAGGGGATCTACTTAATACATCGAAGCAAACACAGAGAGTCAGCCAGAATGGGGAAACAAAGAAACATGTCCCAAACAAAAGAACAGAAGAAACCTCCAGAAATGGAACCAAATAAAACAGAGGTAACCAACCTATTAGAGACAGAGTTCAGAACACTGATGATAAGAATGTTTAAGGAGCTTAGAGACAACATAAAGAAGGATACAGAAATCATAATGAACAACCAGTTAGAACTAAAGAACACAATTACCAAAATAAAGAACTCACTTGAAGGAATTAACAGCAGGTTAGATGAAGCAGAGGATCGAATCAGCAACTTAGAAGACAAGTTAGCAGAGATCACCCAAACAGAACAACAGAAAGAAAAAAGAATAAAAAACAATGAAGATGGTTTAAGAGACCTCTGGGATAACATCAAGCGCAACAACATGCGCATCATAAGAAAACCAGAAGGTGAAGAGAGGAAGCAAGGGATTGAGAACATATTTGAAGTAATAATGTCCGAAAACTTCCCTAACCTGATGAAGGAAACCAACATACAAGCCCAGGGAGTGCAGACAGTTCCAACCAGGATAAACCCAAATAGGCCCACACCAAGACATTATAGTTAAAATGGCAAAGGTTAAAGACAAAGAGAGAATCCTAAAAGCAGCAAGAGAAAGACAGAGGGTTACATACAAGGGAACTCCCATAAGACTATCAAATGACTTTTCTACAGAAACATTGAAGGCCAGGAGGGAGTGGCAGGAGATACTCAAAGTGATGGAAAACAAAGGCCTACAACCTAGATTGCTTTATCCAGCAAGGCTATCATTTAAAGTTGATGGAGAGATAAAGAGCTTCCCAGAAAAGAATAAGCTAAAGGAATTTATTACCACCAAGCCAGCATTGCAAGAAATACTAAAAGGACTTCTGTAAATAGAAGAAAGATGAAAACAATCTAACTATAAATTTAAAAATGGCAATAACTATGTACCTATCAATAATCACTTTAAATGTAAATGGATTAAATGCTCCAATCAAGAGACACAGGGTGGCTGAGTGGATCAGAAAGCAAGACCCTTGTATATGCTGTATACAAGAGACTCACCTCAGATCAAAAGACACACACAGGCTGAAAGTGAAGGGTTGGAGTAAGATATTTCATGCACATGGAAATGAGAAAAAAAGTTGGAGTAGCAATACTTATATCTGACAAAATAGACTTTAAAATGAAGAACATATTAAAAGACAAAGATGGGCACTATATAATAATAAAGGGATCGATCCGACAAGAGGACATAACCCTAGTAAACATCTATGCACACAACATAGGAGCACCTAAATATATCAAACAGATATTGACTGACATAAAGACAGAGATCAACAGTAACACTATCATAGTAGGGGACTTCAACACAACTCTGACAACAAGGGACAGGTCTTCTAGACAGAAAATGAATATGGAAACAACAGCCTTAAATGCCACATTGGATCACTTGGATTTAATTGATATTTTCAGAGCATTTCACCCCAATGCTGCAGAATACACGTTCTTCTCAAGCACACATGGAACATTTTTCCAAGATAGACCATATGTTAGGCCACAAAACAAGTCTTGATAAATTTAAGAAAATTGAAATCATACCAATTGTCTGACCACAATGCTATGAAATTAGAGATGAACTACAGGAAAAAAACTGGAAGACACACCAATTCATGGAGGCTGAATAGCATGTTACTAAATAATGAATGAGTCAACCAAGAGATCAAGGAAGAAATCAAAAGATATCTTGAGACACACGAAAATGAAAACACGATGACCCAAAATCTATGGGATGCCGTGAAAGCAGTCCTAAGAGGGAAATTCATAGCATTGCAGGCCTACCTAAACAAACAAGAAAAACCACTAATCAATAGCTTATCTTCACACTTAAGGGATCTGGAAAAAGAACAGCAAAATAAGCCCAAAGGGAGTACAAGGAAGGAGATAATAAAGATCAGAGCGGAAATAAATGAAATAGAAACCAGAAAAACAATACAAAAGGTCAATGAATCCAAAAGTTGGTTCTTAGAGAAGATAAACAAAATCGACAAACTTTTAGCCAGACTCATTAAAAAAAACAGAGAGAGGACTCAAATTAATAAAATCAGAAATGAAAGAGGAGAAATGACAAAAGACACTGCAGAAATATAAAAAATTTTAAGAAATTACTATGAGCAAATATATGCCAACAAATTTGACAAACTGGAAGAAATGGACAATTTTCTAGAGGTGTACAACCTTCCAAGGCTAACTCAAGATAAACAGAAAACTTGAATAGACTGATTACCACCAGGGAAATTGAATCAGGAATCGACAGTCTCCCAACAAACAAAAGCCCTGGAGCAGATGGCTTTACAGGTGAATTTTACAAAACGTTCGAAAAAGAATTATCACATATTCTCTTCAAGCTCTTCCAAAAAGTCCAGAAGGGAGTACAAGTTATTTTCGATATTTTCAGAGCATTTCACCCCAAAGCTGCAGAATACACGTTCTTCTCCAGCGCACATGGAACATTTTCCAAGATAGACCATATGTTAGGCCACAAAACAAGTCTTGATAAATTTAAGAAAATTGAAATCATACCAATTGTTTTCTCTGACCACAGTGCTATGAAATTAGAAATGAACTACAGGAAAAAACCCGGAAGACACACCAATTCACGGAGCCTGAATAACATGTTACTAAATGATGAAAAAGAGAGCTTTTCCCCATTGAGTATGATGTTAGCTCCCAAACACTTTTTACGAAGCCACTATCACCCGGATCCCAAAATCAGACAAAGACACCACAAAAAAAGAAAACTACAGGCTGATATCTCTAATGAACATAGATGCAAAAATCCTCAACAAAATATTAGCGAACAGAATTCAGCAATACATTAAAAAGATCATACACCATGATCAAGTGGGATTCATCCCTGGTATGCAACGGTGGTTCAACATCCGTAAATCAATTAATGTGATACACCACATTAACAAAATGAAAAATAAAAATCACATGATCATATCAATAGATGCAGAAAAAGCATTTGATAAAATCCAGCAGCCATTTATGATAAAAACCCTTAAGAAAGTGGGAATAGAGGATCATATCTCAACATAATAAAGGCCATATATGATAAACCCACAGCTAACATCATACTCAATGGGGAAAAGCTAAAACCATTCCCCTTAAGATCAGGAACAAGGCAAGGTTGCCCACTTTCTCCACTTCTATTCAACATAGTGCTGGAAGTTCTAGCCACAACAATCAGACAAGAAAAAGAAATAAAAAGCATCCAAATCGGTAAGGAGGAAGTAAAATTGTCATTATATGCAGATGACATGATACTATATATAGAGAACCCTAAAGACTCCACCAAGAAACTATTAGAGCTGATAGATGAATTTAGTAAAGTAGCAGGATACAAAATTAATATTCAGAAATCAGTTGCATTTGTATATACCAATAATAAAACATCAGAAGGAGAAATTTAAAAAAAAAAATCCCATTTACAATTGCTTCAAAGACTATAAAATACCTGGAAATAAATTTAACCAAATAAGTAAAAGATCTGTACTTAGAAAATTATAAGACACTGAAGAAAGAAATGAAAGAAGATACAACTGGATGGAAACACATCCCATGTTCATGGATAGGAAGAATTAATATAGTTAAAATGTCCATACTGCCTAAGGCAATATACATATTCAACACAATTCCTATCAAACTACCCATGACGTTTTTCACAGAAATAGAACACATAATCCTAAAATTTATATGGGACCATAAAAGATCCTGGATAGCCTCAGCAATCTTGAGAAATAAGAACAAAGTGGGAGGTATAACGATACCTGACATCAAATTATACTACAAGTCTACAGTAATCAAAACAGCATGGTACTGGCATAAAAACGGACACATAGATCAATGGAACAGAATAGAGAGCCCAGAAATAAATTCATGCCTATATGCCCATTTAATCTACGACAATGGAAACAAGAATGTATGGTGGGGTAAAGACAGTCTCTTCAATAAATGGTGCTGGGAAACCTGGACAGACACATGCAAAAAAGTGAAGCTGAACCACCTCCTTACACCATATACAAAAATAAATTCAAAATGGCTTAAAGACTTATATGTAAGATCTGAAACCATAAAATTCCTAGAAGAAAATATAGGAAGAAACTTCACAGACATTACCTGGAGTAAGATTTTTACTGATATATCCCCTTGCGCAAGGGAAGTAAGAGGAAAAATAAACATGTGGCATTACATCAAACTAAAAAGCTTTTTCACAGCAAAGGAAACCATCAATAAAACAAAAAGGGATCCTACTGAATGGGAAAAGATATTTGCCAATGATATATCTGATAAGGGGTTAAATATCACAAATTTATAAATACTCACTCAACTCAACTCCAAAAAACCAAATAACCCAATTTAAAAATGGGCAGAGGACATGAAGAGACATTTTTTCTAAAAAGGACATACAGATGGCAAACATACATATGAAAAAATGCTCAACCTCACTAACCATCAGAGAAATGCAAATAAAAACCACAATGAGATACCACCTCACCCCAGTCAAAATGGCTATCATCAATAAATCAACAAACAACAAGTGCTGGCGAATATGTGGAGAAAAGGTGCACTGTTGGTGGGATTGCAGATTGGTGTAGCCACTATGGAAAACAGTATGGAGGTATCTCAAAAATCTGAAAATGGAACTACCTTGTGATCCAGCAATTCCACTCTTAGGTATCTATCTGGAGGAATCCAAAAGTCTAATTCAAAAAACTTTATGCACTCCTATGTTTATTGCAGCACTATACACAATAGCCAAGACATGGAAACAACCGAAATGCCCATCGGTAGATGACTGGATTAAGAAACTGTGGTACATTTATACAATGGAGTATTATGCAGCCATAAAGAAGAAATCTTACTATTTGCATCCACATGGATGGACCTAGAGAACATTATGTTAAGTGAAATAAGTCAGACAGAGAAAGACAAATACCATATGATCTCACTTATATGTGGAATCTAAAGAAAAGAGTAAGTGAATGAACTAATCAGAAACAGTTTTGGAGACATAGAGGAAAAACTGAGGGTTGCTAGATGGGAGGGGGTTGGGGATAAGGGGGAAGGTGAGGGGATTAGAAAACAGTCAGTAACCACAAGATGGCCATGGGTTTTGAAAATTAATTTGGGGAAGGTAATCAATAATGTAAAGATTTTGTAGGGTATCCGATGGACACTTGTCTCATTAGGGAGACCACCTCAGGGATGATGTAGATGCCTGATCACTGCATTATACACCTGAAGCTGAAGCTGAACAATAATGAATATCAACTGCAAGTTTATACACACACACACACACACACACACACACACACACCTATATATATATGTATATATAGGTGAACAATAATGAATATCAACTGCAAGTTTATACACACACACACACACACCTATATATATATGTATATATAAATGTGTGTGTGTGTGTGTGTGTGTGTGTGTATGTATATGTATATACTTACAAGAAACGGAGTACAGCATTAGGAATAGAGACATTGGAAATGTAATGGCTCTGTGCGATGTCAGAGGGGTAGTGGATGGGGGGAGGGGGGTTCACACAGTGTGAGGGATATAAATGATAAACGTCTAAGAATTACTTTGTCTTGTGCACCTGAAACTAATAATAAAAAAAACACTACAAAGCAGAATAGTTATTAGTATTCTATTAATTAGCTTAGTTGTATAACATATATTCTGTTGGTAATTGAAATGTAAATTATATATTTTTTATTCTCCCATTTGCTTTCTAAACAAAAAGTTAAATAAATGAGTTAAAATCCAAACAATTAAATAAAATTTACTTAATGTAATATGGAAAAAAAAGAAACAAAGTTTAGTGTGCCAGGATATTCTTTCTAATAAGTATAATTAATGTTAATATATGATATAACATTGCAGAAATAGATGAAAGCATTTTATATATAACTAAAAACAAAACTTTTATATCTCTATGGTAATATGTGGCTACAAATTTGTGCTTTCTAATCCCTCATCCCCATCCCCCTTCCATCTAGCAACTATCAGTTTTTTCTCTATATCTCTGAGACTATTTCTGTTTAGTTTGCTCATTTATTCTGTTCTTTAGATTCCACATATAAGTGAGATCATATGGTATTTGTCTTTCTCCATCTGACTTATAAAAAAAGAAAAAAAAGAAAAAAAGGATGAAAAACAAAACAAAACAAGAAAACCTTAAAGATATGGAGAAAAAATATCAGCAAAATAAAAGAACAGGTTAAAGAGCAGAATTAAAATAGCTGAAAATTGAATTTGTAAGCAGGAAGATGGCAACAAATAATTCTTTCAAAATGGCATTCCAAAAGACAAAGAAATCGGAGGACTAAAGGAGCACTGGGAGACAGAGTGGGTTTATTAAAGAGTTCCAGCCTTTGCCTAATTTAACTTGCAAAAAACAAAAAGAAAAACAAAAAAGGAAACCAAACAAGACAAGAGTTGAAGGGAGGCAATAAATAACAGATGATAAAATTTTTAGAAAGGAAGAGATAAGCTCTCATATTGAGGCAGCCCACTGGGTGTTAGGTAGGACAGCAGAGAAGTCATACCTACACACTGTGGTGACATTTCAGAAAAATCAGTGATGCAAAAAGTGTCCTGAAGGCTAACAAAGCAAAACAAAAGAGAATGTAGTTTCTCTATAAAGGAATGAGTATCAGATTGGAATCATATTTCTCAAAAAGAAAGAAAGGATTTCTGAAAGCAGTACAGCACTATCATCAAAATTGTTGGACTGTGATTTTGAACTAGAATCTATTCCAAGAAAAAAATTAAATAAATACAAGGTAAAAATAGTTTTTCTTTTAAAAGCTCTTTAAGGACTCAAAGAGTTTACCAATTAGAAGCCCAATCAGAAATTTCTGGGGAATCTATTCCAGCAAACTAAAACAAAAATATTGATAATTAAATTGAGGAAGACCTGAAATATGGAGAGTAGTGCTTAGTCAAAAGAAACAGTTAATTATGAATTCTAAATATTATTTTAAAAATATTTAATGATAATTAATAAAAACTTGAATCCATAATCCTAAATGGTTTCAGAATAGTTCAGATCATAGAACAAAGGAAAAACTTTATATTTGAGAACTTTTAACAGCACTTTTCCAGCTTTTGAACAAAGGGACTCACATTTTCATTTTGCACTAGGCACAGCAGCTTATATAGCCACCTCTGTCACTCACACACAGAAGACTTGAGATTTCTTTTTCTGAAGAAACTGGAACAAAGAGGATCCATATTTGGAGACATCATGCACATTAGAAAATTGGGTGAAAAAAACGAGAAATAATTTAGTTATTAACTGATTTAGAGAAACTTCAGACCTCCACTACCAAGGTGGGGGATTGTAGGGTCTTTTCCTGGAACAATTGAACCACTCATGGAAAAAGGCCTGCATACCTTGACATTTAAAGGTCACTAATGTCATTGTTGGTGGGCATTCCATCAACCTGCAGTGAAACTCTCCAATACGTAAGCTCTTCCATGCACACACACTAGTTCCAAACCATTTCATCACCTCCAAAGGAGACTGGGGTCCAGGGCTTAATGCAGTCACTCCCACTTCCCCTCCTGACTTTAAATTTGGGAATTGCATTCATTTTCATTTAATATAATTGCTAATGTATTGCATCTCGAGTTCTATTTGTTTTTTTCTCAACATTTATCACAACATACAATTACTTCACTATCATTGACTTACGAACTTTTTCCTGCTTGTCTGTCTCCCTACCAGGCTGCAAGCTCCCTGAGGAGAAGAGCCACCCCAGTGTTATTCATGGTTTCCTCCCCAGAATCTCACACAGTACTTTCCCCAGTTTGTTTTGGTAAACTGAGTTGGATGAACAAACATGAAAGGACTTACTAACCATACAGTTATGTGAACAAAATGACAGCTTCTTACTATAGAATGGATGGAGAGCAGATTTCAACGGGGCCTGTGGTTGTATAATGCTGATTCTAAGAGCATGAATGATAAGTATGCTACCTGGGTCCCCATCCCCCCACGGGCATCCTGGGAGTCAGGCAGGATGCATGACTGCATGGTTTCTTAGCTGGAGGGGAGCAGAAACAAAGATGGAAATACCCTTCTTTACTCTTCCCCCTCCCCACCCCACATGAAGTTTGGTTTGATCCTCAGGATTCTCATTCTCCGTTGCATTTCTGTACCCTTCTACCCTTCTGTTATCTCTGGTTTGAGCCCTGAGAATAAATTTCTTGGTCAAACTCTTCAATCAGGTACTTACAAAGGACCTGGCTGCAGGAATGACAGGAACCAGACTTCAAAGAGTTTTCCAGGAGCCCAGGAAAGTAAAGGCTTTTCCTGCAGTTCCTCGAGCCAAGGAATTAAGGAGAGGCTATGGGTCACGGAGCTACAACTTTGTGAGTAGGAATTCCAGGGCTTCCTCTAGGACCGGCGGGGAGACCAGCTTCCTTCGCGCAGAAGCCGCCCTTGTCTTTCCATGTTGACTTTAGAGCCTTTTTTCCATCCCTGAGAACTGCCCTTTCCCTTCGGAAGAGAGTCCCACCTCCCCAGCTGTTGCTTTAAGCACCATTTTCTTCCCAACGACCTCTGTCCGAAGGTGTCCTGAGGCGTCACAGGCCTGTTTGCCTTGTCCCTGGTCACCGATGATGCATTAAGGAGCACGCCGCAGTCACTGCCAGCCTCCCGCACAACGCCAAGGCCCACAGGGGGAGCCACCATAGTTATTTAGAACAAGTAGCGAGCATGGATCGTGGGCGTCCCTAGGCTCAATACATAAAGTTTAAAAGAGACATGTGTGTCCTGCAACAACTCAAGTGCCATCCAACAACTTGAGTGCCAACAACTCAAGTTTGCATTCAAGATAAAAACCGAAAGCAGAAAACCACTGGAGACCTACCACTCTGTGGCACGCAGTGCCCTCCCCATAGATTTCAACCATCCTCTGTCTCCGCTGGACTCTTCTAAGCAGAAGCTTCCGGGCTTCTTCTCCAAGTGGCACCGCCGGTCAGGAGCTGAAGTAGCCGCCTCCCTGGTTTCTCAAAGCAGCTTCTCTGGACCCCTTTCCTGCCACGTTGTGTTCTCTTCTCCACGTTCTACCACTTTAACATCATCATCATCAGTTCTGTTACCTGCTGGAAACTTTCACATGTATTAATAATGTTCTTCCTGACAACTCCAAATAGGATTTATTTTTTACTATATTTTACGATATTTAGACAAAGCTTAGCTTGTGGGAGGCACAAAACACACATACAGAAATAAATGAGACCTCAGCACAGCAGAATCTGTGTCCAGCTCCATCACTGACTACCCCAGGCCACCAAAGAGGTGACCTTTCTGTAAGGAGAAATGACACCCAAGCACATATTCAGACTGTTCTGGGGACTCCTCAATGGGTAGAGCAGAGACTAAGTCTTGGTTTACGATAGACTCCTGAAGGAAGTGGACGATAAAGCAATTCAGTTTTGCACAAAATTACTGTATTGAATTTCTATTGAACAGCTTAGTACAAGTTCAAAAGGAAGAGACTAATACTCATTCTAAAGTCACAGAAACAAACTTGTTCTCTACGCTTATTTTGCGCTGACTTCTTTTAACCAGTCTAATGGGCTATTCTAAGGAAAGATATACAGGAAGAAAATGAAATGTATTTATTTATTTTAATTTAAAATGCCATTATTAATTTACATGAAAAATAGTACTGAATAAGAATGATATTTGGCTTTTAGTCTGTTGAGCTTAGCTATGAAATTCACATCTCTCTTCTATAACATATATTGAAAGGTAGGAAAATTCAATTTAATTGATGGACATTATTAACTAATTTGACATATATGCCAAAGCTTGGATGAATGGTGAGTGACAGATGAGCAGTAAGTGTGGGTATGTGATGAGCAGATGACATTCAGGGTGCTCTACAGGGTCTAACACAGAAGATGTGTTTCCACTGATTGAAGCTAACAATTTGTTCTCTGTGAATCTAATGTGAATCTCTGTGAACTAATTCCAAAGCTTCCAGCTCCTGGAGAAGGATGGTGTCTTTTAAAATTTTCTCCAACTCATTGTTTTTTCTAGCTGTTTTAATTTCTGCTTGTTCTTTCAAGGTTCAATTGCTTTTAGATCTTCTTAGGCTCTTGAAGTTTTCATCTGTCTCAGGGTCTCCAGATGTTAACAGAGACAGTATTTCATGGTGTACTCTGTGGCGCAAGGGTAGGTGCCATGTCTTGGTTCTTGTCACTTACTATTTTCTGCTTTGCAGCTTTCTTAGCCTCATATTTCCTTTGATTTTTAAGGGCTGCTTTTGATAATGGCTTATCATTTCCTGCTATTCTTATTTGGGGGTAGTTTCTCCTCAGGCCAGCTTGGAATTGGTGACTGGTTTCTTTCTTACATCTGGGAGTCTATTAACCATTGCAAATTTATGTTCCTTATTGGGTACTTCACTTGGAACCCCTTGGTAAGCTATTGTTTTTGCTGGAAATATTACAGTTCATACATAAATGGCTGCTATGACAGAGCTGGCATGTCAGACCTTGTACCCAATATTAACATACAACCTGGGAACATGCATGGTAGTCAAAATGTGTTACCCATCTGGGTACCAAGCTAAATATGTAGGATCAGAGGTTACTGGTTTAGAAATAAGTTTGTATTTTTAAACATCCCTTGATTATATTTGTCCCTCAGATTTCTAAATCCAGCTAACATTAATATGGGGTTATGAGGGCTAAATAAATTGCATTTAGAACACCAGTTCCAAAGTCAAACACAGTACCACATTTCAAGTTGAAATTGTTACTTTGGCAGACATAAAACCATAAATACCATAAAACTAAGTAGAACTAGAATTGCAAATTATATCATAAATGGGGCTATGTTTTGGTAATTGAATGGATTCAGCACTTTGTCTACTTGCTGCCAGCTAATGCATCATTTGTACACGTAGTAGGAAGTTCCTGTCTTGTCAAATCTCTTCTAGCTATTACAATGCAGCAATATCTTTTTCATTCGGTAGCATCATAACCTTATCAACATTAGAGGAACGGTTGTTGTCGGCAGCGGCGTGAGGTCCACTAAAGTTGGGGTACAGATAAAATCTAACAAATGGAAGAACACTCTTACTCTTTGGAGCATAGAGTCCCCTTGTATCCAAGTGATAATAGACAATAATTAATTTCTTGGAAATGCAAATTACTTGCAATTTTATCAAAACTGTCTTTAAAGAAGTGAGCTTCATTGCTAACATTTCAGGCACAAATAGTTTCACCATCTGAGCAGGATGGATACCAATTTTGCATTTTTTTTCTGGTTGAAAGACTTCAAGTACATCCCAATGTTCACATTACAGAACTACATTTTGAGTCTCCCAGGGGTACATGCATGTGGGAGGGTAAGGCTTCTCTGTTGCCAGGCCACGTTTTTGTTTGTTTTGATAAGTCAAACTGCCTTTGGAGGTCAGAGGAGTGTAGTAATCCAGTATTAGTGAATTGATAATATTTATTGTTTTTTCGTTGCCTTAGCAAACAAGGTCCTACACTTACTAAAGGTATAGATTTTGCAATTTCCCCGAGATTCCCTTGGAAACATTGTGCTTTGTGTAAAATATGGTGATCCATTCAATATAGAGCGTCATTTGGACCCTCAGATGGGTTCATACACTGACGGTCGGGTCTTGGAAACACTTCCCCAGAAGAATGTAGGCTCTGTGAAGGAAGGGAGCTTCCTGGTCTCACTCACCACTGATCCCCAGCCTGTAGCACAGAGCCTGGCACATCGTAGGTGCTCAGTATATATTTGTCAAATGAATGGACTTTTGTCCCTTCCCTAGCTCTTAGTGCCCAGTGTGCTCAGTAAATAGCTACTGAATGAAAAATAAATAGGTGAATGAATCAGTAAATGCATATTTCTATTGTTAATCCTGCTGCAAGTTCCCCCCAGACATGGTGTAGCAGCGCCTGACCACAGAACATCTCTTCTCCATCTTCCCTCCTGGTCCTGTTCACATGACAGCATTGTTTATAACTAGGTTTCCTTTGATCAATTCCAGAACAAGAATGAATCACGTCTAGGTGGAAGACAGCATGACTGTGGAATCCTGAAATATCTCTCTCGGCTTGACTTTTTCACTGACAAAGAAGAGCCTGGGGATGGTGAGCCCTGAATGAGAGAGAAAGTTCTGATTTTCCTTGTTTGTGATTTAGATTGAAACAAAAGCAAGTCCCTGACCTGGTCTTCCCTCTGACCAGGTCTCTTACTCCTGTGCAAAAGGGGAGGCCATGCCAGGAAGGGCACAGCAGTTGCAGAACTCTGTGAATCAGTGGGTCACAAGCCAGCCAGTGTCTGGGGCCAGAGCTGCCTGGAAGCTTGTCAAGTGGTCAACCAGGGAAGGTACGAGCAGCAGTGGAAATGGTTGGAAGAGAAGCAAGAGAACTTGCCACAGCAGCCACCAAGACCTGCCTCCAAACACGCCTGCTGTCTTTCCTTACAGGGCAGAGGTGTTAAACCCTGACCCTCCCCTTTGGAGAACGCGCCTCTTAAGACTGAGTGTAAAGTGGAATGCATCCCTCCAGATCTGACTGCCACCCCTCAGGTCCGAAAGATAAGCCTGGATGAGAAACAAAGGATGCTGTCCTGACTTGCCAGAGTTCCCTCTCCTCACTGCTGGGCCCCGCACATGGAAGAAGCTGTTTGGGCACACCAGGAGGAGTGGATATTCAAAATCATATGTCCAGGTGCTCTGTTCAAGTAGTGAAACAAGGCTCCTCCACGGGAACCCTCCCTCACGTGCCTGTCCTCCCAGGCGCCTGTCTGAGTGGGAGACCCTCTCTTTTCCACCAAGGGCCAGAGTCCTGGTTTGTGTCCTGAAGCTGCTTCACACATTCATGCTTTTAGTCCTTTGGTGTTTAGCTCACTGCTGGTGAAAACTTGGCACACTCCACATCTGCATCTGAGTAACTCATTTGTTTTAAACTTTGGAAACATCTGAAAAATTAAGACAGTGTTAAAATTGTGTGTGTGTAACAGCAGATGGGAGAATCCCTTTCCTTGGCTATTTATAACCTTTCCCAGGCACTAAAAGCACAATCAAAGCACTTTGATTGTGCCGTAACTCGGCCGTAACTCTCCCCATCCAGAACACGCTGAGTGCAGTACTTTCTTGTTTTATGCACTTCCTTGCTCTTAAGTGCTCTCTGTTTGAGTTTCTGATCTGATAAATTTATTTAAAAATTGAGTTTTATTGAAATTTCACAGTTGTCTGAGCTCTTTCTTCTGACCTCTATGGCTGCTTCTCCTTGTCTGTGAATCTGGGCCAGGATGGCGCCTCTGGTCAGGGCCATCAACTGTCACGTGTATTGGCCACTCAAATACAGTTATCCAGGAGACCTTTACACCGCAGGAGAAATATCGTGCGGGAGACGCAAAGTCCTGCACCTTCTGTCCCTTTCACTTCATCCCTGCCTCTTGACAGAAGCCTGGTGCCCAGAAGGTACTGTGTAAATGCTTGTTGAGTGAATGTTCCTGCCTCTAACCTCTGTTCTTTCTGCTGCCCAAGTTCTTAAGATTCTCCAGTTAAATTATGATCTTTCATGGATCTGAGTCTATGAACAAACCCTTTTGTCTTTCCACCTTGCTTTAAGAACTCACATTTTCCAGTTTCACAATGGTAAATTGCGTCCATGTATTTATCTTTGAAATGAAGAAATTGAAAAAGATCTGTAAAGGGGTTGGAAAACTGAAAATGATGCCCTAAACAGTGCTGAGACATAAAGGCAGTTCTGGATGATAGGAGGCATTGCAGCAGCAGTTTCTAGGATTCAGCCCAGAGGGAAGGGACAAGTTTCCCCAGAGAGCTCCTGAACCCCCAAGCTCAGAGCGCAGGGCTGGGAGAAGTGGACCACACAGAAGGCTTGGAGGGAAGGGCCGTGGGGACTCTGCTGAGTTCTATGTAGCTTTCCTTTGCCCATTCTGTGTGTGGAGGAGAAGGAAGATATGTCTACAGTCTCTGAGCCTGAGTGGGCCGGGGTACAGGGAACCTCAGCTGAAAATGGACCATAAATCAGGAAACACCAACCTAATAACTCTGCAGTGAACTCCTAATTCTCCTGGCAGCTGAGGCAGGATAAGCTAAGTTGATATCTATACAGAAGGGAGAATGATCAAAGTTAACTATTAAGTGAAAAGTGACCAGACACAAAAATTATATGTATATACATACAACACATGCACACTCCTGGGAGAATAATTACCACCACACTAACACTGGGTTCAGACTTTTAAATAGATATTCTCTTATGGATGTTTTCTGATTCCTTGTTCCATATGATGGCGTGGTGGCTGATTAGGGTTGCGCTGGTGGTCCATGTTCTGGGAGCCAGCCCCTCGTCCCACCAGCACATTTCATATCCCCATTTTCCTTCCAGTGCAGCTCCATTTCTGCTCTGCAGCCAATCTTTAGGTTGACTATGGTCTCCCAAGAGAGTCAATAGAGTCTTTGGGGGATATTTACATCCCATTGAATATGGTTTGATGTGAGAACCTTTGATTGACAACCAACTTTTAAGTAATGCATTCATTGTGTCAATAGAGGCTGCAAAGGTTTCCCCACTTCTTAGGGGCATGCAGAAAAACTTGGATTTTCTTTTAAGGTTGAATGGAACCCTAGTTCAGCTCCCACGTCCCTGGCCTTCTTTGGCTTCTGCATAACTACTGGGCAGTACTGGCACAGGGTGGAAAGGCAGTCGTGCCTCCTGGTTCTGGGCCACAGGGAATACTAGGTTCTGAGGATTCAGCCGGAGGTTCCAGAAATACCCTGCGGGGACTCTCACCCAGCCAGTCATTGGCTGACTTGGCTGAAGACCCAGTCTTCCTTCAAGGTATTTAGAAAGTGCAGCATGAATGCTTTTGACATGGCCCCAGACATGGGAAAACAAAATGCACCATTTCTCAGGGACAATTCTCGGTAGCAAGTTCATGTCACTCAGGTGTTCCCAACAAAAAAAACGTGCTTGCCTGTCCCTAGAGCATCCTCCATCCTCAACTGCCTGTAGAACAACTGCAGGCATCATTTCTCAGGAGACTTCTGGGGACCAGGAACTACTGCCCAGAGGACAAGGGACAACCAGAGAGTGACCCTGGTTCTGCTTTCTATGAAGAAGAAATTCACACTATCTGAATTCACAGTGTCCTAAGATAATCACTTTTAATAGTCTAGAGCCAATCTTTCATGTCTATTTTTACGAATACACGTGTGTATGTGTGTGTGTACAAACATATACCCTATGATTTCATATAAATGGTTCATCTTCATAGCCACTCTGAGAGGTGTTTTTATTTTTATCCTAATTTTAGAAGGAGCAAATTTAATCTAAGTGAGATTCAGTTGTGCAGGCCACAAAACAACTAAGTGATGGAGCTGGGATTTAAAGCTGAGCACTTCTGAGTTATGGCGACCTCTTTCTGGCATTGGAGCCCTGGGTTGGGGAGTCTGGTGTGAGGCTGGGGTTCCTTGATCCTCAGGGAGACCTCTGCAGGGACATCCCTCCCTATTTTTAACTGCTACACATGGGTTGTAGACCACCCTGTTCCATGTCTACAACCCTCCTACTAGTCTCAACTTGGCTTCTTCTGTATGTCCTTAGTTACAGGATTTCTGTTCAGCTGTACTTGAGGTGATTCTCAATGATGGTTGTTCTGTAGTTTAGTTGTAATTTTGAGGTGGTTGTGAGAGGAGGCAAGCACAGCACTTACCTACTCTGCTGTCTTTACTAGAATATATATATATATATTTTTTTTTTTCTTTTTTTCTTTTTTCTTTTTTTTTTTCTTTCTTATTTTAAAAACCTATGGATTTGTTGCATAAATAGTGAGTGTACTCAGGGTTGAACTTCAAGCATTATAGATTAACTAAAGTCTTCTTCAACCATCAGTTTCAATCCCAGCTTCCTTTACAGGGATGACCGTTAGAATTTTCTGTGTTCCCTTCCACATGTTTTCATAGAAATACAGGATGTTATTTTGTGGTTGGTTTAATTATTTTTAGTTGGCCTTTTAAAAGTATAAAAACACTTAAAGCCAAACATTGTCGTTGAATGCAGTTTTAGTTGTAGAACATAGATATTGATATGAAAGTGTCTCCTTTTCATTAAATTATAAGTAATCTTCTATATGTAATTTCTTATTTGACCCAGGGGATAGATTCCAAATGGATATTTCCAAATGGATATTTCAGTTATTTTTTGTTGTTGTATTTGGTTTTATTGAATAATGGTTACAAACACAACTTGTGCAATTCCCTCTTCTGGAGATTAATTGAGATTTTATTTGCGATCAATTGCATGGTTTGCTTTTGTAAATGTTTCATGAAGACAAGAAAACATTCTTCATAGGGCTGTAGCAGACACCTTTCTATGTATTCATGAAATCAAGTTCCCTGATTGTATTATTACCTTGATCTAATGTTTTTATGTCTGGTATAATCTTCTATACCTGAACTGAAGGAAATATATCAAAATGTTCTGCTATGATTCAGCTTCTTTTGAAAGGTTTTAAAAGTATTTCCATCAAGTTTTGTTTTATGGTTAATGACTATATTTTACGGATCATATCTTTTGTTATTGGTGCTATTGTCTCAATTTAATTTTTTTTGCCCATAAATTCTACCTAATCTGATTTTCATTTTGACTAATCCTATTTCTTTTGTGTTATAGTCTACTTATTATATCTTTGCCCATATCTCATTTTTGTCATTGTGGGTTTTTGTTTTTTTTTGCATTTTTAAAAACTTTTTAGTTTGAAATAATGATAATTTCACTGGAAGTTGCAAAGATAACACAGTGAGATTCTTTGTTCCCTTCATCAAGTTTCCCATATGGTTACATCTTACCTAATCAGAATAGGGAAATTGACACTGCTACACATTTATGTGTAGTGATATGTTGTTTTATCACTGGTATATATTTGTATAAACACCATATCATTCAGGGTACTGAACTGGTTCATCATCACAAACATTACCTTCATGTTAAATCTTTGTACTCATCTCTACTCCCCTCTGCCTCATCATCCTTGAGTGCTGGCAACCACTAATCTGTCATTTCTATAATTTTGTTATTTTGAGAATTTTATATACATGGAATCATATAGTATATGAGCTTTCTTGTTTGGTCTTTTTTTTTCCCTCAGGGTTTTTGAGATCCATTTGAGTTGTATGTGTTAATGTGTTAATAGTTCATCTCTCTCTCTTTTTTTTTGCTGAGTAGGATTCCATGGTATGGGTATTCCACAGTTTGTTTGACTATTTATCCGTTGAAGAATATTTAAGTTCTCTCCAGTTTTTGGCTATTACAAATAAAGCATCTGAAAACAACCACATAAGTTTTTGTGTAGACATAAGTTTTCATTTCAATGGGATAAATGACTGGGAGAACAGTTGCTAGGTTATATAGTAAGAGTATATTTATTTATTTTTCTAAAAACCTGCTAAACTGTTTTCCAGAGTGGCTGTAACATTTTACATTTCCACTAGCAATGTATGAGATACATAGTTTCTCCACATCCTTGCCACAATTTTAGATTGTTACTATTTTTAAAATTTTAGCTATCCTCATAGATGTGCAGTATATTTCACTGATATTAATTTGCATTTCCCTAGTGGCTACTGATGTTGAACATTTGTTTGTGCACTTGTTTGCTTTTGATGAAATCTCTTGTCTTGTCTTTCCTCATTTTCTAATTGGAATGTTTTTTTTTAACTGTTGAGTTTTCAGAGTTCTTTATAAATTTTCAATTTGTAAAACAAACAAACAAAAAAGTATTGGCTGCACTTTATGAGACTCTTTTTTGGCTTTTTGTCCTGTTCCATCGATCTATGTGTTTATCCCTCTGAAAATGCAAAATACCCTTGAGTAATAAAGCTATATAGTATGTAAGTTTTCCCACCTGATTCTTCTTTTTCAAAATTGCTTTATTTGTTCTAGTTCCTTTGCATTTTATATAAACTTTTGAATATGTCTGTCTATATCTACAAAAGTTATTGCTGGAGTTTTGATAGGAGTTTCATTAACCTTGTTTTTGAATTTGGGGAGAATTGATATTTTTACTGTGTTGAATCTTTCAATCCATAAACACATTGAGTCTCTCCATTTATTGAGATCATGTTTCGTTTTATCATTAGTGTTTTGTAGTTTTCAGTATGCAAGTCCTGTACATTATTTGTTAGATTTCCATATCTAACTATTTCACTTTGGAGAGAGCTATTGTAAATTGCATTGTATTTGTAAGTTTGGTTTCTATGAGTTCATTGCTAATATATAGAAATATGATTGATTTTTGTGTGCTGATCTTTTATTCTGTGACCTTGCTGAACTAACTCATTTATTCTAGAATTATGTTTTGTTTTGTTTGACCCTTGGGTTATTTAGAAGTGTGTTGTTTAATTTCCAAGTGTTTGGAGATTTTTCTATTATCTTTCATTTATTGAATTCTAGTTTGATTCCACTGGAGTCAGAGAATAATCTGCATAATTTAAATCTTTAAGATTTGTTTGTTAAGTTTGTTTTATGGGTCAGGTATGGTCATCTTGGTATATGTTCTGCAAATTCTTGAAAAGGATGTATTCTGCTGTTTTGGGGTGGTGTTCTATATATCTCAAATAGGTCCTGTTAATTGCTCATGCTGTTGACTTCTATATTCTGCTGATTTTCTACCCAATTTTTCTATTGATTGTTGAGAGAGGGGTGTGGAAGCCTGTAACTATAATTGTAGAAGTGTCTATTTCTCCTTTGAGTTATATCAGCCTTTCTTTCGTATATTTTGCAGCTCTGTTGTTTGGTGTCTACAGGTTAGGATTGTTATGTCTTCTTGGCGTATTGACCATTTTATCATTATGTAATGTATCTCTCTGTCCCTGATAATTTTCTTTCTCTGAAGTCTACTTTGTTTGATATTAATGTAATCACTACTGATTTATTTTTGATTAATTACACGCAAAGTACACTTTTTCCATCATTTACTTTCAACCTACCTGTATGTTTGTATCTGAAGCGAGCGAGTTATTTTATAGATGATGTACAGTTAGATAATATTTTTGGCTTAATCCACCTTGCAAATCTCTGTGTTTTTAAAAAATTGATGTATTTAGATAATTTATATTTACAATAATTGTTCATATGTTAGAGCTTAAGCCTGCCATTTAATTTTTGGTTTCTGATTGTTCTACATTTTATTTTTCTGTTTTCTTGTTATTCACTTCCTGTGGGTGATTTGACATTTTTTAGAATTCCATTTTCACTTATCTATAGTGTTTTCCAGTTTGTTTTCTTATATTATATATAGTTTTTTAGTCCTTCTTAGGTATTATATCATATATGTGTGACTTCCTTCTGACTTCAATGGTTTCTGATGAGAGATCCATTTTCATTTGAATTGTTTTTCCCAAGTATGGGGAAAACTTATTCTTACCCTCTGGCTGCTTTTAAGACTCTCTCTTTATCTCTCATTTTTCAGAAAATTGCCTATAATGTATTTTGATATGAGTGTCCTTTGGTTTCATTCTGTTTGGAGTTTGTTCAGCTTCTTGAAAATGTAAGTTTATATATTTTTCCACAGTTGTGAAATTTTCTGCCATTATTTTTTTTAATACTTTTTTAGTCTCATCCCCTTTCTCCTCTCCTTCTGGGACTCTTCTGACATAAGCATTAGCTCTTTAGTTATAGTCCCACATGTTCCTGAAGTCTCTTTTCATATTTCTTCTATGTATTTTCTTTTTGTAATTAAGATTTAGTGGGACTGCTTTTTAAATTTTTCCTCTGGTGTTTGGCTGGAGCAGAACTGTTATTGTCAAAACCTTTTCTGTCTTTTGAAGCCATCCCAATTCTTCTCCTTTGGCTACGGAAAACAGCCTTTTCTTGGGGGGGGGGGGCTATTTCTTTCTGTACCTCTTGGCACTTCAAGGTTGCTATCTCCTCTACTACCCAGTCTAGGATATGCGAAGCCAAAAGAAAACCCAAGAAATTCACTTTGGCTTCTGAGGTCCATAACCAGTATGCGTTTTTCTCTCTACTTTTCAGTCTTTTTATATTTGTTGTGTAATGTCCAGTTTCCAGCGGTATTCAGCAGGAGGAATAGAAATACGTATATTTACTGCATCATTGTGGAGGTAGAAGTCCTTCCATCATTTTGTTTTTACTGTGTTTCTTCTGTCTAGAAGAAACTGATTAATTTTAATTTTGCCCTATCTGAATAGCTTTACATTTGGATAATAAAATTCAGCCCATTTACATTGATTTCAAATACTGATGCAGAGCAATTATTTTCTTCATTTTATTTATGACTTTTATTTTTTATTTATTTATTTTTTTTTACTTTGTAGTGATTTGTTTCTTTCCTTAGTTGATTTAATCAGGTAAAATATTATTTCTCTTCCCTGTGTCCTGGTCTCTCATTCAAAAGAACTTAGATATTCTATTATGCATCTCCATTGCACTCAGAGTGGCTTCTTATATTAAGTGGTTCACTGATAATAAGTGCAGAGTTTTTGATCCTCTGTGAGTATTTTCAGATACTGGGCAGTTTTTATCTAGGAACATAAAAACTGTGGCTTCTCAATCAGTTAGTTGGAGCAAGGCATATGCTTAGGCCTCTCTTAAAGAACATCAGAAAGGTAAGTTGTGAAGGCAGGAAGCAGAGGAAGTGGATAGCATTGAACCTAGGGATATCTGAATATAGTTGTCTTTTCTGGGAGTGATGATAATTCCTGTAAGTTAAGACAATGACAACACTACAACCTCATATCATTGTCCTCTGATTTTGTTGCATATTAAATGAGCCCACTAGTCACAGAACAACATGAGGCTGGCAAGTCCCCTTTGGATAGGAAACAATCTCAAAGATGGTCCTCTGGCCTCAAGTTGGTTCTTCTTAAAGGGTGACATGAGGGCATGACCTAGAATCTCAAATGTCTGTCTTTTGGGGACAGGCCTTTCTTATCCATCATAATGGTTTGGTGGATGGAGATGGAGTGTCTGAGCCTGGAGCCACCTGGGCTGATAGGGCATTGGGTTAATGGTTTCTGCCTGGTACTTGTCTGTCATTCCTGTTGTCTTTTAGAGACCCCTTATATTTAGGCCACATTTGGTGAAGAAAAGCAGAGTTGTGGCAATTTTCATTTTATTTTGTTTTTTTCTGAAGCAACATCACTTCCTGAAAGGCTATGCTTTACAAGTCCAAGTATTTACTCAAGTTAGATCAGGATACAGGAGATTGAATACTAACTGTGTGTTTTCCCCATCTGACTCTGAACACTTGCTTAGCCTTTCTGTGCTTCCATGACCCCCTCGAGAATTTGTTGTCAGCAATCCCTGGTTAGCTAAGAAATTACACGGAAATGTATCCCAGAATCAACAAAGGATTCATGAATCTGTCCTAATCCGACATGGTGATCATTCTCCTGTTGTATGCTAATACACAAGAGAGTGCTACTGAGGTGTGTCTTAAACACAATTAAACTATTTAATATTCATGAAGTCCCTTTTCCAAATAAAAATATCATACTTGTACATATAAAACTCAGTTCCTGAAAACGTTTGAAATCTTAATGGTATCAGCCCTCTTATTTCACAGTAGGAAAATCTTAGATCCTGGCCCTGCCCAGAGTGCTTTCCTCCACGCTCAGATCACTGGCCTTTTGGTGCTACTCAGCTCATCACAGAGCTGTGGCAGGGGACACTCACATGGAGGGATGAGAACAGGGCTGTTTCATACCAAGAAAAGTGCCATTTTCCCTCTCCTGTTTCTTTCCCTTTGAGCTGTCTCACAATATGCTTTGTCTATGACCAGAACTTTATTCTTTGCACCACTTTATGAGTTCTCATTTAGTGATTCAAACCACCTTTGTTGAAAATTTGCTCATTTATTCTCCTCCCTCTCTTCCACAAATATGTATTTATGCTGGAAATGAAGCAATAACAACACAGACAAAAATTCTTTTTTTTTTTTCCCCTGAAGCCTTGCATTCTCGTTTTGGGAGACATACAAAGAAAGGAAAGTACAAAGTAAGTCAGGTGGTGATAAGTGTTATGGAGAAAAATAAATCAGGGAAAGGAGATGAGGGGAGCTGGGAAGGGTCGGGGGAGAGATGCAGTTTTAAATAAGTTGCTGAGAGAAGTCCTCGTGGAGAAAGCCAACATTTAAACAAAGAACTGAAGGAGATGAGGGGGGACATCCTATGGATAGCAGGGCAGAGTATCTCTGGCAGGAGAAACAGCATGCACCATCTCGCTGAGCTGGGATGTCAGCAAGGAGACCACCATGAGTAGAGCAAAGTGTGCAAGGAGCAGAGTGTTAGGAAATGAAGGAGAGAGGTGATGGGATGGGAGCTTGGGAGGGAAGTGGCAAGGGCAGGCTGGTCATGTCAACTGTATAGGAAACTGTAATGACTTTGACTTTTATTCTGCTTTTTCTTTTGTTTGTTTGTTTTTAAATTTCTAATAAGGTTGAAAATGTCCTTTCCTAAAGTCTGTCTGGAAAGAGGGTGGGTGCTACTGGATGACTGAAGGTACTGGTCAGGAGCATCTTCTCACTTCATCTGGCATAAAGAAGTTGGGACTTCTTGGGTTGAACTCTGCCCATGAAGAGAGTTGCCTTTTGATCTGTCTTACAATTACTTGCCTTGTCAGTTGCCTGGATGAGCACTGCTGTGTCTAGATGGAAAAGAAGTGGCCAACTCTTCCTTTTGCGTGTCTCTTTAAAAGAAAGAGAATCTCTCCTGGTTTTCCAAGGAGAAGCCCTTAGTGATTCAGGAAGGTTTAATGAACTCTCACTGAAATACAAGAAAATCATGGATGATTGGGTGAAGTACACAGATTCACACATCGCAACATACTCCACGATGTGCTGTGAAAGAGTCAACCAAGGGGTTGCGGGAATGCAGAGACTAGGGGGCTGCTTCTGCCTGGGGGCTAGAACATTCAAGGTGAATCTTGGCGGTGGTGTTCAAGGTGACATCCAAGCTTGGTTTCTGATCTTGATCCCAGGCTGGGTCTGGTCTTCAATGACAATTCCCATAGCATCCCTTCTAATGGAGTATATAAGCCAGGTTTTCATGTGTTGAAAGGTGATCAAATCAGACAAATTGTAAATCTACAGCTGTTGTTTTGTCAGCATGTATATTTTTATAGAAAGAAGCAAATCTCAGCTGAGCTGGCTAGATAATTATCTCTGCTTTTCCTTACTTGTTCAGAGCTGTGAAAGAACGCCTTTGGCGAGGACCTGGTTTTAATCACTTCCGATTAACACAGAAGCTTTTGAAGGTGAAGGTGCTTTCTGTAAACTGTGGCAGGTTCCCAAGGCATTAACATTTCAGCCCTTTCCCCAGTATGTGAAATGTCTAGAGCAGGGCCAAGGAATCAAGCCTGTGGAGACAATCCACTGCCCAGTGAGTTACTTTAATGCCTCTGACTCATTCCTCAAAGGATTTTTTTGTTTTGTTTTGTTTTTGAAAGATTGCAGGCCATGCAAAGCTAGAGACTTCTGGGTCCAAGGAATGTTTCAGCTTGATTTTATTTAGTATGAAAGGAAGGCTTTTAGGAGAGATTTAGAAAACTAGAGAAAGTCTTGGGAATGGTCCCAGAAATGATTAAGAGGCTGAAAAGATTGAACCTAGGGGAAAAAAAGGCAAGAAAGTTTGGAGGACTTAACTGGGGACAGTGAGGAAAGTCATCTTCTGCCCTCAAGGAAATTCAGAGTTACAACAAGTGTTCCTGCTGTCCAGAGATTTCATTAAGAGCGGCGTGGTTTGGTGGTTTGGTTGGAGATGTAGGAAACCTTGGCAAGCAGGCAGGATGTCAGGTCAAATCCTGCAGGTTGTTAAAGCCAGGGCCGACATCCATCCTTTAACCTGGTGTAAGTATTGGCCACTTAGGGGCAATGTGGGTATGTGGGGGCAGAGCCCCAGAAAGTAGTTTCCAGGCTCTCGGCCTCACATAGACAGGTGCTGGCTCAGGTAGTAAATGGCCAACTGTGATTGCATGGCCATCAGCTGTGGCTAGTTGGCCATCAGCTGTAACCAGTGAGCCATTGGCCACAATGTAACTGCTGTGGCTGTGCTAGCAGAGAGAAGAAGAGAGAAAGAATGGGGGCTAGCAAGAAGATGGCGGCTGGGCTGGCAAGCATGGATGGCGGTTTGCGGACAGTGTGGATCCAGCCTCCAATGAGAGTATAGTGCTGCTAGAGAGAATATAGTGGTATGACTCCCCTACCTATGGCTCCGTGGGTGTTCCTTTTTGGCCTCACCATGTCCTGCGTTCTTGTATGGGGAGCGGGAGCAGAGGCCTCACAGGCTTCCCTGCATGACAAATGGCGCACCGAGCAGGGTCTCCCGCCTGACAGGGTAGCTGATGCCTGACTTTGGGGGGTGGCGGTTTAAGGAGCACAGTTGGGAAAAGAAGGCGATGCCAAATGTTTGTGACATTTGCTTTCAGAAGCCCCTTGGAGCATAAGACTCTGGTTGCAAAGGACTTGAGTAAATACTGAATTAAATAGGTTCATGGGGCCTGGTCGTGGCTGCAAAGGTCATGGTGGCTATATTCTCTCCATTCCTTCTCAAGGTCAGGCAGCACCAGGACCATGTTTATTGAGGGAGCCTCTAATTCTTTTCTCAGAGGATGGAGCTCCCCTTGGAAAATGCAGCCACTGCTAAGAGCTCATCTTTGGCCTGGGCTTCCTAGAGCTCCCAAGTCTCTGATGCTCCTCACCATGATTCATTTTGCTGGGGCCAGGCGATTCTGCAGCATCCAGCCTACTTAGGATTGTCCAGGAAAGCCAGTTGACAACTTTGAGTTCCAGAAGCAGAAAGCTTCCCTTTAAAACAAGACATATCAGAAGCTACCCCACTGGTAAGGAGTAGGAGAAAATATTCAGAGAGAGGCCCTGAACCTCACAAAGAACCTAAGCATGTCTGTGTTCCACGTAGTATAGAATCCTCTCAGGGCCACTGGGTCTCACAATGTCACATTCAGAAGAAACTAAGGGGGAAAGATGCTCGCTGCCCATCTCCCTGGACCTGGGCCTGAAGGTTGGGGTGGTTCTCTACAGTCTCTCTGTGATCTTCACACAGACAATGTTTCCTATGCAGTCATATTTATTTCCCCAGATTCTGAAAATCAAAGCCACCTGGATTGACACGTGTTGCACCCTATTTTCAAATATATGATTCAGCTGTATTTGCCGGCTGGTTTCTGTGATTGCTTGAAAAGTCCAGACTGCAGCCTAGAGGACAGGGCCACGTGTTCAATAAGCTTCAGACCTGCAGCTGGTGTGTCAGATTTAACCTATGGACACATGGAGATTCCAGCACACAGGACATTCATTTTCCCGACCCCTGTGGACCCAGCAGGAAGTGCCCACGCAGGAGCCGGGGTTGTGCTCTTGTTTCCTTCTCTCTGCCTCTGGCCTCTCTGCACCTGCCCTGACCCCGGGCCTGGGGACTGCCTACTAATCCTGTCGGATAGTTTGAGTTCATGCTCTCAATGGCAACATTTTAAAATCTATTTAATGTGCTTTTCCACAGTAAAATAATGTGACCATGTGATAAAATGTTTTTGAAAAAAACGCAAGATGAAATAATTATTGCAAATCTCAGCACCACATAAACACTATTATTACTTCTTCCAGTCATTTTTCTTATCATAGTTGTTCTCATGTCACACAATTATTTTTATGTACTTGATTTTATCTAATATTAAATTATGTTTTCCATGTAGCTCTATAGTTTTGTTGACCAATACTTTTAATTACTTTGTAACATTACGTATAAGTATGTGTCATTATTTACCCAGCTTTTTCATTGTGTAACGATAATGCTGCTATGATGAGCAGCATCATGAGAATTTGAGGTTTTCTATTTACTATAGATATGAAGACCAGTAAAGACACTTATATTTACTTTACTGTATATTGACAAATTTCTTTGCAAAAAGATTGTACCAAGTACAAGACTGCCAAGAAATATGACTATACAAAGCTCGTAGCTTGTTTGGAATTTTTTTTAAATGAATTCACTTATTAAGTTAATTTAACTAGAAAAAATCGCACATCCGGTGTCTGTAACATTGGACATCCAACATGACATCTTAAGGTCAGAAACAGAATCAGAGGGTGGACCATGGACCCTCATTGTCACTGTGCTGAGCTGCAGCTTGTGTGCTGGGAGAATATCTGCCACTGGCTACCACAGCACCCGCCAGTGTACTCATCTCGGCCCATTCAACTGTCTGTCAACCTTGCCACCTATTTCCACATATCTCTCATGCTTTGTGAATGGCTGAGTGCTGTCATATAGCATAATGAAACACCACACATTCCAAGTAAGTGTATTAATGAAACGAGGGAACAATAAAGGTAGGAGGGTCAGGACCATTTAGAGTCTTCACAGCCACAGACCTCAGGGAAGGACATAGAGGTGGTGCCGAGGTCCCCACTGACCAAAGAGGAGGGACAATCACAACTGGTGACAAGAGCTGCAGTGTCCATGAGGCAAAGCCAAGGCATCTTCACCAGGAAAGCACACCAATGCTGAGCACCAATCAGGAGAGACTTTCCCTGTGGTACTAGTGATAAGGCTGCCATGTTGTGTGATGGGCGCATCCATCAGCATGTACAGCAGGGTTCTCGGAGGTGGTTTCCGCTCAGGCCCCCTGTAGGCACTGATGGCCCAGCCCAATGCTCAGGTCGCTAAACCAGTGCCTCCTAGAGCCTTGTGCAGAGGAAGACACACAGTGAAGACGGGGATCAGGTGGGGGCTCTCAGCTGGTTCGGCTCAATCCAGGAATTAATCTTTTAGGGTATCTGGAGAAATGGATGGACAAGAGTCTCTGAATTGCCATAAACTTTGTTTACCTCAGTCACATTTTGAGCAAGTCTGAGAGGTAGTGTGGTTATGGCAGTGGGATTTGACATGTGCCCAATGCAACAAGACTTTCTGGTTGGTCAGTAGAAACTGAGAACCAAGCAGCATCTTTGTGGGCACAATTGCTTATCACCAACATCCAGGATATGAATGACAGCCCTTGTAGGGAAGAAAGGTGCCCCCCTCTGCTCAAAGGTAAGTCAAGGGAAAAAGCATCGGGAGGGTCAAGTTTCTCCTCAAAGGAGGTGAAAAGAACTGGGGACAAGAGCACTGGTGAAAGGGTTAGCCTACATCAATAGTTTTTAATGTGGTCCCTTGATCACAAGGAACTTGTTAGAAATGCAGGTTTTGGGGCCCACACCAGACCTGCTGAGTCAGAAACTACGCAGACAGACCCAGCACTCTGTTACGGAGGAAGGATCAATTAACTTGAGACTTAGTGAGTTGGTGGAGGGAGCACAGTGGAGCTGAAAGAACAGTGAACATAGAGACCTGCCATCCGAGTTTCCTCCCGGCTCTGAAGGGAATTTGTGGTGCAACTTTGGTAAGTGGGATTCAACTGACTCATGTGAAAAATGATTATATTAATCCTTGCTTTTCTACTCCACCATGTTGTTATAAGAAATGAGAAAAGTCTTTGGAGACAATAAAATGTTATCTAAATATACTTTGTGTTTAAATTAAGTGTTTAAAATTACTTAGAATCAACATGACAAAAACACAACTGCACTTCTTTTAAAAAAACAGTGTACTAGTAAGCACTCAAATATTTATCAAAAGAATGAGTGAATGAAGTGAATCAATAAATCAATAAAAACATGGGCAGCTGGATGCCACTACAGGGCATGAGGATTCCCTTCACTGTTGCAGGTAGGTGGCAGTTGTTGGTGACAGCTGTGTCTGTAGAGGTAGTGAGTGAAGCAGAGGATGTGGTAAGGGTTGTGCCTTGAAGAAGTGGGTGCGTGGTGCTGCCATTCATGGAGAGAAAGATGAGCAGGTTGGTGGGAGTGGGTGGCACTTTCAATCTTTGAACTGTTGACTTGAGAGTTCCTGGTCATCGAAGAGGAGATATCAAGGAGACAGTGAGAGGTCCAGATCCAGTGCTCAGTGAAGGGGCCTGGCTGGAGGGACACATCTGAGCATCATCTGGTTGTGGGTTGTAAGTGACAGGTGTGGTTGGATGGCATCAATCATGACAAGAGTGAGAAGGGTAAGTACACATTGATTGTGAGCAGTTCCCACATTGTGAGGAGTTCCCACGTT
Organism: Rhinolophus sinicus; assembly: GCF_036562045.2. Lineage (NCBI taxonomy): Eukaryota > Metazoa > Chordata > Mammalia > Chiroptera > Rhinolophidae > Rhinolophus > Rhinolophus sinicus. The sequence continues at coordinate 65,116,338 of NC_133757.1, forward strand.
GACTGTGGGCAGAGGAGGCTGAGACTGCACAGAAGAAAGTAGAGAAGACCCAGAGAGAGACACAAGGCCAAGGTCATTTGACAATCTTTGACAGCAAGCCTGGTTCGGATGTCACCTTCTCTGAGGAGCCTTCCCTGACCATTCTATTGGCCACTGTAACCCACATACTTCTCCTCAGCACTCCTGGTCTGCCTGGCTCTGCTAATGCTTGTCATAGCCTTTCACCTTCTGATAAACTATGACATTTTCTCATTTTTTTGTTGCTCTGTCATCACTAGAATGTAAATTCCTCAAGGGTGGGAGGTTTGTCTGTTTTATTATCGATGTACCCTTAGTGCCTAGAAAAGCGGTGGGACATGGCAGGTGATATTTGAATGAATGAATGAGGCGAGAAACCAAACTGGAATGGGCCTGTTAGTAAGAAGTGAGGGGACAGCCACAGGGAGAAAGAAAGGATGGACACCCTGCAGATGTTTGACTGGAAAGAGAAAAATGGAGAGGGGTAGTCGGAGGGTTTAGGGTAATTGTTGGGGGGTTCTGGTTGTAGTTTGTTTAGGGATAGATATGAGAATGTTTAATAGCCAATTAATTGGAAGGATTTAGTTGAGCAGAAGTTTAAGTTAAGTGATAGAAAGGATAATTATTAAGGAATTGTTTCTGAGGAAATGTAGGGAAGGGATTGCAAGTTGGGGTGAGGGAGGCTTTAGTCAGGTGGAAGGGGGCCATAGATGGGCACAGAGGTTGAAAGGCTCATTGTTATAGATAAATAAGATATCCATATTCCCTCTCAAGGGCTCCAATATTCTCTGCAGATCAGGAGAAGAAGGCAGCATTCAAAAGCAAGGGGAGAAGTATTAGAGAGGGCCCAAGCCTGTGGTTTACACAATCATCAGGAGGAAAGCCATTGCTGACTTTGGAAGGGCCCTGCGAATTCAGTTCTCTTAGATAGGCGGCCTTTCTGTGTGCTTGCTTGGTTCTGGGCATTTAGGATTTTGCTAAGATAAAGAGGCAATAGTTCTGATGCCTTGTCCTCACATGACAGAAAAAATGTGCAGAAGACTGTAGTCTACATGGGTCGTGTGTGATACACCGTGATGTTTCACAGCAAAGGGAGTAGAGGGGCCAACACACTGCAGTGTCACATCTCTCCTCATCCTGTATTTCCTGGTTACCAGCCACAAACCTTCAGACCTTTTAAGGGACACACCCTGCATCTGTCAAGCTCAGTGCCCCAGGGGGTTCTTCCAATTTAGTGCCTGCTGCTGCTGTCCACATCCATGCTTTGACCAACAGTACCAGCTAAAGGCTTGCCCCTGGCCCTTCCTTCTCAGTCACATGGGGTGTGAGTACCTAGCGCAGAGACCAGACCCTAGTACTGCTGTGCCTCAGACTGGTACGGCAAGGATTTGTTTCAGCCCATGAAAGGTTAAACAGGTTACTTGGAGAATTAAAATTTTGGATTAGGAGACATTCTGAAGAAATATAAAAGGTGGGAGTAGGAAATGGGATAGGGATTAGGAACAATGTATAAGTGATGAAGTGAGGATCAAGTGTGGTAGAGGCTTACCACTGTGAAGGACGGTGTCATGAGTAGAATCACATCGCTGATACAGATACGCTGGAGTCCTAAACCCGAGGACCACACAGTGTGGCCTTATTTGAAAACAGGATCGTTACAGAGGAACTCAAGTTAAAATGAGGTCATTAGGGTGGGTCCTAATCTAATAGGACTGGTGTCCTTATAAGAAGATGAAATTTGGACACAGACAAACACAGATGGAAGACCATGTGAGGACACAGAGATAAGATGACCACCTGTAGGCCAAGGAGAAAGGCCTCAGAAGGACTCCACCCGGCCAACACCTTGATTGTAGACTTCCAGCCTCCTGAACTAAAACAATACATTTCTGTTGCTTAAGTTGCCCCATCTGCAGTACTAGAATATGAATACAAACAGGTGAGGATTGGGGGACAGTAACAAATTTGGTAACGAAAATGCAGGCTCCCTCCCCCTGGTTTCTTAGAGGATATAGAGTTGAATAAAACGAGAGGATTCACTCATATATTTTGCTTGTCCTGCATACCATTAATTTGAGCCTCTTTTTCAGCCACTCAGGAGATGATACTTTCTGTATCCCCAAATGTAATAGTTAAGACTGACAGCACTGGGTGGAGAGTGGAGGGTGGATTGGGAGAACTGACACAGGAGAGGTAACCTGCCCTAAGCGGTCAAGGAGCCCTCATGTCCAGCCAGTCAGGCTGAGGAAGCCCTACCTGGTTCCTTGTGCCTCAGATATGACAAGGGGTGTTTGTCCTTGGTTCTGCAGGACAGAGCTCTAAAAGGGGTGTGTTCAACATTACAAGTAATTGCCTTGTCTGTGAGAATCCAGAGAAGCCACAGTCCTGATATTTGAAATGCCTTCTAGTGAGATAGGAAGCCAAGTCCACGATTACAGGACAAAAACAACAAAAACCTATGCTCAGTATGTACAAAAACATCAGGTTCTGGCATGGATAATTTCCTTTAACCCTGTCAACCACCTTAGAGATAAGCAACGGTCTCTGTGTGAAATAAAAATTGGGCCAGAGGACAGGACATTGTCTAAGGTCTCACAGACATGATGCAGTGCAGACATGATGGGAGACAGGCTTCTCTGACTCCTAAACCTGTGCTCGTGAATAGTGTGCAATGCTGGAGAGTTTAGGACTCTCTAGTCACAGGTGGGAAAACACAACTCAGAGCACCACCTGAAATAAAGAGGCCTTCGCAAAAAGTTTGTTTCTGATACTAGGATGAAATAGTGACAGCTTTGTCTGAGCAACAAGCATCACCATAAAATACACAAAGCATGGATCCACAAAAGCATGTGTGTGCATGCATCTCTCTGTTTCTGTCTCTGTCTCTGTCTCTGTGTGTATGTGTCTGTGTGTAGGGGGTGTCAGGTCGGAAGGAAAAAGTAAGGTTTTACACAAGAAAATTATGATAAGGCCGAATGATAAGAGAAATAAGTGAATGGGAGCTGGTTGAGAAGTATGGTGTCAGATGCAGTAGGCTGGGAACTTAAAGCTGAGGCTGTGGACAAAAAAAGAGCTTCTGAAACTGTCTTACATAAGAAGCTGACCATTAAGTGGATGACCCACCAGAATGGCATGGGCAATACTGAAACTCTGATAATCTGAGACTGTGACCATGTTAAGGATGTCATAAAGTCCTTTTCATTTTCTAAATTAAAGTTTATTGGGGTGACAATGGTTAGTAAAGTTACATAGATTTCAGGTGTACAATTCTGTATTACATCATCTATATATCACATTATTTGTTCACCACCCAGAGTCAGTTCTCTTTCCATTACCGTATATTTGATCCCCTTTACCCTCACTTATCACCCCCCACTCCCCTTACCCTCTGGTAACCACTAAACTATTGTCTATGTCTATGAGTTTTTGTTTCTTTATTTGTTTGTTTGTCTTGTTCCTTTGTTGTTTTCAGTTTTATATCCCACACATCAGTGAAATCATATGGTTCTCTACTTTTTCTGTCTGACTTATTTCGCTTAGCATTATAATCTCAAGATCCATCCATGTGGCACTATTTCACATTTTCTTATGGCAGAATAGTATTTCATTATGTATATATACCACATCTTCTTTATCCATTCATCTATTGGAGGACACTTTGGTTGTTTCCATGTCTCTGTCACCGAAAATAAAGCTGCAATAAACATTGGAGCACATATAACTTTACGGATAAATGTTTTCAGATTTTTTTGGATAGATACCCAGGAGGGGGATTGCTGGGTCATATGGTAATTCTATTCTTAATTTTTTGAGGAACTTCCCACTGCCTTCCATAATGGCTGCACCAGTCTGCATTCCCATCAACAGTTCCTTTTTCTGCACAGCCTCTCCAATACTTGTTATTATTTGTCTTTTTGATGATAGCCATTCTAACTGATGTGAGGTGATAATGTTTTACAAAGAAGCCAAAAAAAATACAGTGGAGAAAAGACAGCCTCTTCAATAAATGGTGCTGGGAAAATTGGATAGCCACGTGCAAAAGAATGAAACTGGACTGCTATCTGTCACCATGTACCAACATTAACTCAAAATGGATCAAAGACCTAAACATAAGACCTGAAACAATAAACTTCATAGAAGAAAACATAGGTGCTAAACTTATGGATCTCGGGTTCAAAGAGGGTTTTATGAATTTGACTTCAAAGGCAAGGGAAATAAAATCTAAAATAAGTGAATGGGACTATATCAAACTAAAAAGCTTCTGCACAGCAAAAGAAACAATAAACAAAATAAAGAGGCAACCAACCAAATGGGAGAAGATATTGGCAAATAACGCCTCTGATAAGGGGCTAATATCCAAAATATACAAGGAACTCATGAAACTCAACAACAAAAAAACAAACAACCCAATTGAAAAATGGGCAGAGGACCTGAAGAGACATTTCTCCAAAGAGGACATACAAATGGCCAATAGACGTATGAAAAGATGCTCAACATCTCTAATCATCAGAAAAATACAAATAAAAACCACAATGAGATATCACCTCACACCAGTTAGAATGCCTTTTCATTTTTTTAAAGTGACGTTTCACATAAGAATTTCAAGAAAAGTATAGGCCTGTTGCTGGAGGTGAAGAGGGCAATTTTAATAGAGAACAGACAGAAAGCAGAACTGTTCACCTCCTGTAGTGCTTCTCCTTTGTCAGGAGACATTAGGCTGAAAAGGGCGAGATGAGTATTAAACTAAAGCTCAAGCTGGTGGAGCTCTGTGAAAGGTCTCAGTGTTGGCCTCTGGAAATGTTTGTCCCTGGGCCCAGGAGGACCTGAGTCCACGGAGTCGCCCTCTTCCTGCACCTTGGACACGAGGAGGGCAGGAGTGTTGCCGAGCCAGAGTGAGCGTTAGTGTTCCTTGTCATCCTGCACCGAAGTTCCACCTATTATATTCCACTCTGAATCACCCTGGCACTGCAAACACGGAAACTTTCACAAAGTGTTGGATAACCAGTAATTACTGTAAAACACTGGCTCCTCTCTAAACAGTTCTTTCACTGTGCAAAGAACCAGGTGCCCTAGGCTATTTTTACTGTACACATTTAACAGTTCTAGAAATCTCCTAATTTGACTAGTTTGTATTTTTTTGAAGTATAACAAACCCAATCAGCCTTACCTGTATTCTCCCTTCAGCCTTATGCGTTCTTATCAATTCACCGGAAAGGTAGTTCTCCCGTCGGACTCACCTTTCAATAGGCTGGTGGATGCCCAGCTCTCAGGTAGCCCCCACCTCATCTCGGCTTCCTTAGTGCTGGAGGCACGCTCATTCATCCACTGAATCAAAGACGGATATTCATGGGGTAGAGTCACTGGGCTGCGGTGCCCCACTAAGTATTTCGTGGTTGAAAACCACAGAGAGTGCAATGATTTTTTAAATTGAGGAAACTGAGTCTTGGCTTTGTCCTTACTAACTTCTCACCTGGGGCATCATTTACCTTCTCTGGATGATGGGATGGGGAGAAGGTTGTTCTAGGGCTATTGTAATAATAATAAGACAAGAGAATTCATGAGTTTCTATTATAAAATAAATAAGTCATAGGGATGTAATGCACAGCATGGTGACTATATTTAAGAACACTGTATCGTATATTTGAAAGTTGCTGAGAATAGGTCTTAAAAGTTCTCATTAGAAAGAAACAAAATTTGTAACTATGTTGGTGATGGATGTTAACTAGGCTTATTGTGGGATCATTTCACAATATATACATACATGAAATCATTATGTTGTACACCTGAAACTAATGTAATGTATATGTAAATTATACCTCAATAAACATTGAAAAAGTGAGAATTCATGGGGAATTTGCAAAGACTAATCCTCTGTACAAATTGAGATGTTTAAGCTACGTTTGTCTCTTTACCGAATAAAAAATAATATTTAGGAGGGAAACATGCCTATTAGGAGCCCCAGAAACTGGAGGTGGGAGACTCACAAGCTCTTTTCAGGAGCCAAGCTGAAGTCATGCATTGAGGCTCAACAAGATAGAGCAGGCTAATGAAGACATAAAATGCCTTTGCTCTCTGCTGGCCATAAATCCACTCGGTGAGACAAGATGATTATTCCCTGCTGATTAGAACAGAAAAAGAAATGTCATTTGTTTGTGAAAACAAACTTGTAAAGGAAAATATGAGAGTGTGATCCTTGGGATGAACAACCTATTAACGTTGGTCTTCGTTTGTTTTCTTCCTACTCCATAGCAACTTCCAGCTGAGCGAATGGGACCCAATATCAGAAAAGCCACATTTAGGAGCTTCACAGGTCTCCTAAGGTCCTGGCACCCTCCACGGACATTCTTTCCAGTGCACTAGAAACCAAATCAGACTGGTTTCACAAGGACAATTACAAATTTCACCCATCATGGAGAGTTAGAGGCAGGCAATTTATTGCATCCAATTTAAAGCTTGTGAAAGAATCATTCAGATTTGGGTGCCTTCCACATCTTTTAGGTAAGTTGAACATATCCTTTTGTTCTAAGGAAAACAGCTTGTAAAATGTTTGGGAGCTCTTGGGACATCAAACAGCTCTTAGAGGAGTGCTTTTTAATGGTTTACTTGTAAAAGAATCAATAAAAGAAGAAGAAACATATGGTTTAAATTCCTCTGAATAATATGAGGTACTTTTGTAGATGTCTTTTTTCTTTCTGAAGGTCTCAACACATCTTTGAGTGCTTATCCTAAAAATACTAAAAATATTCTTTAGATATACTGACAACAGAGTGAAGGAGACAGATGCACGGGTAACATTGTCTTTTCCATAGGCCTGGGGGCCCAGATCCTAGCAGACCCCTGGGTACATCAAGAAATGTGCATGGAGGAGGGAAGGGACAAGACCATCTGTGGAGCTGAGAGTAATTAGAGTGCAGAGGCAGCTAGTCCAGGAGTTCATGGCTCAAAAGCTTACAAACTCCAAGCAGGTTAACAATAAGGCTTGAATTGTGTTCTGAGAATTAAAAATGAAGGGTTGGGTGGGATAAACAACTTGAAAACTGTTGAGCTCTTGCCCAAGGGCATTCAAATTCAATTAAAACAATGTGCTGGTCAGACAAAATAGGCCTGTGGGCAGCACCTGCCACCAGCCTCACCCTTGCTTCAGCCTGAATTTCTCGGCTGTAGATTAGAACAAGAGAGGGAGAGTGACTTCCTCAAAGTCAAAGGGGTAGAAAATGGTGGTACTACAAGTCCTGGCATTGCGTTCCATCTCGGTGCACAGGCTGGCAAGAGGCTGTAGAATACGTGAGGACAGATCTGGGTCAAGTTCACATGCCCTTGGGTCAGTGACATCACTTTGTTAGTGTGAGATTTCTCAAGTGTGAGCCGGGCGCAGTAATGACTACCTCCCTGACTTGTGAGGATGGAGTATAAGATATTAAATTGATTTTTCCTCTCTTAGACATTAATTTAACAAATAGTGATTAAGTACCTACTGTGTGGTCTACACTGGGATACGGTGGTAAGTCAGTACAGACACCGTCTCTTTGCTCGTGCAACTCTGAGTCCTGTGAGAGAGACTGACATCTCTGAAATAACCACACAAGCAAGCATAATAGTGCACTGGACCAGAGAGAGAGTGACTCTGTTTGTGAAAAGTTCAGAGGCTCTGGACTAATAGAGAACTGAGGAACAGGGCAAGGTGACTCCAGGCACCCTGGAAGTCACAAAGAATAAATGATGTGATGGGAGCTCCACTAGTTTCTGATCCAATGACTTTCTCCAGGCTCATCTGCAGGATGCTCCACCCACCTCTGTTCTCAGCTTCTCCACCCCATGCTTCTGTCCACCCACTCACTGCCCTGGTCTTGCTACCCCAGCTTTTTTGTTTGTTTCTTTGTTTCCATTTTCATGAAATAACTTTTTTCCATTCCTTTACTTTCTGTCTGCGTGTCTTTCAATCTGAAGTGAGTCCCTTGTAGGGAGCATTTGCAAGCGCTTTATTTCCCTCTATCCATTTAGCCCTCCTATGTATTTTGGTTGGAATATTTAATCATTTACATTTAAAAGTAATTATTGATAGATATGGAGCTATTGCCATTTTATTATTTATAATTTTGATTTTTTTTTCCCATCTTAAAGAAATCCCTCTAACATTCCTTGTAATACTGGTTTGGTGGTGATGAACTTCTTTAGCTTTTCTGTCTAGGAAGCAGTTTATCTGTCCTTTGACTTTAAATGACAGACTTGCTGGGTAGAGTAATCTTGGTTGTTGGTCCTTGCTTTTCATCACTTTGAATATTTCCTGCCTCTCCCTTCTGGTCTGCAAAATTTCTGTTGAGAAATCAGCTGACCATCTTATGGGTGCTCCCTTATAAGTTACTAGTTGCCTTTCTCTTGCTGCTTTTGGGATTCTCTCTTGTTCTTTAACCTTTGCCATTTCAATTATAATGTGTCTAGGGGTGGTCCTGTTTGGTTTTATTCTGTTTTGGAATCTTGGCACTTCCTGGACTTGTATGTCTATTTGTTTCACCAGGTTAAGAAAGTTTTCAGTCATTATTTCTTCAAAGAGGTTTCTCAATCCTTTGGTTCTCTCTTTTCCTTCTGATACCCCTATTATGTGAATATTGTTACACTGGATGTTGTCCCAGAGGTCTCTTAAACTATCCTCATTTTTAAAATTCTCTTTTCTTTTTGCTGTTCTAATTGGGTGTTTTCTCCTACCTTGTCTTCCACATAGCTGATTTGATCCTCTGCTTCATCAAATGTGCTGGTGATTCCTTCTAGTGCATTCTTCATTTCAGTTATTGCATTCTTCACTTCTGATTGGTTCTTTTTTATGGATTCTATGTCCTTTTTAATGCTTGCGCTCTCTTTGTTGAAGTTCTCACTAAGTTCCTTGAGCATCCTTATAACCATTGTTTTGAACTCTGTCTCTGGTAGGTTGTTTGCCTCCATTTTATTTAGTTCTTTTTCTGGATTTTTCTCCTGTTCTTTCATTTGGGATGCATTTCTTTGTTTCCTCATTTTGGCTGCCCCTCTGTATTTGTTTCTATGTATTAGGTAGATCTGCTATATCTCCCAGTCTTGACCAGGTGGCCTTATGTAGTAGGTGTCCTGTGGGGCCCAGTGGCACAGTCTTCCTGGTCACCTGAGCCAGGTGCTCCAGGAGTGTCCATTGTGTGGGCAGTGTGTGCCCTCCTGTTATTTTTGAGACTTGGTTGCTATTGGCACATCAGTGGGTGGAATTGACCCTCAGGATGACCGGCTGTGAGGTGTAGCTTCATCTACAGCTTATAGGCTCCTGTGTTTGAGGCTTACCCCACTGAGTGGGATTTGCCCCAGCAAGCTCTAGTGCCTACTGAGACCACCCTTTGTGTGTGCCACTAATTGGGTAGTGCTCTGCTCTGGTCTGAAGGCAACCTCCAAGTATATGGATTCTGGGGCCACTTGGGAGGTGCTCTGGTGCTGGCCCAGGTCAACCACTGCCTGTGACTGCCTGGGGGCTACCTGGTAGGAGCTACAAAGTGATCTGCAGTTGTTTGCTGCCTGTGTGAAACTTGGAGTTGTGTGGGAGAGGCCACGCTACAATCTGAGGACAGTTGCCATCAGTACCAGGCCTGGGGTAACTCTGCAAAAAAACAGAACACCTCGAGACCTGACACCTACCAGCTCCCTTAAGGTTCAGCCATTGATAAAGCCTCATGCAGTATGTGAGTTAGTGATGTAGGGTTTCAGGGAGTCACTAGAGTGGGAAGAGTTGTGTACACCAGGTTAATATAGACTCTGGTTTGGTGCCATTGCTGAGACTGGAGTGGCTCAGCAAAAGTCTCAGAGCACACCGAGGCCAATTGCTGCCCGCCTGGGGCCCATGGACTCTGATAGTTTTCCAAAAAAGTGTACAAAGTGGGAGGGGCTGGTGCTCACAGAGAAAATGCATCTGGAAGTGGGGGAATTGGGTGGGGCAGGGTTCCAGCTGAGTCAGCAGAGTGAAGCTGCAGAGCTCACCAGGGGAATCAGATTCAGATTTGGCCTATGGGGGGCAGGCTCAGCATAGGAAATATGGCATTTGCTGGTTGATGTGAGAAGGACCCCTTATCAGTAAATTGCCAACTGTCCTCCAGTTCTCCCTCTGAAGCCACACACCTCAGCCTGTCCCCTGTATGTCTCTGAGGCCCCCTGAGTCATCATCCCTTCAGTGGAGTCCAAGGTGAGTGCCTGTGAGTGAGTGAGTCTGTGCAAGGGCTGTTTAAGAGGACGGCTAGGTTTCCCGTAGCCTTCTGTCCCACCCAAATGGTCAGAATCCCCACTGTTTTTCACAGTCAGATGTTGTGCAGGCTTCCTCTTCCTGGCACCAGTAGTGCAGGCTGGGGAGCCTGGTGTGGGAGGCTGGGGTACCTCGCTACTCTGGGAAAACCACCGTGGATGAGATATTCTTCCTGATTCTCAACCACCTCAGGGAGGTTTGGGACCCATTCTGTGTCTCTGCCCCTCCTACCAATCGCAACATAGCTTCTTCTTTATGTTTTTAGTTATAGGACTTTTGTTCAGCTAGACTTCAAATAGTTCTCCAGGTTGATTGTTATATAATTTAGTTGTAATCTTAATGTGTTTACTGAAGGAAGCAGATGCAGTGTTTACCTACTCCTCCATCTAGGATCAGCCTCTCATTCTATTTTCAAGAGAAACTGTTTTTCTAAAGCACTACACCTAATTCTAAAAACATCTGTACATTCTAGGTCACTTAGTGGGGTATTCCTGGGAACTCACAAATAACAATAAAGAATCTAGACATGATAGGGATACTGGTATAAAACAAAATGGGCTGTATTTTTTTTTTTTCATTTGAAATAGATCAGTGAAGGGAAAATGATATGAAACAAATGTGCAAAGAATGTAGGAAACGGAGAGAAGGTCAACTTGGAAATAAACATCGCCAAGGAGAGGACTGGTCAGTCACAATGGGCCCCAGCTGCTTTCTTCTACCTATGGGAAATGCAGCATCTGCTCTATGCAGAGCCCAGCTGCAACTCCAGGGTATGCTAAGGTGACAAAAAAATAAAATAAATAAAAAAATAAAAATAAAAATAAAAATGGAAAATCACAGTATTATATACCCTTAAATGTATCTGTATCTATCTACATGTTCATGTACATTTGTTTATTTATTTTTAAATTAAATTTATTGCGGTGACAGTGGTCAGTAAAATTACATATGTTTCAGGTGTACAATTCTATAATAAACCATCTATATATCACATTGTGTGTTTTTATTTCTAATCCATCTACATCTGGAATGAAAAACAGAAAATACACACATATTATCTCTTTCATTTATTTGACTTTTTAAAAATTTTCAATTATAGTTGACATTCAATATTATTTTATTTTAGTTTCAGGTATAAAGTGTAATGGTTAGACATTAATGTAAGTTATGCAGTGATTCCCCTGATAAGACTAGTACCCATCTGGCACTATAACTAGTTATTACGATGTTATTGTCTATATACCCTATACTGTACTTTACATCCCTGTGACTATTTTGTAACTACCAATTTGTACTTCTAAACCTTTCACCTTTTTCACAAAGTCCCCCAGCCCTCTCTCATTTGGTAACCATCAGTTTGTTCTCTGTATCTGTGAGCCTGTTTCTGTTTTGCTTGTTCATTTATTTTGTTCTATATATTCAACATATAAGTGAGATCTTATGGTATTTGTCTTTCTCTGTTGGACTTATTTCATTTAACATAATAACCTGTAGATTTGTCCATGTTGTCGCAAATGGTAAGATTTCTTTGTTTTGTGTGTGTGACTGAATAATATTTTATTGTATATGTGTACCGCATCTTCTTTATCTAATTTTCTATTGATGGGAATTTTTGTTGTTTCCATATCTTGACTATTATAAAAAGCACTGCAGTGAACATAGGGGTGCATATATCTTTTTGAATTAGTGTTTTGGATTTCTTCAGATAAATACCCAGAGGTGGAATTGCTGTGTCTTAAGGTAGTTATAATTTTAATTTATTGAGGAACTTCCAAACCATTTTCCATAGTGTCTATACCAATTTACAGTCCCACCAACAGTGCACAAGGTTTCCATTTTCTCCACATTCTTGCGAACACTTATTATTTGTTGATTTATTGATGATAGCCATTCTGAAAGCACTGAGGTGATATCTCATTGTGGTTTTAATTTGCATTTCTCTGATGATTGAGAATCTTTTCATATGTGTATCGGTCATGTGTATGTCCTCTTTGGTGGAATGTCTATTCAGATCCTCTGCCCATTTTTTAAAATTGGATTGTTTGGCAACCACTAAACTATTGTCCGTGTCTATGAGTTTCTGTTTCTCATTTGTTTGTCTTGTTCTTTTGTTGTTTTTGGTTTAAGGGGGGTGGGGGGGGAGGTGAGGGTAAGGGGGATCGAATATATGGTGATGGAAGAACTGACTCTGGGTGATGAACACACAATGGGATTTATAGATGATGTAATACAGAATTGTACACCTGAAATCTATGTAATTTTACTAACAATTGTCACCCCAATAAATTTAATTAAAAAAAAAATTGGATTGTTTGTGTGTTTTTTAGTGTTGAGTTGTATGAGTTATTTATAAATGTTGAATATTAAGTCCTTATCAGATGTATCATTGGCAAATATATTCTCTTATTCAGTGGGATGTCTTTTCATTGTGTTGATGGTTTCCATTTCTGTGCAAAAACTTTTTAGTTTGACATAGTCCCATTTGTTTATTTTTTTCTTTTGTTTCCCTTGCCCAAGGTGATGTATCAGAAAAAAAAAAAATATTGCTAAGAGCAATGACAGAGAGTTTACTGACGATGTTTTCTTCTAGAAGTTTCATGGGTTTGGGTCTTAAATTTAAGTCTTTAATTCATTTTTAGTTTATTCTTGTATATGGACTAAGAAGGTGGTCGCGTTTCATTTTTTTGCATGCATCTGTCCAATTTTTCCTAGCACCATTTATTGAATAGACTGTCTTTATCTCACTTTATATTCCTTTTCTCATAGATAAAATGACTACATAGGTGTGGGTCTATTTCTGGGCTCTCTATTCTGTTCCATTGATCTATATGTTTGTTTTTATGCCAATACCATTTTGTTTTGGTTACTAAGGCCTTGTAGTATAACTTGATATCAAGTAGCATGACACCTCCAACTTCATTTTTCTTCTTAAGATTGCTGTGGCTATACATGGTCTTTTATAGCTCCATATAAATTTTAGGATTATTTGTTCTAGTTCTGTGAAAAATGCCATTGGTGCTTTGATAAGGATTTCATTGAATCTATAGATTGCTTTAGTTAGACATTTTAACAATGTAAGTTCTTCCTATCCATGAGCACAATATGTACTTCCATTTATTTGTGCCCTCTTCACTTTCTTTCTTCAATGTCTTATAATTTTCTGAGTACACGTCTTTTACCTCCTTGGGTAAATTTATTCCTAGGTATTTTATTTTTTTGATGCAACTGTGAATGAGATTGTTTTCTTAATTTCTCTTTTATATTGTTCATTATTGGTGTATAAAAATACAACAGATTTCTGAATATTAATTTTGTAGCCTGCTACTTTACTGAATTCATTTACCTGTTCTAATAGTTTTTGTTTTTGTTTTGGTTTGGGTGAGGGGGTGGTGGAATCTTTGGGCTTGTATCTATGTAGTATCATGTCATATGCAAATAGTGACAGTTTGCTTCTTCTGTTCCAATTTGGATGCCTTTCATTTATTATTATTTTTTTTTTGTCTGATTGCTATGGCTAAATCTTCCAATACTATGTTGCATCAAAGTGGTGAAAGTAGACATCCTTGTCTTGTTCTGATCTTAAGGAAAATGCTTTTTAGCTTTTCCCCATTGAGTATGTTGATAGCTGTGGGTTTGTCATGGCCTTTATTATGTTAAAGTATGTTCCCTCTATTCCCACTTTGTTGAGAGTTTTTATCATAAATGGATGCTGGAGTTTTTCAAACACTATTTCTGCATCTATTGATATGATCATATGATTTTTAGCTTTCATTTTGTTTATTTGGTGCATCACATTAATTGATTTGCAGATATTGAACCAACCTCGCACCTCAGTGATCGTGGTGTAGGATCTATTTAATTTATTGCTGAATTTGGTTTGCTAATATTTTGTTGAGGAGTTTTGCATCTATGTTCATCAGAGATATCAGCCTAAGTTGTTATTGTTGTTGTTGTTTTGTAATGTCTTTGTCTGGTTTGAAATCAAGGTAATGGTTTTCGAATCCTTGCTTTTCATCACTTTGCATATTTCATGTTACTTCCTCGGGCCTGCAGAATTTCTGTTGAGAAATCAGCTGACAATCTAATGGGAGCTCCCTTCTAAGTAACTACTTGTCTTTCTCTTGCTACTTTTAGGATTCTTTTTCTGTCTTTAACCTCTGGCATTTTAATTATGATGTGTTTGACGTGGGCCTCTTGGCATTGATCTTGTTTGGGACTCTTCACTCCTGGCCTTATATGTCTATTTCCTTGGCCAGGGAGTTCCTTAATCTATCTTCCTTTTTTGTTTCATCTTCCTTCCTTCCTTCCTTCATCTTTCTTTCTTCCTTCCTTCCTTTCTTCCTTTTCTTTCTTTCTTTCTTTCTTTCTTTCTTTCTTTCTTTCTTTCTTTCTTTCTTTCTTTCTTTCTTTCTTTCTTTCTTTCTTTCTTTCTTTCTTTCTTTCTTTCTTTTTTGTTCTGCCTGGGTGTTTTCTGCTACCTTATCTTCCAAATCATTATTTCAATCTTCTGCTTCATCTAATCTGATATCTCCTTCTAGCGTATATCTTCATTTTAGTTATTATAGTCTTTATTCCTGATTGTTTCTTTTTAATTTTTCTAAGTCCTTCTTTATGCTTCTTTGTTGAAAATCTAAGTTCTTTAAGCATCCTTATTACCAGTGTTTTGAACTATGTTTCTTGTAGATTGGTTACCTCCATTTCATTTAGTTATTTTTTTCTATAGTTTTCTCCTGTTCTTTTATCATGTTTCTTTGTTTCCTCATTTTGTCTGCCTCTCTGTGTTCATTTCTATGCATTAGGTTGATCTCCTATATCTCTCAGTCTTTGCTGGCTGGCCTTATGTAGTAGGTGTCCTGTGTGGTCCTGTGGCACCCTCTCCCTTATCACGTGCACAGTGTGTTCCAGGAGTGTCCCTTGTGTGCCCTCCTGTTGTAGTTAAGTCTTGATTGCTTATGGAAAGTCAGTGCATGGGATTGACTCTCAAGCTGTGAGGATTGGCCATGTCCACAGTGCATGAGCTGCTGTGTGGGGGCTGAACTCTCAGAGGGGGATTTGTCCCAGCAGGCTCCTGTGCCTGTTAAGATTACTCTTTTGGTGTGGTATTGCGGTAGGGTTCTGTTGTGGTCTGAAGCCGCCCTCTGAGTGTATTGTTTTTGGTGCCTCTTGGAAGGAGCTCCCATGTAAGCAAAGTTCAATTGTTGTCTGTGTCTGCTCAGGGCTACCTTGTAGGACCTACAAAGCTGTATATGGTTGGTCACTTCTGTGCTGGACCTGGAGGGATATGGGGGTGGCCATGCTGAGAACTGTGGTTGGCTGCCACCAGTATCAGGCCTGGGGAAGCTTAGCAAAATGTTCAGGGAACCCCTAAGCCTGTTGTCACCTGCTGGCTGTCCATAAGGCTCAGCCACTGAAAGAGCCTCCTTAGGTGTTTGGGGCCAGGCTAGTTGTCCCACTGTTGAAAGTGCCTGTAGTTGTGCTGTGAGAGTTTGGTGGGGTAGGAGTCCCAGGGAATCACTGAGGTGGGTCGTGTTCATGATGTTAATACAGATTCAGTTCTTGTGCCAGTGCCAAACCTGTGGTCACTTTGCAAAATGCTCAGAGGACACCAAGGCCAGCCATTTCTCACCTTGGGTCCACAGATTCCCACTCCCCACTCTGAGCTGTTCAATAAAGACTACAGCATAATCTGGGCCCGACTGCCCACCACTGTCCCAGGTGGCAACAAGCCACTGTAGGCAATCTGCTACTGGAAAAGTCTCCCACAGTGTGAGGGGTAGGGATGGCTACCCAGGCACTGAGAGTGCCCCAGGTAATGCCATGTGAGTTGGGCGGGGTGGGGACCCAAGCAATCACTGGGATAGGGCATGCAGAGTTCACCAGGCAAATGTGATCTCAGATTTGGCTGTGTGGGGTAGGGCTCAACACAGGAAAGATGGTGCCCAGCTTTAGGCTACATGTGATGCAGGCACTATACAGGGATAATGGAGGCTATCCCTCCAGCCCTGACCCTAAAGCCACACAAGTTAGTCCCACCCTGTATGTCTCTGGTGACTCTCGAGTTGCTGCCCCTCCACTGGAGCCCAAGTGTGAGTGTGCCTTAGAGCTAGTGAGTCTGTGCATGGACCCTTTAAGAGGATGTGTGTGTTTCCATCCACCCTCCATCTCACCAGGACAGGCAGAATCCTCACTGATTTTCACAGCCAGATATGTGGACTCCTCCTCCTAGCACTGGACCCCCTGGGCTGGGGATCCTGGTGTGAGGCTGGGACCATTTACTCCTCAAGGGAGACCTCCAGTATTGAGAGATCCCTTCCAATGTTCAACCACCACCCGTGGGTGTGGTGTCAGCCCATTTTGCATCTCCACCCCTCCCACCAGTCTCAACTTGTCCTTCTCTTTATAGTCTTAGCCTAGGGATTCTGTTCAGCTAGTGTTCAGATGGTTCTTGAGATTGACTATTCTGTAATTTAGTTGTACTTTTAATGTGTTCATGGGAGGCAGCAGGCATAGCGTTTACCTATTCCAAGATCTTAGAATCCTCCACACAGATATTATCTCTAATTTGGCCCTCTAGTGGTGATTTTTTTTATATTTCTCATTTATTTTCTGAATTTTCAATTAGTGCAGTCAAATAAAAATAGCTTTGTTTTGTTCTAAAGGTAACTGTAATAAATGCTCAAATATCAAATAATTGAAACACTCAAAATAAGTGGAATCACTGCAATTTCAATACACGTTCAGTCGGATTTTGTTTATCATTACAATTTTCTTTAATTGTACTCATACAGATGAATGAGATTACTTATAAAGACAAATCCACACGTATACCTATGTATGGTATAAGGAGTACAGTATTTGCAGTATTTAAATTGTTTTTGTTTATTTCACCTTTTTGAAATGTCACAGACACAATCTCTTTGAATAAGTATAGCTATAATTCATGATTTTAATGAGCTGGTTAGTATTGTATCCTATGAGTATGTAATGCATTATTCACGTATATTTGACCAAGTTTCCTAGAAGTAGGGTAATATGTTAAAAGAATGGAGATTTTAAAGCTCTTTATGTATATTTCAGGTTATTTTCTAGAAGATTAGACCAACTTATATTCTGCTATCAGGATTTAGTACTATCTCAGTATACCTTCATTTAATTATTTGTTAATGTCAGTATTGAAAATATTGTCTCTTTGGTCTTAGTTGGCTCTCAGAGAAAACTTTCAGTCAAAGCCCATCATGGAGGAGCAGTGGAGACGCTTCTGAAAAGGAACACATGTTATTAATTCAAATGATGAACATTTCAAACCTTCATATATATAGACAATTCATTTCCACATGTCAAGAACAAAAAGTAGAGATCTTAAATATCATAGCTTGAGAGTATATAAGAAACAGATTTTGTGGGTGTCATCCAATTCCAGTGGAAAGTCATGCTTTCTTTACCTTTCATATCTTTATTTGTGGCATTTTTTGCCAGTGGGAAATGAGTTACATATATTCAATTAAAATAAACTTTGGCACTATATTTTTTTTGTTATGCATGCCCAAAGTATTTACTTCTGACTACCTTCTTATTTTGTAAAACATCTTTCTTATCTTTATATCTACACACATGTTGATTTTTCATTCACAACTAGACATAATGTTTGCATTTTTCACTTTTACAAAATGCCCTGAGATAGTCAAACATAGGTAAACTGTGTGCATGTGATATGTATGTGTATGTGCATGTGTATCCTTGGGGTTGAGGCACAGGGAAAGATAAGGCCAAAAAAGGAATCTGGGATGTTCACCGACCCCTCTGGAACTGCATCCCATGGTGAGGACCTAGATTTATAGTGTGGCCATTATAGTCCCAGGCAGCTGACTGAAGCTGATTGTATCCCCATGGGGCAGGCAGACAAGAAGCTAGAGCTTAGAAGAGTCAGTGGCCTGCACCTAAGACCTTCAGCTGGAGATGAGAGGGATTCCAATTACCCCATCTACTGATTCCAAGCCCAAGTTCTTTCCCTTCCAAGCTGTTGCCTCAGCCTTTAGCAGTCCAAATTCCTCTTCTTCTTGTGCCCCACACCAGAGACACTAACGAAATTTGGCAGGAGTGAGCCAGGATAGGTGGGTCTGGCCCCATCCTTCCCAGGCATCTGAGAAGTATAGAGCAGAATAGAGCTGCTCTATTCTGATATACTTCCTGCATCCTACTGTAGTTCCTCTCTGTGATTTGTGCCCTCAGGGGAACATGGCCTTTCTGGTCATAATTCTCCTTTATCTCTTACTTGTGAGGAGCCTGGAGCTCAGAGGACACCATCTATGGGCAGACAGGCTCTCTTCCCTGAAGCTGAGCTCACTTGCCTGTCCTTAGGATCTGGTTTTCCTCCTCGTCTTCACTTCTCTCTACTCACCATTGTGGCAGATTAATGAGATCTTGGCATGGAAAGAATTACACAAAGGCCCAGAAACACCAGCCTCAGACAGACTTGCAGACTCTGAACATAATTTGTACTTTGGGGACTGTTTTTGTGGAAGGTGTCAATCACAGAATCACACTTCCTGTGGTCCAGCTCAGTTGAGTGGTATCTGTTTGTGTCTCTTCCAATTTTGCCTTTAGGTAAAATGATTCCTTGCTTTCATCCCTGCAGTCAGCTAGGCACCACAAACAAGAAACTGCTTGACCGAGCAGCAAGGGTTGACATGTTCTCAGTGGGCCTTGGCTATCACCCAGAAGGCTTATCTCTGACAAAGTGACCCCTGACAAGTCAGCCCCAAATTCTTCATTCATTGGAGAAATAGCTTGTAAAAAAGACTTTAACAGAAAACAACGTGGGCACATTTTGTTCTGTTTGCAACTGGCATATCAAAGTAACCTCATCTCAGAGCACCTCAGAGAAGGTTAATACTTCAGATCTTTCAGACAAACCTGTCCTAAAAATCCACCAGCTTTCTCACCCTCTATCTCCTTTGCCTTTTTCTCTGCCTCAGAACTGCTCAAGGATTCCTCAGCCTTGCTTGCCCTCTCAGTGCACACCATGAGCAGGATCTTATGCTGCTAAAGTTCCCCAACGTACCCAACACTCTCCTCAGGACACTCCCTCCTTTCTCCTTCTTGCTGCAGCTCCCACTTTGCCCAATTTCTAAGTGGCCCACTTGTTGGAGAAACATATGGGCAGATGGATCTAGATAGTGTACTGCTATAGAGCTATATTACATGAACCCCCACCACTCAGAAAATGCCTTTAGTTCAAGTGTAAACAAAAGCAAGGCCCCATAGTTATTTGTTCTAAGATATAATTAAATCACTTTTAATTCTCACCATTAACTCCTTATAGTATCCTATTAGGTGATGTGGTAGGCACAATTATACTCCCCAAAGATGTCTATGTCCTAATCCTTGGAACCTGTAAATATATTGTCTTCATGGCAAAGGGACTTTCCTGTAGTAATTAAGAATGGTGAGATGGGGAGATTAATTGGATTACCTAGGTGGACCCAAGGTCATCGCATGGTTCCTAAAATGGGAGTAGCTCCTGGCTGTGGTCACAGAGAGAGATGTGACAATGGCAGCAGTGTCAGGGGAACAGGGACAAAGGTGAAACATTACAAGTTTTGAAGGTAGAGGAAAGGCCACCAGCCCAGGGAATCCTCTAGAAACTGAAAAATGGATTTGAGCAAAGGAACAGATCTTCCCCTAGAGCCTCCAGAAGGAATGTAGCTCTGCTGACACCTTGATTTTCGTCCAGTGATGCACATGTCAGACTTCCAATCTACAGAACTGTAAGATCACACATTGATGTTGTTTGAAGCCACCCAGGTTGTGGTGATTTGTTATGGAAGCCATAGAAATATAATACAGGTAAGATAGAACCGCTGTCACCCTTCAGTTCAGGCTGGTCTCCCACATGCTCTGCTTACCAATGTGAAAGATTTCCCTCTGTTTGCTGCAGAATCATGTTCCTTCTAACTGATTTCCTTTTTGGATTCCAAAACTCACAGCATGCAGTTGTCTTTCAGTTTGCTTTTAACCCCAGGTGGCTCCGTGGCTTTTTTGAAATGGCCCACCTCCAATAAAGAGAGACCCGCATTTCTGTCATCCAATTAGGCAGCAGCAATGTAAGATGGGTTGTATGAAAATTGCTTCTTTATCTTACTCTCTCCAGGAGTTGAAAGTTCCTTTATTTTGAAGGAACAGAGCAAGATGGGAATATAATTCCAGAATTGTGTGTCCCAAATACTGGTTTACCTAGCATTGCTCAAGACATGCATTAGCGAATATTGAGAAAACTATGCTACTCACCCTTCTGCACTGTTTTCTCCTTGTACTTTTTTTTTTTTATTGTTGCAGATCTTTTTTATTTTTTTTAAATTAAAGTTTATTGGGGTGACAATGGTTAGTAAAGTTGCATAGGTTTCAGGTGCACAATTCTGTAATACATCATCTATATATCATATTGTGTGTTGACCACCCAGAGTCAGTTCTCCTTCTTTCATCATATATTTGATCCCTTCTACTTTTGTTTTTGTTGCTCTGATGGCTGACTGAGCTTTTAGAAATGCACCCAGAGCCCCTCAGAGTGAATTTCATTTGTGCAAGCTAACGTGAAATTTAGGTACACCATCTGACATATACCTTCCCATATCAGGAAATCTGGCTGTTTTCCTAAGGCACTACTTGTAATAGGCGGACAGGGAAACAGAAATTTCATGTGTACAGATTCCCTGCATGGCCTCTTTGAAAGGGAAAGCTGTACTTAATATCATACATGGAAAGAAATCAGCCTTACAGGGTACACGGGTCTTAAGAAGGTCTCGTTACTAGATGCGATTTGTGCTTTCTAATGGAGTTCTTATTCTAATCTCCCACTCATTTGAGTGCTACAGAAGTAAATTTTCTCTTTATAGTCAAGCCAGTTCTGAGGTAATTGTTTGTTCTATTGTATCTCTTTCATTCTGCAAGTTCCTTAATTTATGTCAAATAATGAAATAAAACTTGAAACCTATGTAATTTTACTAACCATTGTCACTCCAATAAATTTTAATTAAAAAAAGAAAAAGTATTAAACATAGTGCTGACATATAGCAAGTGCTTAATAAATGTTAGCATTATTATAATTATTGCTATAAAATTATTATTATAATTAGCTTAAATGGAGATCTTTTAAGAAACAGATTAGGTATAGAATGTTCTTATCAAATTTATGTGGAAAAAATCCAAATTTCCTTTGAATTCCATTTCACTACAAGAGTTAAATTCACAATAGGAAATGAATTGAAAATGAATTTTAAATGCAAACTTTAAAATTTTATACTTCATTTATTCTTTTTCTCGTTTTTTTAAATGTAATGCTAAGTTTTTTATTTGGGATTTTTCTTGTTTCCTGAGATAGACCTATATGTTCATTGCAGCATAATTCATGGTGGCCAAGATATGGAAACAACACAAGTGTCCTTCAATAGATGGTTGGATAAAGAAGATGTGGTACATATATACAATGGAATATTACTCGGCCGTAAGAAAAGATGAAACACTGCAATTTGTGACAACATGGGTGGATCTTGAGATTATCATGTTAAGTGACATAAATCAGAGAAAGTCAAGAACCATAGGATGTCACTCATATGTGGGATATAAAACTGAAAGCAACAAACAAACAAAGAAACACAAAGTCATAGACACAGACAACAGTTTAGTGGTTACCAGAGAAGTTAGGGCGGGAGAGGGGTCTTAGAAGAGGGAAAAAGGGTTAAAATATATGGTGATGGAAGGAGAACTGACTCTGGGTGGTGAACACACAATGTGATATATATAGATAACATATTTGGAAATGTACACTTGAAACCTATGTTATTGTACTAACAAATGTCACCCCAATAAATTTAATAAATAACAAAATTTATACTTCTTGTCAACCAGTGGGCTTACTCATAATTTCCCATACTTAAACTATATTTTAGAACTCATTTAAGCCTGTCCACAATATTTCATTTAGCTGTATAACTTCTCTTCTTCTCTTACATATATACACTCGTATAGTTCCCAGAAAGAGAAATATAGTTCCTAAAGGAGAAATTTAACCTCCTTTCATTTCACAACACAATACAATTGGCTTGAACCATTAAAACTACTTATTAATATCTTTGAGGATTGCATCAATGTATTTACTACATCAATATTTTTGATTCCTTATGTATGTCCATTTTCTTGGAACTTTTTTTTTAAACTTTCTTTTTATGTCTTCTTTTTTAAAAAAGATTTTTTATTAAAATATAGCTAACATACAATATTATACTAGTTTCAGGTATATATCATAGTTATTCAATAGTGCCCACCTGGCACTATGCAGAGCTATTACCACATTATTTGTTATATTACCTATACTAAAGAAGTGACCACCATGATTAGTCCAGGAACATCTGGCACTGTACCACACTATCACAATATTATTGACTGTATTTATATGCTGTATATTACATCCCCCAAACTAATTTCTTTTTATATCTGGAAATTTAAACCTCTTATTCTTCTTTATCTTTCCCATCCTTTTTAATTTTTCAATTAGAGTTGACATTCAATATAATTTTATATTAGTTTCAGGTGTACAGCATAGTGGTTAGACATTTATATAATTTAGGAAGTGATCCCCCTAACTGGTACCCACTGGGCACTATACATAGTTATTACCATATTATTGATTACATTCCCTATACTTACATCCCCACGACTATTTTGTAACTACCAATTTGTATTTCTTAATGCCTTCACTCTTTTTAACCTGTCCTTAGCCTCCCTCCCATCTACCACCCTGGTAGATCTAGTACCCATCTGACACTGTTCATAGTTATTGCCCTATTATTGACTATATTCCTTATGTTATACACTACATCACCATGAGTACTGTGTAACAACCAATTTGTAATTCTTAATCTTTTCCCCTTTTCACCTACTCTCAATCCCCCTCCCATCTAGCAACCATCAAAGTGTTCTCTGTATCGTTGAGCTTATTTCTGCTTTGTTTGTTTATTTTGTTCTTTAAAATGTAATGTTTAGATTCTATTTATAAGTGAAATCATATATGACATTTGTCTTTTGATGTCTGACTTATTACACTTAGCACAATACCCTCTAGGTCCATCCATGTTGTTGAAGATGGCAAAATTTTGTTCTTTTTATGGCTGAGTAATATTCCATTGTATTACTCTTTTTTACCTATTCATCCATTCAGGGACACCTAGGTTGCATTCATATCTTGGCTTATGTAAATAATGCTGCAATGAACATATGGATGATGAGCATGCCTGCTAGAAATAGTATTTTGGGTTTCTTTGGATAAATACCTGGAAGAGGGATTACTATGTCCTTCTTTGTCTCTTGTTATAGTCTGTTTTAAAGTCCATTTTGTCTGGTATAAGTATTGCTACTCTAGTTTTTTTTGTTTGTTTCCATTTTCATGAAATATCATTTCCCCATCCCTTTACTTTCAGTTTGTGTGTGTCTTGATCTTAAGGGAGTCTCTTCTAGGCAACATATATAAGGGCCTTGTTTTCTTATCCATTCAGTTCCCCTATCTTTTGATTGGAGCATTAAATCCATTTCCATTAAAAGCAATTTTTGATAGGTATGTAGTTATTGCCATTTTACTATTCATAGTTTTATTTATTTATTTTTTCATCTTAAAGAAGTCCCTCTAAGATTCCATGTAATATGGGTTTGGTGGTGATGAAATCCTTTACCTTTGCCTTGTCTGAAAGCTCTTTATCTGTCCTTCAATTTTAAATGATAGACTTGCTCAGTAGAGTAGTTTTGGTTGTAGATCCTTGCTTTTCATCACGTTGAATATTTTGTGCCAATCCCTTCTGGCCTGCAAAGTTTCTGTTGAGAAATCAGCTGATAGTCTTATGGGAGCTCCCTTGTAGGTAAATAACTGCTTTTCTCTTGCTGCTTTTTAAGATTCTTTCTTTGTTTTTAACCTTTGACATTTTATTTATGATGTGTCTTGGTGTGGATATCTTTGGATTCATCTTGTTTGGGACTGTCTATCTTCCTGGGCTTGTACATTTATTTCCTTCACTAGGTTAGTGAAGTTTTCCATTATTAGTTCTTCAAATAGGTTTTCAATTCCTTGTTCTCTCTCTTTTCCTTCTGGTACCCTATGATGTGAACGTTGGTACACTTGATGTTGCCCTGGGGCCCCTTAAATTATCCTCATTTTTTTTTTTCTTTTTGCTATTCTGTTTAGGTGTTTTATGCTGCCTTATCTTCTAAATTGCTGATTTGATTCTCTGTTTCATCTATTCTACTTTTGATTCTCTCTAATGTATTTATTTTTTTGAGGACTTTGGAAAATGGTCTACCCATTGTACTTTTTATTCACTGATTTATCCAACCATACATTACACCTAATCTAATGTATTCTTTATTTTAGTTATTCAGTTATTGTGTTTAGTTGTTTAGTTATTGTATTCCTCATTTGTGACTGGTTCTTTGTTATGTTCTCTATCTCTATTTTTATGTTTCCTATCTCTTTATTGTAGTCCTCCCTGAGATCATTGAGTATCCTTATAACCAGTGTTTTGAACTCTGTGTTTGGTAGATTGCTTGTCTCCATTTTGTTTAGTTCTTTTTCTGGAGCTTTGTTTTGTTCTGTTCTTTTATTTGTGACTTTTTTTTGTCTTTACATTTTAACTGTCTCCCTGTATTTTTTTCTATGTATTAGGTAGGATTTCTATGTCTTCTGGTCTTAGTAGAGTGTCCTTATGTAGTAGGTGTGTGTGGGGCTCAGTTGCATAGTCTTCCTGGTCACCTGAGCTGGGTACTCCAGGTATGTTCATTGTGTAGGTTGTGTGTGCCTTCCTTTTGTAGTTGAGACTTGGTTGCTCTTTTCTCATCAATGGAAATACTGATCCACATGTTAATTGGTTGTGAGGACTGGCCTCCACTACAGTGGACAAGCTGTTGTACATGGACGGACCCACAGAGGAGGGTTCACTTTAGAAGGATCTGGTGCCTGTCCAGTGTGTCCTTTGGGTGAGTCATCCTGGGAGGCATCTAGGTGATTCCTCGGCTGTGTTTAATGATGACCATCAGGCATGCTAGCCTGGGAGTACCTGGCATAAGCCATAAAGCAATCCATAGATAGTTGCTGCCTGTGCTGGGTTTGGAGGTGCCTTGAGAGGCAAAGCCACTAACCAAGGCTAGCTGTCACTAGTGCCATGTTTAGGGATGCTCAGCCAGAAGCATGAGACATACCAAAGCCTGATGCTGCTTTTTTGGGTTTTGTGAACCTTTGGGAGATTTTAGGGAAGTCTGCATTATGAGACAAGGCAGGCCATTTATACTAAAAAGCCAATGGAACAGGTTTGGGTGGGCCTGAAAGTTGGATGGGGCAGGGTTATAGGAAATCACCAGGGGTGGGGGAACAGTGTTAGCCAGCTTGATGGAGACTCAGATATGGTGGCAGTCTGTGTTTGCACACTGCGAAGGGGAGGATTAATCAAAGAAACAACGGCATGCCAACTCCTGCCTCTGAGAGAAAGTTGCCCCTTCAGCCCTCTCCCTGACGCCAGACAATTCAGTTTCTCCCTGTATGTCCCTGGCACCTTTTGAGCTGCAGCCCAAGTGCTGAAGCTAAGAGTGAGTAAGTCCTTCAGCGAATAAGTCTGTATGTGGCCATTTAAGGGGAGCGCCTGGCACTGTAGCCAACCTAGCCTCCCTCAGCCACAATCTCTGCTGGTTTTCACAGCCAGAAGTTATGGGGACTTCTCTCCCTGCACTGAAACCCTGGGATGGGGAGCTTGGTATGGGGCTGGAACCCCTTGCTCCTCTCTGGGGGGCTCTGCAGCCAAGATATCCCTCCCAATTTTTAATGTGGGTTTGGGACCAGCCCGTTCCTCATCTCTGCCTCTCCTACCAGTCTCAAGGTGGTTTCTTCTGTATGTCCTTAGTTGTAGGACTTTGGCTCATCAAGACTTCAGGTGATTCTCAATAATGGTTGTTCTGTAGTTTAGCTATAATTTTGATGTGGTCATGAGAGGAGCTAAGTACAGCATTTACCTACCCTGTCATCCTGATTGGATATAAAGTAATCTATAATTTTCATTCAATATTCATTAGAATATTACAATGCTATTTGTGGAGTGTAAAATTCTAACTTGGAAAATCATATGTCTAAGACAAGTTGAAAAAAAATAAGCAACCGTTTTCTTTATTGACTATTATCATTTATTATAAAGACAAGAAATGTAAAACAATGTTCAAGAATAGACACATATATCAAGGAATAGAAAGTTTATGTGGGTAGTCAATAAATGATGATAGTTTTTAAAATTAATGGGGAGAAATAGACTATCTAATATAATTGTGTGGAACTTTAGCTATAAACTTTGAAAAAAATAAAAGTTAGATCTCTACCTTACATACCATTCTTAATAATAGGTTTTAGATGAGTTACAGAGTTTGATGATGATGATAATGATGATGATGATGATGATGATTATGATGATAATAATAATAACTAAAACATAGTAGAAGGGAGAATGCTTATGACAAATAAGATATCAACATTTAAAAGTATAAAATCAAACACATTTTTAAAAGGTTAAAAAAGTAATAGGCATTACTTTAAAATAAAAAAAACAAATAAGTAAATATCAATAACATATGCAATAGGGGCGGCCAGTTAGCTCAGTTGGTTAGAGCGGGGGTGCTCTTAACAACAAGGTTGCTGTTTTGATGCCCACATGCACCAGTGTGAGCTGTGCCCTCCACAACTAGATTGAAACAACTGCTTGACTTGGAGCTGATGGGTTCTGGAAAACCACACTTAAAAAAAAAAAAAGTTTAAATAACATAGGTAATAGACATAAGACCAATATGCTAAATGTATGAAGACCTTTTTTATTTAATAAAGGACAAACACACACACAAAAATGATCAAAATATTTGAAGAGGTTTTCACAGTAAAAGAAGTACAAATTGCCAGTTATTTGTATTGACTGACAATAAAGTTCTCATCCAAAAAATGCCATTTAAAACAGCAATGATATCATTTTAAACCATAAGCATGGTGAAATTTTTAAAGTTTGATAAAATTGGTGATAGGGTGATAAGTTTATTGGGACTGTACACTGGCATACCTGCTTTCAAGGGCAACTTTACAGCAACTCTACATACACTTTGGTTTAGAACTTCTACTTCTTGCTAACTCTCCTAGAAAAGGAATCACACAGGTTGGTTAACGGGCAGATAGAGGGAATGTACAGGGATGTTAATTATAACATAATTGGTAATAGCAAACATAAAATAATATGAAAATGGAAACAACTTAAACTCCATCAGTCTGGAAATGGTAGGTGCTTAAAAGACATGGGGATACACATGCAGTGGCATTATAAGATCTGCAAGACATATTACTTTGTGACAAAAAAGTTACAACACAATATGTGCAGTCTAGTAAATTTATCTAAAACAAGAGTCACATATCATATGAGCACAGAGATGTATATTTCTATAAATCAGTACTGCCCAATAAAACTTTCTATTATGGTGGAAATTTCCTATAATTTTTGCTTCCTAATATGGTAGTCACTAGTCACATATGGCTTTGAACATGTGAAATATGACAACTGTGACTAAGGAGCTGAATTTCAAATTTTATTTAATTTTAAATCATTTAAATTTAAAAGCTGTATGTGCCTAATGGCTCCCATATTGGACAACACAGCTAAAGATTCCCATGTATGCATGATAAATCATTGATGGAGGATTGTATTCCAGTGTTAAAATGCAGCAGACCAGCATATGTATTACTTGTTTTATTGGAAAAGTAATGTTTAAAGAGCAAAATCACTTCACAAAAGATGTACAAAATCTGTTGAAAAAAAATTACCGGTTGAACAGCATTTCCTTAGTAATTTTATGCCCCTGGAAATATAAGAGTGTGGCCAATTGGTCAACCCTACCTAGAAAAAGGCATGGCCAAAGAGGGCTGGTGTTGCCACTGAGGTGAGGTCCCATTCTGGGTGGGCAGAACAGAAGGGGCAGATGCTTCTGAGGACTTACGCCTGAACTGGAATGACCTATGTCAGCCGCTAAATGAAAGAGTGGGGGTAGAGTTGGAAACTTTATGGTAAGAAGGGTGAGGCAGGGTCAGGAACTCAAAGTAACTCGGCTAGTCTCTGTGAGCCAGTGTTGAGGGCTGGGAGAACAGAGGCACACGGTGCACCAATGGTATCTTCTTGCTTGAAAGCCCATGGCTGTTTCAATTTGAGGATGAGCTATGCTGGCTAAAGCACCCAGAGGCAAAATGGACATTGTTTTTATTGCACTTACTTAAATGTGTTGCATCCCTTAGGTCCATCCTTTTCATCAAGAGACTATGTCCTTTGTTGACAAATTGTTGATGAGCACAGTGGAGATGGATCAAGCACA
This sequence comes from Rhinolophus sinicus, assembly GCF_036562045.2. Classification (NCBI taxonomy): domain Eukaryota; kingdom Metazoa; phylum Chordata; class Mammalia; order Chiroptera; family Rhinolophidae; genus Rhinolophus; species Rhinolophus sinicus. The sequence goes on from NC_133757.1 coordinate 65,145,019, forward strand.
CAATCAGGCCAAAGGAGACTTCTCTTAAGAGCCCCTATTGTTGTGCCCTGAAGACCCAGTGGGAGGAATCAGGCAATTGGATTTAATGATGGAGAAATGCCTCACTGCTTCCTAAGTACTGCAAAGTAGAAGGACGATTGCTGATGAGCTGTTTTATAGAGACCAACCATCCAGCTCTAAGGAGGAACAGACGTGTTTGTTTACTCATTTACAGCTTCCTGAAGATAACATCAGACTTAGTGAGCCAAACCCAGAGATAACAGCATCCTGAATTCATTGTCTTTCTCAAGAACAGGATCTGGCCTCAGAGAATAACATTAGAAGCTGTATATTCTTCATTAGAATATTTTGTACAAGGTGCTAAGTGCTTTTCACTGCTCTGCTGCAATGTATGCAAGTAAAAAAATGATAATGAGGAAAAAACTCTGATTAAGAATGACTGAATGCTGCATGTGTGACAGTGTCCACTGATTATTCAGCTCAGCCCAGTGACTTTTCCACAAGTACTCAGTCTGCATGACTCCCTGCACTATACTACGGAGTGCTGCAAACACAGATAAGGCTGTGGTGAAGAAGACCTGGGACAAAGAGCAGTAGAAGGCAGAGAGTGGCTGAGGCAAGATGGAATCCAAATGGGGATGTGCCCGAACCAGGCCACACCAAGCTGGCAGTGTGTTAGACGGGGAGGGCCAAGCCACCTGGAGCAGGCCGTGGACACAGCCTCAGAGGAGCAGAGTGGTGAAGAGGAGGCTCTCGCAGACCGAGGTGGGGCTGGTGAGCAACAAAGCTGACTGGCATGAGGGGGCAAGCAGGGCCTGGCCAAACATGTGGGACCTAGAATCAGGCGCTGAATTTTGGTAGTCATCCCGCTTTGCTCACACTGTGCATTAGTTTGCTGGTGCCAGAAATGGAGTGGCTTAAACAATGAAAATGCAGTGTCTCTCAGTTCTGGAGGCTAGAACTCTGCAGGGTGGGGTTGGTCCCTTCTGAAGGCTGTGAGGGACAGTGTTTCAGGCTGGTCTCCTTGGCTAAAAGATGGGCACTTTCAGGTTTCACATGGCATTCTCCTTGTGTATGGCTGTCTGTGCCCAAATTCCCTCTTCTTATAAGGACACTAGTCATATCTGATTAGAGCCCACCCTAATGACCTCATTTCAACTTGGTTACTTTGTAAAGACAGGATCTCTGCACACAGCCACATTCTGACCTACTAGGTTAGGACTCCCTGTCTTTTTTTTGACAGCACAATTCAACCCGTAACACCCTGGAAACTTTTTTTCTTACAGGGTGCCTCTCACTTTTGTTTCTCTGTTTAACTTTTAAGCAACCTGCAAAATCCCACTTCTGGTGTGACTTCTTTCAGAAAATATTCCCAAACTTCCAGGCTGGGCTAAATGTTCTTCCTTTCTGCCCCGAACACCTCCCACCCAGGTTCCTCCTCGATTTTTGCATCTATTGAATCCTGGTGTGTTACTTATGTGTCCTACAGTCACTGTGATACCATGTGAGATACGTTTCTGTGTTCCCAGGACCCAGTGAGAAATGGGTGCAGAGCAAGGTGTGTGGTAAATGTTTTCTGGACTCAGCCACCTGAGACACCCTGACCACATGGCTAGATCAGCAGTCTTACCCCGATGTGGTTTTCTAGGACCTATTGACACCCTAGAGGAGCATCCAGTGCCTGGAATGGAAATCATGTGGTGTGGACTGTTTGTGACCCCCACCCCAAATTCATATGTTGAAGTCTAATCCCCAAAGTGATGGTTATAAAGCCTGCCTCGAACCACAAAATCAGCCTATAGGTAAATTTTTTAAGATTATCTCCCCAAACTAGGACAGACCAGTTGAGCTCAGCCAGCTGCAAAAAAGACCTCAGATTGCTGCCTCTGAGCGCTGTAACTCAATATGAAAGTAAGAAAATCATATGTGAACTGAACACTGTGGGAATTTTTGAATACTGACTTCACACAAGCCTGTGAGAACACTTCACATTTTACACCAGTTCTCTATGCTAAAGACGTCCGTATGGACTCAGATTGTCTTGACCTTTGTTCATCTGCTATTTCCCAAGTGGGTTTCTCAGAAAGCGTAGAGTTGACCCTTTGTATGAAATGTGCCCAGCAGCTCAGATTGCTCAACAGAAATACAAAGGTACTTAGTACTCAACTATTCTCCACACAACCAGTTTCCTAACTTTAATGTGTGCAGGTGTTGAGTCTGTTTCCAATTATCCTGGGAAGCTGCACCCTGGTTTCACCCTTTGCTCAGGATACTGTTGGGCTGCTGTGGAGAGAAAGACACGGAGCCATCACTGAGAAGGGGCATTTCCATTTATGGGCCATTGGCACATTTATCTGTGTGGTCACATTGTATGAGAAATGAGACTGAAGGGAACCATATTCCTTCAACATGTATTTATTGAGTACTTTGATGTTTCAGGAACTATTCAAGGCATTAGAGAAAGAAAAATGGAATAAGATAAACTGCCTGTCTGTATGAAGCTTCCATTCTAGTGGAACAAGCAAATGTCTATATCTGCATCTATACCTACACCTAAACCTATACATCTGTATCTATCTGTATATTTTCTCTACATTTTGTGTGTGTGTGTGTGTGTGTGTGTGTGTGTGTGTATACTCTAATTACACATAGCGATACGTCTTATGAGGTCCAATAAAGGGCGATCAGGGACTAGTGGAGGGGTGTGAGTCTCATCTTTCTCCTTTATTCTTCCTCCCATCTTTACCACTTTCCCATCATATTAGCTGAACATTTTATGAATCTATTTTTAAAAATTTTACTGAAGCATAATAAATATACAGGAAAGGACACACGAATGCACATCTGGATGGGTTTTCATAAACTGCACACATTCAGACAGAGACACTAAACATGACAGTACCACAGACGTCCTCCCACTCTCTTCCTTAAACATCTCCCTAGAGTATCTAACAGCTTAGTTAATTTGGCCAGTTTTTGTTTTTCATTTAATGGAATCATAAAACATGTGCTCTTTACTGTCTGGTTTCTTTTGTTTAATTTAACATAATATTTGTGAGATTCATCTGTATTATATGCAGTTGTGCATCATTCATTCTCATTGCTTATGGTACTCTGTTGTGGGAAAATACCACAATTTCTTACTTTATTACTAATGAGCATTTGGACAGATTCCAGCTTTGGGTTTTTACAAATAGTGCTGTAGGAATATTTAGAATATGAAATTTGGCAAACACATGTATGCATTTTTCTTGAGCACATGCCTAGGAGTGGAATTGCTCAGTCGTCGAGTAGGTGCATATTAAGATAGCGTAGATATTACCAAAGGGATTTTCAATGTTGTTTTATTTTTAAATGATACTTACTTTTATGATAATAAAAGTTATGCATATCCATTGTTGGAAATTTGGAAAAAAGAGTAAAGTAAAAGGAACTGAAACTATATATTAGTCTTTATTTCTATAATTATAATTGGGACCATGCTATATATTCTTCTGTTTTCAGTTTACATTGTAGCATTTTAAATATTTTTAAATGGTTTCTTTTTCTGATGTGCTTTCTTTTTAAAAAAATTATATTAAGTTTATTGGATTGGCATTGGTTAGTAAAATTATATAGGTTTCAAGTGTACAGTTCTATAATATATCATTATATTGCACTGTGTGTTCACCACCCATTCAGTTCTCCTTAATTATGTCAAATAAATTTAGCAATTTAAATTGTTTTTAATATTTTATTATTGTAAACAGTGCTGCAATGAACATTACTACCTAGATTTTATGCACACTTCTGATTACTTCCTCAGAATATATTTTGAGAAACAGAATTTCTGAATCAAAGGACTTACTACATTTAAAGTTCTTGCTTTATATTGCCCATTTCTTTCTCAAAATAAAGAAAACAATTCATTTACAGTCCTACTGGTATTTGGCTGATTAATTTCACTGACAAATAAGAATATAATATTTTATTAATTTGCATTTACACAATAGCTATTAAGATTAAATATTTACATGTTTATTGGCCATTTGCATCTTTGATAACTTTTAGTTGGAATGAAAATTGGAAGTGTGACCCTCTCCCATTGTTCTTAAGCCCATATAAAAAGAAGTAGAAGTGACCTAAGGGAGTATCTCATCCAGTGTCCTCATTGTACAGGTGGGAAAATTGAGGCATGTAAGAAACTTGTTAAAGGCCATAACCACAGTTTGGTATCAGAGAATCAGAACACAGGTTTCCTCCCACTCATTACCTCACAGACTCTTGGAGGACAATTACACCCTCTTTTTATGAATTTCTTTTTGTGTTATGTGCACATATATGCACACATTTTATCTCTCATTTTCTTTGGCAATTGTGTTCAGTTTGTGGAGCACTCCAGCAGCCAGAGGTCCCTGAACTTCAGCACCTGGGAGACCCTGCAGAACACCTGGCTCTGGAACACCTGTCCCTCCTTGGGATCCAGAACAGAGGTCCCTGCCGTGGGTTTGACTACTCAGATCGCTGGTTAAACTCCACAGCAAACACACTTTTCCCTTATACCTACTCGCGGTCTCTTCTGCAACCCGGGTGCCTGAATTGGTTTCCTCCATGACTCCTCTCTGGTGTCAGCTCCATATGTAGAGGTAGAGCCTAAATGAGCTCCTGGAGCATTTCCAGAGCCTTGTGGGAAAGCTGGAGTGTGACCAGTGCCAAATGGGCCTGTGCACAGGTTGGATAGGATCCAGAGATCGAAAGATGTCTGAATTCCTCTGAGCACATCCTTTCAGTGGACATTTCCCAAAGCAAGACTGGCCCCTAAGGATGACATTTCATTAGAGCTCAGTTTCTTGGCAATGTTCTTTGTAAATCTACAAGGAAGTTTACTTCAAAACCAAAAATCTGGACTATATCTCTCATCATAAAGTCAAACTTGCAGAAAATTTCAAAGTGGCATGAGAAATCAAGGTCTAGAGTTTAGGAATCATATTGAGCCACAGCTCATGGTTGGCTGTTTATGACAGTGAGATGGATTCACTAGATTCACCCCCCTGCCCAGCTTGAAAGCATCTGGCCTCAGGGGATAAATTAGGGACTGTCAGGTAATTCAAGAAGAAATCTTGCAGGAATCTCTGAATTGTAATACCTACATGATTCCTATATAGACTAGCATTAAACAATTCACATATTAACCCTTTCCTGATTGCAAAAATAAACATGTAAGGCTTTCATTCTGCACAAATTTACAAACATTCCAAGGTTAGAATGCATAATATGTGACTAGCATTCATTTCTCTTGTCCAGCTTCAAGAAACTTAAAAGTGTAGATAAGCCAGAGAACACTGGCTAATGTCTAGAGTAAAACAATCCGTAAGTCACTGATTGTTTTTCCATAATTCAGGTAAAAGACAAGGTTTCTTTTCTTAGCAGTAAGTTTATTGGTTTTAGATTCTGTACCTATTAATAAAATAATTTCAAAGCTATGTTAGTAATTGTTTAAATCATATCTTCTATTTAATCAAGAGAACAAAGTTAAACCAATACTTTCAAATGGAAAAATAACATTAATCAAAGGAAAAGTATGATTTAAACCAACTGCCACTGGAATTGAGCAATGAAAAAGAAAATGCTCTCCTGTGTTCACTGTTCTTCCCTGCAGTGAAAATACCCCATGCTTTGTTTTTAGACTTTACCAAAGGAGACACAGTAGAAAGTAAATCACAGCCAAAGGACCTCTTCCTTCCAACTGTCTGCATAGTCCGTATTGATCACCACTGAAATAGCTGTGGTTCATGTTGACTTATCCACATAGCACCTGTGGTCGCTGGAACAGTTCCCTTGATTCCCAGAGCTTCTCCTTGGGAACTTGGGAAAGGATCTCTGGCTGAGCACATTGTGCTTTTTCCCCTCTACACCACTTACCGACAGGCGCCTGCTTACAAGAGCAGCCTGGATAATATATAGGCTTGTGAAAATGAGGATGCTGAGGTCTCTGATTCAGTCAAAATAGCTGAATATGTTTTGGATGAGTCACCAGCAATCAGTCTGAGAATTGTGTGGCTGTTGCTGCTTAAACACAGTGTAGCAAAAATATGCAGTCATTCCTGGTTCAGTGTTCAAAGCTGACTGTGTGAACTTATCTTTGTCTGTTTGTTTATATTTTTTGTTCTAGTTTTTGATGTCATGAGCTCATTACGTTTTCCTCAGCTTTAGTGAGGTATGACTAACAAATAAAAATTGTATATACTGGGGGTGCCAAAAAAATGCACACACATAATCAGAAGTGTCTGGACACTGATGGTAACCACTTTGAGCACCTCTTGTAATTGCAGAAGTCACACGTGATTGTATTCATCTTTTGTTATCGGTATATGTCAAGTATTACAATTAATACAGTTTTTTCCTTTCTTAAAATATGTATACATTTTTTTGGCACCCTTTGTACTTCAGTTATATGATGTGATTTTTTAAAAGTTGCACAGTGTGTAATGATTTAATATACATATACATCGTGAAATGACTACCACTATCAAGTTAATCAACACATATATCACCTTACATAGTTACCCTATTTTTGTAGTGAGAACACTTAAGATCTACTCTCTTAACAAATTTTAACTATACAATGTAGAATTATTAACTATAATTGCCATGCTGTACATTAGATACGCAGAAATTCGTCATCATACAACTAAGTTTGTACTCTTTGGTCAACATCTCCTCGTTTCCACTTCCCCCAGCCCATGACAACCACTGTTCTACTCTCTGGTTCTATGAGTTTCACTTTTTAAGATACCACATATAAATGAGATCCTATAGTATGAAAATGGGCATCCTTGTCGTGTTCTTAATCTTAGAGGAAAAGCTTTCAAAACTTGTCATCATTTGTATGATGTTAGCTGTGGGCTTGTCATCTATTATGTTGAGGTACATTCTTTTTAACCTAATCTGTTGAGAGTTTAATCATGAAAGGATGTTGAGTTTTTAAAAAAATTTTGCATCTGTTGAGATTATCATATGATTTTATCCTTTATTCTATTAATGTGTTGTATCACATTTATTGATTTGCATATATGAAAAATATCCCAGAGATAAATCTCACTTGATCATGGTGTATGGTCCTTTTAATCTGCTGTTGAATTTGGTTTGTTAGTATTTTACTGAGGATTTTTGCATCTATATACAAAAGGGATATTGGGCTGTAATTTTCTTTCCTTGTAGTGTCCTTGTCTGAGTTTAGTAACAGGTAAGGCTGAAATTATAAAACCAGTTTGGAAATATTCCATCATTATTAAAGGAAAGATTTAGTGAAATTTCAGAGACTAGCAGGGATTGCAGGCTGCAGAATGAGCATGAGTAAAGAATTTCCTTTGTTTACTGGCCATGTGGTCAAGGACACATCACTGAAACTGTCTGAGCCTCAGTGACTATGTCAGTGAAATTGGAACCATAACACCTGCCTTACCTTGATATGAGGGACTAACACAGACAATGAGTGAAGATACACTCTATGAAACAGACCAGTAAAACAGAATAGAGAACCCATGCAAAGATTCCCAATTGATTTCTGACCAAGATGAAAAAGCAATTCAATATAGGAAGGATAGCCTTTTCAATAAATGCATAAATGATGTGGGAGCAATTGGGGAACCACAGGCCCCCTCAAGAAAATTAACTTGGCTTAAATCTCATACCTTGTGCAAAAATTAACTCATAATGCATCACTGATTTATATGTAAAATGCTTTAATAAAGCTTTATTAGTAATATCCCTGAACTGGAAGCAACCCAAATGTCTTTCATTGGGTGAATGGACATAGGGCTAGTTGAAGAATTTTTAGATTTAACATAAGCATGACCCATAAAAGGAAAAACTGGTAAACTAGACTTCATCAAAACTAAAATCTTTTTGCTCTGTGACTCTGTTAAGAGGATGGAAAGATAAGCTGAAAACTGGGAGAAAGTACTTGAAAACCACATATCCAACAAAGATATATCTAGAATGTATAAAGAACTCAAAAACTCACCAGTAAAATTTTTAAAAAGATCAAATTAGAAAATAGGCAGAAGACATAAACAGACATTTCACTGCAAAGAATATACAGATGACAAATAAGCACATGAAATAATGTTTAACATCATTAGCCACAAGGGAAATGTATATTAAAATCACAATGAGATGTCACCACACACCTATCAGAATAGCTAAAATGAAAAGTGACTATGACAAATGCTGGTGAGGATATAGAGAAACTGGATCACTCACACATTGCTGGTGGTATAAAATGAAATAGAGAAAAAATATGGACGTTTATAACAAAAGTAAAAAATGCACCTACCACATGACCTAGCAATTTCCTTTTAGGCATTTATCCCAAAGAAATGAAAACATACTCAAACAAAAATCTGTCTGTGAATATTCTTAGAAACTTTATTAGTAATACCCCAAACTGGAAATAACCCAAATGTCCTTCAATGGATGCATAGTTAAACAAACTGTGGTACATCCATATTATGGGCAAAAAAGCAATAAAAAGGAAAGAACTATTATTGATACACACAACTTGGATGGATCTTAAGTGAAAAAGACAACCATAGGTTACATAGCATTTTAAAAATACTGTATCATTTCTTCAAATGCTCTATTGAAAATTGTAGTGATGGAGAACAGATCAGTGGATGTCAGGTGCTGATTGGGGAGGGGAAGGTGTCTGCAAGGGATAGAACCAAGGATCTTTAGGATGGAACTGTTTGTTATCTTGACTGTGGTGGTGGTCACGTAAACCAACACATGCAGTAAAACTGTATAGAACTACTGCATGCACTCACATACTAATGAGTAAATATCTAACTGGTGAAATCTATACGAGGTTGATAGCTTCTATCAATGCCAATTTCCTCGTTATGATGTTATGCTATAATTATGCACGAAAGTACCATCATGAGAAATTGGGTAAAGTGTACACAGTATCTCTCTTATTATTTCTTACAACTACATGGGAATCTACAATGATCCAAAAATAATAAAGTTTTTTTAAAAATGTAAATAGTGATGGAAGATAAAGTAAATTAACTGCAAGATATAGAGTAAAAAAGATGAAAAGATGGATAAAGTGCATGAGACAGGGAAAATATCTGAACAACAGTCACATACAGAGAGTGGTGAGGAAACACTTGGTCACTAATACTGCTTGAAGATATACTGCAGCAAAATAGGTAACCGGAAACAAACAAACCAACAAGCAAACAAACAAACAAACAAGCAAACAAAATAAATGAAATCCTGAGAACAGGGGCTGGAGGCCCAGAGATACAGTAAATGGAAGTCTCAGGATGACAGCTGCAGCTTACCAAGAGAACAACCTTTGAGATCGTGGGAGAAAATCAGAAAACTCCAGGAAGGATGTCTCTGGGGGAAAAATAGAGTATTCAATGCCATAGCCATTGTAATTTAGGAGTCGGATGAACTTTAAGATATGTTGAAGGCACATTATTCTTCTTACAAAAGAAATAAGAAAGACAATTAGAAACTCTAAAAAAATCAGAAAGCTCTGAAAACTACGGCCCAAATGTGAAACAAAGTCAAATGTGCCATGTTTTAAGCAATTGACGCAGAAATAGGAAACCAAATATATCTTATCTTGATGCTATCTATGAAAATTTGCTGCCCAGGGATCATATCATGAAACCATACAGAGATATAATTCTTGCAGTCCATTTTACCATGAAATGCACAATATTTTTAGAAATAACAATGTTAGTATTATTCCTTAACTTTTAAACTTTTGCATTCAACCACAGACAAAATATGGAAGACATAATTATGATTACAAAACATACTAAGATTGTTAAAACCTTGACAATATAAAAATAAAATTGATAGAAGGTAGAATGTAGAAATGAGAGAGAGAGAGAGAGAGAGAGAGAGAGAGAGAGAGAGAGAGAGAGAGAGAGAGAGAGAGAGAGAGAGAGAGAGAGAGAGAGACTAAAACTAATATTTTGATATTTTATTAGGAAAACCCAGGATAAGCAATAAAAATACACATGGCATTTAAATGAACAAATGAAGAGACATACCAACAAAGACAGGCAGTATGGAAGAGTGGTTTCAAGTCTGTATCCTGGTGTTAGCCAGCCTAGGTTCAAACCTCATCTCTGGCACTAGTTGCCTCATTACCTTGAGAAAATTAGTGAAGCTCTTTGTACCTTTTCTTCCTCTTCTGTAAAATGTAATTAACAATAGTGTCTATCTCAAGATTGTTATGAAGATGGAATGAGCTAATATTTGTAAAGTGCTTAGACAGTGTCTGGCAATAGCAGGTATGACATAAGTACTTGGTAAATAAACCATGTTCTGGAAAAGGCTGATGGGAGCAGAGGTTAGTAGGTGTGTATTAGGGGAGGTGACTTATCACATTCATTGTGAACACTAGCCTAGTGTTGAAAAATAAGAAATGGAAATATTTTCATGTTTTAAAATTGATGAAGAGATAAATGCAAACTAGAAAATATTAGAGAATGGCTGTAGGAACAAAGACGGGGCATGGAGAGGGATAGGAAGGGGAGACTGAAAGTCACAAAGCTAGTGAATATTGATAGCAGAACCCAGATGGTCCATGTCTCATGGAATTGCCTTTTAAATGTACCTCATGGCTTCTGCAACAGGCCCGTGGTTTGTTCTGTGTTTGTGTGCATGTGAGCGTGTTTTGCATACCATAAGGGTACATGTTATGCAGACACACCTGTCTGTCCTGTCAGAATGCACATGGACCTACTTAGCATGCGTATGTAGCATGTCTAGCATCCCTGAGAGCCTGGGCATTCGCCATGCTACAATATACTCACAACACAGGCCAGCTCTGGTCATAAAATGCACTCTACAGCCAGAGTTCCTGCACCCATTTAGACTGCCACGCTCATTAAAAAGGTGCAGCAGGGATTTTCTGCAGGCTCCTGCCAAATTGGCACAGGACTAGAGGAGCTTGTCTGATACAGATGCCCAAACCCGAGGTGCTCCTCAGGGGAGCTGGAAAGATATTGGTGAAGTGAGAACTTCACTGCAATCATGTTAAGCAATTAGTGGCAACATTAACCCATCAACAGAACTCAGGCTCATGAGAAATGAAATATTGCCCAATTCACCAACCTAAATAACTGTGGCCGTGGCCGGGCAGATTGTATAAATAACTACTAAAACCTCTCTCTTCCATGAAATATTCACCTGTTGTCTGTTGCCAAAACCAATAAACCACCTCTTTGGCTGAGTCATCTAAACATTTTCTTTGACAGCAGCTTTCAACTCCAACTGCAAGGACAAGTTACATGATATATATATATATATATTTTGTTGTTGTTGTTGTTGTTGTTTTTGTTTGTTTGTTTGTTTGTTTTTTTTACCAGCTCTTTAAAACACATACCCTGCTGTTGTGGATGAAGTACAAAAAGTCCTTGGAAAACACATTGTAAAGAACAATGGATAATTTTTCCATGGCTCTGAAAACTGTAAGGATTTTGTTGAAAAGACTTAGTTATAATGCCATGAAATAAACCTTTATCTCCCCTCGATGACTACCCCTTCCATATGTATGTACGCACAGGCACATGCCATCTTATCTTTCAATTGTGTGCTGCAGATGGGGTTAAATCCCATAGGACCCATCTCACAGATGATTTTGAGGCCTGCCTGATGCTTCCTTTTCTCTTGGAACCACTAAACTAAAAATAGTCTGTAATTTATAGACTGTAAATTACCCAAAGTTCATCTGACATTTTCCAGATTCTCTCAACAATGTCTTTATACAAGTTTGACAGATTTCCAAATCCATCCTCTGTGGGTGTGGCATACCCACATTTCAGCACAATTATACTTCTCATCTGTCTGAACTGTGTAGAGGGTGCCAAGTACAAACTCATATAGTTAGCATGACTAGGACTGGTTAGTCAGAACATACTGGTAATGCAGGAATTCTAAAGATTCCAGACATTAACTTTAACTATTTTATTTCAACTTCAAGCACATGAATGGGACCAAGCTGTGTCTTATCACCTTTCTTACATAAACCATGTCTGTAATTATTTACAGATATTTAAGTAGAGGTTTTGCAAAGCAATCTCAGTGAAGAATTTCACTAGACTTTTTTAAATGAAAAATTTCCAGTGCTTTGCAATTGTTTCTCCCATTCGCAATTTTTTAAAATGACTTTTGGGAGTTCTTCAAAAATATCCAGTTAATTTTATTATACTCAGTGGCTCTTTCTTCATACTCACGCGTATCAGTTTCATAATATTTGATTATAGTTTAAAACAAATATAAGTGATATAAACAGTTTTAGAAAGTGCAGAAATTTGAATTTAGGCTAAAGAATAGCTTGCTAGTCCCAGGCATTCTGTACAGCCATATATGTCAATATGTTTAAAGAGGGAGTGAGAAGCATCAGTTAATTCAGTGAGTTGAGTCAAGAGTATATAAGGTAGCTTCTGCTGTGTTATTTCTTGACTTTTTTTAAAAAAGTGGATGGAATGCTTTCTCTCTATACCCTTTAAAAGCTAATATACTTTATTTTTTAGAGCAGTTTTAGGTTCACAGTAAAATAGAGCAGAAAGTACAGTGAGCTGTCGAATAAATCCCCCTCCTCACACACACAAAAAACAGCCTCTGTCACCATCAATATCCGCACAGAGTGACACATTAATTATAACTGAGGAACCAACATTGATACATAATTATTAACTAAAGTCCATAGTTTAAATTGGGGTTTACTGTTGGTTATGGGTTTTGATAAATGTATAAAGGCATGTTTCCACACTTACGCAAAATTAGTTTCATTGCCCTAAAATCCACTACGTATTTTGAACTACATGAAAATGACAATAAAACTTATCAAATGTATGGGACGCAGTTAAAGCAGTGTTTAAATGGAAATATATAGTATTAAAAGCAAATATTAAATACAAAAGAAGAACGATCTAAAATTAATAACCTAAGCTTCCATCTTAGGAAACTGAGAAAGAAGAGCAACTTAAGGTTAAAGTAAGCAGAAGGAAGAAAATAAAGCTTAGAACAGAATTCAATGAAGTTGAAAATAGGAAAACAATAGAGAAAATCACAAAAACAAATTCTGATTCTCAAAAAATCAATGAAATTAATAAATTTCTAGGCAGGCTAATGAAGATGATAGAAGTTAGAAATTGCCAGTGTTAGAAATGAAAAGAGAACCTTTGATTGCATGGGAATACTATACACAACTCTGTGCCCACAAATTTGATAACCTAGATGGAATGGACTGATTCCTTATAAAGAGTAACTACCAAAACTCATGTAAGGGGAAATAAGTAACTTGAATATCTCTGTATCTATTAAATAAGTCATATTAATTATCGAAAACCTTCCGCCAAAGCACCAGTTCCAATTTTCCACAATTTCTTCCAGAAAATATAATCAGAATGAGCCTTTCCTAACTAATTCTATGAGCATTACTATAATACTAAAAGAAATTAAGATACTATATGAGATGAAAACTACAGGCAAATATCTATCATTAACATAAATGCAGAAATCTTCAACAAACTACTGGTATATTGAATACAACAATGTATAAAAATGTATACACCACAAACAAATGGGATTTAGTCTAGGTATACAACATTCAAAGTTCATTCACAGTAATCCACCATATCAACAGCCTAAGAAAAAAAATATGTAATTATATGAATTAACTGAGGAAAAGCATTTAACAAAATCTCAAACTCATTTATGACAAAAATTCTTGAATAGCAACAAACAATTGGAATTTGAATTTTTAAAAAATCAATACAATAGCAAGAAAGATGTAGGATTGAGGTATAAATCTCAATCAGGCTTACTGGGTAGCTACGGTAATCAAGGTAATGGTATCAGCAGAGGGATGGGAACAGATCAATGGAACAGAATACAGATCTCAGAAATAGCCCCACAAAAATATGCCCAACTGATTTTTGATAAAGATTAAAAAACAATTCGATGCACAAAGAATAACTTTGTCAATAAAGGGTGCTGAAGTAGTTGGACATTCACAGGCAAAGAAAATGAATCTTGACCTGAAGCTCACATCTTTTACAGTAAATTAACTCAAAATAGATCATAAATCAAACATGTAAAGCTATGAAATTTAAAAAATTAAATGCAGGAGAAAATCTTTGGGATTTGGGAGTAGGGATTAGAAGCACAATCCATGCAAGAAAAAGTTGAATATTTGACCTTATCAAAATTCAAAACTTTGCTCCGCAAAAATCTGATAATAAGATGAAAAGGCAAGCTACAGAATGGAAGAAAATACTTGTTAACTATGTATTCATCAAAGGATTATTATCTAGGATATATAAAGAACTCTCAAATTAAACAGTACAAAAATCAAAGAATCTAATGAGAAAAGATGGATTTCACCGAATAATCTTTTATACACAGATGGCAAATAAGCACACAATAAAAGATTCAACATACTTGGCCATCAGGGATATGCAAATTATCACCGCAGTGAGATATCACTACACACCCACAGAATAGCTAAAATAAAAGTAGTGGCACAGCCAATGATGGTAAGGATAAGGGGTGTCTGCATCACCCTAACATTGCTGGGAGGGATGTGAAATGGTTTTGGAAAACAGTTTCTCAGTTTCTTATAAAATTAAAACTCCAGTTGACATGTAACCCAGCAGCAATTGACTCTCAGGTATATGAAAATTTATGTTCTCACAAAAAGCACTCTACAGGAATAGTCATAACAGCTTTATTCATAAATTGGAAACAACCTGGATGTCTTTCAATAGGTGAATGGTTAAACAAATTGGTATATCCATACCATAGAGTACTCCTCAACAATAAGAGAGAATATTGATAATTATGACATCAAAACCACTTTTTTTTGCAAATAGTCATTTTAAAAATAAATTATTTGCTTTCAATTACAAATATTGTGTCAGATGATGCCTTTTTTGAAAAACCAATTAATACAATAACAAATTTAAAACATATGTGATTCATCCAAGATACTTGTAAAAAACAAGTCTAATTTTTTTTCAGTATTGAAGAAATCAATAATCTCTAACCTTTCAAAAAATAAATTTGAAGGCATGACAACTGGAGAGACAGAGACAGAGGGAGAGAGAGGAAGAGACAGACAGAATCTTATAGCTGCTTTAAATAGCTTCTGAAAATACTTCGAAGGTACCTTTCTTTCTGAAACTCGTATCTTCACAAAATAGCTGAATTTAAAATATTTCTAATGAACTGATTAATGGGGGAAAAGAAAATACGTATTAAATACATACATATAAACATGACCATAAACAATTATGCATATCAAAAAGACACTAACTTTAAAAAGTTACAAAAAAAAAAGTGAGGAAAAGCTTGAATTACCTAAAAGAACATCAAATTCATTTAATGAAAAACTAGACTTAATAAAAATTAGCAAATACACACACCAAATATGCACACATAACAGGACTATGTATTGACTCACAGAGGGGAAAACAGCATCTAAGATGACTAAGAAAACAGCACTCAACATAACTTGTCAGTTAAAGCAAAAAAACAAAAAACAAAAAACCACCCCAAACACATGCATGCATGCACACACATACATGCATGCACACACATACACGTGCAAGCTGTTGGTACATGCTACAACTTGGATGAATCTCCAGGAAACTATGCTGAACAGGAAAGCTGATCCCAAACATTCCATATTGTATGGTTCTATTTATGTAACATTTTGAAATGACAAAATTAGAGAAAAGGAGAACAAATTCGCGTGTGCCAGAAGTTTGGAATGAGAAGGGAGAGAGCAGGAGGGAGGCTGATGTTGTTATAAAAGTGCACGAAGGGATTCTCGTAGAGATATAAATGTTTTATATGTAAACTGTTGTGAGTACACAAACCTATACTTGTGATAAAATTGCACAGGACTCAGTACACACACACAAGTGGAGAAATGAATACAAGTACAACGAGCCTCAGAGTGCGATCAGTAGCTCCCATCAGTGCCAACGCTCCAGCTATCAATATGCTGTGTCAGTATACTGCACTGCAGGGGGAAGGTGCCAGGGTTCTCATCTGATTTCTTACAACTGTACGTGAATCTATATTTTTTCAAAACAAGAAGTTCATTAAAATTCCTTTGAGCTTTGTCCTGGGATGCAGTTATGTGGAAACATTTTGATCCTTTAGAGATTTGCCTTTACATTTTGTTAGTCTACAGCTAATTTTACACCAATATTTCTTCCTTTTTTTTTTTTTTTAGGTATAAAAATAGCTGCAGGTGTTTTTTTTTAAAATTAAATTTATTGGGGTGACAATTGTTAGTAAAATTACATAGATTTCAGGTGTACAATTCTGTATTACATCATCTATAAATCCCATTGTGTGTTCATCACCCAGAGTCAGTTCTCCTTCCATCACCATATATTCGATCCCCCTTACCCTCATCTCCCACCCCCCACCCCCCGCCCCCCTTACCCTCTGGCAACCACTAAACTATTGTCTGTGTCTATGAGTTTCTGTTTCTCATTTGTTTGTCTTGTTCTTTTGTTGTTTTTGGTTTATATACCACATATCAGTGAAATCACATGGTTCTCTTCTTTTTCTGTCTGACTTGTTTCGCTCAGCATTACTCTCTCAAGATCCATCCATGTTGTCACAAATGTTCCAATATCATCTTTTCTTACTGCTGAATAGTATTCCATTGTGTATATATACCACAACTTCTTTATCCATTCATCTATCGAAGGACATTTTGGTTGTTTCCATGTCTTGGCCACAGTAAACAAAGCTGCAATGAATATTGGAGCACACATGTCTTTATCTCTAAATGTTTTCAGATTTTTTGGGTAGATACCCAGGAGAGGGATTGCTAGGTCATATGGCAATTCTATTCGTAATTCTTTGAGGAACCTCCACACTGCCTTCCATAAGGGCTGCACCAGTCTGCATTCCCACCAACAGTGTATGAGGGTTCCTTTTTCTCCTCAGCCTCTCCAACATTTGTTACTATTTGTCTTGTTGATGATAGCCATTCTGACTGGGGTGAGGTGATATTTCATTGTGGTTTTTTTTTTTTTTTTTTTAATTAAATTTATTGGGGTGACAATTGTTAGTAAAATTACATAGATTTCAGGTGTACAATTCTGTATTACATCATCTATAAATCCCATTGTGTGTTCACCACCCAGAGTCAGTTCTCCTTCCATCACCATATATTCGATCCCCCTTACCCTCATCTCCCACCCACCAGCACCCCCCCCCGTTACCCTCTGGCAACCACTAAACTATTGTCTGTGTCTATGAGTTTCTGTTTCTCATTTGTTTGTCTTGTTCTTTTGTTGTTTTTGGTTTATATACCACATATCAGTGAAATCACATGGTTCTCTGCTTTTCTGTCTGACTTGTTTCGCTCAGCATTACTCTCTCAAGATCCATCCATGTTGTCACAAATGTTCCTATATCATCTTTTCTTACTGCGAATAGTATTCCATTGTGTATATATACCACAACTTCTTTATCCATTCATCTATCGAAGGACATTTTGGTTGTTTCCATGTCTTGGCCACCGTAAACAAAGCTGCAATGAACATTGGAGCACACGTGTCTTTATCTCTAAATGTTTTCAGATTTTTGGGTAGATACCCAGAAGAGGGATTGCTGGGTCATATGGCAATTCTATTCGTAATTCTTTGAGGAACCTCCACACTGCCTTCCATAACGGCTGCACCAGTCTGCATTCCCACCAACAGTGTATGAGGGTTCCTTTTCTCCACAGCCTCTCCAACATTTGTTATTATTTGTCTTGTTGATGATAGCCATTCTGACTGGGGTGAGGTGATATCTCATTGTGGTTTTGATTTGCATTTCTCTGATGATTAGTGATGTTGAGCATTTTTCATATGTCTATTTGCCATTTGTATGTCCTCTTTGGAGAAATGTCTCTTCAAGTCCTCTGCCCATTTTTCAATTGGGTTGTTTGTTTTTTGTTGTTGAGTTGCATGAGTTCCTTGTATATTCTGGATACTAGCCCTTATCGGAGGCACTGTTTGCAAAAATCTTCTCCCATTCAGTTGGTGGCCTCTTTATTTTGTCAATGGTTTCTTTTGCTGTCCAGAAGCTTTTAAGTTTCATATAGTCCCATTCGTTTATTTTAGCTTTTACTTCCATTGCCTTTGGAGTCAAGTTCATAATATGCTCTTTGAACCCAAGGTCCATAAGTTTAGTACCTATGTTTTCTTCTATGCAGTTTATTGTGTCAGGTCTTATGCTTAAGTCTTTGATCCATTTTGAATTAACTTTGGTACATGGTGACAAATAGCAGTCCAGTTTCATTCTTTTGCACGTGGCTATCCAATTCTCCCAGCACCATTTATTGAAGAGGCTGTCTTTGCTCCATTGTATGTTTTTAGCTTCTTTGTCAAAAATTATCTGTCCATATTTATGTGGTTTTATTTCTGGGTTCTCAATTCTATTCCATTGGTCTATGTGTCTGTTTTTCTGCCAATACCATGCTGTTTTGATTATTGTAGCCCTGTAGTACAAGCCAAAGTCAGGAAGTGTGATACCTCCATTATTGTTCTTTTTCCTTAAGATTGCTTTGGCTATTCGGGGTCTTTTGTGGTTCCAAACAAATCTGATGATTTTTGTTCTATTTCTTTAAAATATGCCATTGGGATTTTGATGGGGATTGCATTGAATCTGTATATTGCTTTGGGTAATATGGCCATTTTAACTATGTTGATTCTTCCAATCCATGAGCACGGAATGTCTTTCCATTTCTTTGTGTCTTCTTCAATTTCTTTCAAAAATGTCTTATAGTTTTCAGCATATAGGTCTTTCACATCCTTGGTTAAGTTTATTCCTAGGTATTTTATTCTTTTTGCTGCAATTGCAAAAGGAATTGTATTTCTTTTTCTGAGATTTCATTGTTAGTATATAGGAAGGCAATGGACTTTCGTGCGTTGATTTTGTAGCCGGCAACTTTACTGTATTCGTTGATTGTTTCTAATAGCTTTTTGGTGGAGTCTTTAGGGTTTTCTATATATAGCATCATGTCATCTGCAAAGAGTGATAATTTAACTTCTTCATTCCCAATTTGGATGCCTTTTATTTCTTTCTCTTGCCTGATTGCTCTGGCAAGGACTTCCAACACTATGTTGAAAAGCAGAGGTGATAGGGTTCATCCCTGTCGTGTTCCTGAACGTAGAGCAAAGGGCTTCAGTTTTTCTCCATTAATTGTGAGATTAGCAGAGGGCTTGTCATATATGGCCTTTATTATGTTAAGGTATTTTCCTTCTATACCCATTTTATTAAGTGTTTTAATCATAAATGGATGTTGCATCTTGTCAAATGCTTTTTCTGCATCAATTGATATAATCATATGATTTTTGTCCTTTATTTTGTTTATGTGATGTATCACATTGATGGATTTGCGTATGTTGAACCATCCTTGTGCCCCGGGGATGAACCCCACTTGGTCGTGATGAATAATCCTTTTAATGCATTGTTGTATTCGATTTGCTAGAATTTTATTTAGGATTTTTGCATCGGTATTCATCAGAGATATTGGTCTGTAGTTTTCTTTTTTTGTGCTGTCCTTACCAGGTTTTGGTATCAGGGTAATGTTGGCCTCATAAAATGAGTTAGGGAGTACTGTCTCTTCTTCAATTTTTGGAAGAGTTTGTGCAGGATTGGTATTAGATCCTCTTTGAAGGTTTGGTAGAATTCACTAGTGAAGCCATCTGGTCCCGGACTTTTGCTTTTGGGAAGGTTTTGGATGACTGATTCAATTTCATTACTGGTGATCGGTCTGTTTAGATTTTCCAGTTCTTCATGGTTCAGCCTTGGAAGGCTATATGTTTCTAAGAACTTGTCCATTTCTTCTAGGTTGTTGAATTTGGTGGCATATAGTCCTTCATAGTATTCTTGGATGATCCTTTGTATTTCTGTGGTGTCCGTGATAACTTCCCCTTTTACGTTTCTGATTTTGTTAATCAGTGTCTTCTCTCTTTTTATCTTAGTAAGTCTAGCCAAGGGTTTGTCAATTTTGTTAATCTTTTCAAAGAACCAGCTCTTTGTCATATTAATTTTTTCTATTGTCTTTTTGTTCTCTATTTCATTTAGTTCTGCTCTAATTTTTGTTATTTCCTTTCTTCTGCTGACCTTGGGTTTTACTTGTTCTTCTTTTTCTAGTTCTTTAAGGTGTAACATGAGGTTATTTATTTGGGAGTTTTCTTGTTTCTTGAGATAGGCCTGTAATGAGATAAATTTCCCTCTTAAAACTGCTTTCGCTGCATCCCAAAAATTTTGGTAGGATGTATTTTCATTGTCATTTGTTTCTATGTATCTTTTGATCTCTCCTCTAATTTCTTCTTTGACCCAGTCCTTCTTTAAAAGTATGTTGTTTAATCTCCATGTATTTGTGTTTTTTTCCGCTTTCTTTTTACAGTTGATATCCAATTTCAAAGCCTTGTGATCAGAGAATATGCATGGTATGATTTCAATCTTCTTAAATTTGTTGAGACTGATTTTATGTCCCAATATATGGTCTATCCTTGAGAATGTTCCATGTACACTAGAAAAGAATGTATAGTCTGATGTTTTAGGATGAAGTGCTCTATAAATGTCAATTATGTCCATTTCATCTAATGTGTCATTTAGGGCTACTATTTCGTTATTTATTTTCTGTTTGGATGATCTATCCATAGCTGTCAATGATGTATTTAAGTCCCCTAGTATAATTGTGTTTTGGTCAATTTCTCCCTTTAGTTCTGTTAGTAGTTGCTTGGTGTATTTCGGTGCTCCCTGATTGGGGGCATAAATATTGATGACTGTTATGTCTTCTTGTTGTACAGTCCCTTCACCATTATGAAATGTCCATCTTTGTCTCTTGTTATCTTTTTCACCTTGAAGTCTGTTTCATCTGATATCATTATGGCTACACCTGATTTTCTCTGGGTACCATTTGCTTGGAGTGTCAATTTCCACCCTTTCACTTTGAGTCTATGCTTGTCCTTGTAGCTGAGATGTGTCTCTTGGAGACAGCATATGGTTGGGTTTAGTTTTTGATCCAATCTGCTACTCTGTGCCTTTTTATTGGTGAGTTCAGTCCATTTACATTTAGGGTGATTATTGATATGTGAGGATTTCCTGTCATTCTATCTTTAGTTTTCTGGTAAGGCTGTGTCTCCATTGTTTCTTTGCCTTTTGTTGTTGTCTATTATTTCTGTGTGGTGGTATTCTATGATGTTTCCTCTGTTTCTTCTTTTATTTCAGTATATATTTCAATTCTGGATTTATTTTGAGTGGTTACCCTTAAGTTTATGTAAAAGAAAGTTTGATATTTAGAGTATTCCATTTTCTTCAGCACGCTTACTTTCTCCATTCCCATATTCCGGTTCAGGCCTTTACTCTCCCCTTTTTGAGTTTTGGTTGCCACAAATTGTCCCTGTTGATGGTGGTCGAATAGCCTCCTTTAGTATTTCTTGTAGTGCAGGTCGTGTATTAGAAAATTCCCTCAGCTTCTGTATGTCTGGAAAGGTCTTTATTCCTCCTTCATATCTAAAGGATATCTTTGCTGGATATATTATTCTTGGCTCATGGTTTCTCTCTTTCAATAGTTTGAATATTTGGTTCCACTCGCTCCTGGCTTGTAGAGTTTCTGCTGAAAAATCTGATGATAATCTAATGGGCTTTCCTTTGTAAGTTACCGTCTTCTTTTCCCTGGCTGCCTTGAGGATTCTTTCTTTGTCGTTGATTTTAGACAGCTTCAATACAATGTGCCTTGGAGAAGGCCTGTTGGGATTGAGGTAACTAGGTGTTCTATTTGCTTCTTGGATTCGAGGGTCCAGTTCTGTCCACAAATTTGGGAAGTTCTCATCGACAATTTGTTTGAATATATTCTCTGTTCCCTTCTCTCTTTCTTCTCCTTCTGGTATGCCCATTATTCTTATATTGCTCTTTCTGATGGAGTCAGAAAGTTCTTGTAGAGTTCTTTCATTTCTTTTAAGTCTCAAGTCTCTTTCTTCTTCTATTTGTGTCATTTTCAGGTTTCTATCTTCGATGTCACTGATTCTTTGCTCCATCTGGTCAACTCTACTACCTAAGCTGGTTATTTCATTCTTAATTTCTTCTATTGAGTTCTTAATCTCCAGAAATTCTATTTGGTTCTTTTTTAAGATTTCAATCACTTTCGCAAAATGCTCATGCTGTTCTTTGATTGAGTTTCTGAGTTCCTTTAACTGCCTATCTGTGTTTTCTTGTATCTCGTTGAGTTTTCTCAGAACTGCAATCTTGAATTCTCTGTCATTTAAGTCACATATTTCTGTATCTTTAAGTGCCTTCTCTGGAGATTTTTCACTTTCTTTCTGAGCTATCTTGTTGCCTTGGTTATTCATGGCGATTACTGGTTTACTATTTCTCTTCCTAGACATCTACAGGAGTGACTTCTGCAACAGGTTGATAGAAAGCGGTCTTTCTTTTGTTTGCCAGTACTTGTTGGTAGAATGTTTTATTATTTCTCCAACTGCAATTTATTTTTCTTCTCCCACACAGTAGTGCTATGTTTTCTCTGCACTATTCCAACTTCTCACCCAATGGGGGATTCCCTGGGAGACGGGCTTCTCCTCTGTTAATAGTTCGTCTAGGTCACAGGGCGCAGTGTCCCGGTGGGTATGCGGAGAGCTTTTGATGTTCGAAAGCTCTTCCAGCTGCTGATTCAGAGCCCGTATATTTCAGCAGTTCTGTTTAATCCTGCAGGGATCCGCCCAGATAGGTGGGGTCAGGGGCGGGGTGAGTTGTGAGAGGTGGCCCAGAGCAATGGTGGCGACCACCACCACAGCCGGTCGTGCTTCCACTGCTCTCTCCCCTTTGCTGGAACTAGTTGGGCTGTGAATTTGTGTTTGCGGTCCACAGATCTCAAAACAGCAAATTTTCTGTTGTTTTGATCTGACACTGCTACTGTTTCGCTTCTAGCACCGGGCAGGTGGGGGCGGGGCGAGCTCTGGGAGGGGAGGGAGGGGGCGGCTAGTCTCAGTGCCTAAGGCTCTGTTCCCTGCTCGGCAGTGCGGGCTTAAACCACCATTTTCAGCCTTTTTCCCTCAGTCTTTTCTCCGAGGTCTCTGCCGTGAGCGTTGGGTTCAGCCGTGTTATATGCTGTCCCCTCAGCCCTGTGGAGCCCTGGCGGAGCCCTAGCAGTCCGATCTCCCGCAGCTGCGGTTGTTCTGAGAAGCAGCGAGCTCGGCGCACTGAGCTGGGTCTGCGTCCTGTGCCCGCGCGGTTCCGTCTCCGCGCGCTTCTCCCTTTCCTCCTCCCTCCACTCGCGCGAATCTCCCACCTGTAGGTGATTTCAGTCGGTAGTGGGCCTCTTCGTGTTGCTTGTCTGCTGTGCAGGGAGTCCTTTGTGGAGTTTTTGTTGTTCGATTCTTTGTAAATTCCAGGGGAGCTTTACAGAGGCTCACCTCACTCCGCCATTTTTCCGGAAGTCTCTACATCTATGTTTATAAGAGATATTGGTTCACAGTCCTATTCCTTGTATTGCCTTTATCTAATTTTGGTATTAGGGAAATTCTGGCCTCATAGAGTGAGTTAGGAACTGTTTTCTCTGCTGTTACCATCTGGAAAAAATTGCAGAATATTGATATAATTTCTTCCTTTAACACTTAATAGTATTTATCTGTGAGCCAATCTGGGCCTTGTGTTTTTTTCTTTTCGAATGTGAATAATTATTGATTTAACTTGCTTAATACATATAAGCCTATTCAGGTTGTCTATTTCTTGTGTCTTGTGTGAGTTTTGACTGATGGTGTCTTTCAAAGGATTGGTCCATTTCATCTAGGTTACAGAATTTGCAGGCATAGAGAGTTTTCATAGTATTCTTTTATTATCCTTTTAATGTCTATGGGATCTGTAGTGGTGCTTCTTCCTTCATTTCTGATATTAGTAATTTATGTGTTCTCTCACTTTTTTTTTTTTTTTTTTTACTTAGCTTGGCAAGAAGTTTATTAATTTTATTATTCTTTACAGCCTTTTGTTTAATTGATTTTTTCTATTGATTTTCTGTTCTTAAGTTCACTGATTTGTGCTTTAATTTTTATTATTTCTTTTCTACTACTTACTTTAGATTGAATTCATTCTTCTTTTTCTGTTTTCCTCAGGTGAAAAGTTTGATTATTAGACCTTTTTTCTTTTTCTAACATATGCATTCAATGTTATAAATTTCTCTTCAAATACTGTTTTTGCAGCATCCCACAAATTTTGTTTGGTCTTTTCATTTTCATTCAGTTTGAATATTTTAAAAATTCTCTTGAGATTTATTTTTTGACCCATGTGATTTATATATATATATATATATATATATATATATATATATATATATATATATATAAAATTAGTATTTGGGGTTTCTTCAGATTAATATCCTGAAGTGGAATTGGTGCATCTTTCTTTGTCTCTTGTTATAGCCTTTGTTCTAAAGTTTATTTTGTCTGATACAAGTCTTGCTAACCCATCTTTTATTTTTTTTTTCATTTCCATTTCCATGAAATATCTTTTCTCATCTCTTTATGTTAATTCTGTGTGTGTCTTTCAATTTGAAGTGGGTCTCTTGTAGTTAGCATACGCATAGGTCTTGTTTTTTTAATCCATCCATCTACACCATGTCTTTTGATGGGACCATTTAATCCATTTACATGTAACATAATTATTGTCTTTCTTCTTCTTCTAAAGACATACCTTTAACATTTCTTGTAATACTGGTTTGGTGGTGATTAACTCCTTTAGCTTTTTCTTCTCTGGGAATCTCTTTATATTCCCTTTGATTCAATTGATAGCCTTGCTGGGTAGAGTAATCTTGGTCTTGGTCCTGGATTTTCATCACTTTGGATAGTTCATTCCCTTTAAGCCTGCAAAGTTTCTGTTGAGAAATCATCTGACAATCTTATGGGAGTTCCCTTGTAGGTAACTAACTACTTTTCTTTTGTTGCTCTTAAGATTCTTTCTTTGCCTTTAACATTTGGCATTTATTTACAATGTGTCCTGCTTTGAACCTCTTTAGGTTCATCTTGCTTGTGATTCTCTGCACTTCCTGGGCTTGTATGTCTATTTCCTTCACTAGGTTAAGAAAGTTTCCTGTCATTTCTTCAAAGAGGTTTTCAATTCCTTCCTCTCTCTCTCCTTCTGGTACCCCTATAACACAAATGTCAGTACACTTGTTAATGTCTCAGAGGCCCCTTAAATATCTTTATTTTTAGGAGAACTGACTCTGGGTGGTGAACACACAATTGGATTTATAGTTGATGTAATACAGAATTGTACACCTGAAATCTATGTAACTTTACTAACAATTGTCACCCCAATAAACTTTAATTAAAAAAAATCTTCATTTTTTTGGATTCATTTTACTTTTGCTGTCTGATTGGGCATTTTTTGCTATCTTATATTCCAAATCACTGATTCAATCTTATGCTTCATCTAATCTACTGTTGATGCCCTCTAATTCAATCTTCATTTCCATTATTGTATTTTTGTTTTTTAATTCTGACTGGTTCTTTTTATGTTTTCCACCTTCACTTTTATGATTCCTATTTCTTTGTTAAAGTTTTCACTGAGTTCATTGAGTATCCTATACCCAGTGTTTTGATGTCTGTATCTGGTAGATTGTTGGTCTCTCTTTTGTTTAGTTCTTTTTTCTGGAGTTTTGTTCACTTCTTTCATTTGGGACATATTTTTTGTCTCCTTATTTTGGCTACCTCCTGGTGTTTGTTTCTATCTATTTTCATGTTTCCCCCAAAATAAGACCTAGCTCTAATGTGTCATTTGGAGCAAAAATTAATATAAGACCCAGTATTATATTATATTATATTATATTATATTATATTATATTATATTATATTATATTATATTATATTGTATTAATTATATTAAGACACTATCATCTTATATTAATTTTTGCTCCAAAAGATGTATTAGAGATGATTGTCTGGCTAGGTCTTATTTTCAGGGAAACACGGTAGATATAGCTTCTACATCACTTGCTCTTGGTAGAGTGGCCTTATGTAATAGGTATCCTGTGGGGCTCGATGGCACACTCTCCCTAGTCACCTGAGCCAGGTGCTCCAGGTATGTCACTTGGGTGGATTGTGTGTGCCCTTCTATTGTAGTTGACCCTTGATTGCAGTTGGCATACAATTGAGGGATTAGCCTTCAGGCTGAGTGGCTGTGAGGACTGCCACTGAGTACAGTGGAAAAACTGTTGTGCAGGGGCTTATTCCATGGAGCAGGATGCACGTCATTGGAGCTCTGGTGCCTGCTGAGTCACCCTTTGGTCATTTGTGGAGGTGGTTAGGTGATGCTGTGGTGTGGTCTGAAGCTAGCCATCTTGTGTGTTCGTTCTGGGGCCTCTTGGGAGGGTCTCTGGTATAGGCCAAGGTCAACCACTACCTGTGCCCTGCCCAGGGCCTCCTGGGATGAGATAAAAAGTGATCTGCCACTTGTGCTGGACTTGGAGGTGACTGCGAGAGGCCAAGCTTGAATCAAGGCTGACTGCCATTAGTGTCAGGCTTGAGGCTGCTTAGCAAGAGGTCTGGGGCATTCCAAGGCCAGATACTACTTGTTTAGGGTCTGTTAACCTTTGAGTGATTTTAGGAAAGTCTGAAGCATGGGTCAAGACAGGCCATTTGTATGGAAAAGCCCCTGGAAGGGGATTGGATAAGCCCACGGGGAATCACTGGGGTGGGGTGAATGGTGTTAGCCTGGGTGGGAGGAGGGCTCAATAAAGGATCAATGGCTTCTCCAGGCATTTCTTTCTGGGAGAAAGCTGCCCCTAGAGCAGCTTTCAATAAGGAGAGGAACAATTTAGTTACTCTCCTTATGTGCCTGGTGCTTTTTGAGCTGCAACCCTAGTGCTGGAGCTCAGAGCGAGTGAGTCCATGAGCACAGGCCCTTTAAGAGGAACACCTGAGAATCCAGCAGCCCTTCACCTCACTCAGCTACAATCTCCACTGTTTTTCACAGCCAGAAATTATGGGAAATTCTCTTCCCTGCACTGGTACCCAGGGCTGGGGAGCCTGGTGTGGGGCTGGGACCCCTTGTTCCTCAGGGGGGACAACTGCAGCAGAGATATCCCTCCCAATTTTTAACTGCCTTATGTGGGTGTGGGACCAGCCCATTCAGCACCTCTGCCCCTCCTACCAGTTTCAGTGTGGCTTCTTTATGTCCTTAGTTGTAGGTCTTCGCTTCAGCTAGACTTCAAGTGGTTTTCAATGATGGTTGTTCCGTAGTTTAGTTGTAATTTTGATGTGGTCATGAGAAAAATGCAAGTACAGTATTTTCCTACACTTCCATCTTGACTGGAAGTCTTCTTTAATTAATTTTATTGATTATCAGTTGTGGTCAAAATACAGTGAATGTTTAAATAAAAAACATTATAGTAAAAAAACACATTGTCATTAATCTCCCTCAAAATACGCCCCCTCACTTCAAGCACATCCCGTCATCGTTGCCACTTTCTGAAGCAGTTCTGGAAGTCCTCTTTCATGAGTGTCTTTTGTTGCGCTGTTGTGGTTGCCTCAAAGTCCTGAATCGATTCAAAATGTTTACCTTTCATGGTCATTTTGACTTTGGAGAAAAGCCAGAAGTCACACAGTGCCAGATCCGGTGAATAAGGTGGATGACAACACACCATAATGTTTTTATTTGACTGAAATTGCCATGTGAGAAGCGGTGTGTGACATGGAATATTGTCATGGTGGAGGATGAAGTAAAGACAGTCATGACTGAGAACGACCAGAATTGCTTCAGAAAGTGAGAAAGTGGCAAGAATGGTGGGATGTGTTCAAAGCAAGGGGGGTTATTTTGAGGGGGACTAATGGCAGTGTGTCTTTTACTGTAATACATTTCTTTTAATTTAAACACTCATCATATTTTTCTATCACACTTCATACATTTGGTTTTAATGAGTTTTTCCTCTTCATAAAGTTTCAAGTTAAAAAGAACATTTTAACTTATAGCAAGAGGAACTTTAACCTATTGTACATAATTATTTGAAATTATCTTTTGGTGCCAGGTTGATTGAATTTCTTGAAACTTATGTGTAAATAAGAAGTATTCCTGTTTGCCTCCTAAAATACTACAGAAATATCTGTCATTGGACATAGTCTGACAATATCATCCAGTTGGTGAAGTCATATGGCTAGGTATTTTTTATTAGATATAATCTGCTATATTGAGAAATATGGGAAAAACAAGCAAACAAAATTCCTATTATCTCTGTCCAGGTATAGATTTGTTACCACCTGTCTCTTAAGTGTCAGTCACCATGACACATGTGGCCAGTAGAGTCAGACAGGCCCATGTTGTTGCCCAAGCTCTACTACTTATCAACTCTTTTGTCTAATTAATGCAGCATCTATTTGTGGTATAATGGTTAAAGGCCTCAATCTCTGGAAATAACTCTTTGAGTTCAAAGTCTGATCTTTTCATTACTCACTTTGTATTTTTAGGCCAGTTACTTAATCTCTTTCATCAATTCCTTCATATTTAAAGTTTGATTTTTAAAAAATCACCTACTTCATAGAGCTTTCTATGCATTAAATGAGATAATCTACATAAAGTTCCTGAAACATAGAAGGTTCAATAAATGTTTTTGTTCATTATTTCTTTCATCGACCATAAAGAGCCTTAATTTACTTATCTCTAATTAGGAATAGTAATAGTACCTACCTCATAACACTGTGAATGTTTTTGATCATCTGTTACTGTGTAACAAACCCTAATGTAGTAGTATAAAACAAATACCACTTATGTTCTCAGGAAATGTGGGTTAGAAATTCAGATAAGGCACAGTAGGCAAGATCTCAGCTAGGGAGACTCAAATGGCTGAGATTGGGAAAGTCTGAAGACATCTTTGCTCATAGGACTGGCACGTACACTTAAATCACTCAAAGGGTGGGCTCAGATGCAACTGTCTACTAAAGTGCCTACATTTGGCATCTCTATGTGGTTTGGACTTTCCACTGAACGTGAGTTGGATTTCAGGAGAGGGTGTCCCAATAGGGAATATTCAAAGAGACAAATATTAAAGTTGTAAGTCTTTAGAACAAGCTTCAGAAGCATGCAGCATACATTCTTCCTCAATCAATTAATTGCAAATGAGCCACTAAGATCAGTTCAAATTGAAAAGGAGGTTAATTAGATCCCACCTCTTCATGGGATAAAAGCTATAGCACACTGCAAAAGTGTATGTAGGAGTGACAATATTGTGAACATCTTTAGAAAGTACACTATGCCACAGACAATGCATGTAGTTCACTTACAGTGCAGACACATAGTAAGAACTCAATACAAATGGGTGATTATTATTGTTTTTTATTATGATGCTGATCTGAATAGGGCACAAATCCTTACTTTTGCAGGACTTATAATTTAGTAGATAAAAACATTATGTAAGGAGAAGCATTTAATAGTATGTTACGATGGAATTTCGTAATGGTTATGATAAAGTTTCAGAGGAAGGGATTGTTATTTTCCCTGTGAGTGTAAGCAGAGCCTTTCTGGAGTAAATGGACCTTGCATCAATTTTATCCAAGGCAGGCAGAGGAAATTCCTTATATAGGGCCTTGGTGGGCCAGAAATAAAGTCTCTTAGAAATTCTAGCCCCTGTTGTAGAATCTCAGCTTTTCCTCACCATTTTGGAACCACCAAACTGGAAGTTAATGTTTAGAGAAATGCTCACTAAATTGTATGATTGATCCTCATGGAATGAGATTGATAAATAAGAAGTTGTATCGTCTCTAGTCAGACACAGAGCATCGTCTAAGTACAAAGAGACGACTTAAAATATTGGTCCTTCAGAGATGAAGCAGAAGGTGAAAAGGCTTGTTTTACTGGAAAAGCCGCCCTTGAAAAGCAGGAGAATCTGTTTGGTGGTCAGGATCAGGATGGTAAGTGTCAGGCTCAGAATGGATTATGGCAAAAAGGAGAACAGAGATTCTGACAAACCTTTTTATGTATTGTTGCTGATTTATGGCTTTGAGATTGTTGGCCTTTGTGTTAAAATTAATTGGATGTTTAAGAAATTTTCTTTCTATGTTCCTCTCCCCCCACAAAAATAACAAGCTCCTAAAAAAGCAGACATTGTGCCTTTGTAATTCACATTGCCAGATATACACTGTACCCTTAATAACTGTTTAACAAACAAAGATCCTTTATCTTTTGTCCAAGGACATGTCACAGATTCTCTTTTATATTTTAATATTTAATTAGAACTAACCACCCGAGTTTCCAAATCTCCATATCACATCACAATTCTTGGGAAAACTAACCAGTACATCTGTCATATTTAATCTGTGTGTGTGTACATGCACAAATACCAGTAGGTATGCATGTATTAGGGAGAGAGGTTGGTGGAGAAATTTATGGCAACATAGTTTCATGTAGATTTTCTTAATGAATAGCTATCTAGCAACATTTTTCAAGTTAAGGTTTCCAGGAGTGAATTGGAGACAAGGCACCCATGTTGATGTGCTACTTCCTTATCCTTTGAGAGAATAATTGTTCTCCTTTTCCTTACAAGCAGCCCCAGGAGGAGTCTTAGATGACTTGGGTGATGGAAAGTATTTACAAATGTTTTCCTTTTGTCCCTAAGGAAATATTCTGGGCTATTTCCATGTTTCTTCAAATGAGTTTGGCAACAACAGGACAGGGAAGGGTTTTCATGCATAGAGTTGGAGTTGTATGCTAAATTGTCTGCAGGAATGGGAAGTGCTTTTATTATAAAGTAGTCCTCAAGAGCTGTTAGCCAGCTGCCCAGTAGTTTTGATGTTTCTGAAGATCCTCTTTCCAAGTACCTTGCAGTAAAATTTGCCAACACATGGAATTTATTATACATTCTGGAGTTAACTAAAGATATAAATTGCTTTCTGGATAACTCAATTTTTGTACTGTCTACAGGCACACCAATGCCTAATTTAAAATTATCTGTTTTGCAAAATGTTTTGTGCACTGTACATTTTCATTACCATTAGTTGTCTGTGAGGGATTTAGGAAGGGACAATGGTTTGGAATGCAAGGCAGATATGTCCCCTACATGTGAACCACTATTGGAATGAGGCAGTTTACTACATTCCATATTTTGCTGAATCACCACATAATGGTTGGGATATTTATATTTCATGTCCACATTTTATGAGGCATTTTCAGAATAAGAGGGGGCCAGGAGAAAGAACAATTTTTTCTTGCAGAGACAGCTATAAAGCAGTCATGCACAGCTATTGCTTGACGTATTTAATTTTTCAGACTGTTCCTGTTAAAGCAATTATTCAAGGAAGATGACAGGAAGACTTTATTTAAAGGGGGGCTACTATGATGGCGTTCTGTAGTAGGGGAGAGAAATCAGGCTCTACCGTGAATACAGCAAGAAAAAGTGGCGATTTATAGCCAAGGAGCAAAGGAGGGGATTCAGTGCGTTGAAAAATACTAAGATGTAGAGTAATTCTTTGCAAAATCAACTTAACAGGATTTTAGCTAGGCCAGGTAACATGATATCAAGGATGAGGGATTTTTGCTAAACTGATTCATCAGGATACTTGCTAAAACTGGAATGAGCAGGCCAAGGACAGAGTCCCAGGTCAAAGCCTAACCAGAAGGAGACTCAAAGGAACCTGACTCAAGTTCAGTCATGGGAAGATTTTTTGTCATTCTCAAAGTCTGTTCTCTAGGTTATCTTACTCTACCAAACTAAATATCATTTAAAATTTTGATAAAGTTTAGTGGCTAATAAATTTTTTTTTTGCAAATTATCTTGAAGTTGAAAATATTATTTGGGTAAAATCTCTCTTCTTTTAATCTGGTTTTGTTGATAGGGTTATTTTTCTCACCTTTGTTATGCCATGGATTTAATTTTCTAATATTTTTATTTAAATATTTCTTGTTTTTTTATTATAGTTGCCAATTAATTAAAAATGAATTCTTTTCATGGGTCAAAAATGTCTCTTTTAAAAAAGTAGGTTGAGGTCTCAACTCCCTGAATAGTGGAATAAGGATCTAGGTGAACTCATTCTCCCACTAAAGTAATGAAATCACATGTAAAACAACTAAAATCAACCATTTCAGAACTCTTCAGCTAACCAAAACCATAGACTGATCTCAAAATTGTATTTCCAACTGTAACTACTGTACCTTGGCAAAACAGTGGGGTCACAACTGAACATGGGTAAAGCAGCACGGTCTGTGACATTGAAACTTGGTTATTTTCATGCCCTATTCCACCCTGCTCAGTGATATGTGAGCCAAAGCTAGTAGCTTTGCCAACAATGGAGAGATCTGGCAGTGTCTGGAGGCTCACTAAGTATACCATGCACAGAGAACAGTCAAGATTTCTCAACATTTATCCATAAAGACACGTGTGCTCCAGTGTTCATTGCAGCTTTGTTTACAGTGGCCAAGACATGGAAACAACCAAAATGTCCTTTGATACATGAATGGATAAAGAAGTTGTGGTATATATACACAATGGAATACTATTTGGCAGTAAGAAACAGGACCATTTGTGACAACATGGATGGATCTTGAGAGTATAATGCTAAGCGAAATAAGTCAGACAGAAAAAGCAGAGAACCATGTGATTTCACTGATATGTGGTATATAAACCAAAAACAACAAAAGAACAAAACAAACAAGTGAGAAACAAAAACTCACAAACAATAGTTTAGTGGTTACCAGAGGTTAAGGGGGAAAGGGGGTGGGAGATGAGGGTAAGGGGGATCAAATATATGGTGATGGAAGGAGAACTGACTCTGGGTGATGAACACACAGTGGGATTTATAGATGATGTATTACAGAATTGTACACCTGAAATCTATGTAATTTTACTAACAATTGTCACCCCAATAAATTTAATTAAAAAAATAAAAAGATTTTTCCCAACTTGAAATTCCCTGGGAAATCTGTATTTTCAGTGTTGGAGCTACGTGATTTGACTCAGAGTTTAGCTCAGCAAGATGGGAGGGGGACCTACCCCCATACTTAAACAATAGCAAACAGCTGGCAACATCTTAGTTACCTAAAGCTGTGATCTCATTTGGGATAAACTAGAGCAAAGCTAAGAATTTCAAAGGTCATAATGGAGAACAAGACAACCATAGGAAACTTTGAAAAGTTCCAACATATTCCTGGGGTCATATAATATTGTGCATATATGTAGGGTTGTGCGCCTGACTAGGAAATACCAGGGAAAGGAGAAAGCAACTCACCTCCAATTGACCCTGAGGCCCTACTCAAGTGGAGGTGAAAGCCAGGCTGTTTTGTAAACTGCCAGAAATTTTAAATCATGCCTTCTTACATAGCTAACTTTGGCAAGTATATAAAGGAAGGCAAAAACAAAAATCAAAAAACAGAAACCAAAAAAACCCAAACTGCTGACCGATCATTAGCTGACCATCAAATTATAATGACCCAGGTGTGATTTTTAAGAAGCCTAGCTTAAAAATTAAAATAAGAACTTAAAATAAAAAAGGCTATTTGAAGACTCAGAAGCTACACACTGAAGGAAATATGAATTAGTCCAGGAAAGTCACTAAATAAATAAGCAGCAACAAGAAAAAGAACAAGAATAAAAACCAGCACAAACCACAACAAATGTTAGGGGTGGGTGGAAGAATCTGTTATCAGAATTGTTATGACATATTGTGGGGAGCCACGGTTGCAGATAACTCTGAGCCTTGTAGAATGGCTCGGTTTATGCTTAACCTAAGGCATTGTCTCTGCCTGCACCTGGAGGGTGCTTGCAAGCTGCTAAGGAATGTGGTGGGAGCGGCCAGTTCCCGACACAGAAGACTGATGGCTATTCAGGGTAATTGATAAGATAATTACTTTTGGGAGTTTCAGTGATTTTGTATCCTCTATGAAAAAGTTAAAATTTACATTTGTTAAGGTAATGCATGCTTTCTTTGTTAAGTTGCACGTACTCAAACTGCATATATTGGTGAAGAAAAATAAACTCGGGGCTTCAGCATCACTGAAGACCGGCCGCATCAGCATTTGTATGAGTGTCTTTTATCCATTCCCACTCCCCCATTTAGGTACTGATCGACTTGTGGAGGCTGGCCCGTCACAACATATTATCTAAAATACCCAGTTTTCAACAACAATGAAAATTTATAAGGCATGCAAAGAAACAAGCAACTAAAAGTTGGTGCAAAAGTAATTGCGGTTATTGCATTGTTGAAATTTGTCATTTGACATTGGAATGCATTCTTAAATGAGGTTATGTTATACATCATTTTAATGCACATTTCTCACATTATTTTTTTTCTAATGACTTATTACTTGCTGTTTATTTTACATTTATTTTAGACTATAGAAATGATGTCAGACAAAAAGCAAATTCAATTGATTTTCTTATTCGAGTTCAAAATGTGTCGTAAAACAGCAGAGACAACTCACAACATCAACAATGCACTTGACCCAGGTACGGCTAAGAAATGTACAGTGCAGTGGTGATTCAAAAAGTTTTGCAAAGGAGAAGAGAGTCTTGAAGATGAGGAACATAGTGACCAGCCATCAGAAGTGGACAACGACCAATTGAGAGCAATCATCGATGCTGATCCTTTTACAACTACACGAGAAGTTGCTGAAGAATTCAACATCGGCCATTCTAGGGTAATTCAGCATTTGAAGCAAATTGGAAAGGTGAGAAAACTCGATGAGTGGGTGCCTCATGAGTGGACAAAAAATTTAAAAAATCGTCATTTTGAATCGTCGTCTTCTCTAATTCTACGCAACAAAAAGGAACCATTTCTCAATTGGATTGTGACATGCAACGAATAGTGGATTTTATACGACAACTGGCAATGATCAACTCAGGGGTTGAACTGAGAAGAAGCTCCAAAGCACTTCCCAAAGCCAAACTTGCACCAAAGAAAAGGTCATGGTCACTGTTTGGTGGTCTGCTGCCAGTCTGATCCACTACAGCTTTCTGAATCCCAGTGAAACCGTTACATCTGAGAAGGATGCTCAGCAAATCAATGAGATGCACTGAAAACTGCAACGCCTGCAGCTGGCATTGGTCAACAGAAAGGGCCCAATTCTTCTCCCCGACAATGTCTGACCACAAGTCGCACAACCAATGCTTCAAAAGTTGAATAAGTCGGGCTATGAAGTTTTCCCCAACCACCATATCCAGCTGACCTCTCGCCAACTGACGACCACATTTTCAAGTATCTCGACAACTTATTGCAGGGAAAATGCTTTCACAATGAGTAGGATGCAGAAAATGCTTTCCAAGTGTTCGTCGAATCCCATAGCACGGATTTTTATGCTACAGGAATAAACAAACTTATTTCTCATTGGCAAAAATGTGTTGATTGTAATGGTTCCTATTTTGATTAGTAAAGATGTGTTTGAGCCTAGTTATAATGGTTGAAAATTTATGGTCTGAAACTGCAATTATGTTTGCACCAACCTAATATGTCACATACACAGAAAAAGAAAAAAGAAAGAAATGGTAACCAATAAAAAAATCCCCCGAATAGACTTAATTGAAAAAGATTTTAGGTCAGGTATAAATATTTCCAAATAATTAAAGAAAACTGCATCTAAAGACTAAAAAATATATGACAACAACGTTCAACCCAATACAGAATATCAATAATGATATATAAATTATTAAAAAAGAACAACAGACATGCATCATTTAATGATGAGGACACATTCTAAGAAACACATTAGCTTATTTTGTCACTGTGTGAAGATCATAAGAGTGCACTTACACAGACCTAGATGGTGTAGCCTACTACACACCTAGGCTGTATGGTGTAGCTTATTGTTCCTGGGCTACAAACTTGGACAGCATGTTACTATACTGAATACTGTAGGCAATTGTAACACAATGGTAAATATTTAAACATAGAAAAGGTACAGTAAAAAATATGGTATAAAACATAAAAAAATGGTACACCTGTATAGCGCACTTACCATAAATGGAGCTTGCAGGACAGGCAGTTGCTCTGGGTGAGTCAGTGAGTGAGTCCTGAGTGAATGTCAAGGTCTAGGACATGACTGTACACTTTTGTAGACTTTATAAACACTGTCCCACAAGCTTTCCCTCTGCTTCCTCCAACAAGGTCAGAAATAGAACTTGGAAGCTACCCGTGAACAGGGATGTGGGCTAGATTTTTTTTTTTTTTAATTATTAAATTTATTGGGGTGACAATTGTTAGTAAAATTACATAGATTTCAGGTGTACAATTCTGTATTACATCATCTATAAATCCCATTGTGTGTTCATCACCCAGAGTCAGTTCTCCTTCCATCACCATATATTTGATCCCCCTTGATGTGGGCTAGATTGATTGGAAATATTGAGGAGAAACTGGCTGGGTAATGCAGAGATTACTGTAATAGTGACTGTCAAGAGGGAGTGAAAGGTGGACTGAGGATCAGTAGGAATAAATCAAAATGGAAAGATAAAGGAACATGGAGGATTATCATGGCAACATGGTTTTGGTTATTGCATGTTGAACCAGTAGTCAGACTAACTTTGTGGTTATTCATGAAACAGAGGGTGTTTAACATGGAAAGGGTGTGAAACCAAGAACTCAATATTTTGACTTTGGAAATTTGTTTTTGGTTCCATTGACTCTATCTGGCACGAAAAGGCTCTCTCTGGCATTGAACTGATGGGAGAAATAAAACTTATCTATGATATACATCATTACAACTCGAACACATTTCCAAAGTACAGGGACAGGCTGAATCCACACCATCACTGAAAGCTTTCACTAAATTGGCAGTGGCACATAATACTTGTTAAGATAGTTCCTGTGAATCTATACTTTCATATAGGATCTTAGATCCTCAACAAAGAATTTATAGCAATGTACTCTGAAGACCACCAAGCTAGAGCTAGGATATAGCAACTTCTGAATATGTAGTGCTGGGCAGGCAGGCTCCTCTGAGATGAAACAGGTCAGTGGTCAATTGATTGGGATATAACCTATGTACTCAAAATTTAGGTGCTGTGATGAGAGGGAATCTATTGTCAAGTCTCATAGATATTGCTACCATCAGAGAAAAAATATTGCATATACCTTATTCATCTGGGATGGAAATAATTAGACCTCACTGTGGTTGGACCTCAGTAAGACATAATGGAATATTACTCAAAATTCTTCCACATCTCTATTATATATGCATTTTAATCTCTCAATTAAAAATATCCACCTTCATGAAGCAATAATTTGGTATCTTGAAAAGTGAGTCTCATCTGAGCTTGATTTCAGTAAATTGGTTTCCTGGATCAGAACTATGTGTGCCCTGATGAAGTTACTTTAATTTACTAACTCATGCCAAGAACTTGACTTGAGAGTCCCAAACGTAGGGTAGTACCACATGTGTGCATAATGAAGGAGTGACCAAAACATTTAGAGTCAGATAGACCAGGTTTTAGATCCAACTTCATCTCTGTATGGCCTTGGACAAATCTCTTAATTCCCAGGACAACTATTTCCTTGTTTGTAAATTAGGAATAATAAGGCATACTTTACTGAATTATTGTGAAGTTTGGAGATGTGTGTATACATATATAGCACACCTTAAATTTTTACTAAATGGTAGTTGTTATCAGTATGTCAAATGAAGCCTTAGAATCCAAATTATTTTCAATAACTAAACAGCACCATCAAATCAGAGCTCTGTGTCCCTAACTATATAAAACAATAATATTCATATAAAACCCCTCAAATCCTCCAGTAAATACTTACTGAGCACCCAACATATGCCTGGCACTGTGTTCCAAATTGGAATATACCAGGGAATGAAATCAGACAGGCTACTCCTTATGATAGGAAAATAGTTCAATGAGAATCAGTGAAGTCCCAAGAGTATCCATATTTAAGGAGGGTTTGATACTCCCTCTGCATCCTGTAGCTATTCCCTGTTTGATTCTCCATCTTCCTGACAATAAAAACCAGGAATAATTCTTCATAGTTGGCTGCTAGAAGAAAGTGTCAAAGGGATTCAAGAGGATATTTCCCAACATAGTCTGGGGCAGGCCAGAGAAAATTCCTATCTGAGGACAGCAAGATCCTGGTTTTCATCAATCTCATGCTCACCTCCCATTCCCAGACTTTCCAATGGGAAGTTTTAAGTGTGATTGTGTCTTTCTTGGGCCCAGGCTCTTCCCTGATGGTCAACAGCCTTCTCTGATCCAGATAAGATGGTCATCAGAGTCTCATCCACTCTGATTGTTCATATCCCTCCTTCTACACCAGTGAACTTCTTGTGAGTTTTTCCCTGGGGCAGACACTTTTTTCCTTCTTGATGGAAGTTACTTCAGTTCTTCACTCATTCTGTTGAAAAAATTTGGTCTTATACAAGAAAAAGTGAATCTTCCATCTTGCACATGGTGCAGCACATCTCTTCAGATGGTGAACACTATCATTGTCCCAAAGCTACCACAACTGAAGCCATCTGTAGATGTCACTCAGAAATGATGAGATGAAAATGACTCTCTCTGTCCAGTACAATGTGGGGTCCTCAGGTTTCTAGGCTGAGAGGTGAGAGCTGCATACACAGTAATTAAGGCACCAAGTTTGGGGGTCACTGTGGCCATGCCCACGGTGGGTCAAGCCAAATCTGGTCTATTTTTAAGAAAATGTTATCATAAAAGTTAAAGCTGAACTATCCTTCTACATTTGTAGCATCCTAGGAACCGCACAAATAGCTCAGAGAACTTCCACCAGACTGCCTGCATTTCTGCTTTCCCACCACACCCAGCACCCCATGGCTTTCTTATGAGAACACTTCCAGCCCAGGAACTGAATTTGGCAGCTATTGAGCATAAGCTCTTTTGTAAGAAGGTCATGGTGACTGTGATTTCTGGCCTGAAGATTTCAGTTTGTAATAGATGAGGTGTCTGAGGAAAGCATCAGGGAAAAGAAAAATGAGTAAATAGGCTCTGGTCTGTACCTCCTGACACCCTTCACTTGACCTACTTGGCCTGTAGAACATTGTGGATGTTTTTGCTTCAATGACTCCAGTGTTTTTCTGTTGTTCATGTATTTGGAACACCATTTGATATATGTCAACTTCTCTCACATTGC
Source organism: Rhinolophus sinicus (assembly GCF_036562045.2). NCBI lineage: Eukaryota > Metazoa > Chordata > Mammalia > Chiroptera > Rhinolophidae > Rhinolophus > Rhinolophus sinicus. The sequence continues at coordinate 65,184,114 of NC_133757.1, forward strand.
AATACCAAATTCATTGCTGTAGCACATCTCTCCTTTGAATAATGCTGTCCCAAGTGGTGGGAAAACATTATCTAAATTAAAAGAAAACACCATTCCTTGAGCTACAAGCCAAGGTCTCCATAAGTCAAAAAAAAAAAAAAAAAAAAAGCCCTTACTAATATGTAAAATAAAATGGCAGGCAGATCTGGAATGTTTTATTGTATGACATTTGAAGGAAAGTCCAACATTATCTAAGCAGAGGGTTCAAGTGATTTTCAAGCAACAATAAGCTGATGATTATTACCTATTATAGGAAAAGAGAGTGTAATGCACAAGTCAAGGGTATTTAAGTGAGTTGACTTGAGCAAAAGAGGCAGCTGAGAGATAAAGTGAAAATAGTAAATCTAAAAGTAAAGCAGAAGATCCAAGAAGTAGGGCATTAAAGACACTGAGTTAGAACCCTAAACAAGAAAGAGACTAAAGGTTTCGACATTAGTCAGTTGAGAGTACAGGCTGGTACATAACCTTGAAAAATTTACCTACTTATTGGAAGATCCGAGGACTTCATGTGAATAATATTGCTTTATACAGTGAGAAAGACAAAACTGTGAATGAATAATGCTGTTTAGAATTTACTGTTATTTAAAATAACTTGTATTCTAAGGTTTCATCTGTTATGTTAATAATAGCTACCATTTAGTAAATATTTCAGGTGCTTTCTCATCCATAAGATAACAGTTGTCAACCCTACCTCATTGGGATGTCGTGAGAATTGAATTAGATTATGTGTGTTACATACAAACATACAGAATGGTTAGCATTCTGAATGACACATAATAAAAACGACAGTCAGTGGCAGTTATCATCATCATCATCATTATTACAAAGCCTGTTTCTGAAAATAAAATTTATTACTTATAGAGGAACATTGATAATGTACAGAAGAACCAACAGGTTGCAAAATACACTGTGCTGGACACAATTATGCTTTTAATACATTGCAACAGAAGGAATTATAAGGAATCCAAGTAATATCAGTAGATAAAACTCTCAGAGAATATCTATGGCAAGCAGAACAATGCCCCACCCAAGGATGCCCACACCTAATTCCTGGAACCTGTCTCTATGTCATCTTCCATGGCAAAAGGAGCTTTGAAGATGTGATTATGGACCTTAAGATCGCCAATCAAGATGGCAGAGTAGGTAAATCCTGTGCTTACCTCCTCTTGCCACCACATCAAAATCACAACTAAACTACAGAACAACCATTATTGAGAATCACCTGAAGTCTAGCTGAACCAAAGCCCTATGACTAAGGACATACAGAAAAAGCCACCTCAAGACTGGCAGGAGGGGCAGAAATGCAGAATGGGCTGGTCCCACACTTAGAAGTGACCATTCAAAATCAGGAGGGTATCTCGGCTGTGGAGGTCCCCACCAGGGGAACTAGGGGTTCAGCCCCATATCGGTCTCCCCAGTCTAGGGTTTAGTACCAGGGAGTGAAAACCAGCAGAGATTGTGGCTGAGCGAGACAGTAGGCCACTGCAGTCCCAGGTACTTCCCTTAAAGGGCCCCCACACAGACTTACTCGCTGATGGATGCACTCACTCTGAGCTCCAGGGCTGGGGCAGCAGCTGAAAAGATGCCAGGGACACACAGGGAAGAACCAATTTGTCTGGCTTCAAAGAAAATACTGGAGAAGCAGCTTTCTCCCAGACAGAGAAATTGGAGGAAGCCATTGTTTCTTTGTTGAGCCCTCACCATCCTGGCACACAGACACACGGGACCACCATATCTGAGTCTCCATCAACCTGACTAACACTGTTCATTTACCCTGCCATGGTTATTCTGAGACACCACTCCAATCAAAGTTCAGGCATACCCAAAAGACTCCAGTGGCTTTTTTTGTACAAATGGCTTACATTGGAGCATGCTGCAGACGTTCCTAAAATCTCTGAACGATTCACAAAACCAAACAGGCAGCATTCAGCATGTCCCATAACTCAGCTTAGGGCTGAGCAGCCCTAAGCCCAGCACAAACGACAACCGGCCTTGGTTCACAGCTTGGCCTCTCCAGCCACCTCAAAGCACAGTGTGAGTAGCAGTCATCTGAAGATTGCTTTGTGGCACATGCCAGGTGGCCCTCAGCAGAGCAGAGTCTGCTGCTGAACTTGGCCTGTAGTGAGGCCCCTCCCAGGAGGCCCCAGGCTCGCACACTCAGTGGCCAGCTCTGTACCAAGCTAGAGCATCACAGGCAGGCTTCAAGGATGAAATATTCAAAGGGTAGACTGGTTAGGCACCAGAGCCTGGCTAAAGCAAATCCTGCTATGTAGGGTTAGCCCCTGCACCAGAACTCCTCCACTGTATTCACAGCCAATCCTCACAACAGATGAGCCCAAGGGTCAATCCCTTCTATTAACATACAAACAGCAACCAAGGCTCAACTACAATAGGAGGGCACACACATCACACAAATGGATACACTTGGAGCACCTGTCTCTAGTAACCAGGGAGACTGGGCCACTGGCTTCCCTAAGACACCTAATATATAAGGCCACTCTATTAAGACTGGGAGACATAGCAACCCTACCTAATAAATGGAAACAAACACGGAGAAGCAGACAAAAATGGGAAGTCAAAGAAACATGTCCCAAATAAAAGAACAGAAAAACGCTCTAGAAAAAGAACTAAATAAAACGGAGACAAGCAACCTACCAGATGAGATGCAGAGTTCAAAGCACAGGTTGTAAGGATGCTCAATGATCTCATTGAGAACTTCAACAAAGAAATAGGGAACATAAAAAAGAACAAGAAATAAAAAAATACAATAACTAAATGAACAGTACATTAGAGGGAATCAACAGTTGATTAGATGAAACAGGGGATCAAAACAGTGATTAATAAGATAAGGTAGCAAAAAAGATCCAGTAATAATAGGAAAAAGAATCCAAAAACATGAGAGTTTAAGAGGGCCCTAGCACAACATCAAGCACACCAACATTCACATTATAGGAGTACCAGAAGGAGAAGGGAGAGAGCAAGGAATTGAAAACCAACTAGAAGAAATAATGACAGAAAACTTCCCTAATCTGGTGAAGGAAATAGATGGAAGCACCGAGAGTCCCAAACAAGATGAACCCAAACAGGCCCACACCAAGACACATCATAATTAAAATGCCAAAGGTAAAAGACAAAGAAAGAATGTTAAAAGCAGCAAGAAAAAAGCAGTTAGTTACCCACAAAGGACCTCCCAGAAGACTGTCATCTGATTTCTCAACAGAAATTTTGGAGGCCAGAAGGGGAAAAGATGGGATAGCAATACTCATATCAGCTAAAACAGACTTTAAAACAGAGACTATAAGAAGAGACAAAGAAAAATCTAATATTTCCATTTTTATGTATTTATCCAAAAAAAAAATCCAAAACGCCACTTCAAGGGGATGTATGTATCTATAGACCCATTGCAACATTATTTACAATAGCCAAGATATGAAGGCAACCCAGGAGTCCTTAAATAGATGAATAAAGAGGTGGTACACATATATAATGGAATATTACTCAGCCATTAAAAAGAAAGCAATCTTTCCATCTGCAACAACATGGATGGACCTAAAGCCTATTGTGCTGAGTACAGTGAGTCAGATAGAGAAAGACAAATTTCATATTATTTCACTTATAAGTAGAATCTAAAGAACAAAATAAACAAACAAAACAGAAACAACCTCATAGATACAGATAATATTTTGATGGTTGCCGATGGGAGGGGTGTTTGGAGTGGGTGAAAAGGGGAAGGAATTAAAAAGCACAAATTTGTTGTTACACAGTAGACATAGGGATATAGGACATAGCATAAGGAATATAGTCAATAATATTGTAATAACTATATATGGTGTCAAATGGGTACTAGATTTATCGAGGTGTTAGATGGGAGGGGACTGGAGGCAGGGTTAAAAAATGAAGGGATAAAGAAACAGAAATTGGTAGTTATAAGTCATGGGGATGTAAAGTAAAGCATAGGAAATATAATCAAGAATGTGGTAATAACTATGTATAGTGCCAAGTGGGTACTAGACTAGTCAGAGGAATAACTTCTTAAATTATATAAATGTCTAACCATTATACTGTTGCAACTGAAATTAATATAAAATAATATTGAATGTCAATTGTAGTTGAAAAATTAAAAATGACAGGGGGAGCTAAAAGGGAAAAGAGAGTCGAATTTCCAGGTATAAAACAAATGTCTTGGGGATGTAATATACAGCATAGGAAATATAGTCAATAATATTGTGCTAACATGGTATGGTATTAGATGGTTGCTAGACTTATCATGGTGATCAATTCTTTAGGTATATAACTGTTAAATAACATGGTGTACACCTGAAATTAACATAATTTGTTTGTTAACTATATTTTAACAAAAATTAAAAAATAATAATATTGTGATAAGTTTATAGCATGACAGATGATTACCAGAATTAGTGAAGTGATCATATTGCAAGGTATAAATATGTTGAATGACTATATTGTACATCTGACACTATTATAACTAAGGTTATAATGTAGGATTGTATACCAACTATACTTAAATTAAGAAAAATAAAGAAAGAAGATTATGAACTGTGAGATGGACATATTATTCTGCATTATTTGGTTGGGCCCAGTCTAATTATATGAGTCCTTAATAGTGGAAGAGAGAAGCAGAAGAGTGGGTCAGAGAGATAGAACATGAGAAGGACTTGACCCACCAGCATGGTTAGCTTTGAAGATGGAGGAAAGAAGCCATATGCCAATGAATGCATCTACCTCTAGAAGTTAGGATTGACTCTCAGCTTATATGCAGCAAGAAAATAGGAACTTCAGTATTGCAACTGCAAGGAATTGAACTCTTCCAACAATCTGAATAAGCAGGAAAAGGATTCTCCCTCTAAAAAGGTCATGCAGCCTGCTGACACTTTGGTTATGGTTTGGTGAGACCTGTACAAGACTCTGATCTACAGAACTGTAAAATAATAACTGTATATTATCTTACCCACTACATTTGTTGTAATTTGTTATGGCAGTAACAGGAGACTAATCCATATCCCAAAATAAAAGATGTTCCCTCAGAGAGCAGAGAGCCAGTGTCACTGGATAGGAAAGATGAAGGGAATTACCGTTATGGACATCTCCTATGAGCCATATATTATTTTGTTTTATACTTCAAACCTCAAAATAACCCAGTGAACTATACATTCATTCCATTTTATGAGTAAATGGGTTCAGAGAGGAAAGTTAGTAAATTCCACAACACTAAACTGAATGCAAAATTCACGCTGTGAGTAGTTTATCACTCTATCTTCCCTATGCTAGATATGTTAAGGAGGAATGTTGTGAACACTAACGCAATAAGTGAGGGGTTGAATTCACATATTTCTTCTAGCTTTCAAACCCCTTTTCATTAAGATGATAAGTTTTTATTTTCTTCGATTTTCCACAGAGAACTTGGTTTTGTATAAATAAATATCTAAAACATTACATTTCACCTTGGTGCCCAAAGCTAACTTTCTCTCACTCCACCCCTCATGCTGATGCTGTCCTTACAGACTCATATCTGAATATTCAAGAGACTCCAGTCAACTGTAAGAACACAAACGAGCTGTTAATAATAGGAAAACCTTGGTTAAGAGTGTAACTCAGAAATTTTGAGGCGTACTATACAAGGAATATCTCCAGTGGAGAATCATAAGTGATTGCATAGTCCCAACCATATCTCTTGGCCTCACCTGATCATTGGGATCCTTCCTTATTCCTAAAGTTAGCCCAATGTTGTCATATTATGAGAAAGCTCAGAAATTGGCTCCTCTAAAAACAGCAGAGGCAGGCTGGTTCATTCAAACGTCTTTCCGGGATTTCCGTTCAAGATGGTGGAGTAGGTAAACACTGTGCTTGCTTCCTCTCATGACTACATCAAAATTACAACTAAACTACAGGACAACCATCATTAAGAATCGCCTGATGTCTAGCTGAACTGAAGTCCTACAACTATGGGCATACAGAAGAGGTTACCTCAAGACTGGTAGGAAGGGCAGAGACTCCAAACAGGCTGGTCCCACATCTGCATGTGACTCTTAAAAATTGGAAGTGATATCTCAGCTGTGGAGGTCTCCCTACGGAGGAAAGTGGGGTCTCAGCCCCACTCCATGCTCCCCAGCCCAGAGTTCCAATTTGGGGAGAGAAGTCCCCAGAAGTTCTGAAAATCAGTGGAGATAATGGCTGGGTGAGACTGAGGGCTGCTGGAGTCCTAGCCGTTACAGTTAAAGGGCCCATGCACAAACTTACTCACTGATGGATGTATTTGCTATGAGCTCCAGGGGCAGAAGCTTGAAAGGCACCAGGACATATGGGGAGGAACTGAGTTGTCTGGCATCATGGCAAAGGCTGGAGGGGAAGCTTTTTTCCACACAGAGGTGCTGGCAAAATCCGTTGTTTCTTTTTTGAGTTTGTCCCAGTCTTTGTGTGTAGATGTAGATGGCCACCATATCTGAGTCTCCATTGACCTAGCTAATACCATTCTTCTGCCCCACCCTGGCGATTCCCTTAGACCCTACCACACCGAAGTTTTGGGCACTTCCAAGCCACTTCCTGTGGGTTTTCCATACAAACAGCCTGTCTTGACTCATGCTGCAGACCTTCCTAAAATCTGTCAAAGGTTCAAGAAACCCAAACAAGAAACATCTGGCCTCGGTGTGTCCTGTACCTTTTCTAGAGCAGTCCCAAGGCTGGCACTGGCAGCAGATGACCTAGCTTTCTGGCTTTTCCTCTCAAGACACCTCCAACTCCAACCATAAAGGACCCCAAATAGCCACAGCAATCTTGAAAAATAAAACCAAAGTGGGAGGTATTATGATATCTGACATCAATTTATACTACAAGGCTATAGTAATCAAAACAGCATGGTATTGACATAAAAACAGACACATAGATCAATGGAACAGAATAGAGAGCCCAGAAATAAATCCATGCCTATATGGTTGTTTAATCTATGACAATGGAAGCAAGAATTTACACTGGAGTAAAGGCAGTCTATTCAATAAATGGTGCTGGGAAACCTGGACAGACACATGCAAAAAAAATGAAGCTGGACCACCTCCTTACACCATATACAAGAATAAATTCAAAATTGATTAAAGATTTAAATGTAAGATCTGAAACCATAAAACTCCTGGAAGAAAATATGGGGAAAATATTACAGACATTACCCTTAGTAATATTTTTACTGATATATCCCCACAAGGGAAGTAAGAGGAAAAAAACAAACACATGAGATTACATCAAACTAAAACGTTTTTTCACAGCAAAGGGAACCATCAATAAAACAAAAAGGCATCCTACTGAATGGGAGAAGATATTTGTCAATGATACATCTGATAAAGGGTAAATATCCAAAATTTATAAAGAACTCATTTAACTCAACACCAAAAAACAAAACACACACACACACACACCACCAAACAATCCAATTAAAAAAGGGAGAGCACATGAATAGACATTTTTCTAAAGAGTACATACAAATGGCAAACAGAAACATGAAAAAAATGCTCCACCTCACTAATCGTTAGAGAAATGCAAATAAAAACCACAATGAGATACCACCTCACCCCAGTCAGAATGGCTATCATCAATAAATCAACAAACAACAACTGCTGGTGAAGATGTGGAGGAAAGGTATTCCCTCGTGCACTGCTGGTAGGATTGCAGATTGGTGCAACCATTATGGAAATCAGTATGGAGGCATCTCACAATACTGGAAATGGAACTACCTTAGGACCCAGCAATTCCACTCTTAGGTATCTAGCCAGAGAAATCCAAAACACTAATTCAAAAAAAATTGTGCACCCCTATGTTTATTGCAGTGCTAGTCACAATATCCGATACATGGAAACAACCAAAATGCCCACTGGTAGATGACTGGATTAAGAAACTGTGGTAAATTTATACAGTGGAGTATTACTCGGCCATAAAGAAGAATGAAATCTTACCATTTGCAATGATATGGATGGACCTAGAGAACATTATGCTAAGTGAAATAAGTCAGACGGAGAAAGATAAATACCATATGTGGAATCTAGAGAATAGAATAAATTACACTTCACTTATATGTGGAATCTAGAGAATAGAATAAATTACAAACTAATCAGAAACAGTCTCAGAGATATATAGAAAAAACTGAGGGTTGCTAGATAGGAGGGGAGTGGAGATGAGGGAGAAGGTGAGGGGATTAGAAAGCACAATCAGTAACCACAAAATTGCTACAGGGATACAAAAGACAGCTTGGGGAATATAATCAATAATGTTGTAAAGATTTTGTAGGGTATTTGATGGACACTTGTGTTATTAGGGAGACCATTTCATGGACTGTGTAGGTGCCTGACCACTGCAGGGTACACCTGAAGCTGAATAATAATGAATGTCAACTGTAATTATATATATATATATATATATATATATATATATATATATATATATATGGTCAAAGGTGTGGAGTACAGCATAGGGAACAGAGTCAGTGGAACTGTAACAGTTATATATGATGTCAAAGGGGTAGTAGATTGGGGGAGGGGAGTTATCACTTTGTGAGGGATATAAATACCTAACTATTACATTGTTTTGTACATCTGATACTAAAAAAAAAGAAAAAAAGATACCCCAAGTCCAGGCTGGGTGGTGGCCATCTGCAGATTGCTTTGTGGCTCATGCCAGGTGGCTCCGGGCAGGGCACAGGCTGTGACTGAACTTCACCTATGGCTAGGCCCCTCCCAGGAAGCCCTGGGCTGGCACCTCTAGTGCCCAGCTCTGGACTGAGCTGGAGCATCATTCAGCCACTGCCATGTATGACACATCCAAAGGACAGTCTGGGCAGGCACCAGAGTGCTGCTAAAGAAAATTCTGCTTAATGGAGTCAGCCCCTGCACAACAACTCCTTTACTGTAGTCATGCTCAGTCCTCACAATCAATCAGCCTGAGGGTAAATCCCTCCCATTGAGGTGCAAACAGCAACTGAGGCTCAACTACAACAGGAGGGCACACACAACCCACACAAGGGACAAACCTGGAACACCCAGCTCAGGTGTCCAGGGAAAGAGTGCCACTTGGCCTCCCAGGACGCCTACCATATAAGGCCACTCTATTAAAAGTGGGAGACATAGTAGCCCTACATAATACATAGAAACAACCACAGGGAGGCAGCCAAAATGGGAGAGAAAGAAACATGTCCCAAATAAAAGGCAGAACAAAGCTGCAGAAAAGAACTAAACAAAATGGAGACAAGCAATCTCCCAGATACAGAGTTCAAAACACTGGTTATGAGGATGCTCAATGATCTCACTAACTTCAACTCATATAATAAAAAATCTAACTCAGATAGTAAAAATAAGGAACAGGTTTAGAAAGAGTCCATTATTGAACATAGGCGGCCAAGTCACATCTCCCACATGTCTTGGTTCTTGGTCTTAAGAAACTCTCCCCACACCTCTCCAAGTAAATGATTCTTGTCCTTTGATTTAGACCCTGCTATTATAAAAAATGCTGACTTTGTTTCCATATACATACACAAAATATTTTTATGTAGTTTGCCGAAGCATGGCATTCATATCTCTAGTGAGCCACAAGATAATTTAATTGAAATTCAAATTCATATTTTTATTTTAACAATTATGACATTATTTTAATATGTATACTTATTTTATTTTTATAATAAAATTTTAACTCGATTATCAAAATAATAATTTAACTAATATTGCTTATAATAAGTTCCAAATGGTGTTTGAGTTAAAGGAAAATACTTTTGCATTCATCCATGAAGGGGTGACTCATTAATTATGCCATAAAAAACTAGGTGCCCATTAATAGATGAATGGCTAAAGATACAGTACATATCCACAGTGGTATACTACTCACCCATAAAAAGAACAAAATCTTGCCATTTGAGCCAATATAGATGGACCTAAAGGGTATTATGCTAAGTAAAATAAGTCAGACAGAGAAAGACAATTACCATATGATTTCACTCACATGTAGAATCTAAAAAACAGAATGAATGAACAAACAAAACAAAAACAACTCGTAGATAAAGAGAACAAAATGATGGTTGCCAGATGGCAGGAGTTCAGGGGATGGGTGAAAAAAGTAAAAGAATTAAAAAGTACAAATTTGCAGTTGCAAAATAGTCACAGGGATATAAAGTATAGCACAGGGAATATAGTCAATAATATTGTAATTAATTATGTATGGTGCCACATGGGTACTACACTTACCATGGTGATCACTTCATAAGGTATATAATTGTCTAATCACTATTTTGTACAACTGAAACTAATATTGTATGTCAACTATAATAATAATAATAATAAAAATAAAACACAAACTAGAAAGCTGGGCAAAATATATGAAACATTTGCTTTTAGACACTGGACAATAGGCAGGTCCAGACTATCATACCTGAGTAAGTGAGAGGTGATAAGCCCAATGATCACCCCGGTCTTCTGCTTGGAAGTAAATTCTAGACCACAACACAGGAAGGAGACATTCAAAAAGGCTGGTGGTCTCTTGGGTTTATGAAAGCACAGAAAGGCTAAGACAGCTAGAATTTGTGGGACAAAACACCATATAGTAGGGAGTTACACAGTCAAAGTGCTCCAGAATGCTGCATTGTGTCTTTGACTGGATACCAGTATAAATGCCCATATGCTGCTGTGAGAGGCTGACCAACAACCAACCGGTGACCGACTTCCTCAGCAGGGCGGGGAGGGAGCCTCATAATACCAGCATGGGCCAAAGAGCTGTGCCCTACATAACTAGACTGAGAAACAACGGCTTGAACTGGAATGAGGAGGGGGAGGCAGAAGAAGGGGGGAAAAAGAAAATGTTAAATGTGCATATGAGAAAACTTTATAAGACCAGGAGAAAAACAACTGCTAGAAAAAGAACAATTATAGGGTACCTGTAGGCTAAACAATTCCTAGAGCTTGTACAGGGCTTGGAATCTTTCCAATTTTTACTACCTAGAGTGAAAAAGATGGGTCATATAGTAAAAATCCCAAAAGAGTCACTCTTAGTAGTGGGACGAAAGCATTTCTTTAATAAACTAAGGTCCTCAAGACCTGCCCTAGAAATGCTCAAAAAAAAAAAAAAAAAAAAAAAAAAAAGATTGAGCTGCTCCATAAGTAATTTAACTACCTTACAGAAAGGCTTGACACTCATTAAAGAAATACAACAAAATCCAGAGAACTAAAAATCAAAATCCAAAATGTCTGGCACCCAATAGAAAATTACTAGACATGTATAGAAACATAAAATATGATTCATAGTTAGAAGGAAAAATAATTAATATATGTCATCATCAAGAAATGATGACAGAGATGATGGGTATAGCAGGGGAGACATGAAAACAACTATTATAAATATGTTCAATATGATAAAGGTTTTAAAGAAAATGTGATTATGATGCAAGATATAAAAAAGAACCAACTGGAAATTCTAGTCATGAAAAATGAAATATAGGAAATGAAAATTCCATGAGTGTGTATAGCTGCATATTTGATACTGCAGAATAAAAGATCAGTAGATTTGAAGACAATGCAACATAAAAAATACAAAGTGAAGCACACTGAGGATATAGACTGATAAATAGAAGAGTTTTAGTGAGCCAAGTTGCAATACCAAATAGTCTAACAAATGGTCTAATTTGAATCCCAGAAGGGAAGGATTTAGAGGGAGGAACAAAAAAAATATTTTAAAACATAAATGACAGAACATTTTACATATTTGACGAAAACTATAAACCCAGAGGTCCAGGAAAATCAATGAACCCTAACTAAGCAGGAGAAACACGAAGAAAATCACATCAAGGCATATGATAACCACATTGCAGATAATCAGATATAAAGAGAAATTCCTAAAATCAAGCAGGGCTGGGGGGATTACATACATAGTACCAACAATGCAAATGATAAGAGATTTCTTATCAGAAGCTATACAATGAAAATATAATGAAACATTTTTTGTGTAGTGAAAGAAAAAAATAAAACTTTCAATTTAGAATATTATGCCCAGTGTAAATATATTTGTAAAGTGTAAATGTACAATGGAAACATTTTCACATAAACAGTAGCTGGGAGAATCTGTTGCCAACAGACCAGCACCAGCACTTAAAGAATGTTAATTAGGCAAAGGCAAAATGATACCAGATGGAAACGTCTACACACAAGGGAATAAAGACTATCAGGGCTAATACATATGTGAGCAAATACAATATTTTTATGTGGGTAGAAACAACATTTTTTCTCAATGTTGAGTTTATTTTGTGAAACATTTACTGTTTAAACCAAACAATAACATAAAATGTATTGTGGGTTTTATAATATATGTAGAAATAAATCCGATAGGAACAAAATAGCACAAAGAATGGGGCAAATAGAAGTATGTAGCTGTAAGATTCTTATATATGAAGAGATGTATTTCTTGAAGGGAGCTTGAAATAACTTAAAGATGCATATTATAAAACCTAGAACAACTTTTGAAAAAATTAAAGAGTGGTATAGTTAATAAGCCAATAATGGAGATAAAATTTTAAAAAATAATAAATATTCCAAAAAAAATAAGAAAAAAAAGGAACAAAGAACACATAAAACAAATAAGAAACAAGTAGAAGTTTTAATGTAATCATACTCATAATAATACTAGTTCTTATAATTATTTTAATGAAGTGAAATTAGGCATAAATGACCTAAAAACTCATCAAAATGCAGAGATTGTCAAATCAATTTTAAAAGTATTACATTTGTCACACATAGGTAAGTAAATAAAGCAAAAATCATGAAGATAGCACAATGATGACTATGGTTTGGGCATTGTTTAATTAAATATAACAACTTCAGCACTAATTTAATTAAAAAGTGTGTATGCAGCGTTGAGGATTGGAGTTGAAAGTGTGGGAGGGTGCAGTTTCTCAAATCACATGGGGATAAAAATCATTGCAGCCAATTCAAATTTCTTTGTGTAAATGGCTAAGATGTTTTCTCTAGTGTCACCCTCAAATAGTTAGGATTTGCTCTAAGTAATCTGTATATTCTTAATAAACCTTCTGATTTTGTCAATTTTCAATTACATATACTTTCTTTTGAACTTTTTCATAATTTCAGCCAACACTGCCCAGTGGAGAAATAGCATCTATACTTATACTATCTGCTATGTTTATTGTTTTTAAGCGAAACATAAGTAATATTCTTGTATTACCTGTCTCATTTGATGTCCATAACAACTCTTATAGTAATTTTCCATTCCCAAATTTCAAGTATAAAAACTGTTTCAAATAGACGAGATGTCATTTGCTATTTTATTGTGGTCATGTGTCTTAAATGAGGTGTATATTCATGCTTCTTGACTTTAAACCCTGTAAGTTTCCATCTCACCTTTATGTTCTGCTAGAAAAAAAGATTCATGGTAAGTGTCCAATTTCTCTTTTGTTCTCCTTCTCCTAATTATATAAACATAGATTTTTCTTTCTTGTTTTAGTATTTGTAGGCTAACAGGTCCTCATCTCTTCCATGTAAGCTTAAGCTGCACTCCTCATCCCTTTGACATTGTGCTTACCTAAATTCAACATAACACCGTGAAGACCTGAGGAATCACGCTTGAGCCTACGTTCCTTAGTCCCTTTTAGTAGGGGGCTGAAACCAAGTGGCCTAGACTCCAAGCTGGCCTTGCTGTACCAGCTGTATAACCTTGAGTCATCTATGGAACTACTGCAAGCCTCAACTTGTTCATCTCTAAAGGATACGATAGCAGAGATGTCTCCCAAGTTTTGGGGGAGAATCACTGAGATCCTTCATACAAAGCTCTTAGCAGGGTACCTATAATAATATATACTGAAAATTGTTTTCATTGTGTATTGTTGTCACTAAAGGAAATAAGAAATACTTTTTGTGTAAATTCTTTCAGATTTTTTCATCCTGGTACCAGTAATTTCTAGAGATCTGGGAGCTTATTATGGATATAGGGCTCAGAGCAGCTTAACCTGGGACATGCCATAGCTGGCAGCCAAAGATGGACATTCACCCTTGAAATGTGCCTAGTCTAAATTGACCAGAGTGTAAGTCTAAAATACAGTTCAGAAAAAGGAACATAAAGTATCTGTTAATAATTCTATGTTAATTACATGTTGAAATTATCATTTTTATATATCGGGCTAAATAAAATATATTATTAAAATTAATTATTTATTTTTACTTTTGAAATATGGTTACTAGTAAATTTACAATGACATGGGGGCATTCTTTTTATTGGAAAGCACTGGTCTAGTACTCACTTCCTCATTAAACCACTCTAATGTGCAGTCGATCAACTCTGTGCTACACACTGGAAATAAAGGCCTCCCAACCTATTTAGAACGTCAAGGAGAGGTTCTAGAAAACCACACGGTTTTATGAGTATTTAATGGGGCAACTTATACTCAGTTACACAGGGATGAGCATATAAAATTTCATAAATATTATTACTGTTACTATATCTGTATTAAGCACAAAGTTGTGTAATTCTCTGTGCTTCAGGAGAAGTGGAATCATCTAATCTGCTCACACCGCTAATGTTTCTGGACTCTGGCATGTGCTGCACTTGGGGAGAATGGTTCTACAACTGGCTGGCCCTGGTGGCAGGATGGCTGCAGCAGGGCTGGGGAGCATCTTCCTGGGTCCATGGAACCCAGCAATATCACCCTCTGTGATCCCCTCTAACTTTGCAGTGTGAGGCCAAGTTTACAGTAGAGAAATTTGTTGATTGCTAACTTGAGTGGTGCAGAGAATGGAGGTTTTGTGTAAGGACTCTGGACATGCCTGTGTTTTCACCACATTCCCTGACAACTGACTGGCTTCTCGACCCTGTATCTCACCCCGCCCCCCTGAAATTTCCAGGGACCAAGGTGTCTCCTTGTGAGGTTCAGATCACTGGTGATTTATTGGAAGTTCTCCCAAGTGCTCTCAGTGCTTACCAGCTTTCCACCAGAGCATCTCATCTTCCTTTCCCTCTCTCTGTTTCTTTACTTCTCAGTATTAGATGCTAAATAGATTTGGATGGACAGTTTGGTTTGCTCTGTTCCTCCCTGGCCACTACCTGTGTTAACTGCCATAAATATAAAACCTGGGCTGACAGCAGTGGAATTTATGAAGACCAGGAAGAAACAAGGTATGAATAGTGGGACTCAGACACAGCCGACCCTAGAAGTGTTGAGGCCTCTAGTTCCAGGCAAATTGCACAAAAGGCAGGGCCCAGACTCTGCAATTGCAAAGACAAAATATGCCAAAATAATTAAAAGAAAATTGTTTACCTGTATCTGGAAGCCTAGGATTGGATGTCTGCTGCAGGACTCATCTGCCCCCTCACCCCTCACACAGCCCCAGAGCTCCCAGTGACCTCCAGGGCTGCCTCATCCTACAGTTGGGGGTGCTTGTTCAAATCCCACCCAAGGAACCGAGATACATCTTGATCTCAAAGAGGTTTCCACATTTTCCAGAGACTGACTTGTGTGGTTTTCCTTTTGAATCAATGTAAGCTTGGTAATGCTTTCCAGATCTCCAAAAAAGGTATTTCTGTGCCCGCTGCACTGGACAGCCTCTTTCCCCAGAGTGAGGATGTGGGCATTGCCTCAGGGATGTGACTGAGCCCCATGGAGTCCACATTTTCCTGGTGGAATGTGGTGCCTTCAGGGGTCAGAGGGAACTGATCACAAGAGGCCAGAATGCTTTCTCAGTCAGACTCACTTGGCCCAGTTTACATTTATGAGCTCCATGAAGCACTTCTGTACACGTGATTGGGAACATGGTTTTTGCAGCCTTGAAATATAAAGGAAAAAATAAATACACCAAAAGAGCATTTGATTTCTGTTACACACACACATTGTATATATACACACAGATACACATACATATTTACATATGCACATACACATGAATATGCGCACATGCATGCACACATGTTTACACACATGTAGAACCACATGTTTGCAT
Source organism: Rhinolophus sinicus (assembly GCF_036562045.2). NCBI lineage: Eukaryota > Metazoa > Chordata > Mammalia > Chiroptera > Rhinolophidae > Rhinolophus > Rhinolophus sinicus. Next base: position 65,200,130 of record NC_133757.1, read on the forward strand.
ATGTACATACACACATGCATGTGCACACACACACATATGCCCTGCCTATTTCAGAATCTCTATAGACACACTGGCAATGGCTGAGGCATATTGAAACTGGGATGAAAAGTTCACTAACTCCAATTCCTGTGGTGTGATTGCTTGGCTTTGATGGCTGGCCACTGAAGATTCAACAACTTCAGAGCTGGCCTATGGTAGAGACATTTGTCACACTAACTTAAGAATATACCCAGAGAGAATGATTCCTCCTGAGCAGAGGGCACTGGCCTGGCTCCCTGGAGAAGGTTTGAATGGAGGAGGCAAATCCCAATTCCCCTCATGTCAGGTGTAGAGCTGACCCTCAAATAAAATCAGTTACACTTCAGTATTAAATGCATTTGTATTTCAGAGTATGGCCCTTTAAATGCTGCACCTGACAGGAAACGCATCCAAGGAAATGTTGTCATGGGGGGAGAGGCAGAGTGACAAGAAAATGCTCCAGGTTTCCTTCCTGCCTCGGCTGTCAAAATGACAAGTTCCAAAGACAGAAAATTTGTGTTGGATACTGAGGAATATTAATACCAAAATGTAAGTTCAAGAAAAAGAGAGAAAAAATAAAAGCTATGTTCTAATCAAATGACATTTGAGAACAATTGGAAATGGTATTTGGAAATCACTTAGAGTCTGCCCAGCTCACCTGTCTCTGTTCTCTGACCGGAATGCCTCCCGCCAGCCCAGACAATGGGCATGAAGTTGTGCGGGCAGATTGTCACCTTCTGCATTCTGGCTGAGAGGCATCATGTGTACAAGTTTCATTTATCCCCTCGGCCTTTCCATAGTTGCCCAAACAACCATTCCCTAGGAAATTAGGTAAAAGCAACTTTGATGATAATGAAAAAAAACAACAATGTTTCATAAATAACTGCCCAAGATTGTGGTGACTCTATTCAGCTCTTCAAAGAGACAAGCATGCCCTTCAGTGAACACAATGAGACTTTTGCAAAATACTAATTTATGTGTCATAATCCAGTGACTGAGTTTAATGCACAGCTGTTCAGATTCTGGTCCAATTATATCAACTGCTCTTTGTAATGAAATAGAGCAGACAGCAGCCTAGCAGTTTTGGAATATGATATTTACACCTCCTGGAGAGCAATCAGCATCTGAATCCTGACTTTTATGTGGGACTAATCCTCTTTTTGGCCATTGCTTCCTCTGAGTATTTTAGAGCAGGCAAAGCAATAGTGTTAGCAGGACTCCTGGAAGTGAGTGTTGTGTCAATACATGCATTAAGCAGACCCAAGCTGCTCCATTCACATGTTTCAGCTTAAAGCAGCCTAGTCTACATACACCATATGTCACAGGTCTGAAATTACCCAAAATACGTGTATATAGGAATTGTCAGATTATTTCCTTTAAATCAAATACAATTTTACCTCCCAGTGGAATTTCAATTTTTATTGTTATTGGCAGAGACATGTAGTGTTCACAGTGATTGCATTTCCCTGACTCTTGAAGTTCGATTAGGCCATGTGACTATATCTGGCCATATTTGGCCAGTGAAGCACAAGAAAGAGTGACAAGCACCATTTCCGAGCTGAGGCAGTGTGAAGCCTCAGCTCCATCTTTCAACTCTCTTCCATGCTCAGCAAGCTTCAAAATCACATTTTCAAACAGTGTCACTCCATACAGAAGCAGTCCACCAGATCCACAACCAATTTTATGCAAGCAAAAATAAATCTTCAGTGAGTGAAGCCAGGGACATTTAAGAGTGAAATTATTACCATCACGTAGCCCAGTGTTACCTGAATAATTTTGTTCTCTAGCTTTACACAGGAATGGGAAAGACTTACACCATGACAGGAGAATAAGAGAGGGCCCTTTCAATATCACTCTGTCATGGTGGCCACATATTTACTCATTGTCCAAGCTCTAATGGCGCATTTAAAGCAGGTGCCTTATTTGATTCTACACCATACTTAGGCGTCAGAAGTTTGGCTCTTGCCACGGGGAGCAAGAGACAAAAAAAGGCTTACACATCACCTCAGCCTAGGGTTGTGAGTAATGAGGCAGAGCTGAGGCAGTGCCACTCCACACACCGTTCACCCAGTAGGCTGTGTTGGGCCAGAGACATTCTGTGGCAGGTTATACGGAAGTGTAGTTGCTGCCTTGAGGATCCAGGGCTATCTCAGCCAGCTCATTCCCAGCACAGACTGAAGTAGTAGCAGAGCATCCTCAAGAACAACAAGCTTTTCTCCTTCTACCCACACAGAACACCAGGACCAAGAATCTGAAGAATGGATGACAGGAACTGGAAGGAAATGCAGCAAAATAAAAGCCTTACACCAAACTGAGGTATAAGTTTAACGTATTCCTTAACAAAATCCCAACAATATATTGTGAAAACATAGAGAATCCTATTCTAAAATTTATATGGAAAAGCACAGACTCTATAATAACTACAACATTCTTGAAAAAGAACTTTAGTAGAAGAATAACTCAGTAATCAAGAGGGTACTGTTGTTGGTGGAATAGGCAGGAGTTCAATGGGACAGAATAAAGAATCTACAAATAACCACTAATAATCCCACTTGATTTTTAACAAAGGTGCAAACGCAATTTCGTGGAGAAAAGATACCCCTTTCCATAATTGGTGCTGGTGCTACTGGACGTACTGGATATGTTTGCAAACAACGTATCTGACAAAAGACCAATTTCTAGAATATATAAAGCAATCTCAAAATTAAAAAATATATAACGTAATTAGTATATGGGCAAAATATGTGGATGAACATTTCACTGAAGAGGATATACAGATGACAAATAAGTACATGAAATTATGTTCAACATCATTAGCCATTAGGAAAATGCAAATTAAAACCATAGTGAGATATCACTACACACCTATCAGATGGCTGAAATAAAAATGCTGGCCAAATGCTGGTAAGGATGTGTAGATACTGGATCATGAATACTGGAGATGCTGGTGGGGATGTAAAATTGGACAGTTACTCTGGAAAATAGTTTGGGAATTTCTTAAACAGCACACTTGCAGCTATCATAAACTTTAGCAATTGCACTCCTGCATATTTATCCAAAATAAATGAAGTCTTATGGTCATGCGAGAAGATGTATATAAATGTTTATAGCAGTTGTGTTTACAATAACCAAAGTAAAACAGTCCAGATGTCCTTTGTGGGGTGAACAGTTGAACAGACTTTGGTCCATCCATACCATGGATTACTACTCAGCAATTGAAAGGACAAAACTATTGATACACACAACCAACGACCTGGATGACCTCAAGGGAATGATGCTGAGTGATAAAAGCCAATCTCAAATGCTAACATATTATGATTCCATTTATATAACATTCTCAGAATAAAATTATAGAGATGGAGAATAAATTAGTGGTTGCCAGGAGTTAGAGCTGGGGAGAGAGATGAATGTGGCTATAGAGAGACAGAGAAGATTCCTGTTGTGATGAGAAAGTTCTGAATATTGTGGTAGTGGTTACACCCACCCACATTTGTGGTAAAATTGTGTAGAACATACATATGCACACACAAATGAATTAATGCAAAGCTGATGAAAGCTGAATAAGGTTTGTGGCCTCTAACGTTGATTTGATATTGTATGTGGTTATGTAAGATATTACTATTGGTAGAAACTGGATACAGAGCACACAGAGCCTTCCTGTACATTCTTTTCAGCTTCCTGTGACTCTATAATTACTTCAAAATAAATGTTAAATACAAATCCTCTGGTTGTAGACCCATGTGGACTGCTTGTTGGGCAGACTGCAGCAGGCTGCCCACCAGCATGAGGCTGCCCTCTCTTTGTTCCCTAATTCTCTGGTGAGGACTCCAGATAGGGAGAGGGTGTGGGTCTTGGCTGATTGACACCTGGTTAAGTAGGGGCTCTTAGGTCTTAGACTTGACTGAGTGCAGAATTCATTCATGTTTTTACCATTTGTTCATTCATTAAACAATCAATCATCAAGTGTCAGGTCTGTGCTAAGTGTCAGGTCAGGCACTAAAACTTGTAGCCTGCCTGCAAGAGGGGCTCCAAATGTTCCTTTATTGTCATAGTGTGACATGGTGGAGACTGACAGGTGAATAACCGTCAGTGCAGGGCACCGTGGGATGCCATGCAGGGCCAACAACCTCACTAATGAGTTCAAAAGCTGAGACCCAAAACAACAAAATTAAGTCAAGAGCAGGTAGACTGTTCGAAGGGGAGTGTTTCAGGTGGAGAAGAGACAGTGCTCCAGGGTCATACCAAGGGACTGTGACGCAATCATGGACATGGAGGAGGTCCCTGGGAGCTGTGATTCGGGAAGAGGCTGTAAGGCCAGAGTCTCAAGCAGGAGGTGGACTGCAGCTCTGGGCAGAGGTGGCCATCCTGAGGACACTGCCTCCAGGAGAGCCAAACAGGAGCCGTTCAAGGCCAGCCAAGTAGGATCACCGACCAGAAGGAAGCTAGATGTAGAGGGAGACTGGCTTCAGATGCAGCAGGATGGGGCTGAGGAGAGAGAGAATTCAAAGGGAAGGGTGGGAAGCAGGGCCTGAAACAGCTCCATGGGCCAGAAGTTGAGAACTACAGTAACTCTTCACAGTGTTTAGTCAGAGGCTGGGCACAGCCAGAGGAGGTCAGCAGGCAGCTGGCAAGCAGACATCAGCACCAACATCCTGGCCTACAGTTTAAAACAGGCTTTGCATATCTCACTAATTAGTGCTTTTGATTAATTAGCAGCACTACAGTTTGGTTCTTGGAGCCTCTAATTTTGAAATTACATGACTTGGCTTCAAGTCCTGCCTTTGCCAGTTACAAAAAAAGGGCAAACTACTTAATTTCTCAGATTGTCAATGTCATGCAGGGTGTCATGTGGGATCCCTGGTCCTGCTCCCCACATAAGAATGCAGGACATGGTAAGGCCAAAAAAGAACACTCACGGAGCCACAGATAGGGGAGTCATACCACTATAGTCTCACTGGCAGCTGGGTTGGAGACACAGGAAGCAGGACCCACATGATCCACAATCCACACTCTGCCGTGCTAACTGCAACCTGTGCTTGCCAGCCACCCTCTTCTTGCTAGCCCCCATTTTCTGCTAACGTAGCTATGGCAGTTATATTAGTGGCCAATGGCTCACTGGTTACAGCTGACAGCCAACTAGCCACAGCTGATGGCCATTTACTACCTGCGCCAGCACCTTTCCATGTGAGGCCGAGAGCCTGGAAACTGCACTCCTGGCTCTGTCCCCACAGTCAGTTTTCTTGCTCATACAGTAAACATAATATTAACCTATGTCATAATATTGTTGTGGGGGCAGAGCCCCAGAAAGTAGTTTACAGGCTCTCGGCCTCACGTGGAGGAGTGCTGGCTCGGGTGGTGGATGGCCGTCAGCTGTGGCTGATTGGCCGTCAGCTGTAGCCAGTTAGCCAATTAGCCGCTAATATAACTGCTGCGGCTACGGAGGAGAGTGGAGGAGAGTGAAAGAGAGTCGTCGGTGGGTTGCAGACAAAAGGGACAGCAGGCCGCACGTCCAGTGAACCCAGCCTCCAGTGAGACCGTAGTGGTATGACTCCCCTACCTATGGCTCCGTGGGTGTTCCTTTTTGGCCTCACCATATCCTGCGTTCTTGTGTGGGGAGCGGGAGCAGAGACCCCGCAGGCTTCCCCGCACGACAATTGTTTTGAAGATTACGTAAGATCATAAGTAAAGGGCTTTTCAGAGTGCCAGGCATAGAGTAAGTAACACAAGTATTACTACAATTACCACTGGTCTATTATTATTTTTAATTGTTATCATTTGACTTGATAATCCTCCAATGTCTTCCTCTTTGTTTCTATAGCAACCCTCTTTGGAGAGGCAAGCTTTCTCAGGTCAGGACACTAATCCTGCCCATCCTCCTAGATAGATCAGGTACCCGGAGAGCCAACTTCAGTGCAGACACACAGTAGAGAACTTTCCAAGCTCTCTAGTGTAGGGTCAGGGCAGCCAGCTCTATGTTTCTAATGTAAGCTATTCTTCCTTCAGCCTTTTTATGGGCCTGGGTGCAGTTCAAGTCCTTCATCCTCCTTTCCTCCTGTAGTCTTTAGTTTACTCTTTGGAAGTGAGATACTATAAAGATACGTTCCCCCAGAGTGCACTAAATCAGGAAAGCAAGGAAAGGCATTTCATAGCACTGAAGAATATCCTTTGATTTTTTTTCCAGAACCACATTTTTTCCCCCTCCAGTTTGCTTTGTCTCTTTGTTGAAGGATTTAAAAAAAAAATCCACACAAAAGGCCCCATGTATCTTTTGAAAGGTAAAATAGAACCAGCTGAGCCGAATCAACTTGCAGAGGTGCCATAAATACCTGCCTGGCTATAAAAACACAATCTCTCTGATATGACAAAGGAGAAGTGAGAGCTACAGTGGGAATACAGCCTCCAATCCCAGGATAAACACTTCTCAAACTTGCCGTGTGCTCATGCCTGTCAGAGCTTAGTGGCTGGGCTGAGGATTAGGGAGAGAACCTTAAATGAGGATTCCCAGAAGGCCCACACCTTGGTTCATGTGCTGCCTTAGGACTGGAGCGTCCCAGCATACGTGATGGAGAGACATGGACAGCCTGTGGAAGGCAGGCAGCCTAGCATAGAGTGTCGAGATGACGTTGTCATGGGAGGTTATCCCTTTCCTGATTTAAAAACAAAGATCTTAACTATGTGTCTAGTCCCATCTCCACTGATTTTGGCCAACTGATTGCAGTTGGCTAAACTGATTCACAAGCCCCTGTTTTTGCCTTAAAGCTTTCATCCCTCAGTGTCTGCATATACATAGGCCTTCCCTTCCTTTGGAACGCTCACAGTTGAGCACTCTGGTTCCTCAGACATCAGTAGATAACCGATGAAAAACATCAGGTACATCATAACTTCCCAATGAAAGTCAACACCCTCCCACCCCTCCGGAGCAGACTTCTGCCCTCTTCTACCCTGTAAGACACAACTTTCTTGATTTTCCTTCAACTTCTATTTCCTCTTCTGCTCTGTCTTTTTAAAAAGTATATATACATGGTCATTATGTATTATTGATATTGAGCCATTGAGGAATGTCAGAACAGTGCAAAGATTGGATAGAAGCTAGTCTAGTGGCTTGGATTCCCTAAAAGAGGCAGACCTACCTGAAACAAACCTGAAGAGACTTGGCTTTTTCAGGTGCACAGCCGATGTAAAATGTCCCTGCCTATATCCTTTGTCCCTGTTGTGAGCCACTGCACAGCCTAGCCATATATGTTGTCAATCCTTATCAGAGAAAAGAGATGCATTTTTCTCTTGGGCTCTAAGGGTCCCATTTAGGCTCAAACTGATTCTTTCGTTCCATTGATGATCTGGTCACCTTGCATGGACTCGCATGCAACCTGTCACTCAGGATGCTTTGAGATTCATCCTATAAAATACTCCAGCTTGCAATCCCAGGGGAAGAGACTCCTCTAGATCCTTGCCTTCATCCTGGCTATGTCACTTGTCAGCTATGTCACCCTGGAACATCAAAGCAGCTGTTATCACAACATTGATTGGCACCAATGCAACACAGGAGCATGCTGACATACCCAGAGACAAGACAGGAAACAGATCATAGGTAACTTCCTGCATCCTGAATGGCTTCTCTTCTTTCTTGGCCCTTGGAATCAATGCTATTTTCTTAGTTTCAGAAACTGGTCTATGAAGTCAAAACATTAACCATGTCTGGATGGGAGCTGTGTGTGTGTGTGTGTGTGTGTGTGTGAATACAGGGTCCTGAGTCATCTTTTCATTCCTTTACTGAAAAAAATACTCCCATAGACACTTTCATTTTAAGTGGTTCACTATTAAACAACACTAGTAGAAGAAATAGCAAAAATAACAAGCCTGGGGAAGGGACACAGGCTCCTAATCTCCTCCCAAGATCACTCTGGAGCTGTCCTCACTTTCACTCTGCTCTCATTCCTAACATCAGGGTTCATCAAACCTCACTCCCACCCTTGTTGATTGCTGTCTGCTCCGTAGGTCACAGTGGCACCAGGAACTCAGAAGATCAAACAACAGAAGGCACAGCTTGCCTTGAGGGCTCATATATAGTTTGGAGGCCCTAGTTGCCAGGCACTGTCCATTTCTCTGGGCCTGAGTGGCTCTTCCAAGCTCTTACCTCTCAGGAGTCTCCTCATATCCTTCATGGCATCCCACTCTGTCCAAGAGGCAGTGGTTCCCCAGTCATGCAACACATCAGAGAATCTGGACAGAAAGCAGGATTTAGAAGCAGGTGTAAGAATCTGGCCAGAAAACAGCAGGAGGATGGTTTCCATAAAGGAGTTGGATTTAGAGCTACAGAAGGGAGAGTGCTTAGAGCTTTATTATCCTTTCAACAATGTGTAGCCCTGGAGGGATACAGTGCGGAGAGAGTCAGCTGAGTCCAGACTCCAGATCAGGGCGAATGATGCAAGTCTTTTTCCACCATGGTCACAGCAAGAATGGCCCTTCTTGTGCACAATGAAACATTCTCTGTTGTGTCAGAGTTCTCTTATCTCACCAGTCAGTACCTCAGGCTTCTTATCTATAAAATGGACAAAATAATCTGTGTTCATATTGTTGGCCCATCCTTCATAGCCCAGGATTGGGCTGTGATCAATTGCTTCAGCCCCATAGATAGGGTTACCAAGCACAGCATAGAAATAAGGGTGTCAAAGAGTTGCATCAGAACATAATGACAGTGTAATAGTAATAATCTTGTCCAAAATATTAATGATAGTATCTATAAAGATATGATAGCTATTACTTTTGAGAGCTTACGATATATGCCAGCCATGGGTGCTTGTGCTTTATATGCACTATCTCATTTTGTCCTTATAACAACCTGATGCGGGGTATATAATATTACTTTAATCATTTTACAGACGAGAAAGCTGATAGGTTCAATGAGTGGGCACAATGAAAAGCAGCTATTAATATTACCATCATCATTGCCATCATCATTTTCATCATCATCACCATTATGTTCTCCTTCACCTTCTTCTTTCTTCTCCTTCCCTTCCCATCCTTCCATTCTTCTTATTTCTTTTTTTTTCACAGTGTACTCTGAAAATATCCAAGTTAACTGAGACATTAAAGCCAAAGAAGTTTCTGATATCCTGCATGACACAATTAAGGCAATAATGGAATGAGAGTTGAAGGTGGTGGGTTTTAGCACCTAGAGAATCAGAGGGGAGACTTGTCAAGCTGGAAAGCATAAAGAGAATTTTTTGAGGTGAAGTCCCAGACAATAACCCTTTCCTCTTGACATGGCCTATGCAAAGGAGTAAACAAAGAAGCATAAGGTGGCTACAATAGTTATCTCTTTTGAACAACCTAATTTAGATGGTCCAATAGTTTTGAAATTCTTTGGAAAGTGTTAGTGGGAGTGAGAGGTGGGGTGCAGGAGTCAGTCCCACCTTGACCTCTACCTGCCTTGACCTAATGCAATTCATCTACACTATCTGCTTGTTTCTGTGGGCTTGACCTCTCGAGGTACATTTAGGGTGGAACCTGGCCATACCCTGAGAGGTCCTAACCCCCAGCCAAAGATTCTGTGGGACCACTGGAAGATATACAAACCTAGGAGTCAAGGATTCTCAGGTCTGCCACCTACGAGCAGTGTGACTTTGGGCAGATCATCTCAACCCCCTAATCTCCAGATTGAAACATAAGAAGAATGTTTTAAATTGGCAGAACAAATAAGTGGGACAGGTACCACTTTTACCACTCTCATTTCTAAGGCTATTGGCACTAATTGAGCATTGAATTTTTTTTCCTACTGAGCCCTGCCCAGGCCTTAGGAGTCCTCCTCAATACAGTCATCCACCAGCAGCTGAGTGAAGTTGGCAAAGAAGGAAAACTTTTCTGTCATGCAGGTCTTCTGTAGTTATCCCAATTTATTAGTCCCAGAATTACTATGAATGTGGCATTTTCTGTTCTTCTGTTCACTGGTTTCCAGGGGGAAGAATCCTGCAAAGTCCCACAGGGCTGAGGGGACAGCACATAAACACAGCTGAACCCAACACTCAGGGCAGAGACCTCGGGGGCAAAACTGAGGGAAGAAGGCTGAAAACGGTGGTTTAAGCCCTCACTGTCAAACAGAGAATGGAAGCCTTAGGCACTGAGACTAGCCGCCCCCTCTCTACCCTCCCAGAGCTCATCCCACTCTCACCTGCCCAGTGCTAGAAGTGGAACAGTAGCAGTGTCAGATCAAAAGAACAGAATATTTGCAGTTCTAAGAACTGTGGTCCACAGACACAGATTCACAGCCCAACTAGTTCCTGCAGAGGGGAGGGAGCTGTTGAAGCAGGACTGGCTGTGGTAGTGTTCGCTGCCATTGCTCTGAATCTGGTGCAGGAAGAGCTTTGGAACTTCACAAGCTCTCCACATCCCCCCACGGAGGCGGCGCCCTAAGACCCAGGTGAACTCTTCACAAAGGAGAGACCGCCTTTTAGGGAATCCCCTATTGTGTGAGAAGCCGGAATTGTGCAGAGAAAATATAACACTACAGTGTGAGAGAGAATAAAAGGTTGCAGTTGGAGAGAAAATAAAATATTCTACCATCATCTACTGGAAAACAAAAGAAAGACCTCTTTCTATCAACCTGCGGCAGAGCCTACTCCTGTAGATGTCTAGGAAGAAAAATAGTAAATCATTAATTGCCATGAATAACCAAGGTAACAGAAAAGCTCAGGAAGGAAATGAAAAATATCCAGAAAGTGAACTTAAAGACATGGAAATATGTGACTTAAATTACAGAGAACTCAAGATTGCAGTTCTTAAATAACTCAACAAGATGCAAGAAAACAGACAGGCAATTTAAAGAACTCAGAAACACAATCAAAGAACAAAATGAATATTTTACCAAAGAGATTGAAATTTTTAAAAACAACCAAATAGAATTTCTGGAGATTAAGAACTCAATAAAATAAAATAAAAAAATGAAGAATGAAATAGCCAGCTTAGGTAGTAGAGTTGACCAGATGGAGGAAAGAATCAGAGACCTCGAAGATAGAAATCTGGAAATGACATGGATGGAAGAAGAAAAAGACTTGAGACAAACGAAATTAAAGAACTCTACAAGAATTTTCTGACTCCATTATAAACAGCAATATAAGAATAATGGGCATACCAGAAGGAGAAGAAAGAAAGAAGGGAACAGAGAGTATATTCAAACAAATAGTCGATGAGAACACCCCAAACTTGTGGAAAGAACTGGATCCTTGAATCCAAGAAGCAAATAGAACATGTGATTACCTTAACCCCAACAGGCCTTCTCCAAAACACGTTGTATTGAAGCTGTCTAAAATCAACGACAAAGAAAGAATCCTCAAGGCAGCCAGGGAAAAGAAGATGGTAACTTACAAAGAAAAGCCCATTAGATTATCATCAGATATTTCAGCAGAAACTCTACAAGCCAGGAGGGAGTGGAAACAAATATTCAAAATATTGAAAGAGAGAAATTATGAGCCAAGGATAATATAGCCAACAAAGATATCATTTAGATATGAAGGAGGAATAAAGACCTTTCCAGACATACAGAAGCTGAGGGAATTTTCTAATACACGACCTGCACTACAAGAAATACTAAAGGAGGCTATTCGACCACCATCAACAGGGACAATTTGTGGCAACCACAACTCAAAAAGGGGGAGAGTAAAGGCCTGAACCGGAATATGGGAATGGAGAAAGTAAGCATGCTGAAGAAAATGGAATACTCTAAATATGAAACTTTCTTTTACATAAACTTAATGGTAATGACTCAAAAAAAAAATCGAGAACTGAAATATATAATGTAATAAAAGAAGAAACAGAGGGAAAAATCATAGAACACTACCACACAGAAATAATAGACAACAAGAAAAAGGCAAAGAAACAATGGAGATACAGTCTTACCAGAACACCAAAGATAGAATGACAGGAAATCCTCACATATCAATAATCACCCTAAATGTAAATGCACTGAGCTCAGCAATGAAAAGGCACAGAGTAGCAGATTGGATCAAACTCTAAACCCAACCACATGCTGTCTCCAAGAGACACATCTCAGCTACAAGGACAAGCATAGACTCAAAGTGAAAGGGTGGAAATTGACACTCCAAGCAAATGGTATCCAGGGAAAACCAGGTGTAGCCATACTGATATCAGATGAAACAGACTTCAGGGTGAAAAAGGTAACAAGAGACAAAGATGGACATTTCATAATGGTAAAGGGGACTATACAACAAGAAGACATAACAGTCATCAATATTTATGCCCCCAATCAGGGAGCACCAAAATATACCAAGCGACTACTAACAGAACTAAAGGGAGAAATTGCCAAATCACAATTTTAAATACATCATTGACAACTATGGGTAGATTATCTAAACACAAAATAAATAATGGAATAGCAGCCCTAAATGACACATTAGATGAAATGGACATAATTGACATTTACAGAGCACATCACCCTAGAACATAAGACTATACATTTTTTTCTAGCGTACATGGAACATTCTCAAGCATAGACCATATATTGGAACATAAAACTGGCCTCAGCAAATTTAAGAATATTGAAATCATACCAGGCATATTCTCTGATCACAAGGTTTTGAAATTGGATATCAACTACAAAAAGAAAGCAGGAAAAACCACAAATATGTGGAGATTAAACAACATACTTTTAATGAATGACCAGGTTGAAGAAGAAATAAGAGGAGAGAACAAAATATACATAGAAACAAATGAGAATGAAAATGCATCCTACCAAAATTATCGGGATGCAGTGAAAGCAGTTTTAAGAGGGAAATTTATCTCATTACAGGCCTATCTCAAGAAACAAGAAAAATCCCAAATAAATAACCTCATGTTACACCTTAAAGAACAAATGAAACCAAAGGTCAGCAGAAGAAAGGGAATAATAAAAACCAGAGCAGAACTAAATGAAATAGACAACAAAAAGACGATAGAAAAAATTAATGTGACAAAGAGCTGGTTCTTTGAAAAGATTAACAAAATTGACAAACCCTTGGCTAGACTCACTAAGATAAAAAGAGAGAAGACACTAATTAACAAAATCAGAAATGAAAAAGGGGAAGTTATCACGGACACCACAGAAATACAAAGGATCATCCAAGAATACTATGAAGGACTATATGCCACCAAATTCAATAACCTAGAAGAAATGGACAAGTTCTTAGAAACATATAGCCTTCCTAGACTGAACCATGAAGAACTGGAAAATCTAAACAGACCGATCACCAGTAACGAAATTGAATCAGTCATCCAAAACCTTCCCAAAAGCAAAAGTCCGGGACCAGATGGCTTCACTAGTGAATTCTACCAAACCTTCAAAGAGGATCTAATACCAATCCTGCTCAAACTCTTCCAAAAAATTGAAGAAGAGACAGTACTCCCTAACTCATTTTATGAGGCCAACATTACCCTGATACCAAAACCTGGTAAGGACAACACAAAAAAAGAGAACTACAGACCAATATCTATGATGAATATAGATGCAAAAATCCTAAACAAAATTCTAGCAAATTGAATGTACAATGCATTAAAAAGATTTTTCATTACATCAAGTAGTTTCATTCCAGGGGCACAAGGATGGTTCAACATACTCAAATACATCAATGTGATACATCACATAAAATAAAGGACAAAAATCATATGATTATATCAATTGATGCAGAAAAAGCATTTGACAAGATACAACATCCATTTATGATTAAAACACTTAATAAAATAGGTATAGAAGGAAAATACCTTAACATAATAAAGGCCATATATGACAAGCCCTCAGCTAATCTCATAATTAATGGTGAAAAACTGAAGCCCTTTGCTCTACATTCAGGAACACGACAGGGCTGTCCCCTATCACCTCTGCTTTTCAACATAGTGTTGGAAGTCCTTGCCAGAGCAATCAGGCAAGAGAAAGAAATAAAAGGCATCCAAATTGGGAATGAAGAAGTTAAATTGTCACTCTTTGCAGATGACATGATGCTATATATAAAAAACCCTAAAGACTCCACCAAAAAGCTATTAGAAACAATCAATGAATACAGTAATGTGGCCAACTACAAAATCAACGTACAAAAGTCCAATGCATTCCTATATACTAAAAATGAAATCTTAGAAAAAGAAATACAAAAAAACAATTCCTTTTGCAATTGCAGCAAAAGAATAAAATACTGAGGAATAAACTTAACCAAGGATGTGAAGGACCTATATGCTGAAAATTATGAGACATTTTTGAAAGAAATTGAAGACACAAAGAAATGGAAAGACATTCCATGCTCATGGATTGGAAGAATCAACATAGTTAAAATGTCCATATTACCCAAAGCAATATACAGATTCAATGCAATCCCCATCAAAATCCCAATGGCATTTTTTAAAGAAATAGAACACAACATCATCAGATTTGTATGGAACCAGAAAAGATCCCGAATAGCCAAAGCAATCTTAAGAAAAAAGAACAATATTGGAGGTATCACAGTCCCTGACTTTAGCTTGTACTACAGGGCTACAATAATTAAAATAGCATGGTATTGGCAGAAAAACAGACACATAGACCAATGGAATAGAATTGAGAACCCAGAAATAAAACCACATAAATATGGACAGATAATTTTTGACAAAGAAGCTAAAAACATACAATGGAGGAAAGACAGCCTCTTCAATAAATGGTGCTGGGAGAATTGGATAGTCACGTGCAAAATAATGAAACTGGACTGTTATCTGTCTCCATGTACCACAATTAATTCAAAATGGATCAAAGACTTAAGCATAAGACCTGAAACAATAAACTGCATAGAAGAAAACTTAGGCACTAAACTTATGGACCTTTGGTTCAAAGAGCATTTTATGAATTTGACTCCAAAGGCAATGGAAGTAAAAGCTAAAATAAACGAATGGGACTATATGAAACTTAAAAGCTTCTGCACAGCAAAAGAAACCATCGACAAAATAAATAGGCAACCAATTGAATGGGAGAAGATTTTTGCAAACAGTGCCTCTGATAAGGGGCTAATATCCAAAATATACAAGGAACTCATGAAACTCAACAACAAAAAACAAATAACCCAATTGAAAAATGGGCAGACGACCCAAAGAGACATTTCTCCAAAGAGGACATACAAATGGCAAATAGACATATGGAAAAATGCTCAACATCACTAATCATCAGAGAAATGCAAATAAAAACCACAATGAGATATCACCTCACCCCAGTCAGAATGGCTATCATCAAGACAAATAGTATTAAGTGTTGGACAGGCTGTGGAGAAAAAGGAACCCTCATATATTGTTGGTGCGAATGTAGACTGGTGCAGCAGGTATGGAAGGCAGTATGGAGGTTCCTCAAATAATTACGAATAGAATTACCATATGACCCAGCAATCCCTCTCCTGGGTATCTACCCAAAAGATATGAAAACATTTATCCATAAAGACACGTGTGCTCCAATGTTCATTGCAGCTTTGTTTACGGTGGCCAAGACATGGAAACAACCAAAATGTCCTTCGATAGATGAATGGATAAAGAAGTTGTGGTACATATACACAATGGATTACTATTCGGCAGTAAGAAAAGATGATATTGGAACATTTGTGACAACATGGATGGATCTTGAGAGTATGATGCTAAGCAAAATAAGTGAGACAGAAAAAGCAGAGACCTATATGATTTCACTGATATGCGGTATATAAACCAAAAACAACAAAAGAACAAGACAAACAAATGAGAAACAAAAACTCATAGACACAGATAATAGGTTAGTGGTTACAAGAGGGTACGGGGCGTGGGGGTGGGAGATAAGGGTAAGGGGGATCAAATATATGGTGATTGAAGGAGAACTGACTCTGGGTGGTGAACACACAATGGGATTTATAGATGATGTAATACAGAATTGTACACCTGAAATCTATTTAATTTTGCTAACATTTGTCACCCCAATAAATTTAATAAAAAAAAATCAAATAAATAATCTAAGTTGCCACCTTAAGTAAATAAATAAAAAAGGAAACAAATTAAACCCAGAGCAAGCATAAGAAAGGGACTAATAAAGATTGGAGCATAAATAAATGAAATAGAGAATTAAAAAAATAGAGAAAATAAGCAGAACAAAAAGTTGTTTTTTTGAAAAATCCAACAAAATTGACTATTTTAGCTAAATTGACCAAGAAAAAAGATAAAAAGACTTAGATTACTAAAATCATGACTAAATGATTTTAGGCATTACTAAGAACCTTATAGATATGAAATTGTTGATTAGAGAACACTAAGAACAATTACATGTCAACAAATTGAATAATACGATGAAATGGAAAGAATCCCATCTTTAAATCCAGGACACTGACAAATCCTGATGTGGAAATGCCAGCACTACCATATAAGTCAGACTTGGGCTTACTGTGGCTCCTGGAGTTCTTGAGTAGCGCTGCTCCTAGGCTCCTCTTATTATGCCTAAGTCTCCCCTTTAACACCTAACACCTTGCCGTGTTCTTGCCCATTCCCCAAAGGGATGGTCCCAGGCCTCTAAACTGCAGACCCTCCTTGATGCTGGCAATAGACATTTTTGTGTGTGTGTGCTCTGTCTGCCTTTTTGGGGCAGCTTCTTCTTGTGAGACTTCCTTAACGCTGTCAGCCTGGGCATGCTCTTACTGGATGTCATCCCTATGCTGGGTTCCAAGATTTCTGCCTATTTCTGACAGACAAAGCTGCACTTAGTGCCTACCCACCCAATGGATGTCTGGTTAGAGCCTCACTACCACTGTGCGCTTTCTGAGCCTCTTATTCCACTGTCACTCCATGTTTTCCATTTAAAGAAGTCCCTTCAACATTTCTTGTAATACGGGTTTAGTGGTGATGAACTCCTTTAGCTTTTTCTTGTCTGGTAAACTCTCCCTCCTTCAACTACAAATGAAGCCTTGCTGGGTAGAGTAAACTTAGTTGTAGTTTTTCTTTACCTTTTACCACTTTGAATATTTTGTGCCAATCCCTTCCGGCTTGCAAAGTTTCTGTTGAAAAAAATCAGCTGATAGGCTTATTGGATCTCCCTTGTACATAACTGACTGCTTTTCTCTTGCTACTTTTAAGATTCTCTGTTTGTCTTTAACTTTTGACATTTTAATTATGATGTGTCTAATGTGGGCCTCTTTGGGTTCATCTTATTTGGGACTCTGTCCTTCGTGCACTTGTATATCTATTTCCTTCACCAGGTTAGAAAAGTTTTCAGTGATTATTTCTTCAAATGTTCTTTCAATCCCTTGCTGTCTTTCTTCTCCTTCTGGTACCCTATTACGTAGATGTTGGTACACTTGATGTTGTCCACGATGCCCCATAAACTATCTTCATTTAAATTTTTTTTTCTTTTTGCTGCTCTAATGGAGTGTTTTCTGTTATCTTGTCTTCCAGATCATTGATTAGTTTCTCTGCTTCGTCTAATCTTCTGTTGAGTCCCTGTAGTGTAGTCTTCATTTCAGTTATTGTATTCTCCAATTCTGATTCGCTCTTTTCACGTTTTCTACCTCCTTTATTATGTTTTCTATGTCTTTGTTGGAGGGCTCACTGAGTTCTTCTTTCTACTCCCAAGTTTGTTGAGCATTTTTACAACCAGTATTTTAAGCTCTGTATCTGGTAGGTTGCTTGCTTGTCTCCATTTCATTGATATATGTATATATCGTAAGGCCCTTTCCAGGTGGTCTGGACCCCGCTGCCTCTCCACGCACCACCTCCTCCCTCTCTCTGAACACACTTGGTCCATAGTAAACCCCACCCGTACTCTGTGATTCCTTGATAAAATATATATATAATATATATATATGTTATATATTTATAAGATATATATATATATTTTCTTTTTTTTCCTGGAGTTTTGTCTTATGCTTTCATTTTGGATGTGTTTATTTTTCTCCTCATTTTTCTCCTCTTTGTGCTTGTTTCTATGCATTAAGTTGATCTGTTACATTTCCCAGTCTTGACAGGTGGGCTCATGTAAAAGGTGTCGTATAGAGCTCAGAGGAGGAGTCTCCCTGGTCCCCTGAGCCAGATGTTCCAGGGATGCCCCCTGTATAAGTTGTGTGTGCCATTCTCTTGTAGTTGGCCTGTATTACTACTATCACATCAGTGGGTGGGGTTGAGCTTTATGACTATAGTGGATGAATTGCTCTGTAGGGGCTGACCCCTCAGAGTGGGAGTTGCTTTGGCTGGTCTCTGGTACCAACCAAATCCACCCTTTGGATTTGTCAGTTGTGGAACTGGTTGGGTGGTGCTCTGGTGCCATCTGAAGTCAGCCACTGGATGTATAGGGTCTGGAGCCTCTTGGGAAGTGTTCTGGTGCAGGTCAAGATCAGTCACCACTTGTGCCAGGCTTGGGGCTGCTTTGTAGGGGCTACTGAGTGATCTGTGATTTGTTGCGACTTGTGCTGGGCTTTGAGGTGTTTGGGAGAGGCTACACTGTGAACTGAGGCCAGCTGTTTCTTGTGCTGGACTTGGAATACTTTGATTGGCACTACAATGTGAGCTAAAGGCAGTTGTCACTGTGTTGGGCTTTGTGGCAGCTTTGTTGAAGCTACATTATAGGCCACGACTGGCTGCCACTTATGCCAGGTTTGGGGCCACCTAATGGGAGTTATAATGCAATTTGTGACTGGTTGCCATCTGTGCTGGGCTTGGAGCTGCTTGGCAGGAGCTATAATGCTTGCCAAGGCCTGCTACCACTTGTGTGATTTGAAGGCCTGTGAGAAAGTCTGCAGCAAAAGTCTGGGGCAGTTACCACTCACGTGAGGTTTGTGATCCTTTGAGTGAATCTGTAGCATGAGCCAATGCAGGTCACACCTGTGGATGAGCCTCTGCAACAGGCTCAGGCTGGGTGAACGATGTGGCTGGGGCCAGCCCCCAGGGAATCACCGGGCAGTGTGAACAGTGTTAGCCAGCTCATGGAGAGCACAGACTTGGTGCTCACCTGCACCGGGCTTGCTGGGTGGGAGGACAGTTCGACAGAGGAACAATGGCACCTGCCAGAGTTTCTTTCCCTGGAGAGAGTTGTCCTGAACCCTGCTCCTCTGGCCCTCCACCTGAAGTTAGTCAGTTTAGTGCCTCCTCTTATGTCCCTGGCACATTTTGTACTGCTGCCCCTGTACTGGGGCTTAGAGTGAGTGTGTTGGTAAATGAGTGAATCTGTGTACAGACCCTTTAAGAGTAGCACCTCAGTCTCTAGAGCCTTTTGTCTTCCTCAGATGCAATTCCCACTTGTTTTCACAGCCATATATTATAAGGATTCCTCTTTCTGGCACTGAAGCCCTAGGCTGAGGAGCCCAGTTTGGCGCTGGGACCCCTCACTCCTCATGGGTAACCTCTGCAGTCAAGATATCCCTCTATTTCTTAGTTGCGACATCAATGGTGTGGGACCTGACTGGTCTGCATCTTCACCCCTTCTACCAATCTCTATGCAGCTTCTTCTTTATATCACTAGTTATAGGCATTCTGTAGCTTCTTCTTTATATCACTAGTTATAGGTTGTTCTCATGATGGTTGTTCTATAATTTAGTTATAATTTCAATGTTATTGTGGAAGGAGGTAATCTCAGAGTTTACCTACTCTAACATCTTGACCAGAAACCTGAATGCAGTAGTCTTAACTAGTGAAAGAGTGAAAGCTAATTTTCGTTCTCTTCCCATGGGACATTTAGTGAGGCTTTGTGTTCCAGCTTCTGGGGTCTTTTTCCTCAGTCAATATCAGAGCTTTTGCATTTGGAAATTCTGGGAACATGGGGCCATATTTACTCAAGAAAACAAACAGCTGCTGAGAATTGGATGCCTCCCCATCAGATGCTCCATATTGCTCCAGCCCAGTGGTTCAGTTAGATCTGTGTCAGCATTTTGATCATTGGCTGCTTATCCAGACCAACGTGTCTGAATAGCCTCAGGGGAAAAAGCAATGGAAAATTTTGTACTCAAAGAATAAAATATAGGCATGGCAAACCCTAGAAGTGGGCTGGATTTCAAAAGATGGAGAACAAAGGAACTGTGGGTTCAAAATAGCAGGGTCAGAAACTTATATGCCTGCATGCTGAGCCCCACAGCCTTGGGAGCTGTAGTGAAGGCGGTGGCTGCATTTGGCTTGGCTGATAATCAGTGAAAATGGACATACGTGGGAGGCCTAAAAATGGGCATCTCTGTTGTAGAGGGCATATCTATGAATGATTGACTATACATTAAATGTCCATCTTCAAATAATACCAAGGAAAGGAGAACATTCCTACCAATCAAATGACTAAGTATTCTCCTAGGTTTAATGTTTCATAGAAAATTATAGGAAAATTATATTTCTTGTGCTTAAGTGTCAGGGAGGAATTCTTGTGGTTTATAAGATAAAACCACAGTACCATTTCCATGGTTTTACCAAGGTGTGACACATGTATTCTTTCTTTTATTTTCAAATGTAGTTGGCATCCTTGCAATTTGTAATATCTGTCATCTTAATGGAAAAGGAATTGGATTCTGATGATGATCATGCAAATATGTAGAATTCTCCTTTTTATTCTTACTTTACAAGTGAGAATTCTGACACTCAGACAAATATAGTGACTTGCCCCAAATCAAACAGCTTGTAAATGCTGAGGTGTGAACTCAAATTCAAGCCTTTTCCCAACCTCATTAACTAATACAGAAAATAGTAAACTGTGTTGTTAAGCCTGAAGGCTTGGGTCCCAGAATGCCCTCTGATTTGCTCTGTGAGCCTGCGCCTTCATACCCCTTCTTCAATATTCCATCAGATATAGAAGGCAAAGTGCTCACTTGTTCACAATACATCCCTGGCAGGTAACAGCAAGTTTCAGTGGAGTTAAATCTTAGCTCTGTCACTTATTAGTTGTGTACTTTTGAGCAAGTTTTTTAAACACTTAAAGCTTCCATTTCCTCAGATATAAAATATTTTTAACAAGAACAATCTCAGAAATCTGTTGTACAGATTATAAACAATGATTTCATCATGGTGGGGGCACAGTAGACACTCACAGAAAGTAGTTGTTTTGCAACTTGAAGCCAGGAGTAAAAATTATTTTCTGATTTCATTTGTCAGGTGACTGAAGAGCTCAACCATTAAATGTAGTAAAAAAGGAGAAGCCTGTGGATGCATGCACAGTCCTGAGCCTCTCTTTGTCAGCCTGCAGAAGGGGATTCTAAGTGAACCTGAGGGCTGTTAACATTGACACATGTTAAGATATTTTCTGTGATGAGCAAGCCCATAAAAATGATGAAACCCTAAAAACTTTGTTTCACATGCAGTGGTTCATTATGAACAGAACATGATGACTTCATTTGAATGGGGGCTAATAGTGAACAGATGGGTTGGCAAGGCAAAGACCACAAAATGCTGTCTCCAAAAATGTTATGTTCTGTATACCCTGAATCATGGTCTCACTTTCTGATTCCTGTAAGTGCTAACTGAGACTAAAGAAGATGGCTGACAGGAAATGGATCATGGCCAAAGAAGGTGTTTATACTTCTGCAACACTGAGATATTGCCACTAGATGCCCCTAGTGGGATGAAAATGAGGTGTATGAAAAGGAAAAGGGGGCAGGACATAGCCCTTAAAACATCTAAGAAGCATATACATGGGTATGGGTTTTTTCAAATTGATTCTCATGCTGCTATAAGGACCCAACAAGGAAGAAGAAAGTGAACATTTACTGAACTAGTATCTGGACATTCATTATACTAGATTTTACACACACACACACACACACACACACACACACACAATATACACACTTTTTTATAACATCAACCACTTCCAAGATGATTATCATTTTATTTTTTGTTTGTTTGTTTGTTTTATATTTTTTATTTGGTTTGGTTTTGTTGGCACAAAAATTACATTGAATTTTTTGGTCAATCCCAGTGGTATGGAGTTTGGAGCACAATTTAGAAACTAGATAATCAGTAGAAATAGCAGAAGACAGTGCACTCTGAGATCCTACTAAATTTTCATAAAATTAATTATTACTCAATTGCATGTAAATTTATATATGACACAATTTTATGTTTAGGTTAATATGGGACAAAATAGAGACAACATAGTAGAAATTAAATATAGGAGATTCACTCAAGCTTAAATGTAAGGTATCAGCAGAAATTTGCCTTTCTCAATACAAAGGGCATAAAATTGGGGTGTTTAAGGAAGACCTCACTTACATTGATTTGCATTATTAAAACTGACAAAAATCCTAGAGTTGGAGAGCATTGGCCTCATATTATTAGGAAATTAAAGACCAAAAAAAAAAAAAAAAAAAAAAGAAAAAGCCGTAAGTAGGAAAATCAGCATTTGAATCCAATTCTTTTTAATTAGGAACAATCTGACTTATCAGGACCACAAAACTGCCTAACCTATTGGCCTGGGAACATGACCACATTGCACAAGACTTGACCACATGGGTATATTTTACTCCCATGGTAGAAGCCACTGATCCTGACTTAGTCTACCTCTTAAGCTGCTTTCTACTTTTTTTAAAATTTATTTTTTAAATTTATTGGGGTGACAATTGTTAGTAAAATTACATACCTTTCAGGTGTAAAATTCTGTATTACATCATCCATAAATCCCACTGTGTGTTCACCACCCAGAGTCAGTTCTCCTTCCATCACCATATATTTGATCCCCCTTACCCTCATCTCCCACCCCCCTCCCCCCTTACCCTCTGGTAACCACTAAACTATTGTCTGTGTCTATGAGTTTCTGTTTCTCATTTGTTTGTCTTGTTCTTTTGTTGTTTTTGGTTTATATACCACATATCAGTGAAATCATACGGTTCTCTGCTTTTTCCGTCTGACTTGTTTTGCTTAGCTTTATACTCTCAAGATCCATCCATGTTGTCACAAATGTTCCTATATCATCTTTTCTTACCGCCAAATAGTATTCCATTGTGTATATATACCACAACTTCTTTATCCATTCATCTATCGAAGGACATTTTGGTTGTTTCCATGTCTTGGCCACCGTAAATAAAGCTGCAATGAACATTGGAGCACACATGTCTTTATGTATAAATGTTTTCAGATTTTTTGGGTAGATACCCAGGAGAGGGATTGCTGGGTCATATGGTAATTCTATTCGTAATTTTTTGAGGAACCTCCACACTGCCTTCCATAACGGCTGCACCAGTCTGCATTCCCACCAACAGTGTATGAGGGTTCCTTTTTCTCCACAGCCTCTCCAACACTTGTTACTATTTGTCTTGTTGATGATAGCCATTCTGACTGGGGTGAGGTGATATCTCATTCTGGTTTTGATTTGCATTTCTCTGATGATTAGTGATGTTGAGCACTTTTTTCATATGTCTATTTGCCATTTGTATGTCCTCTTTGGAGAAATGTCTCTTCAAGTCCTCTGCCCATTTTTCAATTGGGTTGTTTGTTTTTTTGTTGTTGAGTTGCATGAGTTCCTTGTATATTTTGGATATTAGTCCCTTATTGGAGGAAATGTTTGCAAAAATCTTCTCCCATTCAGTTGGTGGCCTCTTTATTTTGTCAATGGTTTCTTTTGCTGTGCAGAAGCTTTTAAGTTTCATATAGTCCCATTCGTTTATTTTAGCTTTTACTTCCATTGCCTTTGGAGTCAAATTCATAAAATGCTCTTTGAACCCAAGGTCCATAAGTTTAGTACCTATGTTTTCTTCTATGCAGTTTATTGTGTCAGGTCTTATGCTTAAGTCTTTGATCCATTTTGAATTAACTTTGGTACATGGTGACAAATAGCAGTCCAGTTTCATTCTTTTGCACGTGGCTATCCAATTCTCCCAGCACCATTTATTGAAGAGGCTGTCTTTGCTCCATTGTATGTTTTCAGCTTCTTTGTCAAAAATTATCTGTCCATATTTATGTGGTTTTATTTCTGGGTTCTCAATTCTATTCCATTGGTCTATGTGTCTGTTTTTCTGCCAATACCATGCTGTTTTGATTATTGTAGCCCTGTAGTACAAGCCAAAGTCAGGAAGTGTGATACCTCCATTATTGTTCTTTTTTCTTAAGATTGCTTTGGCTATTCGGGGCCTTTTGTGGTTCCAAACAAATCTGATGATTTTTTTGTTCTATTTCTTTAAAATATGCCATTGGGATTTTGATGGGGATTGCATTGAATCTGTATATTGCTTTGGGTAATATGGCCATTTTAACTATATTGATTCTTCCAATCCATGAGCACGGAATGTCTTTCCATTTCTTTGTGTCTTCTTCAATTGCTTTCAAAAATGTCTTCAGCATATAGGTCTTTCACGTCCTTGGTTAAGTTTATTCCTAGGTATTTTATTCTTTTTGCTGCAATTGCAAAAGGAATTGTTTTTTGTATTTCTTTTTCTGAGATTTCATTGTTAGTATATAGGAAGGCAATGGACTTTTGTGCGTTGATTTTGTAGCCGGCAACTTTACTGTATTCCTTGATTATTTGTAATAGCTTTTTGGTGGAGTCTTTAGGGTTTTCTGTATATAGCATCATGTCATCTGCAAAGAGTGATAATTTAACTTCTTCATTCCCAATTTGGATGCCTTTTACTTCTTTCTCTTGCCTGATTGCTCTGGCAAGGACTTCCAACACTACGTTGAAAAGCAGAGGTGATAGGGGACAGCCCTGTCATGTTCCTGAACGTAGAGCAAATGGCTTCAGTTTTACAACCATTAATTATGAGATTAGCAGAGGGCTTGTCATATATGGCCTTTATTATGTTAAGGTATTTTCCGTCTATACCTATGTTATTAAGTATTTTAATCATAAATGGATGTTGTATCTTGTCAAATGCTTTTTCTGCATCAACTGATATAATCATATGATTTTTGTCCTTTATTTTGTTTATGTGATGCATCACATTGATGGATTTGCGGATGCTGAACCATCTTTGTGCCCCGGGGATGAACCTTACTTGGTCATGATGAATAATCTTTTTAATGCATTGTTGTATTCGATTTGCTAGAATTTTATTTAGGATTTTTGCATCGGTATTCTTCAGAGATATTGGTCTGTAGTTTTGTTTTTTTGTGCTGTCCTTACCAGGTTTTGGTATCAGGGTAATGTTGGCCTCATAAAATGAGTCAGGGAGTATTGTCTCTTCTTCAATTTTTTGGAAGAGTTTGAGCAGGATTGGTATTAGATCCTCTTTGAAGGTTTGGTAGAATTCACTAGTGAAGCCATCTGGTCCCGGACTTTTGCTTTTGGGAAGGTTTTGGATGACTGATTCAATTTCGTTACTGGTGATCGGTCTGTTTAGATTTTCCAGTTCTTCATGGTTCAGCCTTGGAAGGCTATATGTTTCTAAGAACTTGTCCATTTCTTCTAGGTTGTTGAATTTGGTGGCATATAGTCCTTCATAGTATTCTTGGATGATCCTTTGTATTTCTGTGGTGTCCGTGATAACTTCCCCTTTTTCATTTCTGATTTTGTTAATCAGTGTCTTCTCTCTTTTTATCTTAGTGAGTCTAGCCAAGGGTTTGTCAATTTTGTTAATCTTTTCAAAGAACCAGCTCTTTGTCACATTAATTTTTTCTATTGTCTTTTTGTTCTCTATTTCATTTAGTTCTGCTCTAATTTTTGTTATTTCCTTTCTTCTGCTGACCTTGGGTTTTACTTGTTCTTCTTTTTCTAGTTCTTTAAGGTGTAACATGAGGTTATTTATTTGGGAGTTTTCTTGTTTCTTGAGATAGGCCTGTAATGAGATAAATTTCCCTCTTAAAACTGCTTTCGCTGCATCCCAAAATTTTGGTAGGATGTATTTTCATTGTCATTTGTTTCTATGTATCTTTTGATCTCTCCTCTAATTTCTTCTTTGACCCAGTTTTTCTTTAAAAGTATGTTGTTTAATCTCCGTGTATTTGTGTTTTTTCCTGCTTTCTATTTGCAGTTGATATCCAATTTCAAAGCCTTGTGATCAGAGAATATGCATGGTATGATTTCAATCTTCTTAAATTTGCTGAGGCTGATTTTATGTCCCAATATATGGTCTATCCTTGAGAATGTTCCATGTACACTAGAAAAGAATGTATAGTCTGATGTTTTAGGATGAAGTGCTCTATAAATGTCAATTATGTCCATTTCATCTAATGTGTCATTTAGGGCTGCTATTTCGTTATTTATTTTCTGTTTGGATGATCTATCCATAGCTGTCAATGATGTATTTAAGTCCCCTAGTATAATTGTGTTTTGGTCAATTTCTCCCTTTAGTTCTGTTAGTAGTTGCTTGGTGTATTTCGGTGCTCCCTGATTGGGGGCATAAATATTGATGACTGTTATGTCTTCTTGTTGTATAGTCCCCTTTACCATTATGAAATGTCCATCTTTGTCTCTTGTTATCTTTTTCACCCTGAAGTCTGTTTCATCTGATATCATTATGGCTACACCTGATTTTCTCTGGGTACCATTTGCTTGGAGTGTCAATTTCCACCCTTTCACTTTGAGTCTGTGCTTGTCCTTGTAGCTGAGATGTGTCTCTTGGAGACAGCATATGGTTGGGTTTAGTTTTTTGATTTTTTGATCCAATCTGCTACTCTGTGCCATTTTATTGGTGAGTTCAGTCCATTTACATTTAGGGTGATTATTGATATGTGAGGATTTCCTGTCATTCTATCTTAGTTTTCTGGTAAGGCTGTGTCTCCATTGTTTCTTTCCTTTTTGTTGTTGTCTATTAGTATTATTATTTTTTTTAAATAAAAATATTTTATTGATTTTATAATGAGAAAAGCTTTTAAAACACAGGAAATGAGGAGACAGGCACAAGGGTGTATGATAGGTTATGTTGTCTATTATTTTTGTGTTGTGGTATTCTATGATGTTTCCCTCTTTTTCTTCTTTTATTACAGTATATATTTCAGTTCTGGATTTTTTTTTTGAGTGGTTACCCTTAAGTTTATGTAAAAGAAAGTTTGATATTTAGAGTATTCCATTTTCTTCAGCATGCTTATTTTCTCCATTCCCATATTCCGGTTCAGGCCTTTACTCTCCCCCTTTTTGAGTTGTGGTTGCCACAAATTGTCCCTGTTGATGGTGGTCGAATAGCCTCCTTTAGTATTTCTTGTAGTGCAGGTCGTGTATTAGAAAATTCCCTCAGCTTCTGTATGTCTGGAAAGGTCTTTATTCCTCCTTCATATCTAAAGGATATCTTTGCTGGATATATTATTCTTGGCTCATGGTTTCTCTCTTTCAATAGTTTGAATATTTGGTTCCACTCCCTCCTGGCTTGTAGAGTTTCTGCTGAAAAATCTGATGATAATCTAATGGGCTTTCCTTTGTAAGTTACCATCTTCTTTTCCCTGGCTGCCTTGAGGATTCTTTCTTTGTCGTTGATTTTAGACAGCTTCAATACAATGTGCCTTGGAGAAGGCCTGTTGGGATTGAGGTAATTAGGTGTTCAATTTGCTTCTTCAATTCGAAGGTCCAGTTCTGTCCATAAGTTTTGGAAGTTCTCATTGACGATTTGTTTGAATATATTCTCTATTCCCTTCTCTCTTTTTTCTCCTTCTGCTATGCCCATTATTCTTATATTGCTCTTTTTGATGGAGTCAGAAAGTTCGTGTAGAGTTCTTTCATTTCGTTTAAGTCTCAAGTCTCTTTTTCTTCCATCTGTGTAATTTCAAGGTTTCTATCTTCGATGTCACTGATTCTTTCCTCCATCTGGTCAACTCTACTACCTAAGCTGGTTATTTCGTTCTTAATTTCTTCTATTGAGTTCTTAATCTCCAGAAGTTCTGTTTGGTTCTTTTTTAAAATTTCAATCTCTTTTGTAAAATGCTCATGCTGTTCTTTCATTGTGTTTCTGAGTTCATTTAACTGCCTATCTGTGTTTTCTTGTATCTCGTTGAGTTTTTTCAGAACTGCAATCTTGAATTCTCTGTCATTTAAGTCACATATTTCTGTATCTTTAAGTGCCTTTTCTTTAGACTTTTCACTTTCTTTCTGAGCTATCTTGTTGCCTTGGTTATTCATGGCAATTACTTATTTACGATTTCTCTTCCTAGACATCTACAGGAGTGGCTTCTGCAACAGGTTGATAGGAAGCGGTCTTTCTTTTGTTTTCCAGTACTTGTTTGTAGAATTTTTTACTTTTTCTCTGACTGCAGCCTATTTTTCCTCTCCCACACGGTAGTGCTATGTTTTCTCTGCACTATTCCAGCTTCTCACATAATGGGGGGATTCCCTGAGAGATGGGCTTCTCCTCTGTTTATACTTCGTCTAGGTCACAGGGCACAGTGTCCCCGTGGGTATTGCAGAGAGCTTTTGATGTTGTAAAGTTCTTCCAGCTCCAGATACAGTGCCCGTAAGTTTCAGCAGTTCTGTTTACTCCTGCAAGGATCCGCCCAGATAGGTGGGGTCAGGGGCAGGGTGAGTTCTGAGAGGTGGTCCAGAGCAATGGCCACGACCACCACCATAGCCAGTCCTGCTTCCACAGCTCCCTCCCCTTGGCCAGAACTAGTTGGGTTGTGAATTTTTGTCTTCGGTCCACAGTTCTCAGAACAGCAAATATTCTGTTCTTTTGATCTGACACTGCCACTGTTCAGTTTCTAGCACCGGGCAGGTGGGGGCGGGGCGAACTCTCGGAGGGTAGGGAGGTGGCAGCTAGTCTCTGTGCCTAAGTCTTCCATTCTCTGCTTGGCAGTGAGGGCTTAAACCACCGTTTTCAGCCTTCTTCCCTCAGTCTTTTCTCCGAGGTCTCTGCCGTGAGCGTTGGGTTCAGCCGAGTTATATGCTGCCCCCTCAGCCCTGTGGGCCATAAGTGGAGCCCTAGCAGTCCGAGTTCTTCCCTCTCCCGCAGCTGCGGTAGTTCCAGGAAGCAGCGAGCTCGAGCTCGGAGCACTGAGCTAGGTCTGCGTCCTGCCCCCGCGCGGCTCCGTCTCCGCACTTCTCCCTTTCCTCCTCCCCCCGCTCGCGCGATTCACCCATCTTTAGGTGAATTCAGTAGTGGGCCTCTTCGTCTTGCCTGTCTGCTATGCAGGGAGTCCTTTGTGTAGTTATTGTTGTTCGATTAGTTGTAAATTCCAGGGGAGCTTTACAGAGGCTCACCTCATGCCGCCATTTTTTCACTTCGAGAAAAATCTGCTTTGGGTCAGAAGTAGCAGCGCCAGGACTTGGGGATTCGAGTTCAATGGTCACAGGCCCATTGTTCTGAATTTGGGCTTGCATGTAGGCACCAAACTTGCCATCTCAAGCTGCTTTCTTCTTAACACATTAAAGAAACACATTAAAAGTTTCATTTAAAAAATTGACACCTACTAATTATTTTAAAAACTTCAAATAATATATATATATATATTTTAAAAAAAATGTGTCTGACAAAATCCCAAATAAGAACATTGTTCTTATGAAGATTTGATGACCGTCATTATTGGCATTTTCCTATACAGGTACCAACTAGAGAATTCTATAAAATTGATGTCAACATTTAAATCAACATATTTATTATGAAAATATAAATTTTCCCAAGATTAATCTATATACAATGCAATTACACTAGAAAGTTCCACAGAATTCATTACAGATTTGACAAACTGCTTCTAAATTTTACATGTAAAAGTATGTAGCCCCAAGTAGCCAAACAGTAGAGAAGAAGGTAGAGAATGTACTCCACCAGATATTAAGGCTTCTAAAGATTTTAGCAAAATAGAACCCATGCTGTTATGGTCTAGAGAGGTGCAAATATACAATAAATTCTCCAAGGAAAAACTAAAACCTATATGATGTCATGCACAATAGTCAGTTCCAAATGAACTAAAACATAAACACAGAAAAGTGTAAATCTAATAAACATATACATAGGTTATATTTAACACATAAGATGGGAGGGAGAATTTCTTTAAAAAACAAAACAAAACAAAACAAAACACAAAACTATAAACCATTAAGTAAAACTTAGTAAATTTACCTATATTATAATTGAAAACAGATGTTACTTCTGGCTATGATAAAGAATTGTGAGAAGTATCCAAGATAGCAAAGTAGATAAATGCTGTGCTTGCCTCCTCTAGTGACTACATTAAAATTACAACTAAATTATAGAACAATCAACCTGGAGAACCATCTGAAGTCTAGCGGAACAGAAGTTTTGTAACTAAGGATGTAGAGAACTCACTTCAAGACTGGTAGGAGGGACGGAGACACAGAACAGGCTGGCCCATGCCTCCATGTGGTGGTTGAGAATTGGGAGAAACATACTGGGTGCAGAGATACCCCCAAAGAGTGGTGAGGGACCTACACTGGGCTCCCCAGCCTGGAGTATGGTGTCAAAAAGAGGAGTCACCAAAACAATTGGCTGTGAAAAACAGTGGGGATTGTGTTGGTGTGAAATGGAAGGCTGCAGGAAATCCAGACATCCTCCTAAAGTGCCATGCACAGACTCACCTGCTTGCAGGCATTTGCTCTGGTCTCCACCAGAGAGACAGTAACTCTGGAGGCATCAGAGAAATTTGGGGAGAGAATGAGTTATGTGCCTTCAAGGTGAGGACCAGAGGGTCAGCCAACATTTTCTCTATGTAGAGTCCTCCTTTCTTGCAACAGGGAAGGAGGCACCATCTTTCCTGTGTTGAGCACCCCCTCACAGGGCCAAATATAAATCTGAATTGGCCTTGTGAGCTCCACTCACTCCACCCTGGTGACCCCCTACCCAACTCAAACAATGCTGGAGGCACTTTCTCAGCAAGCAGCAGGCCTGTCTACATTGCACTCTTATTTGGACAACTCTCAGGGGTCTGCAAGCCCCAGGCAGGGAGCAGCTGGCCTTGGTGTGCTCTGAGAATTTTGCTGAGTAGGTCCAGGCTCAGCACTGGCAGCAAACCAGAATCTGCATTAACCTGGTAACCACAACTCGTCCCAACCTGGTGACTCCCTGAGATCCCGCCTTGCCCAACTCTTATACTACACAAGGCCCTATCAGTGGCTGAGTCTTATAAGAGCTGGCAGGCAGCAGCAGGCCTCCTGATGTCTTGGAATTGTTGAGCTACCCCAAACTTGGTACTTGTGGCAGCTATCCTCAGCTTGCAGCATGGCCCCTCCAACATGCCTCCAGGTCCAGCATAGGCAGTGACAAACCATGGATTGCTTGTAGTCATTTACTGGTAATCCCTGGCTGGTCACAGGCAGTGGGTGACCTGGGCCTGCACTGAATCCCTTCCCAAGAAACCCCAGAACCAACATACTTGGAGGTCAGTTTGAAACCACAGCCAAACATCACCCAATTAGCCCCACAAGTGGCACACTTAAAGGGCAGTATCAACAGACACCAGAACACCCCTGGGATGAATCATCCTCATAAAGTAGCTTATAAGCTGTGGATGTGGCCAAACCCCACAGCAGTCAGCTTGAGGGTCAATCCTACCCACCGATTTGCCAATAGGAATCAAGTCTCAACTATATAAGTAGGGCAAACACAACACACACAAGGGACACTCCTGGAGTACCCAGAGCAGGTGACGAGGGAGATTGTGCCACTGGGCCCCACAGGGAACCTACTACATAAGGCCACCCAGCCAAGGCTGAGAGATGTACCAGATCTATCTAATACATAGAAGCAAACACAGAGAGGGAGCTAAAATGAGGAAACAAAGAAATATGTCCCAAATAAAAGAACAGCAGAAAACTCCAGAAAAGAAACTAAACAAAATGGAGGCAAGCAACCAACCAGAGATAGAATTAAAAACAATGGTTGTGAGGATGCCCAAGAAACTTAGTGAGAACTTCAACAAAGAGATAACAAGCATGAAATGAACATAGAAACCATAAATAAAGAACCAGTCAGCAGTGAAGAATACAATAACTGAAGTGAAGAATGTACTAGAAAGAAACACCAGCAGACTTGATTTAGCAGAGGATAGAATCAGCAACTTAGAAGACAAAGTTGCAGAAAACACCCAAACAGAACGGCAGAATGAAAAAAACAAAAACACAAAAAAACGAATTTTAAAACTGATATTTTAAAAGATCTGTGAGACAACATCAAATGTAACAACATTTACACTATTGGGTACTAGAAGGAGGAGAGAGAAAGGGATTGAGAACTTATTTGAAGAAATAATGACTGAGAACTGTCCTAGCTTAGTAAAGGAAATAAACATATGAGCCCAAGAAACACAGAGAGTCCCAAACAAGATGAACCCAAACAGGCCCATACCAAGACACATCATAATTAAAATGGCAAAGGTTAAAGATAAGGAGAGTATCCTAAAAACAACAAGAGAAAGACAACTGGTAACTTATAAATGAGCTCCCATAAGATTGCCAGCTGATTTCTTAATGGAAACTTTGCAGGAAAGAAGGGATTGACATGAAATACTCAAAGTAATGAAAAGCAAGGACCTACAATCAAGACTACTCTATCCATCAAGGCTGTCATTTAAAATTGAAGGAGAGAAAAAGAGCTTCCCAGATGAGAAAAAGCTAAAGGAGTTCAACACCATGAACCAGTATTACAAGAAATGTTAAAGGAACTTATTTACGAAGAAGAAGAAGCAGGGGGAAAAGAGAACATAACGATGAATAATAAAATGGCAATAACTATGTATCTATCAACAATCATGTTAAATGTAAACAGATTAAATGCCCCAATCAAAAGACATAGGGTAGTAGCTGGATAAAAAACAAACAAACAAAAAACAAACAAACAAAAACAACAAGATAAAAACAAGACCCATACATATACTGTCTACAACATATCCACATGAGATCGAAAGACACACACAGACTGAAAGTAAAGGGATGGAAAAATATATTTCACAGAAATGAAAATAAAATAAAAAAAGCTGGGGTAGCAAATTTATATCAGACAAAATAGACTTTAAAACTATAATAAGAGACAAAGTGGGACATTATATATGATAAAGGAATCAAGCCAACAAAAGAATGTAACAACTATAAATGTTTATGCACCAACACGGGAGCACTCAAATATCTAAGGCAAATATTGACCAACGTAAAGGGAGAGAACAACAGTAATTCAATCACAGTAGGGGGAATTTAATACCCCATTGACACCAACAGACAGATCTGAAAGACAGTAAATCAAGATAGAAATAGCAGCCTTAAAAGACACATTAGACCAAATAGATTTAATTAATGTTTTTGGAACATTCCACCCCAACGCAGCAGAGTATACATGCTTTTCAAGTGCACTTAGAATATTTTCCAAGGTAGACCACATGTTAGGGCACTTATTTAGTGCCCATAAATTTAAGGTAAACATAATATCAAGCATCTTTTCTGACCACAATGGAATGAAACTAGAAATCAATTATAAGAAAAAGACAATAATAAGTCAGACAGAAAAAGCAGAGAACCATGTGATTTCACTGATATGTGGTATATAAAACAAAAACAACAAAAGAACAAGACAAACAAATGAGAAACAGAAACTCATAGACACAGACAATAGTTCAGTGGTTACCAGAGGGTAAGGGCGGTGGGGGGTGGGAGATGAGGGTAAGGGGGATCAAATATATGGTGATGGAAGGAGAACTGACTCTGGGTAGTGAACACACAACAGGATTTATAGATGATGTATTACAGAATTGTACGCCTGAAATCTATTAATTTTGCTAACAATTGTCACCCCAATAAATTAAAAAAAAAAAAGAAAAGAAAAAGACAGAAAACTGAAAAACACACAAATGCCTGGAGGCTAAATAACATGCTACTAAACAATTAATAGGTTAACACTGAGATCAAGAAAAAAATCAAAAGATACACAGACAATTGAAAATAAAAACACAATGATGCCAAACCCATGGGACACAGTGAAAGCACTCCTTTGAGGAAATTTCATAGCAATACAGCATTACCTCAAAAATAAGAAAAATCTCAAATAAACAATCTAACTTTACACTGAAGGAACTAGAAAAAGAACAGCAAACAAAGCCCAAAGTGTGTGGAAGGAAGGAAATAATAAACTTTCAGAGCAGAAATAAATGGAATAGAATTTAAATCAACGATAAAAAAGAACAATGAAACCAAGAGCTGCTTCTTGGAGAAGATAACCAAAATTGATAAAACTTCAACCAGACAGAGAGAGAGAGAGAGAGAGAGAGAGAGAGAGAGAGAGAGAGAGAACCCAAATAAATAAAATCAGAAATGAAAGAGGAGATGTGACAACTGACACCACAGAAATACAAAGGATAATGAGAAAATACTATGAACAATTATATGCCAACAAATTGGACGACCTGGAAGAAATGGATAAATTCCTAAAAACATACAGTCTTCCAAGATTGAATAAAAAAGAAAGAGAAAATCTAAACAGACTGATTACTACTAAGAGAATCGAATCAGTAATCAAATAACTCCAAAGAAACAAAAGTCCTAGAGCAGACGGCTTCACCAGTGAATTTTACCAAACATTCAAAGAATAATTAACACGTATCTTTCTTAACTATTCCAAAAAATTCAAGAGGAGTGAAAGCGCCCAAGCTCCTTTTATGAGGCCACCATTACCCTGATTCCCAAACCAGGCAAAGACATTACAACAAAATAAAATTATAAATTGACATCCCTGATGTACACAGATGCAAGAGTGCTCCACAAAATATAAGCAATCCAAATTCAGCAATTCATTAAATAGATCATACCATATTGAAGTGGCATTTATTCCTGGGATGCAAGTTTGGTTCAATATCTGCAAATTAATTACCGTGATACACCATATAAACAAAATAAAAAATAATCATATGGTCATATCAATAGATGCAGAAAAAGTGTTTGACAAAATAGAGCATTGATTTATAATAAAAACTCTCAGCAAAGTGGGATTAGAGGGAACATACCTCAATATAATAAAGGCCATACATGACATACCCACAGTTAATGTCATACTTAATGGAGAAAAGCTAAAAGCATTCTCCTTAAGATCAGGAACTAGACAAAGATGCCTACTTTCACCACTTTTATTCAACATAGTGCTGGAAGTCCTAGCAGTCAGAAAAGAAAAAGAAGTAAAAGGCATCCAAATTAGAAAGGAAGAAGTAGAATGGTCATTACTTGCAGATGACATGATACTATATATAGAGAACCTCAATGATTTTACCAAAAACTATCAGGACTGATGAATGAATTCAGTAAAGTAGCAGGACACAAAACTGATATTCAGAAATCAGTTGCATTTTTATACACCAGTAATGAACTTTCAGAAAAAGAAATTAAGAAAATAGTCCCATTTACAATTGCACCAAAAAAAAAAAAAAGTAACAAGGAATAAATTTAACCAAGGAGGTAGAAAACTGTATTTGGAAAAACATAGACACTGAAGAAAGAAATTGAAGAAGATACAAATCAATGGAAGTATACATTGTGCTCAAGGACAAGAAGAATTAACATAATTAAAATGTCCATTTTACTAACAATTGTCACCTCAATAAATTTAATTAAAAAAAAAAGTCCATATGACCCAAAGCAATCTATAGATTCATCACTATCAAAATATCAATGACATTTTTCACAGAACTAGAAAAAATAATCCTAAAATTTACATGGAACCACAAAAGCCCCTGTTAGCCACAGCAATCTTGAGAAAGAAGATGAAAGTGGGAGGTATCACACTACCTGATATCAAACTATACATACAACAAGGCTATTGTAATAAAAAAATCATGGTACTGTCATAAAAACAGTACCCAGAAAAAACCCCATGGCTATGTGGTCACTTAATATATGACAAAGGAGGCAGGAACTTATAGTGGAGGTAAAGACAGTTTCTTCAACAAATGGTGTTGGGAAAACCGGACAAATACATGCAAAAAAAAATAAAATAAAAATGCAACTGGACCACCTTCTTACACATATACAAAAATAAACTCAGTGTGGATTAAAGATTTAAATATAAGAACAGAAACCAAAAAACTCCTAGAAGAAAACATAGGCAGTAAATTCTCTAACATTTCTCTTAGTGATACTTTCTCTGATCTATTTCTCAAGCAAGGGAAACAAAAGAAAAAATAAACAGATAGAACTGTATCAAACTAAAAGGTGTTTGCACAGCAAAGGAAGCCATCAATAAAATGAAAAGACATGTTACTGAATGGGAGAAGATATTAGCCAATGATACATGCAATAAGAGTTTAATATCAAAATTTATAAAGAACTCACACAACACAACACCAAAACACAATCAATTAAAAAATGGGCAAAGGGCCTGAATACACATTTGAAATTTCTCCAAAGAGGTTATACAGATGGCCAATAGACACATGAAAAGATGCTCAATATTACTAACCATCAGGGAAATGCAAATTAAAACCACAAGGAAATATCACCTCACAACTGTCAGGATGCCTACCTTCAATAAATCAACAAACAACAAGCGTTGGCAAGAATGTGGAGAAAAGGGAACCCTCGTGGACAGAACTGGACCCTCGAATCCAAGAAGCAAATACAACACCTAATTACCTCAATCCCAACAGGCCTTCTCCAAGGCACATTGTATTGAAACTGTCTAAAATCAACGACAAAGAAAGAATCCTCAAGGCAGCCAGGGAAAAGAAGATGGTAACCTACAAAGGAAAGTCCATTAGAATATCATCAGATTTCTCAGCGGAAACTCTGCAAGCAGGAGGGAGTGGAACCAAATATTCAAACTATTGAAAGAGAGAAATTATGAGCCAAGAATAATATATCCAGCAAAGATATCTTTAAGATATGAAGGAGGAATAAAGACCTTTCCAGACATACAGAAGCTGAGGGAATTCTCTAATACACGACCTGCACTAGAAGAAAAACTAAAGGAGGCTATTCGACCACCATCAACAGGGACAATTTGTGGCAACCAGAACATAAAAGGGGGAGAGTAAAGGCCTGAACCGGAATATGGCAATGGAGAAAGTAAGCGTGCTGAAGAAAATGGAATACTCTAAATATCAAACTTCCTTTACATAAACTTAAGGGTAACCACTTAAAAAAAATCCAGAACTTAAATATATACTGTAATAAAAGAAGAAACAGAGGGAAACAACATAGAATACCACCACACAGAAATAATAGACAAAAACAAAAAGGCAAAGAAACAACGGAGACACAGCCTTACCAGAAAACTAAGATAGAATGACAGGAAATCCTCACATATCAATAATCCCCCTAAATGGACTCAACTCACCAATAAAAAGGCACAGAGTAGAAGATTGGATCAAAAAACTAACCCAACCATATGTTGTCTTCAAGAGACACATATCAGCTACAAGGACAAGCATAGACTCACAGTGAAACAGTGGAAATTGACACTCCAAGCAAATGGTAACCAGAGAAAATCAGGGTAGCAATACTAATATCAGATAAAACAGAATGCAGGGTGAAAAAGATAACACGAGACAAAGATGGACATTTCAAATGGTAAAGGGGACTATACAACAAGAAGACATAACAGTCATCAATATTTAGGCCCCCAATCAGGGAGCACCGAAATATACCAAGCAACTACTAAGAGAACCAAAGGGAGAAATTGACCAAAACACAATTATACTAGGGGACTTAAATACATCATTGACAGCTATAGATAGATCATCCAAACAGAAAATAAATAACGAAATAGCAGCCATAAATGACGCTTTAGATGAAATGGACATAATTGAAATATATAGAGCACTTCATCCTAAAACATCAGACTATACATTCTTTTCTAGTGTACATGGAACATTCTCAAGGATAGACCAAATATTGGGACATAAAACTGGCCTCAGCAAATTTAAGAAGATTGAAATCATACCAAGCATATTCTCTGACCACTAGGCTTTGAAATTGGATATCAACTGCAAAAAGAAAGCGGGAAAAACACAAATACATGGAGATTAAACAACATACTTTTAAAGAACGACTGGGTCAAAGAAGAAATTAGAGGAGATCAAAATACATAGAAACAAATGACAATGAAAATACCTCCTACCAAAATTTTTGTGATGCAGCGAAAGCAGTTTTAAGAGGGAAACTTATATCATTACAGGCCTATGTCAAGGAACAAGAAAATTCCCAAATAAATAACCTCATGTTACCCCTTAAAAACTAGAAAGAGAAGAACAAATGAAACCCAAGGTCAGCAGAAGAAAGGAAACAACAAAAATCAGCGCAGAACTAAATGAAATAGAAAACAAAAAGACAATAGGAAAAATTAATGTGACAAAGAGCTGGTTCTTTGAAAAGATTAACAAAATTGACAAACCCTTGGCTAGACTCACTAAGCTAAAAAGAGAGAAGACACTAATTAACAAAATCAGAAACGAAAAAGGGGAAGATATCACGGACACCACAGAAATACAAAGGATCATCCAAGAATACTATGAAGGACTATATGCCACCAAATTCAACAACCTAGAAGAAATGGACAAGTTCTTAGAAACATATAGCCTTCCTAGACTGAACCATGAAGAACTGGAAAATCTAAACAGACCGATCACCAGTAACGAAATTGAATCAGTCATCCAAAACCTTCCCAAAAGCAAAAGTCTGGGACAGGAGGGCTTCACTAGTGATATCTACCAAACCTTCAAAGAGGATCTAATACCAATCCTGCTCAAACTCTTCCAAAAAATTGAAGAAGAGGCAGTACTCTCTAACTCATTTTATGAGGCCAATATTACCCTGATACCAAAACCTGCTAAGGACAACACAAAAAAGGAAAACTACAGACCAATATCTTTGATGAATACAGATGCAGAAATCCTAAACAAAATTCTAGCAAATCGAATACAACAATGCATTAAAAAGATTATTCATCACGACCAAGTGGGGTTCTCCCTGGGGCACAAGGATGTTCAACATCTGGAAATCCATCAATGTGATGCATCACATAAACAAAATAAAGGACAAAAATCATATGATTATATCAATTGATGTAGAAAAAGCATTTGACAAGATACAACATGCATTTATGATTAAAACACTTAATAAAATAGTTATAGAAGGAAATGCCTTAACATAATAAAGGCCATATATGACAAACCCTCAGGAAATCTCATAAATTAAAGCCCTTTGCTCTACATTCAGGAACACGACAGGGCTGTCCCCTATCACCTCTACTTTTCACCATAGTGTTGGAAGTCCTTGCCAGAGCAATCAGGCAAGAGAAAGAAACAAAAGGCATCCAAATTGGGAATGAAGAAGTTAAATTGTCACTCTTTGCAGATGACATGATGCTATATACAGAAAACCCTAAAGACTCCACCAAAAAGCTATTAGAAACAATTAATGAAGACAGTAAAGTTGCTGGCTGCAAAATCAACATACAAAAGTCCATTGCATTCCTATATACTAACAATGAAAAATCAGAAAAAGAAATACAAAAAACAATTCCTTTTGCAATTGCAGCAAAAAGAATAAAATACCTAGGAATAAACTTAACCAAGGATGTGAAAGACCTATATGTTGAAAACTATAAGACATTTTTAAAATAAATTGAAGAAGACACAAAGAAACGGAAAGACAGTCCATGCTTGTGGATTGGAAGAATCAATATAGTTAAAATGGCCATATTACCCAAAGCAATATATAGATTTAATGCAATTCCCATCAACATCCCAATGGCATTTTTCAAAGAAATAGAGCAAAAAATCATCAGATTTGTTTGGAACCACAAAAGACCCCGAATAGCCAAAGCAATCTTAAG
This sequence comes from Rhinolophus sinicus, assembly GCF_036562045.2. Classification (NCBI taxonomy): domain Eukaryota; kingdom Metazoa; phylum Chordata; class Mammalia; order Chiroptera; family Rhinolophidae; genus Rhinolophus; species Rhinolophus sinicus. The sequence goes on from NC_133757.1 coordinate 65,239,735, forward strand.
AAAAAAGAACAATAATGGAGGTATCACACTTCCTGACTTTAGCTTGTACTACAGGGCTACAGTAATCAAAACAGCATGGTATTGGCAGGATAACAGACACATCGACCAACGGAATAGAATGGAGAACCCAGAAATAAAACCATATAAATATGGACAGATAATTTATAGCAAAGAAGCAAAAATCATACAATCGAGAAAAGACAGCCTCTTCAATAAATGGTGCTGGCAGAACTGGAAAGCTACGTGCAAAAGAATGAAACTGGACTGCTATCTGTCACCATGTACCAAAATTAATTCAAAATGGATCAAAGACTTAAGCATAAGACCTGAAACAATAAACTGCATAGAAGAAATCATAGTTACTAAACATATGGACCTGGGTTCAAAGAGCATTTTATGAATTTGACTCCAAAGGCAATGGAAGTAAAAGCTAAAATAAACGAATGGGACTATATGAAACTTAAAAGCTTCTGCACAGCTAAAGAAACCATCGACAAAATAAAGAGGCAACTAAATGAATGGGAGAAGATTTTTGCAAACAGTGCCTCCGATAAGGGAATAATATCCAAAATATACAAGGAACTCATGCAACTCAACACCAAAAAAACAAACAACCCAACTGAAAAATGGGCAGACGACCTGAAGAGACATTTCTCCAAAGAGGACATACAAATGGCAAATAGACATATGAAAAAATGCTCAACATCACTAATCATCAGAGAAATGCAAATAAAAACGACAATGACGTGGGGGTTGGAAAATGAGGGTAAGGGGGATCGAATATATGGTGATGGAAGGAGGACTGACTCTGGGTGATGAACACACAATGGGATTTATAGATGATGTAATACAGAACTGTACACCTGAAATCTATGTAATTTTACTAACAATTGTCACCCCAATAAATTTAATAAAATAAAATTAAAAAAGAAAAAGAAGAAACAGAAAAAAAAAGAAAAAAAAATTAAAGGGAAAGTAATGACATTAACTCTACAAATATGATATCTCTATAAAGAGTATCAATTACAAAAAGGAAGCAAGTGGAAATTTCAATAGCTGACAAAAATAATTATATAATTTCAAAATAACATTTGAAATAGAATAATCAGTGAACTTGGTGATTGATTTGTAGAAATTATCTGATGTGAAATATAAAGAGAAAACTATTGAGGAAAAATGGAGAGAGACTCGGATACCTGTGAGACAGTATGAAACACTCCGTCTGGGCATCTGTAAGACCCCTCTGAACACTCAGGAAAAAGTGGCTCTCTCCAGTCCAATATTAGTGGTCACCTATCAGGCCTGGCCAGTCATTTTCACATGCCTTCTACTGCAATTCTGTCATTGTTTTCTTTAGAAATTAAAATAAATAATGTATTATTTTATTGATGCATATTTTATTTAGTATTCCTTTTTAATATGTCACTTGATACATACTATTTGCCACTGACCACATTTACATGGCTTTTGCCTCACTATGTTTCTGCTTTTTTTTTTTCATTTTATTTTTTAAAAGCAGTTTTAGGTTCACAAAAAAACTGGGATATGGGTACACAAACTTTCCATACACCCCTGCTCCCACACATGTATAGCCTCCCCCATTATAAAAATTTCCCACTAGAGTGGTATATTTGTTGCAACAGATGAACCTATGCTGACAGGTTCACTATGTTATGGTTCACTCTTGGTGGTGTACATTCTACGGTTTTGGACAAGTGTATAATGACATGTATCCATAATTATGGTGTAATATAGAGTATTTCCACTGTCTTAAAAATCTGCTGTGCTCCACCTTTTCTTTCCTGCTTTCTCCTCAACCCTGACAACCACTGATCTTTTTACTGTCTCCATGGTTTTGCCTTTTCCAGAATGTCATATGGTCGGGATCATGTAGTCTTTTCAGATTGGTTTCTTTCATTTGGTAATACGCATTTAGATTTCCTCCATGGCTTTTAATGGCTCAGTAGCTCACTTCTTTTTAGTGTTGAATAATATTCCATTGTCTGGATATACCATAATTTATTCATCCATTTACCAACTGGAAGGACATCTGGGTTGCTTCCAAGTTTTGGCAATTGTGAATAAATCTGCTATAAACATTCATGTGCAGGTTTTTGTGTGAACATAAGTTTTTAACTCTTTTGGGTAAATACTGAGGCGTGCAATTGCTGGATCATATGGTAAGAATATGTTTAGTTTTGTAAGATACTACCTACCCGTCTTCCAAAGTCTCTGTAGTATTTTGTATTCCCACCAGCAACAGATAAGAATTCCTGATGCTCCACATTCTTACCAGCATTTGGTGGTGTTATTGTTTTGGATTTGGGTCATTCTAATAGATGTACACGTTGTATCTCATTGTTTTAATTGGCAATTCCCTAATGACATAAGACGTGGAGCATCTTTCGTATGCTTATTTGCCATCAGAATATCATCAGCGAAGTGTTTATTAAGATCTTTCGCACATATTCAAAATCAGATTGTTTTCTTATTGCTGATTTTTAAGAATTCTGGGTATATTTTGGATAACTGTCCTTTACCAGGTCTGGTATTACAAAGGTTTTCTTTCAGTCTGTGACTTGTTTTCCCATTCTCTTAACATTGTCTTTCACAAAGCAGAAGTTTTTAATTTTAATGAAGTCCAGCTTATCAATTATTTCTGTAATGTATCATGTTCTTGGCATTCTACTTAACAAGTCATTGCCATACCCACAATCACTTAGGTTTCTTCCTATGCTATCTTTTAGGAGTTTTATAGTTTTGTAGTTTACATTTAGGTCTTTGATCCATTTTGAGTTAATTTTCGTGAAGAGTGCCAGGTCTGTTTCAATTCATTTTTTTTTTTTTTGCATGTGAATGTCTAATTGTTCCAACATCATTTGCTGAAGATTAAATTTGTTCTATTGTACTGCATTTGCTCCTTTATCAAAGATCAATTGGCTATATTTATGTGAGTCTATTTCTATGCTCTCTATTCTGTTCCATTGATCAATTTGTCTGTTCTCTTGCTAATACCACACTGTCTTGATTACTGTAGTTTCACAGTATGTAAGTCTTGAAATCAAGTAGTGTCAGTACTTTAACTTTATTATCCTCCTTCAATATTGTTTTAGCTATTCTGGGTCTTTTCCTCCTACATATAAACTTTAGAATCAATTTGTCAATATCTATAACATAATTTCCTGGGGTTTTGCGTTGTAGTTTTTCTTCTTGATCTTGAACATGTTTTGTTAGATTAATATGGATGTATTTCATTTTGGGGGTTGCTTATGCAAATGACATTTTGTTTTTAATTAAAAATTTTACGTGTTCATTGTTTGTATACAGGAAAGCAACTGACATTCGTATATTAACCTTGTAGCGGTCAAACTTGCTGTAATCTCTTATTAGATCTAGGAGTTATTTTCTTGATAATTTTGCATTTTCTGCATAGAAGATCATGTTACCTGTCAACAAAGACACCTTTGGTTCTTCCTGTCCAGTCTGTATAACTTTTTATTTTCTTTTCCTGTCTTATTGCATTATTAGTACTTCTAATATGGTGTTGAAATGGAGTGGTAAGAGGGAACACACTTGCCTTGTTGCTGATCTTAGTGTCAAAGTTTCTGCTTTCTCACCATTAAGTATAATGTTAGCTATAGTTTTTTGTAGATATGCTTCATGAAGTTGAGGGAGTTCCATTCTATTTTGACTTTACTGAGAGATTTTATTACAAATGATTGTTGGATTTTGTCAAATGCTATTTCTGCCTCTTTTGATGTACTCATGTAATTTGTTTTAGCCTATTGATGTGATTACATGAATTGCTTTTCTAGTGTTGAACCAGCCTTTTATATCTGGGGTAAATCTCATTTGGTTGTGATATATACCTTTTTATACATTGTTGAATTTGATTTAATAATACTTTGTTAAGGATTTTTGAATCTATGTTCATGAGAGATATTGGTCTGAAATTTTCTTTTCTTGTAATGTTTTTCTTTGCCTGATTTTGGTACTAGGGCAATGCTGGCTTCATACAATGAGTTAGGAAGTATTCCTTCTGCTACTATTCTCTGAAAGAGATTATAGAAATGATATAATTTATTCCACAAATATTTGCTAGGATTCACCCAAAAATTTTTGTGAGTTTTTTGAATACTTTCTCATGAAGTACAAACTGCAGAATTGAGCTTTATACTAAAGAAATATTCTTGTGGGTATCCTTTACAAATAATTATCGTGTACTTCTATCCCTTTTCCTTTGTTCTAGGTTTTCTAAAATTGAGGCATACTGAGGTATCAGTGTTTATCATTTTCTTTCCTTTCCTGATGCCTTAGGAAAAGGGAATGAACAAAAGGAGCTATCTTACAAAAAAAAAAAACAGATAGACTTGAAATGGCCACGGTTCAGAAAAGACTGTGTAAGGGAAGACGAAACTGTTCTTTTCTAATAGGAATGTAGCTTTTCTGTTTTACCACAGTATTTGCCTTTCTAAGCTCTTAAATCACCTAGAGAGAAGAAAATATTCAGAGAATAAAATATTTTAAAAAGATATATACAAATTCCATTACTCAGTATAAAATGTTTATTTTTGTGTAGAAGGTTTGAGTTAGTGTGCAAATGGCATACAACCAGTAACTTCACTTTGCTTTAAAGAAAAAAAAAAAGAGAACATAAGATTTTTCTCCATTATGTTATGTAGAGAAGCAGCAAACTTTATTGCAAAGTTTGTGGTAAAGAAATTTGCGTTTAGTCCCCAGAAGTTTCACTTGAATGTAAATAATAAACATTAAGTTTATTCTTTAAAAAAAAACACCATTTTACACATATAAGATTGACAAAAAATATTTTAAAGTCTAACACTGCCAAGTATTGGCAAATAAATATTGAAATAGGAGTATTCACACTCTGTTGTAGGAAGGTAAATTGTTATAAGCACTTGAAAAACAATATGGTGATATCTAATTAATGAGAAGATCCACTTAACAGCTCTCTATGACCCAGTAATTCCTCTCCTCAAAAAATACTTATACACACACTCAGTAGAAACTTTAAATACTGGCACCAGCATGTCTGAGAGCACAAACTTGAAGACAGTTTAAATGTCCATGAGCAAAAGAAATTATAACTAAATTTTGATGAACTTTTTAATAAAAAATTTTTCAGCAGTGAAAACAAATGAATTAGATCTACAATTATCAACAAAAATAGATCCCAGAAACATAATATGAGTTAAAAAGCTGGTTTCAGAAATGTATGTACAGAATGATTTCATTTACAAAATGTTTAAATATATGCAAAACAAGGTGATACATTCTGGAAATACACACATATATGTGGTAAAATTAAAAAAGAATACATGGAATAACAAATAACATAATCAGAAGAATGGTTACCTCTGGGAGAAGGGAAGGAATGAGAATGAGGATGGGCATACCAAAGGCTTCAACAATATTTGCAGTGTTTTTTTAGTCTGAATGGTTCATCCGTAAATATTGAATTATTCTTTATACCGTCTGTAGACCTGAAACACTTCATAAAAGCCTTATAAAAGGAAAACTCTGTCATGTAGTCAAATAAAATTAGGCCAATTTGAAACTGAGATTCTTAAAAATATTAATAAAGTTTCAGTTTATGTACAAAATTACAAGTATTTAGAAATCCAAAGTTTTAATGAAAGTCAAAAATTAAATAATTTCTAACCTAGGGGCCGCCAAACACATGGCAAACTATATACTTTTTTGTTTCATAGCAGCGCTACTTTAGCTGATAAACAGAAATTCCCAACATTGTCTTTCGGGACATCATCTCTCAGAAATTCTGTGAGAAATTTTAGTGATATCAGTGTTTTTATTAAATATTCAGTGTTGTTAGATTATGACCTGTTTTTTACACCTTATAATGATATCATTTGACTTCATTAACTGATGGCTATTATTGAAGTCCCAAAAACAATGTAGTAAAAATAAATAACTTTTGAACAAAATTTCTATGTAATAAAATATTTTAAAGAAGACTGAGAATTGCTGTGATACTATTAAGGCAGTATATTACAAAATACTAGAGATAACGGGAAAATAATAAGTAGCATTTAATCTGTATACGATTTAGTTTACTAAACATATTGTGTAGAAATAAAATAGCACATTATCATTAACCTCTCAGTTACATTATGCATTTTAATTCATATAGCCACCTCCTGTTCAGTCCCATTAATGACATTCAAGTTACAGAAATATCTGGCTACACTGAACCTTCATTCCAATAAGGCAATAAGTGGTTGGAGCTGAGTGGAGGCTGACCCTTCAGATGGGGTGTGCATTCTCCATTAATCACACTCTTTGCCAGTTCCTACTACTTAAACTACGGGTGCCCAAAGTTAAGCTTGGATCAGAATTATCTGTAGGGCTTGTTAAAACATAGGTTGCAGAACTCTACCTCAGAGTTTTGATTTAACAGGCCAGGATGAAGCCTGAGAATTTGCATTTCCAACATGGTCCCAAGTGATGCTGATGCTGCTGATGCTTATAACTGATGGCTTAGAGCTGTCTGTTCCATTATTTACCTTTTCTACAAAATTCTTCTTGGTATTTAAGTTTTTGACTCCTAGTCCAGACCATACAGAAAATGCAACAGAATTTACAAACAATTTACCTTCTTAATAAATTAGAATAGTTGGCCCTGTAGTAATGTTATTTACTATATAGGTGTTTCAGTATACTTTCCCGAGTGGTAGACAAACCATGAAGTTATTCCCTATAATTCTGAGTAACAACCTGGAGCATACTCCTGGGAGCAGGTCTCACATATTGTACATTACCCATTGTATACACTGAGAAGGGGGACAGAATTAAGAACTTTGTGCTTTAATACTCTATATGCTCTAAGGGTTGGGCTGTATTTTGGGATTTGTATAAGTAATCCAAGTTCTTTTCCTCATGGGAAATTTGGCATTATAATATGCCCTCACATTTACCATTGAAGAAATGAAAGGAGATCATGTGTGCCCATATTGGAACTCAATACACATTAGTTGCCATTTCCCATCTCTCTTCTCCTCTGGTTGAAGAGGAGAGAATTTCGGAACATAGCATAGGGGATATAGTAGTCGAGTGGCATTTTGCCTTAGAGGATGGAGAGGACTGAGATTTGCCAACATATTTATTTCCAAAGTTTACATTGTACAGTCCCCCTCTTCACTCTCTCCCACCCACATAAGTGAGAACTTTTGGAAACAGGTGATGACTCTTTTAAAGTTGTAGGTAGCCTTAAGAATGGAAGTATATAATACTCTAGTTCAGGGCATCTGATAAAACCACCTGTAATGGTGGAGAGGTTTATACCTGGGCTGTAAACATAGTTGCCATTAGCTATGTGTGGCTTTTGAGCACTTGAAATGTGGCTAGTGTGACTGAAGAACTGAATTTTAAAAATTTAAATGTAAATAGCTACATGGGGCTAGTAGCTATTGTATTGGGGAGTACAGGTCTGAAGTTTAAGGTAAACTGGATAGGTCCAGATTCAAATCTGGCTTTCATAGCTCTAGTATCTCATGCAAATTTCTCCCCGAGTGCAACACCACACTTCCCGCCCCCTTGTAGTTGTCAAGAGAAAGAAACACAGTAATTAATGTAAAGTGTTGAGCATAGTGTCCAGCTCCTGCTTCCAACACAGGAAGTGCTCAATGAATATCGACTGCCGTCCTAATACTAATTACTAGTTTGAATACTGATAAAGTTTCTTCTTTTGAGTTGTCCATGAAAGAAAAGTAAATGAATTCTGTGGAAATATACCCAATATATTGTTTAGATTATAGCCAGTTGACTGTGTGTGAAGATTTGAGGGAGCTATGTCAGGACTTTGTCATCCAGACATTACATGGGAATTGGGATGCCTTTAAGCAACTGAATCCTGTACTTCGTGATTGTTTTGGAAAAAAACAACAACAAATAAAAAACAAAACTTGTTTAATGTAGGTTTACAGCAAGGGTTAATATATGCAGTAAAACTGATTTTGCATGAACTAATTTGAGGACATGCTCCTTCACTCATAGCTGCTGGCCCATGCCTTGCTAGAACACTTACACATTTGTTAAATAGTATGAATCTTTGTTCTCTGCCTTAGATTCTATGCTGTGTGATTGTGTGTGACATTGAAGTGGAGGCAGAAACTGTCCTGAGAGTGGGAGAGTCCATAGGGTTTACCTCAAATCACTTCAATCATGTTGACAGAGGTAACATTAGTCTGAAAGTCTCGGACTCCTTATCTGTCTAATGGAGGGTCAAATGCAACATGGTACTGTCTGCTTTTGAGAAATACAGAGGCCATTCAATGAATCATGAGGATGAGGTGCATAGAGCCCTAATGACAATAAAGTATATAACAGGAAAAGAAGGTGCAGTACATTTTATTCCACTCTCCTGTGCGGCCCTGTGGATGGATTCTTCCCGAGAGAGTGTAATGGTAGAGCATTCTTTTAGTTGTAGATGTGATATCAATGTACCTTCTAGCTGAATATTTTTCCTGGCTTTATTCATATGAAGCACAGATGTTTTACAAATCATCTTTATATTAAGGTTGAGATAACCCAGCTAGGTTTAAAGATGGTCGCATTTTTCCAATTATGCTGTTTCCCAAGCAGTGCACCCTGGAAGAAAATTGGCTTTGGAAGGTGCTTCCAACCATGATCCCCAGGGCCCCCAATCCAGTATCATCTGGGAACCAGAGTGTAGCCTGTCCATCCTCTGATACGAGGAAATAGGTACAGTTCCCACACTTTGTGCAGAATCTCCTAAGGGGTGGCACTTCCTTTCACACGGGGAAAATCAGGAGACTTGGCCATAGACAGCTTCAGGGAAAGGCCTGTTAAAATGAACCCCCTTGAGCAAGTTCTTGCTGCTGCTCTCATGAGTCAAAAATTGGCCAAGGCCTGGGTCTTCCAAGCTCAGCACAGAAGGGCCTGCATTGGACCAGCTACCAGCTGGGCTTGTTGGTTTCATATGGGCAGGCAGGAGTTAGGAGGAAACTAGTTGTCTATTGGTTTACCTGGCAGCATCTTTATCCATCAAGAAAGTCCTCTGAGGTTGATTGATATAAGGTGTAGCCACAGACTGAGATCAGCTCTAGGTTGCTTTGGTGCCGGCTGACTTTTGTGATGCTCCAGCCCCTTCCTCCTGGGCCCTCGGTATCACAGTCTAACGTGTCTTCGAGTAAGAAAGAGATGCCATTGTGCTTGGCAAAGGAGCACAGGTTGTCTAAAGTGACTGGCACTGGGAATACACATATGCTTTGGAAGAGAAACTTTCTCCCTTGATGGCAGAAAGATGCTCTTGTACACATTATACTAAGAACATAATAATCCCAAACCAGTATATTTTAAATTACTCAATTTTAAATGCCTGTTTGCGTGGAGACTTATACCAGTCCAGTCTGAAGTGTGGTTGAGCAAGCCGCTGCAATTGTTTGCAGTCTGAGCTTCAACTGGAGCAAACACTGTACCCAGGCCTGCACATCTGATGCTACAGTCCACTTTCCCTGGTTTTCCAGGGCTGACTGCATGACCATAAACATGTGATCACTCAAACACACACACACACACACACACAAACACTTGCCTCCTCTCAAAAAGATGTGATAATCTGGAAACATAGAGATCCACAGAAAAAAGCATGTATGTATGTATGCATGTATGTATGTATGTGTGTATATACTTATAATCCCCAAAGTGAAAGGTCTTTAGAAATTCAACACTTGGTCTATTCTGCCAACCAGGAGCCTGAACCGGAACCTGTCTAAACCTCTGTACTCGGATAAACGATACAAAAGCCAACTCTCATTTGGGCATTTTGGAAGCAGGAAACAACTTCAGCTTCGAAAACATTTATCCGTAAAGACATGTGTGATCTAATGTTCATTGCAGCTTTATTTACTGTGGCCAAGATATGGAAACCAAAATGTCCTTTGATAGATGAATGGATAAAGAAGTTGTGGTATATATACACAATGGAATACTATTTCGTGGTAAGAAAAGATGAAATAGTACCATTTGTGAAAACATAGATGGATCTTGAGATTATAATACTAAGTGAAATAAGTCAGACAGAAAAAGTAGAGAACCATATGATTTCACTGATATGTGGTATATAAAACTGAAAACAACCAAAGAACAAGACAAACAAATGAAGGACCAAAAACTCATAGACACAGACAATAGTTTAGGGGTTACCAGACGGTAAGGGGGTGGGGGGCTCTAGAAGAGAGCAAACAGGGTCTAATATATGGTGATGGAAAGAGAACTGACTTTGGGTGGTAAACACACAATGTGAGATATAGATAATGTATTACAGAATCGTATACCTGAAATCTGTGTAACTTTACTAACAATTGTCACCCCAATAAACTTTAATTAGAAAACAAACAAACAAACAAACAAACAAACAAAAAACACTTCCATTCTCTACTCATTACAGTTTTAAAGATCTCGTAGTCAGTTTATCACCTCACATACCCTTAGGTACATGATTGAACTGATGCACAAAAGAGACTCAAATATTTGCTCAAGGTCATCTACCCATGACCAGAAATCGTGTTGACTCCAAATCTAGTGGGTTCTCCCCACACTGTGCAACATGCCTGTAGACTGGTATAATCTCATTAGAGGAGAGTCATGATCTTGAGATGTCAAAGCTGGAAGGCCCCGCAGCATCTCCTCCCACCTGCCCCTCATTTCAGAGAGGGTACAAGAGTCCCAAGAAATTCTGTGGTTTGGACAAGTTCACAGGAAAACAAGCAACAGGAGAATGACCACAAGGCAGGCCAAGGAATTCAGAGGCCAGGTCTGTGACGTGTTTTAGGCATCTCCACTCATCTTCATCTTAACTTTTATTTTTTGAAAAAATATAATGGTATCACAGCTGCCAAAAGTCTATTCCTTCAGGGGCACTTTTGTTTCTCCAAAATGATAAGCATATCGGTTTGCAACAAACATTTGACAGTCAGAGGCCTGGAAGATCCAGTGAGATTATTAAACAGCACACTAAATTGTGTTTCTTTTTAATAAACATTTTTATCTTACAAACAGGAAATTAAATTTTGCTGACCAGTTCAGGGTTCCAAACCAGATAGACTCTATTAATAAGAGGAATGTGAGTGAACAATGGCTCCAGTGGCAAAGTACTAGGAAGTTCTTGGTTTATAAGACACAATAGGTCATGTTCAAAGTACGTGTCACACTGCTTTCCATCTTTCATTTGTCTAATTAGTGCATTCTCCCTTCCTCTTCTGTATGCAAAGTTAGAAGATCCTACTGGCTGAGGTGAGAAAAACAACGCTGGAACTCAGAAGGAAACTCTCCATGGTCCAGCTGGACTTGTCTGTGACTGTTCTGTGCTTTAGAAGTATCTGGCAAGCTACAAAAATGACCCATGCTGAGGCACCACCTGTAGGCCAGGCCCTGGCATGGATATTATCTAAAGCTCGCCCCAATAAAATTCATGTGCAACCAGTGTGGACAGTCACCAGGCCAGAGACACACCTTTGCTCTTTTGACTTTTCACTCTTGCTGTGGATCCTGCCATGTGCTAGGACCTGTGGTGCATGCTGAGGACAGAGATGTGAACCCCACAGATTCCTACATGTTGCTGTGATTGAACAAATGGTGCAGTTCCTGGGACAGAACAAGATGGTTGTGCCCACCTTTCGAATCCACTGTTCCAAATCTGGGACTGCTGAGTTGACTCGGTATTGTGTTCAGTTCCCTCTAAACCCTGGGCTTTACAGCATTTCTGTCTCTGGTTCTACCACTTAAGGTGTTTAGATCAGTTGGACCTGTGTCCAGCAGCTGGCTCTGCTGCCTTAGTTTCCTCAACAGTAAATTACGGCACCACTAGTATCAATCTGCCTTTTGGCTTCTCTTGAGGATTAAGAGCCCAGACCAGGCTGGTGAATGGAAAAGCATTCAGCAAACATCAGCTGATTTTAATCAAGTGTCCTCCTGCATTAAAATGGTCTTGGTCTTATTCTCCTCATTACTCAGAAGAATCCAGACCACTGACTCATCTTCCCTTCCTGTAATGTGGCTTTCTCTTCTTTAGGTACATAAGATTCATCAACTGTGTTACCCTCTTGGATGAGAACATTGTCTGGTGTCTGCAAGCCCCATGGGTCAGGAGATTCTTACTGTTTGGAGTCCAAAGGTTTGGCTCTCTTAGTGGTGGGCTTATAGCAGATCGTATGTTTTATTCATTATTTATTTATTTATTATTAGTTTCAGGTGTACAAAACAATGTAATAGTTAGACATTTGCATTCCTCACAAAGTGATAACCCTCCCCCGCCCAGTCTACTATCCCTCTGACATCGTATATAGCAGCTACAATTCCATTGACTATATTCCCTATACTGTACTCCACATCCTGTGACAATATATATACTTAATTATAGTTGACATTCAATATTATTCAGCTTCAGTTTCAGGTGTACAGCACAGTGGTAAGATGTCTACACAGTCCATGAAGTGGTCTCTCTAATAGGACAAGTGCCCATCTGACACCCTACAAAATCTTTACAACATTATTGATTATATTCCCCAAACTGTCTTTCATATCCCCGTGGCAATCTTGTGGCTACTACTTTGTACTTTTTAATCCCTTTACCTTCTCCCTCATCCCCACACCCCTCCCATCTAGTAACCATCAAGTTTTTTTCCCTTATATCTCTGAGTCTATTTCCATTTTGTTCATTTATTCTGTTCTTTAGATTCCACATATAAATGAGATCATACATAATTTGTCTTTCTCCATCTAACTTATTTCACTTAGCATAATGTTGTCTAGGTCCATCCATGTCATTGCAAATGGTAAGATTTCATTCTTCTTTATGGCCGAGTAATACTGCATTGTTTAAATGTACCACAGTTTCTTTATCCAGTCATCTACCAATAAATATTTTAGTTGTTTCCATGTCTTGGCTATTGTGAATAGTGCTGCAATAAACATAGTATTGCGTATATTTTTTGAATTCATGTTTTGGATTTCTCTGGATAGATATCCAAGAGTGGAATTGCTGGCTCATAAGGTAGTTTCATTTTCAATTTTTTGAGATACTTCCATACTGATTTCCATACTGGGTTCAACAATCTGCAATACCACTAGCAGTGCACAAGGGTTCCCCTTTCTCCACATCCTCACCAACAGCATGGTACTGGCATACAAACAGACACATAGATCAATGAAACAGAATGGAGAGCCCAGAAATAAATCCATACCAATATGGTCATTTAATCTATGACAATGGAAGCAAGAATTTACACTGGGGTAAAGACAGTCTATTTAATAAATGGTGCTATGAAAACTAGATAGACACACGCAAAAATATGAAGTTGGCTACCACCTTATGTTATATATGAGAATAAATTCAAAATGGATTAAAGACTTAAAGGTAAGATCCAAAGCCATAAAACTCCTAGAAGAAAATATAGGAAGTAAATTTGCAGACATTACCCTTAGTAATATTTTTACTGATATATCTCCTAGGGCAAGGAAAGCAAAATAAATAAATAAATAAATAAATAAATAAATAAATAAATAAACAAACAAACATATGGGATTACATCAAACTAAAGAGTTTTTTTTCACAGCAAAGGAAACCATCAATAAAACAAAAAAGGACATCCTACTGAATGGGAGAAGATATTTGCTGATTATACATCTGATAAGGGGTAGATATCCAAAATTTATAAAGAACTCATACAACTCAACATAAATAAAAAAACAAAAAATCCAATTAAAAAGTGGACAGAGGACATGAAGAGACATTTCTCTAAAGAGAACATACAGGTGGCCAACAGACCTATGAAAAAATGCTCAATGTCACTAATCATTATCAAAATGCAAATAAAACCCACAATGTATGTTTCTCTTTTTAATCACAAGTTTTGTAGTCTGGAAGGAGCCTTAATCCCGCCCACACAGGATTCTCTCTGACAAATGATTGAACAATGTCTCCTTGAAAAATTAAAGTGCTAGAAGACTCCTTACTTCACACAGTACACTCATTTCATTATTGGGCAATTCTAATTGTCCTCTTTTTATAAAGGTCTTCTTTGTGTTGGGCAAAATCTGTCTCCTATAGAACCTCTCCTTTTATCCTGGCTCTTCCCTGTTACTCTCAAAGCTCTTTTGAAGTCAGAATGGCAGATGAGCTCCATCTCCATTTCTACTGACTTGGCAATGGCTCTCTGGTGTGTGGTGATGTACGCCAGGAGGCTACCTGTGGCTCCTCGGGAAACAGAAATGGGGTTCCTCAGCCACACCTGGACACAGACCTGGGGAGGACAGTACACAGACCAAAGATGATTATAGTCTAACCCTATTCTCATGTTTTCTGAGTCTTTTATTTTCAAAATTAAACATCTTGATTTCTTCATGAACCCTTTCTGTGCATTTCCATTTCGTTTTATTTTATTTTATTTATTTTGGTGTTTTCAACAATATGAATCTCAGTTTAGGTCTGACTAGTGCAGGTATCTCCCATTTAGTCAGGATAGTCCTCATCCATAACATTTGACGCCCATCTCTGTTTTGGGGAGTCCCTCCAGCTTGTTGAATTTCATCATCTTACATTCCGTTCCTTTATTTGGGCCTTGTACACCATTCTGTAGCCTGTTCTGTTGTTCACTGTATTCTCTCCCTCTCCCTACTTGAAAATGTCTGCAAATGTCATCAGCCTGGTGTCAACGTTCTTGTCCAAGACACCGAGAAGTTTCTGGGTTTATCTTCCGGGCTTTCGATCAGCACCCTCTCCCCACACCATGCCTTTTACATCACTCTTATGTTCTTAACTAGCTCTAACATAAGATTCCAGCCAGTCTTTGTAAATTATAACCCTTCCTGTGGTGTTTGCATTTTAATAAAGTGCTCTGGAGGCCCTAATGTTATTTCAGGCAGCGGCACAAGAATTGAAAAGCACTGGGACATGCGAGAAGAGTGGGTCAGGTGGATTGCTCAGGCGGTTAGGAGCATAGCCAAGAGAGCTTATGTGCAAAGTTCTAAGACCCACCAGGGTGCTGAAATGTGTCTGTGAGAAGTGGGCCAACATTCCAAGCTCACAAGATGACTCATGGTGGCCTGAATGGTCCCCACTGCCCCTCTAATTGTGCTCAGCTGGATGATCCCTGCTGCGTGATCCTCCCACGTCTTCACTGACAGTTCCCAATTCCTATGTGTATGTATGGGCAGGGTCAGCAGGGGCATCTTAGAGCACCCCTCAACTCCACCAGCCAGAGACTTGCCCTGGGTGGGCTTCTGACATTTAGCATGATACTTCTATTTTCACGAGCCCACCCACACTTTACATGATTGCAGGGTAATTGAGCATGACTCCACACCCAGCTGCCAGCCCTGAGCTGGGAGTAGCACATATCGCACCTCTCCCCAAAGCTTCCTTTTCGTGAGTTTAAGGAAACCTGACCTAATCATCTATACTACATTTTAATTGTAATTTCAGCTAATGAAGAAATAAAATCCTAAATTAAAAATCAGATAAGACTGTTTTTTAATTATTTCTAATGCATAAAACACAAGCCTTTGGATAGCCTCATCCCAGAGGTTCAAGACTGTAACTAATTTTATTGAAGATAAGAGTGTGGTATAAGCAGAAAACTATGCTCCAAAAATTAGGATGCCGGGAGTCTAATCTCAGCATTAAAATTTAGTAGTAACCTAGAGCCCAGACCTCAAGCCAGGAGCTATGGAGAAGAGGGGTCCAAGCCATGATGAATGGGTGGCTTACAGAGATTAGAGACTAAAGCAAACCAAGAGCGAGGAGAGGAGCGGAGATCAGGGACCCAAGACACTGGTAACATGCCAGGGAAACCACATCATTCTGGAAAGCTCATCTCCATGGGAAAGTGGGAACAAAACAATGATAGCTACACTCAGGCCAAGCAAAGATGTGTGAGCTGCTTCAGCGTGGGGTCTATAGCAACTGCATGACTGTGGTGAACATGATGTCCCCGTTGTCTACAACTTACAAACCCCCTCTTCATAAATGGGACATAACTTTGATGTCACAGACGTGGGCTTCCCACTCATTGTGTGACCCTGGGGAAGTCACTAAATTTATCCAAGCCACGGTCAACTCATTTGAAAAATGAGCAAGATGGGCCAGAAATTGTATTCCCTCTGCATCCCTAAAATGACTCTAATTTTATTGAAAGGACTATTCAAGTATATTAGCATGCCAGAAACATATATTCAAGTTAACCTATCTAAAATATAATACTAAGTCACCAGGGAGTTTACTCTGGATGCACAACCCAGTTGCTTTTTGGATCACTGAGTCTCAGCAGAGCATTAAAGTAATCCACATGGTGGAGTCTAGCTGAGAATCTATACCATGAAGCCATTCTGTTCAATTCACAATGAAATCATTCCTTATTTTGGGAATGCTTCCCAGGGCCAGGATGAAGAGAACACATACTGATATTGATGGTAAGTTAGGTGTGTTTAGAGGACGATTTTCCCCAGAAATCAGAATAACCCATCTTGGAACTCTCCTCTGGAAGAAATTTGGGACATTCAGACTAAAAGCCTATTTTGGCCAAAGTGTGCAGTCAGAGTTCTTATGCTGCCAAATGTGAAACTGTCCTGAGATCCAGGCAGGAGCAGAGACCCCCAGATCCATGACTTCTCCTTCATTCTCTCTCTCTTTTTTTTTTTTTGACTGTCCTAAATTGTTTATTAAGTAAGAATTTTACAAACGTTACTCATATTAGCGGTAACTGTGGAGTTGGAGAGTTATTGCGCCTTTTCCAAGCTGCACGGCGAGAACCATCAATAATATGGTGGAACTTGTGGCCCTTTCCAAGGCCACGGCTCTTGCGGCCTGCAGATGTCAGCCCGCGCATCTCCCTGTGCTTGTGGACTGGTTTGGTGATCCATTGGGTGTCAGGATTCCGTCTGATGGCTTTATGGAATGGATCAGTGAGGATAACCTCAAAGAATTTGTACATGGAATCTTCACCAACCCAGTAAGAAGTCAGGACTCTCAGAGCCACACAGTGGCGTCCAGCTAGGTCCTCGGCAACAGGCTGAAGGCTTCAAGCAAACTTTAGCTGGTTAACACCGTGATGGACAGGCTTGCCATAGGTGGCACCCTTAGGAACTGGGCGTTTGCGGCCACCACGGCACACACGAATCTGACATATGACATACCCTTGCTTGGCTTTGTATCCCAGCCTGCACGCTTTATCCGGCCGGGTGGGGCGGGGGCCCCTGTGGAGTGCAGAGAGCTGGTGGTACTGCCAGCAGTGCACCCTGAGAAGAAACCACATTACGTCGGACTGCTTCTTCCTCCATAGCTCCTGGATGTACTTGTAAGCACCCATCTTGGCTTACCTGACAAATATATGGTAATGGAAGGAGGACTGACTCTGGGTGGTGAACACACAATGTGATGTATTACAAAATTGTACACTTGAAACCTGTGTAACTTTATTAACCATTGTCACCCTAATAAATTTTAATTAAAACAAAACAAAAAAACAGTAGCCCTTACCTCATCCAAGTCAGAAACAGTATTTTCCCCAAAGCTTTTACATCTACTTGGAATTAATTACCCTGCTAATCTCTTCTTTATTATTTGGTATACTTTTTCCTGACAAAAATACGTCTTCAGTAAAGAAACAATGAAAAAATATATAAAAAGCATTACAAGAATCAGCTATAATTCTAATATTCAAAGAAACACTGAAGGATGCAATATTATAGATACTCTTCCAGGAGATTTGAAAATTATGTACTACTGCATTTTCTTAACTAGAATTTAGCATGCCATATCTCTCAACATATTCTATTTTTTTCTGCAATACTCAATAATGTTTTAAATTTTTCATATATTGATCCTATACTTGTCTCTCTGTATTCATCCCAAGTCCCTTCTCTCTTTTTCTTTATTCTTTTCCTTTTCTATTTTAAGGTGGATCTTCATTATAGGATTTTTCTCATTTATGATGCAAAGAAAACTCAGGAATTTTGTATATTTGTTTTAATTTAGCCACTAGATTGAATTTTATTATTAATTCAAATACATCAGTCAATTATTATATGTTTTCAGCATACGTGAATGATATGTTTTTCTTCTTCTTTGTAATGATGACAACCTTTAGCTTCTTTTCATATGTAGTGGCTAGAACTTTTTTTGTCATTATTTTGCCTTTAATTGAACTAACTCTCAGATTGTACCCTTGTGTTGTACAATTGTTTCAAATATTACTTTCAAGTTAGTATCTGCTACCACTTTAAAGAATATCCATTTAGGTGGACTTCCGGAAAAATGGCTGCGTGAGGTGAGCCTCTGTAAAGCTCCCCTGGAATTTACAAAGAATCGAACAACAAAAACTCCACAAAGGACTCCCTGCACAGCAGACAGGCAACATGAAGAGGCCCACTACCGACTGAAATCACCTACAGGTGGGAGATTCGCGCGAGTGGAGGGAGGAGGAGGAAAGGGAGAAGCGCGCGGAGACGGAGCCGCGCGGGCGCAGGACGCAGACCTAGCTCAGTGCTCTGAGCTTGCTGCTTCCCGGAACTACCGCAGCTGCGGGAGAGGGAAGAACTCGGACTGCTAGGGCTCCGCCAGGGCTCCACAGGGCTGAGGGGACAGCATATACCACGGCTGAACCCAACGCTCACGGCAGAGACCTCGGAGAAAAGACTGAGGGAAAAAGGCTGAAAACGGTGGTTTAAGCCCGCACTGCCGAGCAGAGAACAGAGCCTTAGGCACTGAGACTAGCCGCCCCTCCCTCCCCTCCCAGAGCTCGCCCCGCCCCCACCTGCCCCGTGCTAGAAGCGAAACAGTAGCAGTGTCAGATCAAAACAACAGAAAATTTGCTGTTTTGAGATCTGTGGACCGCAAACACAAATTCACAGCCCAACTAGTTCCAGCAAAGGGGAGAGACCTGTGGAAGCAGGACCGGCTGTGGTGGTGGTCGCCGCCATTGCTCTGGGCCACCTCTCACAACTCACCCCGCCCCTGACCCCACCTATCTGGGCGGATCCCTGCAGGAGTAAACAGAACTGCTGAAATATACGGGCTCTGAATCAGCAGCTGGAAGAGCTTTCGAACATCAAAAGCTCTCCGCATACCCACCGGGACACTGCGCCCTGTGACCTAGACGAACTATTAACAGAGGAGAAGCCCGTCTCCCAGGAATCCCCCCATTGTGTGAGAAGCAGGAATAGTGCAGAGAAAACAGCACTACCGTGTGGGAGAAGAAAAATAAATTGCAGTTGGAGAAATAATAAAACATTCTACCAACAAGTACTGGCAAACAAAAGAAAGACCGCTTTCTATCAACCTGTTGCAGAAGTCACTCCTGTAGATGTCTAGGAAGAGAAATAGTAAACCAGTAAT
Source organism: Rhinolophus sinicus (assembly GCF_036562045.2). NCBI lineage: Eukaryota > Metazoa > Chordata > Mammalia > Chiroptera > Rhinolophidae > Rhinolophus > Rhinolophus sinicus. The sequence continues at coordinate 65,259,128 of NC_133757.1, forward strand.
CGCCATGAATAACCAAGGCAACAAGATAGCTCAGAAAGAAAGTGAAAAATCTCCAGAGAAGGCACTTAAAGATACAGAAATATGTGACTTAAATGACAGAGAATTCAAGATTGCAGTTCTGAAAAAACTCAACGAGATACAAGAAAACACAGATAGGCAGTTAAAGGAACTCAGAAACTCAATCAAAGAACAGCATGAGCATTTTACGAAAGAGATTGAAATCTTAAAAAAGAACCAAATAGAATTTCTGGAGATTAAGAACTCAATAGAAGAAATTAAGAATGAAATAACCAGCTTAGGTAGTAGAGTTGACCAGATGGAGCAAAGAATCAGTGACATCGAAGATAGAAACCTGGAAATGACACAGAGAGAAGAAGAAAGAGACTTGAGACTTAAAAGAAATGAAAGAACTCTACAAGAACTTTCTGACTCCATCAGAAAGAGCAATATAAGAATAATGGGCATACCAGAAGGAGAAGAAAGAGAGAAGGGAACAGAGAATATATTCAAACAAATTGTCGATGAGAACTTCCCAAATTTGTGGACAGAACTGGACCCTCGAATCCAAGAAGCAAATAGAACACCTAGTTACCTCAATCCCAACAGGCCTTCTCCAAGGCACATTGTATTGAAGCTGTCTAAAATCAACGACAAAGAAAGAATCCTCAAGGCAGCCAGGGAAAAGAAGACGGTAACTTACAAAGGAAAGCCCATTAGATTATCATCAGATTTTTCAGCAGAAACTCTACAAGCCAGGAGGGAGTGGAACCAAATATTCAAACTATTGAAAGAGAGAAACCATGAGCCAAGAATAATATATCCAGCAAAGATATCCTTTAGATATGAAGGAGGAATAAAGACCTTTGCAGACATACAGAAGCTGAGGGAATTTTCTAACACGACCTGCACTACAAGAAATACTAAAGGAGGCTATTCGACCACCATCAACAGGGACAATTTGTGGCAACCACAACTCAAAAAGGGGAGAGTAAAGGCCTGAACCGGAATATGGGAATGGAGAAAGTAAGCGTGCTGAAGAAAATGGAATACTCTAAATATCAAACTTTCTTTTACATAAACTTAAGGGTAACCACTCAAAATAAATCCAGAATTGAAATATATACTGAAATAAACAGAGGGAAACATCATAGAATACCACCACACAGAAATAATAGACAACAACAAAAGGCAAAGAAACAATGGAGACACAACCTTACCAGAAAACTAAAGATAGAATGACAGGAAATCCTCACATATCAATAATCACCCTAAATGTAAATGGACTGAACTCACCAATAAAAAGGCACAGAGTAGCAGATTGGATCAAAAAACTAAACCCAACCATATGCTGTCTCCAAGAGACACATCTCAGCTACAAGGACAAGCATAGACTCAAAGTGAAAGGGTGGAAATTGACACTCCAAGCAAATGGTACCCAGAGAAAATCAGGTGTAGCCATAATGATATCAGATGAAACAGACTTCAAGGTGAAAAAGATAACAAGAGACAAAGATGGACATTTCATAATGGTGAAGGGACTGTACAACAAGAAGACATAACAGTCATCAATATTTATGCCCCCAATCAGGGAGCACCAAATACACCAAGCAACTACTAACAGAACTAAAGGGAGAAATTGACCAAAACACAATTATACTAGGGGACTTAAATACATCATTGACAGCTATGGATAGATCATCCAAACAGAAAATAAATAACGAAATAGTAGCCCTAAATGACACATTAGATGAAATGGACATAATTGACATTTATAGAGCACTTCATCCTAAAACATCAGACTATACATTCTTTTCTAGTGTACATGGAACATTCTCAAGGATAGACCATATATTGGGACATAAAATCAGTCTCAACAAATTTAAGAAGATTGAAATCATACCATGCATATTCTCTGATCACAAGGCTTTGAAATTGGATATCAACTGTAAAAAGAAAGCGGGAAAAAACATAAATACATGGAGATTAAATAACATACTTTTAAAGAAGGACTGGGTCAAAGAAGAAATTAGAGGAGAGATCAAAAGATACATAGAAACAAATGACAATGAAAATACATCCTACCAAAATTTTTGGGATGCAGCGAAAGCAGTTTTAAGAGGGAAATTTATCTCACTACAGGCCTATCTCAAGAAACAAGAAAACTCCCAAATAAATAACCTCATGTTACACCTTAAAGAACTAGAAAAAGAAGAACAAGTAAAACCCAAGGTCAGCAGAAGAAAGGAAATAACAAAAATTAGAGCAGAACTAAATGAAATAGAGAACAAAAAGACAATAGAAAAAATTAATATGACAAAGAGCTGGTTCTTTGAAAAGATTAACAAAATTGACAAACACTTGGCTAAACTTACTAAGATAAAAAGAGAGAAGACACTGATTAACAAAATCAGAAACGTAAAAGGGAAGTTATCACGGACACCACAGAAATACAAAGGATCATCCAAGAATACTATGAAGGACTATATGCCACCAAATTCAACAACCTAGAAGAAATGGACAAGTTCTTAGAAACATATAGCCTTCCAAGGCTGAACCATGAAGAACTGGAAAATCTAAACAGACCGATCACCATTAACGAAATTGAATCAGTCATCTAAAACCTTACCAAAAGCAAAAGTCCGGGACCAGATGGCTTCACTAGTGAATTCTACCAAATTTCAAAGAGGATCTAATACCAATTCTGCACAAACTCTTCCAAAAAATTAGAAGAAGAGACAGTACTCCCTAACTCATTTTATGAGGCCAACATTACCCTGATAACAAAACCTGGTAAGGACAGCACAAAAAAGAAAACTACAGACCAATATCTCTAATGAATACCGATGCAAAAATCCTAAATAAAATTCTAGCAAATCGAATACAACAATGCATTAAAAAGATTATTCATCATGACCAAGTGGGGTTCATCCCCGGGGCACAAGGATGGTTCAACATACGCATCCATGAATGTGATACATCACATAAACAAAATAAAGGACAAAAATCATATGATTATATCAATTGATGCAGAAAAAGCATTTGACAAGATACAACATCCATTTATGATTAAAACACTTAATAAAATGGGTATAGAAGGAAAATACCTTAACATAATAAAGGCCATATATGACAAGCCCTCTGCTAATCTCATAATTAATGGAGAAAAACTGAAGCCCTTTGCTCTACGTTCAGGAACACGACAGGGATGTCCCCTATCACCTCTGCTTTTCAACATAGTGTTGGAAGTCCTTGCCAGAGCAATCAGGCAAGAGAAAGAAATAAAAGGCATCCAAATTGGGAATGAAGAAGTTAAATTATCACTCTTTGCAGATGACATGATGCTATATATAGAAAACCCTAAAGACTCCACCAAAAAGCTATTAGAAACAATCAACGAATACAGTAAAGTTGCCGGCTACAAAATCAACGCACAAAAGTCCATTGCCTTCCTATATACTAACAATGAAATCTCAGAAAAAACAATTCCTTTTGCAATTGCAGCAAAAAGAATAAAATACCTAGGAATAAACTTAACCAAGGATGTGAAAGACCTATATGCTGAAAACTATAAGACATTTTTGAAAGAAATTGAAGAAGACACAAAGAAATGGAAAGACATTCCGTGCTCATGGATTGGAAGAATCAACATAGTTAAAATGGCCATATTACCCAAAGCAATATACAGATTCAATGCAATCCCCATCAAAATCCCAATGGCATATTTTAAAGAAATAGAACAAAAATCATCAGATTTGTTTGGAACCACAAAAGACCCCGAATAGCCAAAGCAATCTTAAGGAAAAAGAACAATAATGGAGGTATCACACTTCCTGACTTTGGCTTGTACTACAGGGCTACAATAATCAAAACAGCATGGTATTGGCAGAAAAACAGACACATAGACCAATGGAATAGAATTGAGAACCCAGAAATAAAACCACATAAATATGGACAGATAATTTTTGACAAAGAAGCTAAAACATACAATGGAGCAAAGACAGCCTCTTCAATAAATGGTGCTGGGAGAATTGGATAGCCACGTGCAAAAGAATGAAACTGGACTGCTATTTGTCACCATGTACCAAAGTTAATTCAAAATGGATCAAAGACTTAAGCATAAGACCTGACACAATAAACTGCATAGAAGAAAACATAGGTACTAAACTTATGGACCTTGGGTTCAAAGAGCATTTTATGAACTTGACTCCAAAGGCAATGGAAGTAAAAGCTAAAATAAACGAATGGGACTATATGAAACTTAAAAGCTTCTGCACAGCAAAAGAAACCATTGACAAAATAAAGAGGCCACCAACTGAATGGGAGAAGATTTTTGCAAACAGTGCCTCCGATAAGGGCTAGTATCCAGAATATACAAGGAACTCATGCAACTCAACAACAAAAAACAAACAACCCAATTGAAAAATGGGCAGAGGACTTGAAGAGACATTTCTCCAAAGAGGACATACAAATGGCAAATAGACATATGAAAAATTGCTCAACATCACTAATCATCAGAGAAATGCAAATCAAAACCACAATGAGATATCACCTCACCCCAGTCAGAATGGCTATCATCAACAAGACAAATAGCAACAAATGTTGGAGAGGCTGTGGAGAAAAAGGAACCCTCATACACTGTTGGTGGGAATGCAGACTGGTACAGCCGTTATGGAAGGCAGTGTGGAGGTTTCTCAAAGAATTACGAATAGAATTGCCATATGACCCAGCAATCCCTCTTCTGGGTATCTACCCAAACAATCTGAAAACATTTAGAGATAAAGACACGTGTGCTCCAATGTTCATTGCAGCTTTGTTTATGGTGGCCAAGACATGGAAACAACCAAAATGTCCTTCGATAGATGAATGGATAAAGAAGTTGTGGTATATATACACAATGGAATACTATTCGGCAGTAAGAAAAGATGATATAGGAACATTTGTGACAACATGGATGGATCTTGAGAGAGTAATGCTGAGCAAAACAAGTCAGACAGAAAAAGCAGAGAACCATGTGATTTCACTGATATGTGGTATATAAACCAAAAACAACAAAAGAACAAGACAAACAAATGAGAAACAGAAACTCATAGACACAGACAATAGTTTAGTGGTTGCCAGAGGGTAAGGGGGGCGGGGGGTGGGGGGTGGGAGATGAGGGTAAGGGGGATCGAATATATGGTGATGGAAGGAGAACTGACTCTGGGTGATGAACACACAATGGGATTTATAGATGATGTAATACAGAATTGTACACCTGAAATCTATGTAATTTTACTAACAATTGTCACCCCAATAAATTTAATAAAAAAAAAAAAAAAAAAAAGAATATCCATTTAGTCATAGTTTCTCTAAATTTTAAAAAATAGTTTTAAATCAATAATGGACATTAAATCTTAAATACTTTCTTCACATCTACTGAAATAATTATATGATTTTCCCTTTCTCTTGAATTTCCTGTTGTGATGCATTGTATTAATTTTCCTCCATACTGTCTTTCTTAAAATGCTGGGATAAATGTTTTCATTAGTTAGGAGGCCTAGAGTCCTTTCTGGATCCCCTGACTTCTGCCAGTGGGTAGAGAAAAAAGAGAACATGGAGAACAATACACCAACTCCAATAGCTGGTGACACTCCTTACCACACTCACATTCCATTGGTGAGAACTAGTCACATGGTTCCATCTAAGATACAAGGGAGGCTGGGAAATGCAGTGCAGCTGCGGGCACAGGTGGGAAAAAAAATGAGGTTTGGTAAACAAACGACATGATCTCTTGTACAACTTTCATAGTATGCATTATTCTTTGAATTATTTATTAGATTCTATTTCTAGTATTCCAGTTATAGCATTGCATATTGATTCAAAACCAAAATTGGCTAGTCATTTTTTTCTGTCTGTGATATCTTTGTAAGATTTTTTTATTATCCATGATTTGCAAGGCTTTCCCCATGCTCCCCAACTTATTGTTCTATATTCTGAAACACTGTATGACCTAGGTTATTTGTTTCAGAGCTCTTCAATTATTTTCTATGTTAGAACTTCATATCCAGATTGATTATTATTTAAATGTTATTATTTTACATAATTAATGATTATTTAATAAACTTTCAAAAATAATTATTTACACTGAGCACTAGTTAAACAAGTGAGTTCCAACCTTTCCACTAGTGTTTATTTTGAATTCCACCAGTGTCTATGCAAATGCTTGTACATGGATTCCTCTCCCAGTTGGCTGGCATGTCCTGCTTTAGTTTCATAATTTTGGGGGATTTCCATAAATAAAAGTGTAAGTTTCTTGCAGAAGTAGATAATTTGTCTAGGCATGATTATTCTAATTCTTTTAACATGATTTTTCCCTTTAAAACTAGACTCTTCAAATGTCTTTTGTCAGAATTACAAAAGTTTGAAGCCAAACTTTTCATTCCATTAGAATTTTCTTCTTCTTTTTCTTCCTCTCCCCTTCTTTTCTCCTCCTCCTCCCACTTCTTTCTCTCCCTTTTACTTCCTTCTCCTTCTCCTTCTCCTCTTCCTTCTTCTTCTTCTTTTTCCTTTCTTGGATGCTTCTGGAATTCTTTATTCCTGAAAAAAAATTCTCAGTAAATACTCAGGCACAGGATTATTTTAATTAATTTTGCTAGTACTTAGTGAACTTTCTCTGACTAAGGTTTCTTTAGTTCAGTTTAGTTTATTCAGTTCGATGAAGTTGTCTTTGTTTCTTATAGGCATCCCATTAATTGCATTGATTCTGTTTTCTTTTCATGGGTTTCCTGTTAAATATATATTCTGAGTCTTTCTTCCATCTCTGTGTTAATTAAATATAACAGAAAGTCCAACTTAAAAATTAGATTTAATAGTAAATGAAATATATTGGTTCTATCTCTGAAAATCTGGAGGGAGTTCATGCTTTATTCAAGGAATGAGAAGAGTCCCTGTTTCTGTCAATTCCTTTGGCTCTATTCTCCTTCTTGTGTTGCCTTCATCTCCATGCTAACTTCTCAGATGTCATCAAGATGGCTTCCAGCACCTTTCAGGGTTATAATCTACCTCATTCACATCCTGGCACACCTCTCTCATAATCACTGAAAAGAAATCTTAATCTCCCTAACCAGGTCATCATGAATCACATGCTCATCCCAGAAATAATCACCGTGGAAGGAAAGATGTGGTTAGTTGTGTATCCACACTATCCACACCAGTGGGCTGCCCCACAAGAAGCAACTGCATCATCCCTCTTAAAACTCTCACATCTTTAGTCCAATTTTCATGTATTTATTCCTCTCTGGTTTTTGGATAAATTTCTCAACTTAATTCTCTTAGACTCCTTAAATTCTCTGTAATTGTGGAGATAAGTGGTGTGGATTACACTTCTCATTTCCATTTGAGTTTAAAAAAGTATATATCATATTATTACTCATTCAGGAATATGACTCAGAATTTTATTTATTTTTCCCTAATTGGAGAGGCAGTTTTTCTGACTCTTCATGGAGGGTTGCATTTTTTTGATCTCAGGCATCTTTCACAGGCTCAGTGATTTTTCTTTTAAAATTTACCCATACAACCCTACACACATTAAAAAAAAAAAAAAAAAAGCTTTATATTGTTTTTAATAACTGATCTAACATAATATTTCTCATAATTCCCTGACCTGAGAAGCATTGAGGATGTTGGGGAAGGTTGATTAATATCTGCCACTTAGCAGCATCTAAATCTCTTTTCTCAAAATATATTTAGTGCAAGTATTGGGTTTTTCTTATTTCCTCTCATCCCCACTACTCCCACAATATGGTGTTTGGGTCTTCGTGGGAGTGTGGCTATGTGTCCTTGTGGCCCTGGAGAGGAATAGGGCTTCATGTCTGTATATGGAGTTGGAATAATGCCTCTACATTGGCCTCTATCTTGCCAAATCCCTGGTTTTGCAATGGGTTCCACCTGGTCTTCAAGCCTGTAATGACACTCAATGTCACTGATCATATTTATGATCTCTTTTGAATGCTATACCAACCCTTGGCATACTCCTCTTTTTAATCCCAGGTCTCTGCTGGTCTTCGAGTTCCATTCAACATAGCCCCTCCCCAGGAATTGCAAACTCTTCTGGACCCCTGCCTGCTGTATGGGAGCTCTGGGAAGCCAGCAACATCACCACTGGCTACTTATCCAGACATTTCCCTCTGCTAGTGTTACACCATATCTTCAACACCATTTTGACCATGTGTCCAGTCAAAGGAAGAGTTTTTCCATCATGCTACGCCCAGAAAGGTGGCTCGATACGCTATTATTCTCAGGCTTTCTCAAACTTCTCTAAATGTTTATAGCTCCCTTCCACTGATTTGGGCAATCCTACACCATGGTGCATCTCTGAAACTTATCTGCCTCCTATACTCTCCAGGGAAAGAAGGATGGGATATCCACCTCTCTTACTCTATAGCACTATGCGTCATGTATCGAGATCTCTACTTTCTGTGCTTATAATTGCGGATTATTGTATCAAGTCTGACGCTTGGTAAAGAGTCACAAATAACCATGAAATATATTTATATCTCCCGAACTGCTCATTGAAAAGGAAGAGGCTTGATTTCTGGATTTCTGCTTAAGTACGCCATTTGTTTTGGAAGGTATCCTCACAGAGTAGATTTTCTTCCCCTGTTCCTTCTAGCCAATCCTTGCTGCTCTGATATGGGAGTATTAGGAGTTCTCCCTGGTGTCTCCTTTTAGATGAAAGAAATTGGAGTCAGACTTCTGCCTTTCTCAATCTAGACACATCTGCTCTATTTCTAGGAAAAAATTTCTATGCATAGATGGTACTCCATTTCATTGCCAATGGTAGTGTCTTCTGTTTTTATATTCTGCTAATCTTTCTATAGAAATCTGGAAATGGTGGATTTAGATATCAGGGTTCACTTTACCATATTACTTACAAATCTGAAAGTATTAATAAATTTTAAAGCCATGGAAAAGCGTAATAAATCACTGTTTGATTTTTCAAATGATTTTACCCTTTGTCTACAATGATGACATTTTCCCACACTGTCAGCAAAGTTGTTTTTCCAATAGTGTGTTTGTTGAATACTTCCTTGCCTGGTTTCTCTTATGACCAACAGTATCATGTACCCGTATTTAGCTAGTGGGAGATAGCACAGCAAGGACTATGGGGCAGGATGTGTTTTAGTACCTGATGCCTAGGATTCACACCTTTGCAGCACTGGGCCACTCAGACTGTGCCTGAGACCATCATATGTGGAATGAGCTGGCATAACAGGCAGGAATATAATATGTACAGTAGGTAGCTTTGATCCAAATATTTGCCCTCATTCTTGCTAGCTGTCTGACTCCTGGTAAGTTGTTTAATTTCTCCAAACTTCATTTCCTCTCTCTATAAAGCACAAATAATAAGAACATCTTCCTCCTACTAGTGGTAAAACAGAGGGTATAGTGGTAGTAATAGCACTAATACTAGTAGTGAAACTCCATGGAAACTCCTCTTGTCTTGCCAAAATCAAATTTACTGCCATGTAAGCTGAACATAATTGCATTCCACTGCACACATTTTAGGGATGTGACGACTTCCTTAACAACAGCCTTCTTGAGAATTAGGAACATGGAACTTCCCAAAGAAACCTCTCCCTACTGCCCGCTCGGTGGGAAGTCGTTAGCTAGAGATTGGAGTGGTTCTTAGGGGGACAGCTGACCCTCAACATACACTGGAGCAACGCGGCCCTTTTATGGCTGACAATTGGCTTTTGCCCAAGTGACCCATGAAGTGTATGGGCCAAGCATTGGTTTTATGCTGCTTTTAAAAGAGGGCTCCACATGTTGCCGAATAACTTAAAGTCTAAGCTGTTACATGTGGAGGAGACCACCCATGCATGCATAGGTTTTCTCTTTTAGAAGCAGGAGCACATTCCAAAGCTGTACTTGGTATGTCTTGCCAGCCTAGCGTCTCCAGGCTGTTAATATAAACTATTTCTTGAACTCCACACTCATTTGCTTAAACTGGGATTTTAAAATTTTTCCTATAAATAGAAGACCTTAAATAGAAAGTCAGATATTGATTTGGTGTTTTTTTCAGCCAGCCTAAGACAGCAGACAAGGTGTGAGCAAGGTGGTTATTGCTGATCATGTCAGCAGTGCACCCAGTCACAGAACATGATTGTGCAGTCAGTTCTAGTGGGGTGAGGACATTGTCAGGATCGGTTACTATGGCAACCCTGAGACTATGATGATTAAAGGAAGTTGGCCTATGCTCCGTGGGCTTATGGCCCTATACAGTGGTGTGAACAGAGTGCTATAGAGCAGAGAGGAGAAGGCAACTGATCCTGTATAACAACCTTGGGGTGGATTTCCTAGAGATGGTGAGGTTATGTCTGGGCCTTGACAGAGAAATTGAATATCACCAGGATAAGAATAATGAAAACTTATGAAAAGATAGCATCATTTAAAGAAAACAAGTGTGTGTATAATAACAAATTTAAAATGATGTTGGCCAAATATTACAACTATCTACTGTAATTGCTCTACCCATGTAATTATTAATAATAGAGTTATTAAAGGAGTATTTTAATTCTCCCATATGTATGCAAAAGGGCACATAATATAGCTTCCTAGGAATGAAAATGAAAATCTCTCCAAAGTACCTTCTGGAGGATTAGAGCAAAAAGAAGTAGGTGTTCCTTAGAGCCTTCCAAGGGGCACATGTGAGGCAATTCCCAGCCAGGGAGGAAAGTCACAGCTTTGAGCTATCTCGCAGCCCGGATGAGGAATAAGTGAGCCGGTCTTGTCTGACTGCTTCCCGAAACACTCACATTATGTCCTAGGGACCACAAGCAAGATGGAGATCGCTGGCCTGAGCAGAGTTTATTTAGAGCCTGAATCAGACAACGGGGATTAAGTCCTTTCACCCAGACTGACTCTTGCCAAGATGGTGGACCTCTCTGCTCAGCCTTCCCTTAACTTTTATTTTAACAACCAGAAACGTTGCTGCTTTTAATTAAGTGCCCAGCCCTTTGAGCTGGATATTCCATCTAGGTTTTTGAATACCAATTTTTACATTCAGTTTCAATTCTCTAAATCCTTGTCTGTGTGGCTCTTGGGATGTAAGGACTGAGGATATTTCTGAAAACAACTTTAACAATGTTTTGAGAGGTAGCACTTTTTTAGCATTGTCCTGCTATGCTTCATTTTAAAAGTGCCCATTGTGCTAACAGAAGCTGATGCGGTCTCTCCTTCTTCATGGCCTGCATCGGCAAGGAAGGGCAATAACTTGAGTTGCTTGACATAATTCAGTAACTAGCTGTTTCTGAGGCATCTCCTACTGTGGTATTTCCTGTTCTTCCCTTCCCTTGGTGGACATGACCTCTCCCTCCTCAGGGTGATCTTAACATCCCCAGAACCCAGTGGTGATGCCAGGCAGACAGGAAGCCACTGTAAATATCAGGAAATGGGTCAGGCACAGAGCAGGCCTGCCAGGAAACAGGAAGTACAGGATCCTAAACCATCCTCTAGCTTCCTCCTGATTTTAAGGAAACAGTTCTGACCATGTATCTCTTAACCACAGAGAAGTCCCATAAGTAGTGGATTGCTTTGTGTGAACAACCACATCCCTGGGAGGGGATTGAGGAGACAGTTATCAAGCCACATCTATGTAGCAGGTCTTGCACCTGGAACTACAGATCAGATGAGTTGCTTTTTTAATCTGTACTGTATCATGAAGTAGTGTTATTAGGGCCATTTCCTGAGTGAAGAGATTGGTCTAAGAAGATGAAGTGATTTAACCAGCTAGTATCTGGCAGAACCTGGGTGGGAATTGGGCTGGCTTGGCTATAATGTGCTGCTCTCTGGGGGGTCATCGGGCTCCTGTGCAGAAACAGCTTTGCAAATGTAGAGGCTCTGAAGCATTCCCAGTAGTCCCTGCACATGTCTTCCTGCACAGGCACCTCAACTTCACAGTCCAAAGCTGAACTCATATTCTCCTCAGCTTGCATCCCCACCTGTAATGTACATCTTTTATCCAATGCCCAAGGAGCAGCTAAGCTGTAGCTTCTAGAGCCAGACCATGTGGGTTTGAATCCTGGGCCCACCACTTAGTATGTGAGCTTGAGCAAGACACTTAATCTCTCTGTGCTTCAGTTTACTCATTTGTATAATGAAATATGCACAGTACCCTCTTACAGAGTTAGGGAGGCTCAAATGATTTCACAGGAATAAAGTGCTTAGAGCTGTGCTTGGCACATAGTAAATGTTATGAGCGTTAGCCATCATCATGATGTCATCACTGTCGTAAACACCCTCATCCGAATGAAACCTTGTAAGATATTGCTGAGTCCACCCTTGTGGGGACAGAGCCCCAGAAAGTAGTTTACAGGCTCTCGGCCTCACGTGGAGGAGTGCTGGCTCGGGTAGTAGATGGCCGTCAGCTGTGGCTGATTGGCCGTCAGCTGTAGCCAGTTAGCCAATTAGCCGCTAATATAACTGCTGCGGCTACGGAGGAGAGTGGAGGAGAGTGAAAGAGATAAGAATGGGGGCTAGCAAGAAGATGGCGGCTGGGCTGGCAAGCGTGGATGGCGGTTTGCGGACAGTGTGGATCCAGCCTCCAGTGAGAGTATAGTGCCGCCAGAGAGAATATAGTGGTATGACTCCCCTACCTATGGCTCCGTGGGTGTTCCTTTTTGGCCTCGCCATATCCTGCGTTCTTGTATGGGGAGAGGGAGCAGAGACCCCGCCTGACTTCCCGCATGACAAATGGCGCAGCGAGCAGGGTCTCCTGCACGACAACCCTATTCCTCCTTCCTTCTGGGGTCGGGCATTGTGACTCCTAACTATTTCTCAAATCCATTTATTTCTCTCTAGCCCATTCACTGTCTCCAACCCACACAATTACACTTGTTTCCTACTGTGTTTCCCCCAAAATAAGACCTAAATGGAAAATAAGCCCTAGAATGATTTTTCAGGATGATGTCCCCTGAACATAAGCTCTAATGCATCTTTTGGAGCAAACCTTAATATAAGACCCGGTCTTATTTTCAGGGAAACACGATACCTAGTTTTCTGTGACTAATACCTTACCTTCCCATTCACCACCTGCACTGCTGTTGGAGAGATGTTTCTACAGTCGAGTCTGAACATGTAATCTGCTTAAAAACCAGGTTTGTCTGTTGCCAAGAGGACCAGTTCTTAATGCCTTAGTCTCATTTTCATTACTTCCTAATTTGACTTTTTCAGTGGTGTGTTTTGTCTCTCTTCTCACCCATCCTGTCATCCGTTGGCCTCCACCTCTTCAAACTTCCCTGAAGACACTTGCAATTTCACATTCCCATGACTTGTCTGGTCTGGTGCCTCTCCCAGAGGCCTCTCTCTTTCTTTTCCTGGCAAACTGCTACTCCCTAGCCTTACTCCTTTAAGAGTCGTTGTGAATTCTTTTTGGAAGCCTTGTGACTCCTGCTCTGGCTCCTGTCCCCCACCCAGATGAGCTTCCAGGATAGCACTCTCAACCTTCCTCTCAAACCTTCCTCCTTAGTTCTCTACATTCTATGAATTTCTTAAGTACTTCTACATTCCCAGCACCTGGTAGAGGGGCTCACCTTGGTAAATATTTGTTGATTGAAATCTTATATAACATTTGGGGTTGGAATGGAGAACAAGCTCCCTAACCTTTTCATTTTCAGAAAAAAGACACAAGAAAAAAAATACATCGTAGTCAGTATATTTATGGTGTTGCATTCAAAATATGTTTCAAATATTACATCTTAAAAGTTTTGCTTAGATGGGTTCTAACTACACTTTCCTTTCTGCTCTGCTCAACTTAAAGGTTAAGCCCAGGTGTGCATACCTATAGGAAATTTGATTCTGTGAGCTTACATGCTCTTTTTAATAAAAATAATTCCACTATCTTTTGTGGGAACCATAAAAAATCCAGGATTTAATCTAGGATGCCTGAATGAAACCTTCAAATGAACAGAAAGCCTCCATTTTTAAAATGCAAGCAAATACAAATAAATGGGCCTAAACCCTAAGGAATTTAAAAGGACTGAAAACACCTGCCAAAGAGACACTGTGATTTCCATACCTGGGAGAAAGTCCTCCGTCACCTGCTGCTGCTCCCACAGACTTCTGGCACATGAGTGAATTAGTTTGGATTTGCCTTCTGGTCTATTTAAAAACAAGTCATCTTACTTTTTTAAATAAGTGGGTCAGGGTAAAAGCTATCTCAGCTTCACATTTGCAAATGCTATTGTCTGGGTTAAAAATCTTAGAATTTTAGGTTGCAAGGGTTTTCTTTTGTAGATGATAAACCTGGAGTAGTCCACCAACCTGCCTGTGGACTCCCTTCACACAGTCCCTCTGCTCGCCGCGCCATTTGTCATGCGGGGCAGCCTGCAGGGTCTCTGGTCCCGCTCCCCACATAAGAACGCAGGATATGGTGAGGCCAAAAAGGAACACCCACGGAGCCATAGGTAAGGGAGTCATACCACTACGGTCTCACTGGAGGCTGGGTTCACCGGACGTGCGACCTGCCGTCCGCCTTTCCGCCAACCGACCGACCGACGACTCTCCTCCACTCTCTCGACTCTGTTCCTCTCTCTCGGCTCTCCTCTTCTGCTCTCTTCGGCTCTGCTCGGCTCTGCTCGGCTCCTCGGCAATCCTCGGCAATCCTCGGCAATCCTTCGTAGCCACAGCAGTTATACCAGCGGCCAATCGGCTAACCGGCCACAGCCGACAGCCAATCAGCCACAGCCAACGGCTATCCACCACCCGAGCCAGCACCCTTCCACGTGAGGCCGAGAGCCTGTAAACTACTTTCTGGGGCTCTGTCCCCACACCCTCCTTCTAACCCACCCCCAAACCCCAAGTGCCTGAGCAGGAACTAAACTTGGGCTCTTGCTTTCAGCCAGGGCTCTCTCTAGAGCATAGGAGAACAATTTCTTCTGTTTTCTCTGGAGCCAAGACCCTCCTTACTTACTGTGTTGGCTGTTGTTTCTGCACAGTCACATTTTGTGTCACTCAATTCGAAGCAGTGTTGAGATGCTCTTTAAGAGGAAGAGCTGTGGAAAAGAGCCTGGCAGCCTCAGAGAAGCCTCGAGCGAAGAGCTGAGCTGCATCCTGAGCTAGGGTTGGGCCCAGAGTTGCAGGCTCTGCATCCACAATTGCAGCAGGGCATCAGAAAGAACCTAGGACAGATGCAGCAGAACAGGCCTGTTGGCTCATCTTTCCAAAACTCCATCTACATACAAAGGAAAAGAAACAGCTGCTCCTGAACCGTTTCCCAGGCTGAAGGGTTGCATAAGAATGATGCAATGCAACAAGTATTCATCAGTGACCACTGTGTTCTGGGTCCTGCACTATATGCTGGGGAAAAAGATGTGGTATGATTCCTGCCCTTGGCAAGTTCTTGGTCCAGTGGGGAAGACAGATGAGTAAACGGTGAACCACGACATAGAATGTGGGGCCTTATCCTTGCATAAAGAACAAAATGTGATTGGAATGAAAGTGAAGGAAGGACAATTCACGGCGATGAGTTCTGAGAAGTGGTTGGAAGCATGGGTCGGATTAGGGTTATAGATAGAAAGTAGGTCTCTGAGGGGTGGGGGGGAGAGAGAGAGAGAGAGAGAGAGAGAGAGAGAGAGAGAGAGAGAGAAGGAACAAAGGTAAGGAGCATGGCTGAGCATGGAGAAAGGAAATGGGGTGGGCACCAGTAGTCTAGGGTATGATGCCCATGGGGGTGGCATGGGGGGAGGTGATGATTAAAAAAAGGGACCTGGGAGAGAAGAGCCTTGAATACTCTGGAATTAGGAGCATTTCTTCTGGTGTAAGCCCACTGTGCCAAAAAGAAAGTACTTTCCAAGTTGCCTGTGACCTCAGCTCTAAACCCTCAGGACACTGGCATGCAATGTTTGATTCCTGGAATCAATTAACAGACAGCAGGAGCTGCTTTGCTTTTGTTGCAGCCTAATGATACCTGGTAACAATGCTGTTTGTTTTAACATGTACCGTGGGGTTTTAACTGGCAGATCGATGGTGAAAATCCTGAAAACTAAGAGACAAGCCAGCCCGGATGTGCTTTTCTTGGCCCCAGGGGGAGGGTCTTTTGACCCTTCCCTTGTTTGACTATTTCAGGCTGGCTCCAGGCTGTCCCTCAGTTTAGGAAGTCTTACCCAGGGGTCTTCCTTCATATCTCACTGCCCCAAAGGGCAAATATTTGGCAGATTTCTGTCCACGCCTGATTCATCTTGTACTTCTACAAAAGAAAGAGGTGTCACAAGGGGCTTTGGGAATGTTGACACAGAGGAGACCCACAGATGCAGAACAAGGAGCTTTGATAGCAGCCCTGCATTGAGACAACACTGTTCACCTTCTCTGCAAGCTACTGTGTGCATGGCACTACCTGCTAGCCAGTGACGGGAGCTCTTTTCATGGGCTGCTTGAACTGAGAATAGCCACAGAGCCCCTTAGTCTGAACCTTTCATGTGATGAATAGGAAAACTGAGGCCTGTAGAGGTGCAAAGTCAAATGGGTATAGTTAATCTAGACTTTTGGAAAACACACACACACACACACACACACACACGGTGAAGTCAGAGGGGACTAGGTGAGGAAACAGGCTTATTGAAGAATCCCATCTCTCAGCACAGACTTCTACCAACAAGGTCAGGAAAGACTCATGGCTAGATGAAGAGAGTGAGAAATTGAGATGCTGCATAGGACTGAGCACTGGGACATGTAGGCATGAGACATGTAAGAAAGTCACCGAGAATTTGCAAGCGCCCATTAGGCAGAGTGCTGCCTACTAGTCACTGCCTCACGCTGGTTAATTCCAACACACCTGATTGAGTGCAATTCGAGTGACATGTTTTAGGAAGCCTTTGGAATGATCCTGCCTAGATCAAGTCGCTTGATTACGGGTCTTATAAAATCAAGTCCCTCTCCTTCAGAACAGTTATCATAACTGCAATTTCCACCAGATTATTTGATTGAAATTTATCTCTCCATTAAACTATAAGCCCCATGAGGGCTTCAACCACATCCGCTTTGGTTCACAATTGGGCCTCTATTGACAAATATAGTTCCTGGCACCTGGTATATTGAGTTAATGAGTAAAATAATGATTGAATACAATTTCTTGAAAATCAGTGGTTGGTAAGAGACAATTTAAAACTGAAAGTTTGAAATTACTAAGGGAAATAAGAGAATAAATATATTAAAAGCAAATTAAAAAAAAGCATGATGCCGATATGAGGCACTGGCTGGCATGGAGGCCGTATCTTTGTGGTGGTTTTGGCACACAGTTGTGAAATTGCCTTAGTCACTTAACAAATATTTGTTGAGCATCCATGATGTGTTGAGCTTCATGTTGGTTATTAGAGACATAAGGAAAGCTATAGCTTTCATGTTCTTTCCAGTCTAATCATAATCTGTAGTCCCTGTGTGAGACAAATAGTGGGATTGATTCAGGATAGGAAATATATTGGGTGAGTTCATTAAAAGGACAGTAGTATGAGAAATTTTGGGGTGCTGGTGATTAAAATTCAGGTAATCAATCTTGAATGTTCAGGCTGGAAAAAATGAAACTAAAGCCAGTTTAAAGAGAGTGGGGGAAGGAAGAGTGAAAGAAAGGAAGGACTAAAGGAAGAAAGGAAGGAGGGAGGGAGGAGCAGAGAAGGAGGGAGGGGGAGGAAGGGGGAAGAGACAGAGAGAGATTGAAAAGCTGACTGGGAGAACATGGAGAGAACTGCAGCCTTGTGTTCTCTGTGAGTTTGAAACTAGTTGTGGTGGAAATGTGGGCACCAGAGAATGAGAAAAATGCAAATGTGACAGCTAATTTAAGATTTCAGCCAAGAGGCATTTCTATATGTTTATCGGGTTTTGCCTTTGGTGTAGAACCTGGAGTTGGATAGAGCTGAGGATGAAGAGACCTGGAGAGGTTAAGACATTGTGAATCCCATGTGTTGGATCATCCATCCAAATAGTTATTGGAGCCACCCAGGAAAGAAAACCAAAATGCCTCAGATAACTTTTAGACCAATACTCAGTGACAAGATATCCTACATATATCAAAACACAAATGGAGAAAGATAAACTGTCAATTGCAGCAAGATTCTTATGGCATTTGAACCATGTGGGAAATGGTGGAGGGTAAAAGGATTTCTGACAAGCTTTAGAACTAGAGAGCCCCTAAATTTTAACAGGTACTAACTGGACTTCTCAGTAGGCCATCAAGAAACAATCAGACAAAACTAGAAAGGGACTGTGCAAGTTCTAATCTGAGGATGAGTAAAGGGGCTAGAGCGATGTCAGATGGTTGGTGGAGGGTTCTGGGCCCTGTGGATTTTCCAAAGTTACCCAAAGAAACTCATTTCCAGGATGAAGCTTTAACTGAGGAGAACTTACTAGGAGTAAAATCCAAATTGAGAATAGCAGGGACAATAGGAGCAAAGGAAAGAGAAGATTCAAATAGAAGAAGGTAGCATAAGAAAGCCATCAGATCTTACAATGTTTTAAACTGTTGGTAAAAACTACAAAAGAGAATATCTTGTATCAAGACCTTAAGAAATTATCTTGACCTTGCAATAATGCAATAAAACTCATCTCACTTAAATATGAGCAATAGAAAAAAAATTGTTATCAAATCCCATAGAAAGATATGTTTTTAGAAAGAGAATAAAAATAGAACAGTGTCTAGACAGACAATTAATGAATCCACAAAACAGGTAAAAGCCATAACTTAATAATAAAAAATTAGCTAAGAGAAATTGAGAAAATGATAGGTGACATAAAATTAGAGCATAAATCAGGATTAATAAAAACTCAGAAATGATAAGATTGGAAAAAATTTGAAAAGATAGCTATCAAAGCTCAGGAAATAATTATAAATAAAACAAAACATCATTGTTTTGTTTAAAATTAAATGCTAATTTTATTTCAGAAGTAAAGACTATATTAGAAGGTATGTGAGAATGAATATCACATACCATGCATTAAGAGAAATAGAAGACGGAAATAAATGAACATATAAAAATAATTCAAGGGAAAATAACAGTTATAGAAGATAGGCAATGAAGATCCAATATAGGAAGACAGGAGTCTCCAAAGAAGAAAATCAAAGTAGTAGAATATAAAATAATATTGAAAATGGTGTTAGATTATTCAGGGTTCTTCAGAGATAGATAGAGATAAATATGATATTTGATGTTTGATAGATAGATAGATGATAGATAGAAAGATGATAGAATATATAATAAAAGATACAAAGACACATGCACACAAACAACAATCAAACAATATGATACATTGAATAAATAATATCACACCACAAATCCTATGCAAACGTAAATGAACATCAGATTAAAAGCAACATATTTTTAGATTGGCTAACAAAGCTAAATCCAATAATATGTTGCATGGAAAATCACACCTAAAACAAAAAGATTCTGAAGTGTTAACAATAAAAATACTTTTTAAATGAATAAAGATTTACCAGGCAAATGCAAAGAAAAAATGTAGGAGTCACAATCCTGATGTCCAATAAAGTGAAATTCACATGAAAAGTATTAAAAGAAACAACAAATAATACTTTATGTAATGACCTATAATTCACTTTGAATATATAATGATTATTAATATTCTTAAACACAACAACAAAGTAGCAATGTTCCTAAAACAGAAATTTCAGGAGATGCAAGAAAAAAATAGACTAATACTAAAAATAAAATTACATTGTCACTCCAAGACTGATAAAAGGAACAAAACATTTCTAGGATGTAGATGACCTAATCAAATGAACTAGCATTTATTGATCTATCACAGACTCTGAACCCTGATAATAGACAATATCCCAAATTTGCAAATACACATGAAGAATTCTTGAAAATTAACTATAAGTTGGGCTGCAAGAGCACACTTTCATAGATTACAAAAAGCAGAAAAGGTACTAACAGATTTATCTGAACACAGCACAATACATTTAAAAATTATTTAAAAAAACAATAATGGCCTTTTGATGTAAGAGAAATAAAAAAGAACCTTTAACCAAGGGTTTTAATGTTGCACTTGTATCATAGAAAAAGACTAGAAATAAAGACTAGTGACTAAATTGTGGTACACCCAGTGGCACAATGGAATGAGGAATACGTATATATGCATGTGTATAACACTGTGAAATGATCTGTAGTAATTATTGCTAAGTGGGTAAAATGGCAAGATAAAATGCATAAAGTATGTTACTCTTTATTAAAGAAAGGGGAAGACATAGTTGCTTATATATTTTTTAAATGGAAATAATAAGTCCCAGAATTTTTTTCAGGGTTTCCACGCTTCAGTTGAAACAGCTAGAAAAAAGATCAGATAAACTATAATAAATAATATTTGTAAAGGTGTCAGAGAACTATGAAAGCAAAAAAAGATTATAATAGCTATAATAATATTTCAGGTAGGAGAAAATTCCTGAGATAAGATGACAATCTCCCTCTGATGAGAGAGATAAAACAAGATCTAAATAAATGAAGAGATACTTCATGTTCATGGATTGGAAGACTCGATATTATTAAAATATATTAATTCCCAATTTGTTGTATGGATTAAGCACAATCCTAATCAGAACACTAGGAAGCTACTTTGTATATATTGACAGACTTAGTCTAAAACCTATAAGGAAAGGAAAATGCCTAGGAAAACCAACATAATACTGAAGAAGAAAAAGAAAGTTGGAGAACTTACACTATCTGACTTCAAAACTTACTAAAACTACAGTAATCAAGACAACATATGATTAGTGAAAGAATAGATGTATAGATCAGTGGAACAGGATAGAAAGCCCAGAAATATACTCAAGCAAATATAATCAAGTGACATGTGACAAGGAGCAAAGGTGATTCCATGGAGAAAAGACAGCTTTTTCAATAAGTGGCTTGGACAGTTGGACATACACACACACACACACACATATGCACAAAATGTATACCTTTCACATAAATTAACTCTAAATGTAAAATGAAAAAATGAAAAACTATAAAACTTTTAGACTTAACATGGGACAAAAATCTAGGTGATCTTAGTTTGGTGATGAGTTTTTAGATATAATAACAAAACCATGATTCATGAAAGAAAAACATTGATTATTTGAACTTTATTAAAATTAGAAACTCCTGCTCTTTGAAAGAAACTTAATAAATGAGAAAGCAAGCCACAGACTGGGAGAAAATATTTATAAAACACATATCTGATAAAGGACTAGTATTCAAAATATAGAAAGAACTGTTAAAACTCAAGAATAAGAAAACAAACAATTCAAATAAAAACGGGCAAAAGTACTGCACAGACACCTCACCAAAGATACATAGACTTGTACACTGGAATCCTACATAATTTTATTAACCAATGTCACACCGCAATAAATTTAATTAAAAAACATAAAAAATCACAATACAAAAAAAATCCATTAAACCAAAATCCAGTTCTTTGTAAAGATAAACAAAATTGATAAATCTAATTAAAATACTTTTGATGGAATCTTTAAGGTTCCACATTAAGAAAAAAAGGGATGAGCCAAATAAAATCAGAAGTAAAAGACAAGAAGTGACAACTGACACCACAGAAATACAAAGGATTATAAGAAAATATTATGAATAATTATATGCCAAAAAATTGGAAAATCTGGAAGAAATGAATAAATTCCTAGAAACATATAGTCTTCTAAGACTGAATCAAGAAGAAACAGAAAATCTGAAGAAACTGATTACGGCTAATGAAATCAAATCAGTAATCAAAAAACTCCAAACAAACAAAAGTCCTGGACCAGATGGGTTTACAAGTGAATTTTACCAAACACTCAAAGAAGAAATAATATCTATCCTTCTAAAGCTATTCCAAAAATTCAAGAGGATGGACGTCCCCAACCTCATTATGTGAGGCCACAATTGCCATGATTCCAAAGCCAGACAAAGACACTACAAAAAAAGAAAAATTATAGGTTGATATCCCTGATAAACATAGGTGCAAAAATCTTCAACAAAATATTAGTAATATGAATTCATCAATACATTAAAAAAATGCTACACCACGATCAAGTGAGATTTATTCCTTGGATGCAAGCTTGGTTCAATATCTGCAAATCAATTAATGTTATATACCACATAAACAAAATGAAGGATAAACATCATATGATCATATCTATAGATGTAGAAAAAGCATTTGACAAAATCCAGCCTGCATTTATGATAAAAACTCTCAGTAAAGTGGGAACAGAAGGAAATACCTCAACAAAATAAAGGCCATATATGACAAACCCACAGTTAACATACTTAAAAGTGAATAACTAAAAGTGTTTTCTTGAACATCAGGACAAGGATGTCCTTAAGAACAAGACAAGGATGTCTACTTTCACCTCTTTTATTCAACATAGTAATGGAAGTCCTAGCCATAGCAATCAGATAAGAAAAAGAAATAAAAGGCATCCATATAGTTACAAGAAGTGGAGTACAGCATTAGGAATAGAGACAGTGGAAATGTAATCGCTGTGGGCGATGTCAGAGGGATAGTGGATGGGGGGAGGGGATTGACACTGTGTGAGAGATATAAATGATAAATGTCTAACTATTACATTGTTTTGTGCACCTGAAACAAAAAAAAAAAAAAAAAAAAAGAAAGCTCTAAAAAAATGAAAAATAAAAAATAAAGACACGGAAGCTGGAGCTTAAAAAAAAAAAAGAAAAGCATCCATATTGGAAAGGAAGAAGTGTAACTGTCATTATTTGTGGATGACATATATAAAGAACCTGAAATATTCCACCAAAGAACTATTAGAATTGAAAATGAATTCAGTATAGTAGCAGGATACAAAATTAATATCAGAAGTCAGTTGCATTTATATACACCTATAATGGACTGTCATAAAGCAAAATTAAGAAAATAATCCCATTTACAATTGAACAGAAAAGAATGAAATGCCTAGGAATATATTTAACTAAGTAGGTAATGGACCTGTACTTTGGATATGATAAGATATTGTAGAAAGTAATTGAAGATGATGAAAAATAAATGGAAGTGTATACTGTGCTCATGAATAGAAAAAAATAACAATGTTAAAATGTCCATACTACCCAAAGCAATCTATAGATTCAGTGCAATCCTTATCAAAATACCAATGGTAATTTTCACAGAACTAGAACAAATGATCCTGAAATTTACATGGAACCACAAAAAAACCCAGATAGCCAGAGCAACTTGAGAAAATACAAAATTGGAGGTATCACACTACCTGATATCAAACTATACTACAAGGCCATAGTAATCAAAACAGAATAGTATTGGCATGAGAACAGACACATAGATCAATGGAACAGAATAGAGAGCCCAGAAATAAATCCATGCCTGTAGGTCATTTAATCTATGACAAAGTAGGTAAGAACATACAGTGGAGTAAAGACAGTGTATTCAATAAATTGTATTGAGAAAACTGAACAGATACACGCAAAAAAAAAAAAAATGAAACCAGATCACTCTCTTATATGTGCAAAAAATAAATGCAAATGGATGAACAACTTAAATGTAAGACCCAGAATTAGAAAACTCTTAGATGAAAACATAGGCAGTAAACTCTCTGACATTGCTCTTAGTGACATTTTTTTTTCCTGCTCTATCTCCTCAGGCAAGGGAAACAAAAGGAAAAATAAACAAATGAGACTATATAAAACTAAAAAGTTTTTGCATAGCAAAGGAAACCATCAACAAATGAAAATACATCCTACTAAATGGGAGAAGATATTTGCCAATGATATATCCAATAAGGGGTTAATATCCAAAATTTATGAAGAAGTCACACATCTCAACACCAAAAGGACAATCAATTAAAAAATGGACAGAGGACCTGAATAAACATTTGACATTTCTCCAAAGAGGACATACAGATGGCCAATAAACGTATGAAAAGATGCTCAACATTACTAATCATCAGAGAAATGCAACTTAAACCACAATGAGATATCACCTCACACCTGTCAGGATGAATACCATTAATAAATCAACACACAACAAGTGTTGGCAAGGATATGGGGAAAAGGGAACCCTCATACACCTTTGGTGCAGACACTATGGAAAACAGTTTGGAAGTACCTCAGGAAATTAAAAATTGAACTGCCTAATGACCCAGCAACTGCAGTTCTGGGTACTTCTGCAAGGAAATCCAAAACACTAATTTCAAAAGATATGTGCACCCCTATGTTCATTGTAGTGTTATTTAGAATAGTCAAGAGGTGGAAGCAACCTAAGTGCCCCTCAACAGATGATTGGATAAAAATGTGATACATACATACAGTGGAATATTACTTAGCCGTAAAAAATGAAATCTTACCATTTGTAACGACATGAATAGACCTGGAAGGTATTACGCTAAGCAAAATAAGTCAAGCAGAGAAAGACAAATACCAGATGTTTTCACTTATATGTGGAATTTAAAGAACAAAATAAAAACAAACAAAACAGAAACAGAGTCATAGATACAGAGAACAAACTGATTGTTCCTGGATGGGAGTGAGGTTGGCCAGATGGGTGAAAAAAGGGAAGACATTAAGAAATAAAAATTCATAGTTATGAAATAGTCAATGGGATATAAAGTACAGCACAGGGAATGTAGTCAATATTGTAATAACTATGTGTAGTGCCAGGTGGGTACAAGAATAAAGGCGGGATTGCTTCATAAATTATATAAATGTCTAAAACACTATGCTGTATAATGACCCTGAAACTAATATAAAACAATATCGAATGTCAACTGTAATAGAAAATTAAAAAGAAAAGAAAGGTTAGAAATTGTAATACTATTTTTTAACTTGGTTAATATAATATTATATTTGGGGTTAATTTGATCAGGAGGAATGTTGGAGACAATAATTTTTCAAACTTGGCTGGTTTTGAAATCACATGGTTATGATTATTAGTAGCTTAATATAAAATGTGGTGCTGTCCACAAAGTTAAAAGAAATTATTTTTGTCATAATAAACTATATTAATTTAATTAGTTATGTGTATGGTTATATTTTCCATTTGAAAGTGAAAGCCGAATGGTAGTTTATAGATCTAGTTCTTTAAAAAAAGAAGTCATAAAAGTCATTCCATAAAAGTCATTTTGCCTCCTCAAGTTTTATTATTTCACATGTACTAGAGTTTTCACATGCTCATTAACCCCTGTGTTCATTCAGTAAGTGTTCACAGGGGCTCGGTGATGTGTTAGGGGCTGCCTCACCAAGTCCGCTGTAATGGCCTTGCACTTTGCTGTCTGGTTTCCAGGCTCCCTCCCTCCAGTCCATCCTCCACCCTGACCCCAAGACCATCTTCTGACACAACAATCTGGGGCCTGTACCCCTGTATTTCATGCTTTCACAGGGCTTATTAATTCAAAACTGAGGGTCCGTGAGCTGTTTCCAGCCAACAGATTTAGTTTTTTTGAGTTCATACTGTGATGTAAGACTTGTTTATTATTTTTGTTTGTATTTAAATTTGCCTCCAAATTTGAAAATAAGGAAATTTCATGTAAAATTCTAGAAATCTGTTTTTTCTTCAAAAATTAAAAAGCCACTAATAATGTCAGTCAACATTCCATCTGGAGCTAAGCAGAGGCTGCCTCTTCAGATGAGGTTGGTCACAGCTGATGCCTCAGGCCCTGGATGCACTGACATTACCCACCTAGAATCTGAGTCTGTCCCTGAATGCAGGCTCAGAGCCAATCTATTATTTTTACAGGGCTGTAGTATGTTGAATGGTGGCCCCCGAAAGATATGTTCTACCAGAACAGCAGAATGTGACTTTATTTGGAATAAGGGCCTTTGTGGGTATAATAAAGGTAAGTACCTTGAGGTGAGATCATTCCGGATTAGAACAGACCTTAAATATGACTCCTAAAAGGCTGTCTCCTAAGAGACAGTAAAGGGGAAGACACAGAGACACACAGAGAGAAGAAGGCCATGTGAGGACAGAAGCAGAGATTGGAATTATGCAGCCCCAAGCCAAGGAACACAAAGGGGGCCAGCAGCCACCAGAAGCGACAAAAGAGGCATGGAAGGGATTCTTCCTCAGAGCTTCCAGAGGGAATCAACCCTGCCAACATTTTGATTTTGGATTTCTGACTCTAGAACTGTGAATTTAAGCTGGAAAAAAAAAAGTTGGGGACATTATTATTTATAATAATATCTCATTATACCAACAGATATAATGAGATATTATTATAAATCTGTTATTGGTTCAAAGAAGGATAAATTGAAGAGTAGAATGGAACAAAGTGCCCAAAATCAAACTCACATATATTTGTGATAAAAGTAACAGTGCAGTTCATTGGAGGAAAGAAATGGCCTTTTCAGTAAAAGGTGCATAATCAATAGGATATCTATAAGCAAAAAAGTAATGAAACTAGACTACTTCCTTTCACCAGACAAATATAATTTAGTGTCAAATTTTATAAATGTGTAGTGTCAAACAATAAAACTATTTGAGGAGAACAATAATACATATGTGAGATCCTGGGGTCAAGTTTTGTTTTGTTTTCTAAAAAAGACACAAACACCAACTGACCATAAAAAAAAAAGGTGATAAGACAGTCTATATTAACATTTAAGAAATTTTGTTCATCAAAGGTAACTTTCAGAGTAGAAGGAGACATTTTTAACACATATATCTAACAAGGACCTGTATCCAAAAAAATAATATGTTTAAACGCTATAAATCAATAACAAACAACATATGTTTTTATTGTAATTATCAAATGCTGGCACTTAACAGTTCACTTCATTATTTTAGTTGATCCTCAGTCGTACAGAATTGTTTACTCATAATCCCTGGTTCATAACATATTTTCATCATTGACTAATGCATGACTTACTTTAGTTAATTCTTTAATTATTTTATAATATAATACACTCTTGAACTAACCATTCTTTAAGAACAAGAACTTTGAATTTAAACTACATTTAACCATATTTTGTTCCCTCTCCCTGTTGCCCTGCTTCCTTCAACTCAGTTCACCGTCATCTTGAATATCATGTTCTTGCCTAGATTCCTGTTTATTTGATTTTGTTACATCAATTCATATTCCCCAAAATGTGTGCATATTTTTGTTTTAATTACTTTTAACTTGTAAAAAGTGTTATGTTTTAAATAATTCTGGAATTCATTTTTATCATTTAATATTATGTTTTAAAGACTTATCGAAACTTTTGTTGTTACTGTTATTTAATGTTGACTGCTATGTAATAGTGCATTATGTGAAGATACCACATTTTGTTTGTCCTCTTTTTTACTTATGGACATTGGATTGCTTCTATCTGCTAAGTATTCTTGTATGTGTTTCCTAGGGTATACCTATAAGAATTCCTCTCAAATATATGCCTAGAAGTTTTGCTGGGTCATAGCATACGTGGATAGTCAACTGTACATTTGCTTTGCTCTCCACAGTTGTCTGTTCTTCCTAGAGTTTTTCCAAATTATTTAAGTTACTATATTTTATCAGTTCTAACAGATACTTTTTCCACATTTTAAATGATCTAAAAAAAATAGAAATATTCTTACAATCAATGGCGTATCATGGTTTAATTGTTGGTATTTTTTCTTTCTAAATGATACATAAAATAGTGACTTGCCTTTAAAATCAACAGTATTTTAGATTTGATAAATACGATAGCTTTCAAAAACAACTCTTTTCAAAATATACTTCATCACCCCCATACAAAATGTTAAATTCTGTAATTAAAATAGCAAGTACAACTGGCATAAACAAGTGTGGGGGAAAAGACACCTGGCTCTTGGGAAGCATACAGAATTGGTAGCAGGAACGGAGACAAGCAGTGAAGAGGAACCTGTGGGGTGGTACTTACCCACTGTGGGAGCCAGGATGAACCCTGGAGAGAAGGCAGGGAGTGTCCATCTGTAAGTTAGTTAAATGAGCATGGGTGGAGAGAGCTTCCATGAAAACCCTTCATGGTGGCTTTCCCCAGTGCACAGCTGTTCACCATCTCTTTTCCCAAGTCAACCTGAGAAATGACCAGACCAGGTGGCCTGGCAGGCAGCTGAGCACCAAGCAGCTTTCCTTGCAAAGGGACTTCTGGTCCTCCCTGGCCTGTTTCAGTGAGTTTGGGCGATTAACACATCTTCTCCCTAGCAAAACATTTTATTCAATTTCTTAGAAAACTAGGAAGAGTAATAAGATAATGTCAAAGAAAGGAATGTTACTGGATCTTCAGCAAAACCTTATTTTTTTCTTTGAAAATAAGATGTTCAAAGGGTTTTTTTTTGTTGTTTTTTTTAGTTTTTTTTTTTTAGTTTTTAGTTTTTAGTTTTCTTTACAGTAGCTTCCATTTCCCAAAGAGCTGGGGCAACTGGAATAAGCAAGAGGGACTGAAGGGGTTTCCTGGTGGCTTCCAGTTCCATATACCACGTTTACCTGAAAATAAGACCTAACCAGAAAATAAGCCGTAGCATGATTTTTCAGGATGACATCCCCTAATCATAAGTCCTAATGCATCTTTTGGAGCAAACCTTAATATAAGGCCTGGTCTTATTTTTGGGGAAACACAGTATCTGTGGTTCTGGGGTGGGCGTTTGAAACTTCCAATCTGAAGATGTAAGTTTGTTTTCTGATTTCCAAGTCAGGGAGGCAGCGTTATACTTAAGAATGAGAGTGATCCTGTTCACATCCTGGCTCTGCCACTCACACGGATTTCCTCGCTGGTGCCAACCCCCTAGTATTGTTGCAAGGCTTAATCATGATCAGTCTGACAAGGTGTTTTGCATGGTGCCCATGCAGCAAGCACCTAACACATGTCACCTTCGTTATCTTTACTCATTGCCTATAGACAGCAGGGAGGTGGGAGGCCCAGCCTTTCATCCTCCAAAGAAGAAATTTGCTTTTCACCATGTTAGGAGCAAAACAAGAAAGTCTCATATACTGCCAACACCTTCCCTGCAGTTTTTAATTTCCCTTTCCTAGGAATAGAGATGGAAAAAATAGGGAAAATGTCATTTGGCAGATAACCTTCCCTCCCCCAGTTTTGTTTTATTATTATTTTCCTTTGGGCATCACATAAAAAAAAAAGTGGAGAAAATTACATTATAAAACTTCTTAGCTCAAAAAATGAAAACCACATTTCTCTGTCTGTGGCCTCTGACTTCTAACAGATGGCTTTGGCAGAGCTTCCTGTCTCCACACCAGGAACAGTGTGCTCTCATTCTTTCACTGATCATTGTGACACACCAGTGACACACCAGCAGTGTCGAGAGCCTAGGAAGAGCAGGGAGGCCCAGGATTAATGTGTGAGATAGATTTATTCAAGATGTAATAAAATAGCACAGTCACAGTGATTCTGTTCAAATATGTGTTCTGTAAATTACTTTAAATCAGGTAATTTGAGAAAAGGCATTCAAATGATAAATGAGAAGAATCAATTATGATGTAATCACTTTGTAGTTTGAAAAACACACATACATTGTATTATTTAACCCTAACAGTGACACTATAAGGGGTCATTATTATAATACCTCACTTAACAACTGAAGGGATTGAGGCTTAGAAAAATTGAATTCTTTGTCCAAAAATATGGAGCAATCAAGGTGCAGAGCTAGGAGTTGAAACAAGCATTTCAGAGTCTCTGGTCTTCCACTTTCAAGAGCTTGGGACTTATATTAGAAGAGATATCAGTTATGTCACTCCAACTCCCCACTACTTCTTTCTTAACATTTCAAAATAAAAATAGTTATGCTATATGAAACTACAAAGGAAGGAAGGTAAGGGGAGGGAGGGAGGGAGGACAGAAGAAGGGAGGGAAAAAGAAGAGGAAAAAGGAGAGTAGCGCCATGGTATCTGGTGTCTCCATTAACGAAATGTCTGTGTATTCCCCAAACCACAAGAAAGGATCCAGCCTTTTATCATAAGTTATCTGGAAGAAATAGCACAGGCTTTGCATCACACAACCCAAAGAAAACTTTCTCTATAATCCTCTTTACATATTTCTTCTTGTCCCTGAAGATTTAAATTCAGACAACTGCTTAACAAGTCTCCTCCTTCTTTCTGTAGAATCCCATAACTGTGACTTTATCCTCCCTTTTCTATTGCACAGCAGGCAGGCTCACTCATCCTGGCCTCTTCAGAAGCCTGGGCTCCCCACCAGTGATTCTCCTGCCATGAACTGGAGTGAACAATATCCTCCATCATCCTACATATAAAGCCCATTGCTCCCTTCAAAAGAAAGACTAAATAAGAGCCGCTTCATGAAATAGGAAGTATAGTTGGCCTTAGAAAAAGAAAATTGGAATTGCCAGTAGAAGTTGGGAAATGAAATAAGGCACCCTAAGTGTCTGGGGCTGCCAGGAGGACTTTAAGTTCCAAATTAACATAAGTGAGCCAAGACATGGGCAAGGCGAGGCTGAGATGAGGAACACAAAAGGCCATGACCAGGAAGAAATGAAAGCACCTGTCATCTAGGAAGATATGTGAGAGGGGATAAGAGAGGGCAGTGCCCTCCATCACCTACTTCTGTACGTTGTATTACTCTAATCAGTGAATGGAGGCTGGTCATATTTGGTAAAGGCATTTGAATTCTGAAGAACATGGTACTGCTATATGGGCCTGCTCAGCATCCAGGAATGGCCTTTTTTGGGGGGGTCATGGGGGACCACAGGCGTTTTGGAGGATGTGGGAGGAATACAGCATTTGGGAAGCTCAGTAACACCAATGGTCTGATGCCAAGTCAGGGTGGCCCCACTGTACCATGGCTGTCTCTCACATTAACTGGGTGATTGGAACATCTCAATTGTTGATGAAATAAAAAACTGTAGGAGGAAAGCCACAGACTTGTGGGTTCCTAACATTTTGATAGTGTGGCTGTTGTACAGGCTTTATAAAACACAGACCTACACACACATGCATGCAAACCGCTCTAAAAAGAGTTTTTTGAAAATCAAAAGACATTTTGGCCTGGCACCTCCTGCCGCTTAGTGTTCCAGTTGAGGGAGAGGGAGGAGGGGAAGTGATTAGACTTTCCCTGGTTCGTTGAAGGTAGTCACTCAGTACCACGGAACTTGTGTGCTGGGCTTGAATCTTTGTTTCCCGAGTCACTGCGAGCACACGATTTTGGAGAAACAGCACAAGGAAACTCCCTGGCGTTTTCTGCAGCTTCCACGGGAATTTGACACATTTACTACGTATCTCTCAGTTTGATGAATTAGAAATGATGAGGTTCTATATTACTGCGTAACCCCTCCATTTGCCAGATTTGGAACATAGAGTGTGATGAGACTCAATAAAAGCTATTGAATGACTGACAGAGTGAACGTAAATGAATGAGAGAATAAACGAATGCAGGGGAGCCTGGGTTCCATTATGGTTCCTGCACAGTTCCCCAAGGATGAGCACAATCAAATCGCAGCCTTTGCAAGGTGAGCTTAACCCAGGAGCTTTGGGTAGAGGCTAGAGATGAGCCTCCAGTCCCTCAGTGATGGTGTTTCCTCTGACTGATGCCACAGTAGCACTCCCTAAGCGAGGGGCAGGAGCTCCAGGGAGGATACACCTGGGGAAACTTGATGGGGTTTTCCACCCAGGTCCCCAGCTTGCTGGGCGGGGCTACACTGAAGAGCACGTTCCTGCCAGTGGATGTGTTCCATTCCCGCACCAGGCCCCGCTGTGCATCTGGGGGCATGACAACAAACACTCCAAAACAGCTGCAGGTCCTCGTCTTTGAAATCTCTAGTGAACTTTTCTAAGTCTATCTACAAGCAAACTGCTGAATCTGACACTTGGATTTGTTAATAAATAACAGTGATAAATAAATATATGCCTTTTAAATAATGAATCATGAATATTATGTCAGAAAAACATCTATCCCCATTAAATGAAAGGTCCAGCTGAATTTTAAATTTCCATTAAAATTTATTATTTAAACCATAAGTTAGTAGCATTTTTAAAATTTCCAAATATGCATGTTTTAAATTTAGATATTTATTATTAACTTCAGCTTAATTGTTACACCAACCAAACATGAACTCTATAATACATACAATGCAGTAAATTTTATTGAGGCTTGCTTTATGACCTAGTTAGTGCCTTATCAAATTTTGTAACATTCCTGTGTGCTTGAGAATAATCTATATTCTCTAAGGTTGGATATAAATTTAATTGAGTTGTTTACATCTTTAATAATCTTTCTAATTTTTGTATTTTGAGGTTCTGAATATATTGATGATTTTCAAATCTCCCTGCAGTTCTACCAAATTGGCTTCACATAGTATGAGAGTATTTTATTATGTATGTATATATGTTTACAATGCTTATCTCATCTTTTTGTTTTAATTTATTCTTTTTTTTAACTTTTATTTATTTAAGTGTGTTTTTCCAGGATCCATCAGCTCCAAGTCAAGCAGTTGTTTCAATCTAGTTGTGGAGGGTACCGTTCACAGTGGCCCATGTGACTTTGTTGTTAAGAGCACTGTGCTCTAACCCACTGAGCTAACCGGCCGACACTGCTTATATCATCTTGACTCAAATATTTTATCACTGTGTAGTGATTCTCTTGATGCTTAATAATTATTTATTTCTTAAAATCCATTTTTTCTGCACCAGATTTCTTTTGGTTAGAATTTTCCTGACATATCTTTTACATGTTTTGTATGGAGTCCAGAAAATGGATATGTAATCCAGAAAGTAAAATATTTCTTAGGCAATTCTGAAGATAGAATTTTAATACAGAGAATTGGCTACAAACATTGTGGAGGAAATACAGTAACAAAAGGAGAATAGTGAATAGTTAAGCTAGATATTAGAAGCTCCATGAGGCCATTTCCAATCAAAGCTGGAGAAGCAAATAAGAATGGACTTTCTCAGAGCCCACTGTGGCTGTGTTGCTGGCACCACTGTTGTGGGAACCAGCATGAGCAGGAAGCAGGAGTCTGTGCTCCCTGGCTCCTGCTGTGGCTGCCACTGCTGGTGCATTATTTCTGTGATTTTCTTTCTATTGTTTTCTTGTATCCCTATGCGTTCCTTAAAATTATATTTTGTATTTCAGCTTTTTTAACTTTGTAAAAATGATATGATGCTGTATATAACCTCCTGGATTTATTTTCACATTTAATTGTCTATGGCTAAGGTTTATTCATATTAGAGCAAGTCTCTCTAGCTTGTTTATAATTCATTGTGTAAACACACCAGTGTTTATTCATGTACTCCTATTGATAAGCGTTAGGATTGTTTTCAGAATTTCTGTGACTAGTACTGCTATGACCTTCTTGTGTGAAGGTTTTGTTTAAAGATATACAAACAAGTGAAATTGTGGAACATAAGGTACATGAGTAATTAACTATATTGGTTAATGAGGAGCTGTTTTCCAAAGTACTTTCAACAATTTATGTCATAATGATTCCAGAGGTGGATGGAATGGATGGATAGATAGATAGATAGACAGATGACAGGATAGGGTAGATAATATTTGCAAGTGCTCTGGATATTATTAAAAAAGTAAAAACAAAAGTTCTAAAACACAGACTGTAGAATCACATTTGCCTAGGGTCACACTCCCACTTGTCACATAAGAAATTTTGGCCCTTCATTCTCCAAAGGGAAAGTAGAAAGTCTCAAGCTGGAACACTTTCTTTTATGTGGTAATGCATTCAAGTCAACTACTTAATGACTTTTTAAAATGTCCGGTTATTGAGGTAAAATTTACATAGAGTAAAATATCACTCCTTTTAGGTGTACTGTTCTTAGTTTTGACAAATATTAACAGTTGTGTAATCACTACCACAATCAAAGCATTGAACAGTATATCAGTCCAAAAAGTTCGTTTATGCCTCTTTGTAAGTCATCACCACACATCTATCCATAGTCCCTAGGAACCATTAATCTAATTTCTTTTTAAATTCTTTTCATATTTTTTATTTTTTTTATTAAATTTATTGGGGTGACATTGGTTAGTAAAATTATATAGGTTTCAAGTGTGCATTTCTATAATACATCATCTATACATTACATCGTGTGTTCACCACCCAGAATCAATTCTACTTTCATTGCCATATATTGAGCCCTTTTAACCTCTTCTACAACCCGCCTCCCCGCTTATCCTCTGGTAACCACTAAGCTGTGGTCTATGTCTATGAGTTTTTGATTGTTTGCTTTGTTCATTTGTTGCTTTTAGTTTTATATCCCACATATCAGTGAAGTCGTATAGTGCTTGACTTTTTCTGTGTGACTTATTTCATTTAGCATGATAATCTCAAGAGACATTCATGTCGCAAATGGCAGTATTTCATCTTTTCTTATAGGTGAGTAATATTCCTTTTATACGTGTATACATACCACATCTTCTTTATCCAATCATCTATTAAAGGACACTTCAGTTGT
The DNA here is from genome assembly GCF_036562045.2 of Rhinolophus sinicus. NCBI lineage: Eukaryota > Metazoa > Chordata > Mammalia > Chiroptera > Rhinolophidae > Rhinolophus > Rhinolophus sinicus. The sequence goes on from NC_133757.1 coordinate 65,293,479, forward strand.
TTCCATGTCTTGGCCACTGTGAATAATGCTGCAATGAACATAGGGCTACATATATCTTTACAGATAAATGTTTTCAGTTTTTTGGGTAGATACCCAGGAAAGGGATTGCTGGGTCATATGGTAATTGTATTCTTAATTTTTTGAGGACCTTCCATACTGTTTTCCATAATGGCTGCACCAGTTTACATTCCCACCAGCAGTGTATGAGGGTTACTTTTTCTATACAACCTCTCCAACACTTGTTATTATTTGTCTTGTTGATAATAGCGGTTCTAACAAGTGTGAGATGGTATCTCACTGTGGTTTTGATTTGCATTTCCCTACTAGCTAGTGAAGTTAAGCATCTTTTCATATATCTGCTGCCATTTGTATGTCTTCTTGGGAGAAGTGTCTGTTCAGGTCCTCTGCCCATTTTTCAATTGAATTGTTTGGGTTTTTTGTTGTTGTTGCTGTTTTTGTTGAGTTGTATGAGTCCTTATATATTTTAGATATTAGCCTCTTATCAGAAGTGTTGTGTGCAAATATCTTCTCCCATTCATCTGGTTGCCTCTTTGTGTCGTTGATGGTTTCTTTTGCTGTGTAGGAGCTTTTCAATTTGGTATAGTCCCATTCATTTATTTTTGTTTTTACTTCCCTTGCCTTTGAGGTCAAATTTATAAAATCCTCTCTAAAGGACCATAAATCATCCCAAGGTCCATACGTTTAGTACCTATGCTTTCTTCTATGCAATTTATTGTATCAGGCCTTATATTTAGGTCTTTGATCTATTTTGGGTTAATTTTGGTACATGGTGACAGATAGCAGTCTAGTTTCATTATTTTGCACATGGCTTTCCAATTTTCCCCGGAACATTTATTGAGGAGGCTTTCTTTTCCACATTAAATGTTTTTGGCTCCTTTGAAGAAAAGTATCTACCCTTATATAGGTGGGTTTATTTCTGGGTGCTCAATTTTATTTCACTGGCCTGTATGACTATTTTTTCTGCCAATACTATGCTGTTTTGATTATTGTCACTTTATCATATAACTTGAAGTGAGGAAATGCGATACCTCTGGCTTTGTTCTTTTTTTCTCTCAGGATTGGTTTGGCTATTTGGGATCTTTTATGATTCCATGCAAATCTCATGATTTTTTTTGTTCTATTCCTTTTAAAAGATGGCATTGGGATTTTAATGGAGATTTAATTAAATCTGTATATTGCTTCGAGTAATATGGCCATTTTAACTATGTTGATTATTTCAATCCATGAACATGAAACATCTTTCCATTTCTTTGTGTGTCTTCTTCATTTTTTTTAATGTCTTGTAGTTTTCAGTGTATAGATACTTCATATCCTTCATTAAGTTTATTCATAAGTACTTTTTGTTGTTGCAATTGCAAAAGGAATTTTTTTAAAATTTATTTTTCTTAAATTTCAGTGATAGTATATAGGAATGCAATGGATTTTTGTACGTTGATTTTGTATCCTACAACTTTACTGTACTTGTTTTTAGTTTCCAATAGTTTTTTTGGTAAAATGTTTTAGGTTTTCTACATAAAGAATCATGAATCTGTAAAAAGTAACAATTTTACTTAATTCACAGTTTGAAGTCCTTTTATTTCTTTCTCTTGTCTGATTGCTCTGGCTAAGACTTCTAATACTATGTTGAATAACAGCGGTGAGAGGGGGCATCCTTGTTTACTTTTTGATCTTAGAGGAAAAGCTTTCAGTTTTTCAACACTGAGTACGACATTAACTGAGGTTTTGTCATATATAGTCTTTATTATGTTGAGGTGTTTTCCTTTTATAACCATTTCATTAAGTGTTTTAAACATAAATGGATGTTGTATCTTGTCAAATGTCTTTTCTGCATCTACTGATATGATCATGTGGTTTTCATCCTTCATTTTGTTTATATATTGTATCACACTGATTGATTTTAATGTGTCGAACCATTCTTGTGACTCTGGAATGAACCCCACTTGATCTGATGTAGAACATTTTTCATGTATTTGATTTGCTAGTATTTTGTTTAGAATTTTTGTATCTGTATTCATATGAGATATTGGCCTATAGTTTTCTTTTTTTGTGTTAAAATTATTCTTACCAGGCTTTGGTATCAGGGTAATGTTGGCCTCACAAAATGAGTTAGGAAGTATTACCTTTTCTTCAATTCTTTGGAAGAGTGTGAGGAAGACAGGTTATTGATTTATTTTTGAATATTTGGTAGAAATCACTTGTGAAACCATCTGGTCCTGGACAATTGCTTTTGGGGAGAGTTTGGATGATTGTTTCAATTTTATTGCTATTGATCAGTCTATTTAGATTTTCGATTTCTTCTAGATTCAGTCAAGGATGGCTATATATTTCTAAGAACTTGTCCATTTCTTCTGTGTTATTAAATTTAGTCCTTCACAGTATTCTTGTATTATCCTTTGTATTCCTGTGCTATCCATCATAACTTCTCTTTCATTTCTGATTTTGTTTATTTGTGTCTTTTCTCTTTTTTCTTAGTGAGTCTAGCCAGGGGCTTGTCAGTTTTATTAATCTAGTCAAAGAACCATCTCTTTGTTGCATTAATTTTTTCTATTGTGTTTTTTGTTTTCTATTTCATATAATTCTGTTCTGTTTTTTATTATTTCCTTCCTTCAGCTGACTTTGGGTTTCTTTTCTTCTTGCCTTTTTAGTTCTTTATGATTTAATATTAGGTTGTTTATTCGGGATTTTTCTTATTTCTTGAGATAGGCCTCTAATGATATAGATTTTCCTCTTATTACTGCTCTCACAGCATCCCAATTATTTTGATATGCTGTATATTCATTCTCATTTGTTTCTATGTATTTTTTTATTTTGTATACTTTAATTTCAGAACAAAATAAACAAACAAACAAAAACCCCACAACATACAACATCCAAACCCAATGTCAAATGAGGGAGGAGAAGTCTCAAGGCCCTTGTATCCTGCCCTAGGCAGAAAGACAAGAGAAGATAAAACCACTAGACATCAGCAGAGGAAACCAGGTGTGCCAGGGCCACTCAGGGCTGCTGGGGGAATCATGGAGACACTATACACAGGGCACAAGGTCTGCCGGTAGAACTCCTACTCTTTCACATGAGAGGCATCCCATCACCCTCAAGCGGGGTGGTGGAATCTTGTCGAGAACAGCAGCACTGGGTTCTTCCTCTGTCACTTCATCTTCACAGATGCCTAGGCCTAGCTCAACCATGCAGTAGATATGGTTGGAGTGAGTCTGGGGATCTTCAAATGAGAAGCCAGAAGAGAGCAGCACATTCTCAAACAGCAGCATCACAAGGTCTTTAACAGCCTTGTCATTCTTGTCGGACTCCACCTTCTGCCTCAGGGTCTCCATACTGGGGTGGTCGGGGTTGATCTCCAAATGCTTCTTAGCCATCATGTAGCCCATTGTTTAGTTGTCCCGAAGGGCCAGGGCTTTTTTGATCTGCTCAATGTTGGCTGTCCAGCTGTAGGTGCTCATCACAATGCAGCAGGGTGAAGACACAAGTCTATTGGAGATTGTCACCTTTTCAACCTTCTTATCCAAGATTTCTTTCATGAGTTTGCAGAGGTTCTCAAACTTGGTCTGGCTCTCTTCCATTTTCTTCTCCTCTTCATCCTCAGGGAGCTCCAGGCCCTACTTGGTAACTGAAACCAGGCTCTTTCCATCAAACTCCTTGAGCTGCTGCATGCAGTACTCATTGATAGGCTCCGTCATATACACTACCTTGAAACTCCACTTCCGCACTCGCTCCACAAAAACAGAGTTGGCAACCTACTCCTTGTTCTCACCAGTGATATAATAGATGGACTTCTGGGTCTCTTTCATGCGAGAGACGTATTCTGAAAGAGAAGTAATTTCGTCTCCAGACTGGGAGGTGTGATAGCACAGCAGCTCAGAAAGGCGTCCTTGATGAATAGAGTCATTGTGGATTCCAAGTTTAGGTTTTCAGAGAACGTCTCGTAGAATTTCTTATAGTTCTCCTTGTCTTCTGCCAGCTCAGAGAAGAGCTCAAGGCACTTCTTAATAATGTTTTTTTCAAATGACCTTCAAGATTTTACTCTGCTAGAGCATTTCTTGGGAGATGCTCAAGGGCAGGTCCTCAGTGTTGACCACACCACAGATGAAGTTGAGATACTCTGGTATCAACTCATCACAACTGTCCATGAGGAACACACGCCAGACATAGGGTCTGATGTTCTTCTTTTTCTAAAGAGGTCAAAAAGAACCCGATGGGGGATGAATAACAAGTCCCTGAATTCCAGCTGACCTTTTATAGAGAAATGCTTGACTGCAAAGTGGTCTTCCCAGTCATTGGTAAGGCTCTTGTAGAACTCTCCATATTCCTCCTGGGTGATGTCATCAGGGTTTCTGGTCCAAATGGGCTTGGTCTTGTTCAGTTCCTCCCGATCAATGTATTTCTCCCCAATCTTCTTTGTTTTCTTTTTCTTATCCTTAGCACTACCATCTCCTCATCTGAGCCCACATCTTCAATTTTGGCCTTTTCCTCATAATCATTTTTTTAAAATTAAACGTTTATCATTTATATCCCTCACACTGTGTGAACCCCCATTCCCCCATCCATTATCCCTCTGATATTGCACTGAGCCATTACATTTCCACTGTCTCTATTCCTAATGCTGTACTCCGCTTCTTGTAAATATATATATATATATACATATACATATATATATGTATATATATACATAATTATAGTTGACATTCATTATTGTTCAGCTTTAGGTGTACAGTGCAGTGATCAGGCATCTACATCATCCCTGAGGTGGTCTCCCAAATGGGAAACATGTCCATCGGATACCCTACAAAATCTTTATAACATTATTGATTACATTCCCCAAATTACTTTTCAAAACCCCATGGCCATCTTGTGGTTACTGACTGTTTTCTTTTTTTTAATTTATTGGGGTGACAATTGTTAGTAAAATTACATAGATTTCAGGTGTACAATTCTGTATTACATCATCTATAAATTCCATTGTGTGTTCACCACCCCCAGTCAGTTCTTCTTCCATCACCATATATTTGATCCCCCTTACCCTCATCTCCCACCCCCACCCCCATTAACCTCTGGTAACCGTTAACTATTGTCTGTGTCTATGAGTTTCTGTTTCTCATTTATTTGTCTTGTTCTTTTGTTGTTTTTGGTTTATATACCACATATCAGTGAAATCACATGGTTCTCTGCTTTTTCTGTCTGACTTATTTCTCTCAGCATTACACTCTCAAGATCCATCCATGTTGTGGCAAATGTTCCTATCTCATCTTTTCTTACCACCGACTAGTATTCCATTGTGGATATATACCAAAACTTCTTTATCCATTCATCTATCGAAGGACATTTTGGTTGTTTCCATGTCTTGGCCACCGTAAACAAAGCTGCAATGAACATTGGAGCACATGTGTCTTTATGTATAAATGTTTTCAGATTTTTTGGGTAGATACCCAGAGGAGGGATTGCTGGGTCATATGGTAATTTTATTCGTAATTTTTTGAGGAACCTCCACACTGCCTTCCATAACGGCTGCACCAGTCTGCATTCCCACCAACAGTGTATGAGGGTTCCTTTTTCTCCACAGCCTCTCCAACACTTGTTCCTATTTGTCTTGTTGATGATAGCCATTCTGACTGGGGTGAGGTGATATCTCATTGTGGTTTTGATTTGCATTTCTCTGATGATTAGTGATGTTGAGCATTTTTTCATATGTCTATTTGCCATTTGTATGTCCTCTTTGGAGAAATGTCTCTTCAGGTCCTCTGCCCATTTTTCAATTGGGTTGTTTGTTTTTTTGTTGTTGAGTTGCATGAGTTCCTTGTATATTCTGGATACTAGCCCCTTATCGGAGGCACTGTTTGCAAAAATCTTCTCCCATTCAGTTGGTGGCCTCTTTATTTTGTTGATGGTTTCTTTTACTGTGCAGAAGCTTTTAAGTTTCATATAGTCCCATTCATTTATTTTAACTTTTACTTCCATTGCCTTTGGAGTCAAATTCATAAAATGCTCTTTGAACCCAACGTCCACAAGTTTAGTACCTATGTTTTCTTCTATGCAGTTTATTGTGTCAGGTCTTATGCTTAAGTCTTTGATTCATTTTGAATTAATTTTGGTACATGGCGACAGATAACAGTCGAGATTCATTATTTTGCACGTGGCTATCCAATTCCCCCAGCACCATTTATTGAAGAGGCTGTCTTTCCTCCATTGTATGTTTTTAGTTTCTGTGTCAAAAATTATCTGTCCATATTTATGTGGTTTTATTTCTGGGTTCTCAATTCTATTCCATTGGTCTATGTGTCTGTTTTTCTGCCAATACCATGCAGTTTTGATTATTGTAGCCCTGTAGTACAAGCTAAAGCCAGGGAGTGTGATACCTCCATTATTGTTCTTTTTCCTTAAGATTGCTTTGGCTATTCGGGGTCTTTTGTGGTTCCAAACAAATCTGATGATTTTTTGTTCTATTTCTTTAAAATATGCCATTGGGATTTTGATGGGGATTGCATTGAATCTGTATATTGCTTTGGGTAATATGGCCATTTTAACTATGTTGATTCTTCCAATCCATGAGCACGGAATGTCTTTCCATTTCTTTGTGTCTTCCTCAATTGCTTTCAAAAATGTCTTATAGTTTTCAGCATATAGGTCTTTCACATCCTTGGTTAAGTTTATTCCTAGGTATTTTATTCTTTTTGCTGCAATTGCAAAAGGAATTGTTTTTTGTATTTCTTTTTCTGAGATTTCATTGTTAGTATATAGGAAGGCAATGGACTTTTGTGCGTTGATTTTGTAGCCGGCAACTTTACTGTATTCGTTGATTGTTTCTAATAGCTTTTTGGTGGAGTCTTTAGGGTTTTCTATATATAGCATCATGTCATCTGCAAAGAGTGATAATTTAACTTCTTCATTCCCAATTTGGATGCCTTTTATTTCTTTCTCTTGCCTGATTGCTCTGGCAAGGACTTCCAACACTATGTTGAAAAGCAGAGGTGATAGGGGACATCCCTGTCGTGTTCCTGAACGTAGAGCAAAGGGCTTCAGTTTTTCTCCATTAATTATGAGATTAGCAGAGGGTTTGTCATATATGGCCTTTATTATGTTAAGGTATTTTCCTTCTATACCTATTTTATTAAGTGTTTTAATCATAAATGGATGTTGTATCTTGTCAAATGCTTTTTCTGCATCAATTGATATAATCATATGATTTTTGTCCTTTATTTTGTTTATGTGATGTATCACATTGATGGATTTCCAGATGTTGAACCATCCTTGTGCCCTGCAGATGAACTCCACTTGGTCGTGATGAATAATCTTTTTAATGTATTGTTGCATTCGATTTGCTAGAATTTTGTTTAGGATTTTTGCATCTGTATTCATCAGAGATATTGGTCTGTAGTTTTCTTTTTTTTGTGTTGTCCTTACCAGGTGTTGGTATCAGGGTAATGTTGGCCTCATAAAATGAGTCAGGGAGTACTGTCTCTTCTTCAATTTTTTGGAGGAGTTTGAGCAGGATCGGTATTACATCCTCTCTGAAGGTTTGGTAGAATTCACTAGTGAAGCCATCTGGTCCCCGACTTTTGGTTTTGGGAAGGTTTTGGATGACTGATTCAATTTCGTTACTGGTGATCGGTCTGTTTAGATTTTCCAGTTCTTCATGATTCAGCCTTGGAAGGCTATATGTTTTAAGAACTTGTCCATTTCTTCTAGGTTATTGAATTTGGTGGCATATAGTCCTTCATAGTATTCTTGGATGAGCCTTTGTATTTCTGTGGTATCCGTGATAACTTCCCGTTTTTCGTTTCTGATTTTGTTAATCAGTGTCTTCTCTCTTTTTATCTTAGTAAGTCTAGCCAAGGGTTTGTCAATTTTGTTAATCTTTTCAAAGAACCAGCTCTTTGTCACATTAATTTTTTCTATTGTCTTTTTGTTCTCTATTTCATTTAGTTCTGCTCTAATTTTTGTTATTTCATCTCTTCTGCTGACCTTGGGTTTTACTTGTTCTTCTTTTTCTAGTTCTTTAAGGTGTAACATGAGGTTATTTATCTGGGATCTTTCTTGTTTCTTGAGATAGGCCTGTAATGAGATAAATTTCCCTCTTAAACTGCTTTTGCTGCATTCCAAAAATTTTGGTAGGATGTATTTTCATTGTCATTTGTTTCTATGTATCTTTTGATCTCTCCTTTAACTTCTTCTTTGACCCAGTCATTCTTTAAAAGTATGTTGTTTAATCTTCATGTGTTTGTGTATTTTCCCGCTTTCTTTTTGCCGTTGATATCCAATTTCAAAGCCTTGTGGTCAGAGAATATGCTTGGTATGATTTCAATCTTCTTAAATTTGCTGAGACTGATTTTATGTCCCAATATATGGTCTATCCTTGAGAATGCTCCGTGTACACTAGAAAAGAATGTATAGTCTGATGTTTTAGGATGAAGTGCTCTATAAATGTCAATTATGTCCATTTCATCTAATGTGTCATTTAGGGCTGCTATTTCGTTATTTATTTTCTGTTTGGATGATCTATCCATAGCTGTCAATGATGTATTTAAGTCCCCTAGTATAATTGTGTTTTGGTCAATTTCTCCCTTTAGTTCTGTTAGTAGTTGCTTGGTATATTTCGGTGCTCCCTGATTGGGGGCATAAATATTGATGACTGTTATGTCTTCTTGTTGTACAGTCCCTTCACCATTATGAAATGTCCATCTTTGTCTCTTGTTATCTTTTTCACCTTGAAGTCTGTTTCATCTGATATCATTATGGCTACACCTGATTTTCTCTGGGTACCATTTGCTTGGAGTGTCAATTTCCACCCTTTCACTTTGAGTCTATGCTTGTCCTTGTAGCTGAGATGTGTCTCTTGGAGACAGCATATGGTTGGGTTTAGTTTTTGATCCAATCTGCTACTCTGTGCCTTTTTATTGGTGAGTTCAGTCCATTTACATTTAGGGTGATTATTGATATGTGAGGATTTCCTGTCATTCTATCTTTAGTTTTCTGGTAAGGCTGTGTCTCCATTGTTTCTTTGCCTTTTGTTGTTGTCTATTATTTCTGTGTGGTGGTATTCTATGATGTTTCCCTCTGTTTCTTCTTTTATTTCAGTATATATTTCAGTTCTGGATTTTTTTGAGTGGTTACCCTTAAGTTTATGTAAAAGAAAGTTTGATATTTAGAGTATTCCATTTTCTTCAGCACGCTTACTTTCTCCATTCCCATATTCCAGTTCAGGCCTTTACTCTCCCCCTTTTTGAGTTGTGGTTGCCACAAATTGTCCCTGTTGATGGTGGTCGAATAGCCTCCTTTAGTATTTCTTGTAGTGCAGGTCGTGTATTAGAAAATTCCCTCAGCTTCTGTATGTCTGGAAAGGTCTTTATTCCTCCTTCATATTTAAAGGATATCTTTGCTGGATATATTATTCTTGGCTCATGATTTCTCTGTTTCAATAGTTGGAATATTTGGTTCCACTCCCTCCTGGCTTGTACAGCTGCTGCTGAAAAATCTGATGATAATCTAATGGGCTTTCCTTTGTAAGTTACCGTCTTCTTTTCCCTGGCTGCCTTGAGGATTCTTTGTTTGTTGTTGATTTTAGACAGCTTCAATACAATGTAGCTTGGAGAAGGCCTGCTGGGATTGAGGTAATTAGGTGTTCAATTTGCTTCTTGAATTCGAGGGTCCAGTTCTGTCCATAAGTTTTGGAAGTTCTCATCGACGATTTGTTTGAATATATTCTCTGTTCCCTTCTCTCTTTCTTCTCCTTTTGGTATGCCCATTATTCTTATATTGCTCTTTCTGATGGAGCCAGAAAGTTCTTGTAGAGTTCTTTCATTTCTTTTAAGTCTCAAGTCTCTTTCTTCTTCTGTCTCTGTAATTTCCAAGTTTCTGTCTTCGATGTCACTGATTCTTTCCTCCATCTGGTCAACTCTACTACCTAAGCTGGTTATTTCATTCTTAATTTCTTCTATTGAGTTCTTAATCTGCTAAAATTCTATTTGGCTCTTTTTAAAATTTTCAATCTCTTTCGTAAAATGTTCATGCTGTTCTTTGATTGTGTTTCTGAGTTCATTTAACTGCCTATCTGTGTTTTCTTGCATCTCATTGAATTTTTTCAGAACTGCAATCTTGAATTCTCTGTCATTTAAGTCACATATTTCTGTAGCTTTAAGTGCCTTTTCTGGAGATTTTTCACTTTCTTTCTGAGCTATCTTGTTGCCTTGGTTATTCATGGCAATTACTCATTTACTATTTCTCTTCCTAGACATCTACAGGAGTGGCTTCTGCAACAGGTTGATAGGAAGCGGTCTTTCTTTTGTTTTCCAGTACTTGTTGGTAGAATGTCTTATTATTTCTCCAACTGCAATTTGTTTCTCTTCTCCCACATGGTAGTGCTGTTTTCTCTGCACTATTCCTGCTTCTCATACAATGGGGGGATTCCCTGGGAGACGGGCTTCTCCTCTGTTAATAGTTCGTCTAGGTCACAGGGCGCAGTGTCCTGGTGGGCATGCGGAGAGCTTTTGATGTTCCAAAGCTCTTCCAGCTCCAGATTCAGAGCCGGTATGTTTCAGCAGTTCTGTTTACTCCTGCAGGGATCTGCCCAGATAGGTGGGGCCAGGGGCGGGGTGAGTTGTGAGAGGTGGCCCAGAGCAATGGCGGCGACCACCACCACAGCTAGTCCTGCTTCCACAGCTCCCTCCCCTTTGCCGGAACTAGTTGGGATGTGAATCTGTGTCTCCGGTCCACAGTTTTCAGAACAGCAAATATTCTATGTTTTGATCTGACACTGGTACTGTCCTGCTTCTAGCACTGGGCACGTCGGGGCTGGGCGAGCTCTGGGAGGGTAGAGAGTGGGCGGCTAGTCTCAATGCCTTAGGCTTCTGTTCTCTGTGGCAGTGAGGGCTTAACCACCATTTTCAGCCTTCTTCCCTCAGTGTTTTCTCCGAGGTCTCCGCAATGAGCGTTGGGTTCAGCCGTGTTATATGCTGCCCCCTCAGCCCTGTGGGCCATAAGCGGAGCCCTAGCAGTCTGAATTCTCCCCTCTCCCGCAGCGTGGTAGTTCGGGGAAGCAGTGAACTCGGAGCACTGAGCTAGGTCTGTGTCCTGTGCCTGTGTCGCTCCGTCTCTGCACTTCTCCCTTCCCTCCTCCCCTGCTCGCATGAATCTCCCACCTGTAGTTGATTTCGGTAGTGGGCCTTTTCGTCTTGCCTGTCTGCTGTGCATGGAGTTTTTTTGTGGAGTTTTTGTTGTTCAATTCGTTGTAAATTCCAGGGGAGCTTTACAGAGGCTCACCTCATGCCGCCATTTTTCCTCGCCTCCCCAAATTTTTTTTTTCACCGATTGTTTTCTAATACCCTCTCCTTCCCCCTTACCGCCAACCCCCCGCCCATCTAGCAACCCTCAGTTTTTTCTCTATGTCTCCAAAACTGTTTCTGATTAGTTCATTCACTTATTCTTTTCTTTAGATTCCACATATAAGTGAGATCATATGATATTTGTCTTTCTCTGTCTGACTTATTTCACTTAACATAGTGTCCTCATAATCATTATCTTCCCCTTCCTTCTCACCTTTCTCTTCCTCTGCTTGATCATCAGTGATTTCTTTCTCTTGTTCCTTCTCCAAATAAAGGGTGATGGGAAAACCTATGAACTATGAGTGCTTCTTCACCACTTCTTTGACCTGCCTCTCCTCTAAGTACTCTGTCTGGTCTTTCTTAAGATGGAGCATCGCTTTGGTACTCCGGCCAATGGGCTCACCACAGTCAGCACGTACAGTGAAGGAACCCCCAGCAGAAGACTGCCAGGAATACTGCTCATCATCATCATGCTTTGTGATCACACCACTTTCTCTGCCACCAGGTGGGCAGAATAAAAGCCAACACCAAATTGTCCAATCGTGGAGATGACTGCACCAGCCTGAAGAGCTTCCATAAATTCTTTAGTACCAGACTTGGCAATGGTTCCCAGATTATTTATGAGATCTGCTTTGGTCATGCCAATGTCAGTGTTCACCAGAGTCAGAATATGTTCCTGGGGGTTGGGGATGATGTCAATTTTCAGCTCTTTACCACTGTCCAACTTAGAACCATCAGTCAGGCTCCCACAGCATATCTTGTCCAAGGCATCAGAAGCATTACTGATCAATTCCCGAAGGAAAATTTCTTTGTTGGAATAGAAGGTATTGATGATGAGAGACATGAGTTGGGCAATTTCTGCCTGGAAGGTGAAAGTCTCCATTCCTCTCCATGGTGCACTTCCTCAGGCATCTTAAAGGTGAAGAGATGCAAGTAGTAGAGAGCAAGATGGGCAGAGACTGTGATGGGCTCACACAACCCAAGAAGCATGAGTAGGGGTAACTCAAGAGAGAATTTCTATGTATCTTTTGATGTATCCTTTTATATCTTCTTTGACCCAGTTGTTCTTCAGTAGCATGTTGTTTACTCTATCTTCTCTCTCCATATGTATATACATATATATACATATATATACATATATATATATATATATATATATATATATATATATATATATATATATATATACAGAGCCCCAGAGAGTAGTTCACAGGCTCTCGGCCTCACATGGAAGGGTGCTGGCTCAGGTGGTGGATGGCCATCGGCTGTGGCTGATTGGCCGTCGGCTGTGGCTGGTTAGCCGATTGGCCGCCGGTATAACTGCTGTGGCTAGGAAGGATTGCCGAGGATTGCCGAGGAGCCGAGCAGAGCCGAGCAGAGCCGAAGAGAGCGGAAGGGAGGAGAGGAAGAGAGTCAAGGAGAGTGGAGGAGAGTCGTCGGTCGGTCGGTTGGCGGAAAGGTGGACGGCAGGTTGCGTGTCCGGTGGGCCCAGCCTCCAGTGAGACCATAGTGGTATGACTTCCCTACCTATTGCTCCGTGGGTGTTCCTTTTCAGCCTCACCATATCCTGCGTTCTTATGTGGGGAGCGGGACCAGAGACCCCGCAGGCCGCCCCGCACGACAAATGGCGCAGCGAGCAGGGTCTCCCGCACGACAAATGGCGCAGCGAGCAGGGTACGGTGCCGGCCAAAACCTACTGAAGCATGGTGGAGCGGGTTGTGCGTGTGAGAGCCCAGCTTCGGAACGCCCATGAGTAGCGACACTGGGAACCGGAGGCGCGGTCTGCCTGGGAGACTCAAGCCTCCAGCTGGCACATCACCCTCTTGGCCATGGACGGCATTGCCTTCATTTTGGTGATCTGCTGCAGCCTTAAGCTCCGAGAGTTGTGGACATCTGCTGCGGAGGACTCCACCCACTCAGACACCTGGCACGGTGAGCAAGATTCCGACCAGGTAGGAATGGCGTCTGACTCTGGGCAGGAGGACGTGTGGTCCCCACACAGTATATGGTGTTCGGTGGCCACTGTTCTCAGGAGTTGGACCCCCAAGGAGAGGTGGGAGGACATGGACGGCTCTCCGGCCAGTGTGGAGAGGGCCCTGCAGGCTCTGGCTGAGCGGTTGCCGGAGGAGGAGAAGGCTACAGCCGGCCACGTGGGCTAGATGTTCCTCAAGGCCTTGAGTCTCAACACGGAAAATGGGCTTAATGAAATGGCCCGGGTGCCGAACCAGGTGTCCCAGTTGGAAGTGCTGGAAGCCCGGGTCCGCCTGTTAGAACAGGGGCCCCAAGGTGGAGACTCTGAATCAGAGGCGGAGGAAGCCAGTGGAGACAATGTAGCTCCCAACCCCCAAACCCGGCCAATCTTGAAGCAAAGGGTAAAATGTGAGCAACCTTTGGGCCCTGGGGGCGTTGCTGCCGGCAACCCAGCTGTGACTGAGTTCACTACCTACACCCCATACACTCCCACTGAGTTGCAGGAGCTGGGGAGGCGGTACTGACAGCTCCCTGGAGAGCCAGTCTCGGCTTGGCTATTATGTTTATGGGATGAGGGAGCAGACAGCATTCTCTGCTCCCCAGGCGAGATGGAAAAGCTAGCCTTCGTGACAGTGCATCCGTCCCTGCGACAAAGGTTACAAAACTGCCATAGGTTGGCCAACAACCAGGGCAACCATTCTCTAATGGCATGGCTCACTGCTGCGGTACGCACCGTATGGGAACAGGCTGGCGAGCTGCCAGACACTGTGAGTCAATGGCAGTCATATACAGAACTTACTCAAATAATCCGTGAAATGGGTATGAGACATGCTATTTTTAACCTCAACATGCGGGGCCCAGATGACGAGCTTTTTACTGCCAGGATGAGAGATCTGGTTTTGGATACTGCACCTGCGAGTGCTTTTGGATCCTTGGTTGCTATTCTTACACCGCATGTAGGGCGACGGATCCATGAAGTTACAACTGCCATGGCCACCCTAGGGGATGTTGAAAGCCGGAGGCGAAGGAAGTTAAGACAGGAGGTCCGCACAGTTGAGACCTGGAAGCCCAAACCAAAGGTAAAGGGGCGAGGTCGCGGGCCTCAGAGAGTAACACGCGCACAGATGTGGCGTGATCTCGTGGCAGCAGGGGTCGATAGGAAGAAAATAGACCGAAAACCCAATGCACTCCTGCTTGAACTTTGGAAACAGTTGCATCCGGAACAACAATTCCAGAGAAGCATAAAGGAAGAGTCTGGGAAAGCGCGACCCGTGTCCCTCCAGGACTTCATGCAGCCGCTTGAGGCTGACCCCTTGCAGCTTGATTAGGGGTGGGGCCAAGGTACCCTGTCAGAGGGGATGAGCAGGGACCAGAGGCCCCACGTGGAACTGTCCATACATTGGTCCCCTTTGAATGTACAGAGGGTTTTGGCTCTAGTTGACACTGGCGTTGACTGCAGTCTCGTTTCTGGGAACCCAGAACTGTTCCCCGGACCAGCAGTCTGCATTGATGGCTACGGGGGAAAAACTGTGACTGTGAAAGCCGTTTCCTTACCACTGGGTATAGGAAGGCTTCCTCCTCGTACCTACAAGGTTTATGTCTCCCCCGTTCCGGAATATATTCTAGGGGTGGATGTGCTACATGGCCTCAGCTTACAGACGTCAGTAGGAGAGTTCCGTCTCTGGATCCGGGTGGTGAAAGCGGTGACACGCGGGCATGCTCACCACCCTCCTCAAGTGTTGCCACAGCCCTGGCACGTGGTTACAGTATGACAGTACCGCCTGCCAGGAGGACAGGAGGAGATTGGTCATACAATATTGGAATTGGAAAAGGCACATATAGTGAGGCCAACGCACAGTCCCTTTAACTCCCCAGTATGGCCTGTCAAGAAGCCAGATGGGACCTGGCGAATGACTGTGGACTATAGGGAGTTAAATAAGGTGACGCCACCCTTGCACGCTGCAGTGCCTTCAATTCATGATTTAATGGATCGTCTGACTGTCCGCCTGGGGACATATCACTATGTAGTGGACTTGGCCAATGCTTTTTTCTCCATTGACATTTCACCCGAGTGTCAAGAGCAGTTTGCTTTTACGTGGGATGGGCGGCAGTGGACTTTTCAAGTCCTTCTGCAAGGATACTTGCACAGCCCCACTATCTGCCACGTGCTCGTGGCCCAGGATTTGGCACAGTGGGATCACCCATCCTCTGTGGCCTTGTTTCATTATGTTGATGACATTCTGTTAACATCAGATTCTCTTTCAGATTTAGAGCAAGCAGCTCCCTCTCTTCTCTGCCACCTGAAGTCATGCAGCTGGGCGGTGAATGAGAAAAAGGTCCAAGGCCCTGGCTTATCCGTCAAGTTTTTGGGTGTTGTCTGGTCGGGTAAGACAAAGGTTATACCTGAGGCAATCATTGATAAGATACAAGCCTTTCCCCGGCCGACCAAGGTCTCTCAAATGCAGACGTATTTGGGTCTGCTAGGATATTGGCGGGTATTTGTACCCCATTTAGCACAAACGGCAAGGCCCTTGTACAATATAATAAAAAAGGGGACCTCATGGGATTGGACAGAGGCTATAGAGCAAGGCTCCATTGCCACAAAACGGGCAGTGCAGCAGGCACAGGCTCTGCAAGTAGTAGACCCCGGCCGCCCATTTGAACTTGATGTTCACGTAACCCAAGAGGGGTACGGATGGGGCTTCTGGCAATGGCAGGAGCGTCTCTGGTTGCCAGTGGGATTTTGGTCCCAATTATGGAAAGGAGCGGAGGTCTGCTACTCTCTAATAGAGAAACAGCTGGCTGCTGTGTATGCAGCCCTAGTAGCCACAGAAGCCATCACAGGAACGGCACATGTGTTGGTTTGAATAAACTATCCTGTCCAGGGGTGGGTCTGTACGTGGACCCAGGGACCCAAAACGGGGGTGGCACAGACCACCACCCTCGCCAAGTGGGGTGCCTACTTGGAGCAACGTAGCACCCTTAGTTCAAGCCCTTTGAGCACAGAGCTACAACAGGTCCTGGGGCCTGTGGAGCTTGTAGCCCAGGCTGAGCCAAGTGCTCTGCCTAGAAGGGAGGACTTGGAGCCCTAGCCCTACAAAGAAGGACAGTCCCCAGTACCTGAGGGTGCCTGGTTTACCGATGGTTCTAGCCGAGGGGCTGCAGCTGTTTGGACGGCTATTGGTGTGCAGCCCAAAACAGACATCATTTGGTCTGATACTGGGACGGGCCAGAGTAGCCAGTGGGCTGAATTACGGGCTGTGTGGATGGTAATCAGCCACGAGCCTGGGCCCCTAGTTATTTGCACTAACAGCTGGGCGGTGTTCCGGGGCCTAACGTTGTGGCTCCCTACATGGAAACACCAAAACTGGTTGGTGGGACACCGTCCACTGTGGGGTCAAGCCATGTGGCAGGGCCTCTGGGACCTAGGGCAGAGAAAGGAGGTGACCTTAATGCATGTCACAGGTCACTCCCCCTTAGTGTCCCCAGGTAATGATGAAGCAGATGCCCTAGCACGGGTCCGATAGTTAGAACGGGCTCCTGCCACTGATGTGGCCCATTGGCTGCACAGGAAATTGCAGCACGCTGGAAGCCGAACCATGTGGCAGGTGAGCAGATGCTGGGGTCTGCCTTTGAAATGGCAGGAGATAGCAGATGCCTGCTATGACTGTGCCGTCTGTGCCCAGAACAGCCCCCAAAGGCGGAGGCTCCTCTGGGAGACACAGCAGATTATGCGAGGGAGGGTGCCCCTCACTCGCTGGCTAGTGGATTACATTGGACCCCTGCCTAAGGCCTGCAATGCGATATACGCATTTACAGCAGTGGACACTGCTACGGGGTTGATGTTTGCTTGGCCCTGTCCGGCTGCGGATCAGCGGCATACAATGGTCACCCTTACACGGCTGTGTGCCCTCTATGGGCGCCCCCAAGTCATTTAAAGTGACAGGGGTACCCACTTTACGGGGCAAGAAGTGCAGCGCTGGGCTGCCAGGATGGACGTGCAATGGTTGTTTCACACCCCGTACAATCCACAAGCAGCTGGCATGATTGAACGCTACAATGGCCTTTTGAAGCAAGATCTCCTGGTATCAAAACACCCTCCCACGATGCGTGACTGGGCCTCGCGTCTATGGGACGTCCTGAGAGTCCTGAATGAGAGACCACGGAAGGGAGGGCCCGCACCAGTAGAAGCTCTGCTACATCGAACAGCCACTCCCATTCAATTACAAGTTACCACCAGGGAGACTCTGTTAAAGTCAGGCTATGGCAGAAATGGAAACATTTTGCTGCCAGCACCCACATGCTTGAAAGCAGGGGAACGGCAGCAATGGACTTGGCCCTGGCAGGTCAAAAGCCGCCACTGTCGATGGTTGGGCCTGATAGCCACATGGGGGGCCGGTTTGACTCATGATTTGCAAGTGACGCCAGGGGTGGTGGCTGAGTGGCCACCGCAAGTGACTGTAGTATACAGAGGTCCCGATACCGGGATGATTTTGCGAGGAAACTATGTGCTCTCACTATGGCCTATTATGGGGTCCCCTGTTCTGTTACATGTTGAAACTATGCAAGGGACCCCAAGTACTGCCATAAAGGTCTGGTACCACAAACCGGGAAAGGTGCCAGTGGCAGCGACCCTCCTTTCCCAGGACAAAAAGCTAGCATGTATCCTCCCAGATGGAAGGGATTTGCCATTGTTGGTTCCTAAGACTACCGTTTCTTTTCGTCCGTAGGTGTCAGTAGGCTAATACGGCACAGGGACCCTCATGGAAGACACTTGTCGTGTAGATTGTGAGGCAAGACCCTGTAGGGGTGGAGTGTGGGGACAGAGCCCCAGAGAGTAGTTTACAGGCTCTCGGCCTCACGTGGAAGGGTGCTGGCTCAGGTGGTGGATGGCCGTCGGCTGTGGCTTGTTAGCCGATTGGCCGCCGGTAACTGCTGTGGCTACGAAGGATTGCCGTGGATTGCCGAGGAGCCGAGCAGAGCCGAGCAGAGCCGAAGAGAGCGGAAGGGAGGAGAGGAAGAGAGTCGAGGAGAGTGGAGGAGAGTCGTTGGTTGGTCGGTTGGCGGAAAGGCGGACGGCAGGTCGCGTGTCCGGTGGGCCCAGCCTCCAGTGAGACCATAGTGGTATGACTCCCCTACGTATGGCTCCGTGGGTGTTCCTTTTTGGCCTCACCATATCCTGCATTCTTGTGTGGGGAGTGGGAGCAAAGTCCACGCAGGCTGCTCCGCACGACAAATGGCGCAGCGAGCAGGGTCTCCTGCACGACAATATAATATTTACATTTATATTTATTTACATATTTCAACTGAATATATATATATATAATTTCAGTTGATCTCCAATTACAAAATTGTGGTCAGAAAATATGCTTGGCATGATTTCAAACTTCTTAAATTTGTTGAGGTTAGTTTTGTGTCCCATTGTATGGTCCTACCCTTGAGAATGTTTCATCATCAGAGAAATGCAAATCAAAACCACAATGAGATATCACCTCACCCCAGTCAGAATGGCTATCATCAACAAGACAAATAGCAACAAATGTTGGAGAGGCTGTGGAGAAAAAGGAATCCTCATACACTGTTGGTGGGAATGCAGACTGGTACAGCCGTTATGGAAGGCAGTGTGGAGGTTTCTCAAAGAATTACGAATAGAACTGCCATATGACCCAGCAATCCCTCTTCTGGGTATCTACCCAAAAAATCTGAAAACATTTAGAGATAAAGACACGTGTGCTCCAATGTTCATTGCAGCTTTGTTTACGGTGGCCAAGACATGGAAACAACCAAAATGTCCTTCGATAGATGAATGGATAAAGAAGTTGTGGTATATATACACAATGGAATACTATTCGGCAGTAAGAAAAGATGATATAGGAACATTTGTGACAACATGGATGGATCTTGAGAGAGTAATGCTGAGCGAAACAAGTCAGACAGAAAAAGCAGAGAACCATGTGATTTCACTGATATGTGGTATATAAACCAAAAACAACAAAAAAACAAGACAAACAAATGAGAAACAGAAACTCATAGACACAGACAATAGTTTAGTGGTTGCCAGAGGGTAACGGGGGCGGGGGGTGGGGGGTGGGAGATGAGGGTAAGGGGGATCGAATATATGGTGATGGAAGGAGAACTGACTCTGGGTGATGAACACACAATGGGATTTATAGATGATGTAATACAGAATTGTACACCTGAAATCTATGTAATTTTACTAACAATTGTCACCCCAATAAATTTAATAAAATTAAATTAGAAAAAAAAACAGCAAAAAGGAAAAAAAAAAAAAAAGAAAAAAGAATGTATATATAGTCTGGTGTTCTAGGATGGAATGGCCGGTAAATATAATTTTGTAATTATATCCATTTGGTCTAATGTGTTATTTAAGGCTGATATTTTCATATTGATTTTCTGTTTGGATGATTTATTCATAGCTGTCCATGGAGTATTTAGGTCTCCTACTGTTATTGTGTTTTTTTGTCAGTTTCTTCTTTTAGTTCAGTTAATGGTTGCTTTATATATTTTCAGGCTTCCTGACAGGGAACATTTATATTGATAAGTGTTATTGTTCCCTTTATCATTATGAAATGTCCATCTTTGTCTCTTATTACCTACTTTATCTTAAAGTCTGTTTCATCAGATATTAGTATGGCTACATCCACTTTCCTTTGAATACCATTTGCTTGAATTATCGTTTTCCCCATTTTCATTTCGAGTCTATATTTGTCCTTGCAGCTGATATGTGTCTCTTGAAAGCAGAATATGGTTGGGTTTTGTTTTTTGACTCAATCTGCTACTCTGTGTCTTTTTATTGTTGAGTTCAGTCCAATTACATTTAGGGTAATTATTGATGTATGAGGATTTCCTATAGCTATTTTATCTTTTGTTTTCTGGTAGCTCAGTGTCTCCATTGTTTCCTTGCTTCTGTGTTTCTGTCTGTTATTTTAGTTTGGTGGTATTCTATGATTTTTTTCTGTTTCATCAATTTTTTTGTTATGTGTCTCAGTTCTAGATTTTTTGTTTGAGTGTTTACACTAAATTTATGTAAAAGAAAGTTTCATATATACAGTAGTCCTTTTTTTTTTCAGCATGTGTCTTATCTCCATTCCCTTTTGCAAATTCAGACCTTTACCTTCTCTCTCTTTATGTTTTTGTTGTCACAAATTATCTCTATTTATTCTATGAGTTCATTTCTGAGTTGCAGTAGCAAATTTTCTTCTTTTTTTTCTTTTTCTCTTTCTTTTTATTTTTTTTAATGGTTTTTACCTCCTGTACTGTTTATTTTATATTTAAGTGTATAGTGCCCTATTCTGTGTAGGGGTGGTCATTTCCTGCTTCTGTCTGTCTGTTAGTAATCTTACTCATAGTTTTATGCCTTTTTGTCTTTTTGTTTCATGTAGAAGAGCCTCCTTCAGTAGTTAGTTCCTTTAATGCAGGCCTTGTGGTAAATATTTCCTCATCTTCTGTATATCTGGAAAGGTGTTTATCACTACTTTATATTTATTTATTTTTATTTTTTATTAGTTTCAGGTGTACAAAACAACATAATGATTAGACAGTTACACCCTTCAGAAAGTGACAAGCCCAACATGTCTACTACCAATCTGACACTGTACATAGCTAGTACAATACCATTGACTATATTCCTTATGTTGTACTGTTCATCCCATGACATAAATATATATATATATATGTTTTATATTATATCTATATCTATATCTATCTATCTATCTATCTATCTATCTATATATATAATGTCAACTATCTATATATATTTATAGTTGACATTCAATATTATTTTACATTAGTTTCAGGTGTATAGCACAGTGGGTAGGCCTTTATATAATTTAAGCAGTGATCTCCCTGATAAGCCTAATACCCATCTGACACCACACATAATTTTTACAACATTATTGACTATATTCCCCATACTGTATTTCAGTTTCCTGTAACTATTTTGTGACTTCTAATTTGTACTTCCTAATCCATTCACCTTTCTCAACCATCCTCCAACCCCCCTCCCATCTAGCAACCATCAGTTTGTTCATCTGTATCTATGAGTCTATTTTCATTTTGTTTATTCACTTATTCTGTTCTTTAGATTTCACATATGAGTAAGATCAGAATGTATTTGTCTTTCTCAGTCTGACTTATTTCACTTAGCATAACGTCCACTAGGTCCATCCATGTTGTTGTGAATGGTAAAATTTCATTTTTTTTATGGCAGATTAATATTCTATTGTATAAATGTACAACAATTTCTTTATCCAATCATTTATTGATGGGCATTTTGGTTGTTTCCATATCTTGGCTCTTGTGAATAGTACTGCAGTAAACATTGGGGTGCATATATATTTTAAATTAGTGTTTTGGATTTCTTTGAATAAATACCCAGGAGTGGAATGGCTGGGTCATAAGATGACTCTATTTTTAGTTTTTTGAAGAACCTCCACACTGTTTTCCGTTGCAGCTGCACCAATTTGCAATCGCACCAACAGTGCACAAGTATTCCCTTTTCCTACATCCTCACCAGCACTTGTTTGTTGATTTACTGATGATGGGTACTCTGAAAAGAGCGAAGTGGTATCTCATTATGATTTGTATTTGCATTTCTCGGATGATTAGTAATGTTGAGCATCTTTTCTTTTTTTTTTAAATTTATTTTTTAAATTTATTGGGGTGACAATTGTTAGTAAAGTTACATAGATTTCAGGTGTACAATTCTGTAATACATCATCTATAAATCCCATTGTGTGTTCACCACCCAGTGTCAGTTCTCAGAGCATCTTTTCATATATCTATTGGCACTCTGTATGTCCTCTTTGGAGAAATGTTTATTCAGGTCTTTGGCCCATTTTAAAAATTGGATTGTTTGTTTTTTTGGTGTTGAGTTGTATGAGGTTTTTTTTTTTTTTTTTTTTTAAATAAATTTGGATATTAACCCCTTATCAGATGTATCATTGGCAAATATCTTCTCCCATTCAGTAGGATGTCTTTTTGTTTTGATGGGTTCCTTTGCTGTGAAAAACATCTTAGTCTGATCTAGTCTCATTTTTTTCTTTTTTTCTTTTGTTGCCCTTGCCCAAGGAGCTGTATCATCAAAAATATTATTAAGGGTAATAATATCTGAGAATTTGCTTCATATATTTTTTGCTGGAGTTTTATGGTTTGAGGCCAAAAATTAAGTCTTTAACCCATTTTGAGTTTATTCTTGTATATGGCATAAGAAGGTGGTCCAGTTTTATTTTTTTGCATGTGTCTGTCCAGTTTTCCCAGTACCATTTATTGAGTAGACTGTTTTATCCCAGTGTAAATTCTTTGTTCCTTTGTCCTAGATTAAATGACCATATAAGCATAGATTTATTTCTGGGCTCTTTATTTTAATTCATTTATATATGTGTCTGTTTTGATTACCATGCTGTTTTCATTTATTGTAGTCCTGTAGTATAATTTGATATCAGGTAGGATGATACCACCAGCTTTGTTCTTTTTCTCAGAATTTTCATGATTATTTATTTTTTTTCCGTATAAATTTTAGGATTATTTGTTTTTGTTCTGTGAAAAATGCCATTGGTATTTTGATAGGGAGTGTGTTGTATCTATAGATTGGTTTAGGTTGTATGGACATTTTAACTATATTAATTCTTCCAATCCATGAACATGGTATATGTTTCCACTTATTAGTACCTTCTTTAATTTCAGTCTTCAATGTTGTATAATTTCCTGAGTATAGGTCTTTTACCTCCATGGGTAAATTTATTTTTCAGTATTTTTTGATACAATTGTAAATGGGATTGTTTCTTTAATTTCTCTGATAGTTTGTTATTGGTGTAAAAAATGCAACTGATTTCTGAATATTAATTTTGTATCCTGCTACTTTACTAAATTTATCAGTTCTAATAGGATTTTGGTAGAATCTTTGGGATTCTCTATATACAATATGTCATCTACAAATGATGACAATTTTACTTCTCCCTTTCCCATTTAGAAACCTTTTATTTATTTTTCTTGTCTAATTGCTGTGGCTTGAACTTTCAGTGTTATGTTGAATAAAAGTTGAGAAAGTGGGCGTCCTTTTCTTGTTCCTGATCTTAAGGAAAATGTTTTTAGCTTTTCCTCATTGAGTGTGATATTAGCTATGGGTTTGTCATATATGGCCTTTATTACGTTGAGATATGTTCCCTCTATTCCTACCTTGCTGAGAATTTTTATCATAAATTGATGCTGGATTTTGTCAAATGCTTTTTCTAGATTTATTGATGTGATCATATGATTTCTGTTTTTCATTTTGTTTATGTGGTATATCACATTAATTGATTTGTAGATATTGAACCAATCTTGCATCCAAGGAATAAATCCCGCTTGATCGTGGTGTATTATATTTTTAATGTATTGATGAATTCAGCTTGCCAAAATTTTGTTGAGGATGATTTTTGCCTCTATGTTCATCCGAGATATCTGCCTATATAGTTTTTTTTTTTTTTTTTTTTTTTTTTTTTTTTTTTTTTTTAATGTCTTTGTCTGATTTTGGAATCAGGGTAATTGTGGCCTTGTAAAATGAGCTTGGAAGCGTCCCTCCTCTTGGATTTTTTGGAATATTTTGAGGAGAATAGGTGTAAATTGTTTTTTGAACATTTGATAAAATTCACCTGTGAAGCCATTTGGCTCAGGACTTTTGTTTGTTGGGAAATGTTGATTACTGATTTGGTTGCATTGGTAGTAATTAGTGTGTTTGGATTTTGTTTCTTCTTGATTTGATCTTGGAAAATTGTATGCTTCTAGGAATGTATCAATTTCTTTAAGATTGTCCTATGTGTTGATGTAAGGTTGCTCTTCATATTTTCTTTTCTTTTCTTTTTTTTTTTTAATTTCTGTCGTGCCTGTTGTCATTTCTCCTCTTTCATTTTTGATTTTATTTATTTGGGTCCTCTTTCTTTTTTTTTCTTGATGAGTCTGGTTAAAGGTTTGTTACTTTCATTTATCTTTGCAAAAAGACATCTCTTGCTTTCGTTGATCTTTTGTATTGTTTTTTTAGTCTCTATTTCATTTATTTCTGCTCTAATCTTTACTATTTCCTTCCTTGTACTGACTTACAAGGCTTATTTTGTTTTCCTTTTACCAGTTCTGTTAGGTGTAAAATTAGAATGTTTATTTGACATTTTTCTTGTTCTTTTATGTAGGCCTATGTTGCTATGAATTTTCCTGCTTGGACTGCTTTTGCTGTGTCCCATAGATTTAGGATTGTGTTATCATTATGTTTGTCTCAAAGTATCTTTTGATGTCTTCCGTGATCTCATTGTGGACCCATTCATTATTTAGTAGCATGTTATTTAGTCTGGTGTGGGGCTGGGACTCCTCCCTGTTCTGAGGGTACCTCAGCCTTTGAGGTGCCCCTCCCTACATTCAACCACTGTCTGTGGGATTGGGGTCAGCTCATTTTTCATCTCCACATCTCCTACTAGTCTCTATGTGGCCTCTTCTTTATATGCTTAGTTATAGGGGTTTTTTTCAGCTACTCCTCAGATCATTCTTGAAGTTGATTGTTATATAATTTATATTTAATTTCAGTGTGTCCTGGGATGCAGTAGACATAGTGTTTACTGAATCTGCCATCTACTACTTCATATTTAAAGGATAACTTGTCTGCATATATTATTCTTGGCTGGTAATTTTCTCTTTCTACAGTTTGAATATTTAATTCCATCTAATTTCAATCCCTATGGTTTCGATTTTTCCAGAGAGTCAAACAATTGAAATCAGGTAGTATGTAACTTTTGTATCTGGCTTCTTCCAGTTGATATAATGCTTTTGAGATTCATCCATGTTAATGTATATATCAATATTTCATTCCCTTTTATTGCTGAGAAATATTCCATGTATGGAGGTACCACACTTCATTTTTCCATTCACCCATAGAAAGACATTAGTATTTTTTTACAGTTTCTGGTGACTGTGATTAAGTTGCATTTATCTTGGGTAAATATCAAAGAGTGGAACCACTGCATTTTATGATAAGTATATATTTAACTACATAAGAAACTTCCAAACTGTTTTCTAATATAATTTTACAATTTTGTACTCCACTGACAATACAGTTGCTCTGTATCTTTCTCAGCCCTTGATATTGTCAGTCTTTACAATTTTAGCTATTCAGGTAGGTGTGTAGAGTTATCTCATTATGGTTTTATATTGCATTTCTGTAATGTCTAATGATGTTTAGTGTCTCATCATATGCTTATTTGCCATCTGTACCTCTTCTTTGGTGAAATGTTTCTATAAATCTTTTCTCCATTTTTAACTGAGCTGTTTGTCTTCTTACTCAGTTTTAAGAATTCTCTGTATAATCAAGCTACAAGTCTTTTATCACTGTGCTTTGAAAACATTTTCTCCTAGTCAGTGGCTTGTCTTTTTCATTTTCTTAACAATGTGTTTTAAAGAGCCAAGTTGGAAGGCACACTGCTTAATTTCAAGACTTACTGTAAAGTTAAAATAATCTAGACCATATGGAATGGGTGCAAGATGAACATGTAGATCAGTGGAACAGAACATAGAGTCAATTGATTTTCAACAAAAACTCAAGGTAATTAATTGAGAAATGATATTATTGTCAAAAAAATTGTGCTAGAACAAATAGCCAACCTTATGAAACAAACGAAACAAAACCCTCAATTGTTCCCTTGTACCACAGGCAGAAATCAATTTGAAATGGATCACAGACCTAAAGATAAAATCTAAAACTGTGAAATTCCAGAAATAATTATATAGTGATGGAAGAAGAACTGACTCTGGGTGGTGAACAAATAATGTGATATATAGCAGATGTATTATAGAGTTGTACACATGAAACCTATGTAATTTTACTAACCATTGTCACTCAATAAATTTTCATTAGAAAAGAAAAACACATGGGGAGAATCCTTGTGATCTTGGGTTAGACAAAGATTGTTTAGATAGAACACAAAATTATACACCCTAAAAGAAAAATATAATAAATTAGCCATCATTAAGATTTAAAATTTCTGCTTAGTAACTTTTAACCTTCAAAGCACCATACAGAATAAGTATTATTATCTCCATTTTACAGATGAAGAAATTGAATCACAGATAATTTTAGATCACAATGATGGGAAGTGGTAAAGCAAGTGATCAAATGTGATTGTTGGCTTCCAAGTGCAGGCTTTTGTCTCTCCATAAACATAGCAATCTATCTAATATAATCTAAATGCAAGCATAGGTAACTTTTATTAGCTGTACAAAAACTCTGTCCAAGATAGTTGAAAAATGGATGTATGTTTACACATATGGGTCCCTTATCTCTTGTGTATATGAAGCCAGATATACATGCAGCTATGTAATCTCCTGGTGTTTGCCATGACTAGTATGAGGTCACCCCAAAATGGACTTTTCCAACGAGTCTCCAAATAAATCTGATAGGAAATAGCAACTGCCAACTAATTTGTGGCTTCTGAGAAATTCAATACCTGACATTAGCAAAGAGTTGGCATTGCCAACTTTGGCACGGGGCTTTCGTGACCACACTGGAAAGAACTCAGCACCCATCATTCACCATGTCACAATGCTCTCAGATATTAGTATGCAAAATTACCACAAATGTTATGAAGATCTACATTCCCTATGAGTTCCTCTCTTTCCTATTGCCTGTTGTTCTGCTTTATTCTGAGAGTAGTATCTGAGAAATTTCACCAACAAAGATCAGCATAATTGGACTGGAAACCAGTCCAAAACTCAAAATGCAGGCTTATATCAAATTGTCCAATAAAAACCTAATTGGGGGTGACGGTGGGAGCTGCAGCCAGTGTGGAAGTTCTCAGGGAACTGAGATCAAGGCTAGAAATCCACCCTAAAAAATACCCATCATTTGCAAGAAAGTTGGATCTCTTCCATGCATGCTTTCCTTTTTTTTTCAGATTTATTTTTTTGAAGTGAAATGCTCAGTATAGACTTAGAGTCTAGTAGAGCATACCTGATGAAAACAACGCAAAACTTACCTGTCTCCAATGCAAATACACATTAAACAATAAACCCTTGTTAAAATTACAGGCCAAAATTCCTGTTTAAGTCCCCTGATCAAAAAAGAAAATATTAAAATATTACATACAGTCTACCAATGGATCAATTCCTGCATTTAGTTGCCATATTGAAGTAACATTGATTAAAGTAGCCATTTCAATTTCAAATTCTATTTGGAAATAGGTCCAGCAGGAAAACAGTCTCCTCAATTGCAAAAACCAAACCAAGTCAATTAAAGAGGAGCACTTCCTGTCAACCTGGTTTGGTTTGAATCGGGCATCTGCCTCTGGATCCGTTGGGTAGAGGAGGGGAGCAGGATCACGTTCACTGGACAAGACCCAGTGTTTTAATGACGTTATTCAGACTAGGAGAACTTACTCACCTCTAAGAAGTCACTTTGTTAGGTATCTGCTATATCTCACTATCCACCCTACACCCACCTCTCCTGTGCTCCAAACTTTTTCACCTGGTACAGGGGACGGGAGCCAGATTCCTTAGCAGGGTCTGGCTACCACTGAACTTAAAACCTTGTGCCTCACTTCTTTGCCCCAACCCTAGCCTGTGCCTTAAACTTCTATTGCACTAAACTTCCTGTGGATCGTGTTCATGCCTTATCATCTTGCATTGTCAGTCTTTTGAATATATTAGGTTGGTGCAGAAGTAATTGCTGTTTTGCATTGTTGAAATTTGCCATTTGATATTGAAATACATTCTTTGGGGGGCAGGGGCAGGGCACAGCTCACAGTGACCCATGCAGGGATTGAACTGGTAACCTTGGTGTTATTAGCACCATGCTCTAACCAACTGAGTTAACCAGCTGCCCCTGATATTGGAATACATTCTTAAATAAATGAGGTTATGTTATACATCATTTAAATGTACATTTCTTACTTATGTTTTTTTGCTAGTGACTTATTACTTGCTGTCTATTTTATATTTATTTTAGATTATGGAAATTATGTTAGACAAAAAGCAAATTAGAGGGATTTTCTTATTTGAGTTCAAAATGGGCCGTAAAGCAGCAGAGACAACTCATGACATCAACAATGCATTTGGCCCAGGAACTGCTAATGAACGTATGGTGCTGTGGTGGTTCAAGAAGTTTTGCAAAGGAGAAGAGAGTCTTGAGGATGAGGAGCGTAGTGGCCAGCCATGGGAAGGTGAAAACGACCAATTGAGAGCAATCATCGATGCTGATGCTCTTAACTACTTGGGAAGTTGCTTAAGAATTCAATGTCGGCCATTCTACAGTTGTTCAGCATTTGAAGCAAATTGAAAAGGTGAGAAAACTCAATAAGTGGGTGCCTCATGGGCCGACCAAAAATTTAAAAAATCTTCATTTTGAAGCGTCATCTTCTTCTTCCATGCAACAAGGAACCATATTTCTTGATTGGTTGTGACATGTGAGAAAAAGTGGATTTTATATGACAACCGTTGATGACCAGCTCAGGGGTTGGACCAAGAAGAAGCTCCAAAGCACTTCCCAAAGCCAAACTTGCACCAAAAGAAGGTCATGGTCACTGTTTGGTGGTCTGCTGCCGGTCTTATCCACTACAGCTTTCTGAATCCCAGTGAAACCGTTACACCTGAGAAGAATGCTCAGCAAATCAATGAGATGCACTGAAAACTGCAACGCCTGAAGCCGGCATTGGCCAACAGAAAGGGCCCAATTCTTCTTCTTGACAATGCCTGACCACATGTCGCACAGCCAACGCTTCAAAAGTGGAATGGATTGGACTACAAAGTTTTGCCTCATCTGCCATATTCACCTGACGTCTTGCCAACTGGCTACCACTTCTTCATGGATCTCGACAATGTTTTGCAGGGAAAATGCTTCCACAACCAGCAGGATGCAGAAAATGCTTTCCAAGAGTTTGTCGAATGCCGAAGCACAGATTTTTACGCTACAGGAATAAACAAACTTATTTCTCATCGGCAAAAATGTGTTGATTGTAATGGTTCTTATTTTGATTAATAAAGATGTGTTTGAGACTAGTTGTAATCACTTACAATTCACCTTTTACCCTGAATGAATCTATTGGGAAATGACTATTTGTCTTTTTACAGATAGGTTAACCGTCATCTTTTCTAAAAAGACTTCCCAAATTCTTTCCATCACATTCTCATCTAGGACTGAATCAAGTTCCTTTCTGTCATGCAGGGTGTCATGTGGGGTCTCTGGTTCCACTACCCACATAAGAACGCAGGATATGGTGAGACCAAAAAGGAACACCCACGGAGCCATAGGTAGGGGAGTCACACCACTATATTCTCGCTGGCGGCTGGGTTGGAGACACAGGAAGTAGGATCCACACTATCCGCAACCTGCTATCCACTTCTGCCAACAAACCAACCCCATTTGCTAGCTGCAATCCGCCCTGCTAACTGCAATCCATGCTTGCTAGCTCAGCCACCATCTTCTTGCTAGCCCCACCATCTTCTATGCTGCATCTTTTTGCTGCTAGCATAACCACAGCAGTTATATTAGTGGCCAATGGCTCATTGGTTATAGCTGACGGCCAACTAGCCACAGCTGATGGCCATCCAATCACAGTTGTTGGCTATTTACCACCTGAGCCAGCACCTTTCCACATGAGGCCGAGAGCCTGGAAACTGCACTCCTGACTCTGCCCCCACACTCCACCCCTACAGGGTCTCGCCTCACAATCTACGCATCAAGCATCTTCTGCGAGGGGGCCTGTGTGAGGAGCCTGGAAGTGAATGCAATATGCAGGACACAGCCAGCCTCTCTGGGCACAGCCAGGGTTTCTTAGGGTACCACCAGCTCTTCTGGGCACAGCCAGACTTCCTGGGCTTCTTAGGGTACCACCAGTCTCCCTGGACACAGCCAGGACTTCTCAGGGCACTGCCACTCTCTCTGGACACAGCCGGACCTCCTGGACTCAGCCAGGGTTCTCAGGGCACTGCCACTCTCTGGGCACACCCCAACATCCTGGGCACAGCCAGGGCCTCTTAGGGCACTGCCCCTCTCACTGGGCACAGCCAGACTTCCTGGGCTCAGCCAGTCTTTCTCACATATTCTGCCACCAGTCTCCCTGGACACAGCCAGGGTTTCTCACATATTCTCCACGGCAGCTGGTCGAGACACAAAAGCAAACATTCGCCAGTTCCACTACATGGCAGAATGTTCCCAAGCAAACAGTCAAGCAGTCCTTTAAATTAGGGATGGAAGGCAATTTCCCATAGTCCACAGTCATTCACCAGGGCTGTGTGTTAGCCTCACAATGTGTGCCCTCTCTGCAGTGCAAGGGCTCCATGTCCTCCCCAACCTGGGGGTGAGGGCTTCAGCAAGCATTTCGCAGCCCACAGGGCCGCAATGACCTTCACTTTCTCTGGTCTATGCTGGTTGGAGAATAGTCCACATCTTTCCACCCCTACACGGGGTCCAGCTCTCCGGCAGCTGTTCCCCCTGGTCTTCCTGAGACTGAGTGTTCATACGCATAAACTGCTCCACCGCCCTTCAGAGAGCTTTGGCCGGCACCATACCCTGCTCGCTGCGCCATGTGTCATGAAGGGCGGCCTGCGGGGGCTCAGCTCCCGCTCCCCACATAAGAACACAACCTATGGTGAGGCCAAAAAGGAACACCCATGGAGCCATAGATAGGGGAGTCATACCACTATGTTCTCGCTGGCAGCTGGGTTGGAGACACAGGAAGTAGGAGCCACACGATCTGCAACCCGCCGTCCGCTTCTGCCAACCAACCAACCCCACTTGCTAACTGCAATCTGCCCTGCTAACTGCAATGCGTGCTTGCTAGCTCAGCCATCATCTTCTTGCTAGCCCCCAATTTTGCTGCTAGCGTAGCCACTGCAGTTATATTAGTGGTCAATGGCTCACTGGTTATAGCTGACGGCCAACTAGCCACAGTTGATGGCCATCCAATCACAGTTGATGGCCATTTACCACCTGAGCCAACACCTTTCCACATGAGGCCAAGAGCTTAGAAACTGCTTTTTGAAGGAATGCATAATCAAATCAACCAACTAGTCAATTAATTAATTTAGACTTGGCACCAAGGTTTACATGCTTCTTGTTTATGCCAATTCTAGTACTCTAAGTTGAATTTGTATTACTTTGTAATCTGCTTGAATTTTTAAATTAATACTTCAAAGCCTTGTAATAATATGTAACCACATATTGAAAGTATTTAAGAAAAAAAAATCAAAGAAAGAGGTATGTGGGGACAGAGCCCCAGAGAGCAGTTTCCAGGCTCTCGGCCTCACATAGAAAGGTGCTGGCTCAGGTAGTAGATGGTCATCAGCTGTGACTAGTTGGCCGTCAGCTATAACCAGTGAGCCATTGGCCACTAATATAACTGCCATGGCTACGCTAGCAGAAAATGGGGTTAGCAAGAAGATGGTGGCTAGCAAGTGCGGATTGCAGCTAGCAATTGGGATTGGTTGGTTGGCAGAAAAGCGGATGGCAGGTTGCAGATTGTGTGGCTCCTGCTTCCTGTCTCCAAACCAGCCACCAGCAAGAATATAAAGGTATGACTCCCATATTTGTGGCTCCGTGGATGTTCCTCTTTGGCCTCACCATGTCCTGCGTTCTCATGCGGGGAGTGGGACCAGAGACTCCACATGACACGCTGCATGACTAATGGCACAGCAAGCAGGGTATGGTGCCGGCCAAAACTCTCCGAGGATGGTGGAGCAGTTTGTCCATGTGAAAGCTCAGCTTCGGGAGGCCCGTAAGGAGCAGAATTGGGAACGGGAGGCACAGTCTGCCTGGGAGACTCAAGTCTCCAAATGGCACACCACCCTCTTGGCCATGGAGGGCGTTGCCTTCCTTTTGGTGATCTGCTGCTGCTGTAGGCTCCGAGGGTAGTGGACATCTTACACGGAGGCCTCCACCCACTCAGACACCTGGAGCAGCGAGCAAGATTCCGACCAGGTAGAAATGGCGTCTGACTCTGGGCAGGAGAACAGGTGGCCCCCACACAGTGTGTGGTGCCTGGTGGCCACTGTTCTCAGGAGTTGGACCCCTGAGGAGGGGTGGGAGGACATGGATGGCTCTCCGGCCACGGTGGAGAAGGCCCTGCAGGCTCTGGCTGAGCGGTTGCCAGAGAAGGCGAAGGCTACAGCCGGCCGCGTGGGCTGGATGTTCCTCGCGGCCTTTAGTCTCAACATGGAAAATGCGCTTAATGAAATGGCTCAGGTGCCAGACCAGGTGTCCCGGTTGGAGGCACTGGAAGCCCGGGTCCGCCTGTTAGAGGAGGAGCCCCACAGTGGAGACTCTGAGGCAGAGGCAGATGACATGAGTGGAGACAATGTAGCTCCCAACCCCCAAGCCCGGCCAATCTTGAAGCAAAGGGTAAAACGTGAGCAACCTTTGGGCCCCGGGGGCGTTGCTGCCGGTAACCCAGCTGTGACTGAGTTCACTACCTACACCCCATACACTCCCACTGAGTTGCAGGAGCTGGGGAGGCGGTACAGACAGCGCCCTGGAGAGCCAGTCTCGGCTTGGCTATTATGTTTATAGGATGAGGGAGCAGACAACATTCTCTATTCCCCAGGCGAGATGGAAAAGCTAGCCTTCATGACAGTTCATCCGTCCCTGGGACAAAGGTTATAGAACTGCCATAGGTTGGCCCACGACCAGGGCCACCACACTCTAGTGGAGTGGCTCACTGCTGTGGTATGCACAGTATGGGGACAGGCTGGTGAGATGCCAGACACTATGAGTCAATGGCAGTCATATACGGAACTTACTCAAATCATCCGTGAAATGTGTATGAGACATGCTATTTTCAACCTTAATATGTGGGGTGAACTATGTGCTCTCACTATGGCCTATTATGGGTTCCCCTGTTCTGTTACATGTTGAAACTACGCAAGGGACCCCAAGCACTGCCATAAAGGTCTGGTACCACAAACCGGGAAAGGTGCCAGTGGCAGCGACCCTCCTTTCCCAGGACAAAAAGCTAGCATGTATCCTCTCAGATGGAAGGGATTTGCCATTGTCGATTCCTAAGACTACTATTTCTTTCCATCCATAGGTGCCTGTGGCTAATATGGCACAGAGACCCTCGCGGAAGACACTTGTCATGTAGATTGTGAGGCGAGACCCTGTAGGGGTGGAGTGTGAGGACAGAGCCCCAGAGAGCAGTTTCCAGGCTCTTGGCCTCACATGGAAAGGTGCTGGCTCAGGTAGCAGATGGCCATCAGCTGTGACTAGTTGGCCATCAGCTGTAACCAGTGAGCCATTGGCCACTAATATAACTGCCGTGGCTATGTTAGCAGAAAATGGGGCTAGCAAGAAGATGGTGGCTAGTACGCGCAGATTGCAGTTAGCACAGTGGATTGCACTAGCAAGTGGGGTTGGTTTGTTGGCAGAGAAGCGGATAGCAGGTTGCAGATCGTGTGGCTCCTGCTTCCTGTGTCTCCAACTGAGCCACCAGTGAGGCTGTAGTGGTATGACTCCCCTACGTATGGCTCCGTGGGTGTTCCTTTTTGGCCTCACCATGTCCTGCATTCTTATGTGGGGAGCAGGACCAAAGACTCCGCATGACACCCCGCATGACAAGGTAATTTTAATAGCTCAAATTTTTATAGAGCATTCTGCTTCTCAGGCCCTGTCCTAAGCACATTATTTGTATTAAGCCGGTAAATCCCTATAGGAACCCTGTGATGTGGATTCTCTTTGATCACACCTTTACAGATGAGGAATCTAAGCTACAGAGAAGTTAAGTAACCTGGTAGGAAGTGATGGCATCAGGATTAGATGGGCACAACTCTGTCCTAGGCACTATTCTGATGGACTGTATATGTCAATAATGTGGGGAGACAGAGAAAGACGATTCTTTCAGAAAGTAGTGAGATTATAAAGAAAATAAAACAGACTGATGTCATTGTGGGTGGTGGAGGACCTACTTCAAACTGAGTAGTCAGGAAAGCCCCTCACTGGTGGAGATGTGTGTGCTAGGATATGGTGGGTAAAGAGAAGCTAGCTGTGAATATGTCTAAAGGAAAAATAGACTAGTGCTGTCCAATAGAATTTTCTGTGATGATGGTCTATGTCTGTGCTATCCAACATGATAAACACATGAGGCCATTTTGCTTTTGTTGTGTTTGTTTTAAATATATGTTTTTCTCAATTACAATTGACATACTGTGTTATATTAGTTTCAAGTGTACAACACAGTGATTACACATTTATATAACTTACAAAGTGACCACCCCAATAAATCCAGTACCCATTTGACATCACACAAAGTACAAAACTGACTGACTATATTCCCCATGCTATACTCTACTACCCCATGACTGTTTTGTAACTACCAGTTTGTAACTTTTAATCCCTTCCCCAACTTAATCCATCCTCCCAACCCTAATCCCCAATCTGGCAACCATAAAAATATTCTCTGTATCTCTGAGCTTGTTTCTGTTTTGTTTGTTCTTTTTTCCTGTTCTCTACATATAAGTGAAATCATATGACATTTTTCACTGTCTGACTTACTCTACTCAGCACAGTACCTTCTAAGTCCATCCATATTGTTGCAGATGGCAAAATTTCATTCTTTTTATGACCGAGTAATATTCCATTGTACATATGTATCACCTCTTCTTTATCCGTTCATCCATTGATGGACACCCAGGTTGTCTCCATATCTTGGATATTGTAAATAATGCTGCAATGAATATATGGACGTACATGTCTTTTTGAAGTACTATTTTCACTTTCTTTGGATACATATGCAGAAGTAGAATTACTGGGTCCTTCTTTGTTTCTTAGTATAACCTTTGTTTTAAAGTTTATAATGTCTGTTTTAAGTATTGCTACCTAAGTTTTTTTGTTTGTCTGTTTCTATTTTCATAAAATAACTTATTACATCTCTTTACTTTCAGTATGTGTGTTTCTTTGGATCTGAAGTGAGTCTCTTGTAGGCAGTATATGTAATGGTGTTATTTTCTTATCCATTCAGCCACTCTATACCTTTAGATTGGAGCATTTAATCCTTTTACACTGAAAATAATTGTTGATAAATAGTAGTTATTGCCATTTTAGTATTCATATTTATGTTCATTTTTTCTTTTTTCTTTCTATTTTTTCCTCATCTTAAGTCTCTCTAACATTCCTTGTAATATTGGTTTGGTGGTGATGTACTTCTTTAGCTTTTTCTTGTCTGGAAAACTCTTTATCTGTCCTTTGATTCTAAATGATAGTTTTGCTGGGTAGAATAATCTTAGTTGTAGGTCCTTGCTTTTCATCACTTTGAATATTTCATGCCAATCCCTTCTGGCCGACAAAGTTTCCGTTGAGAAATAATCTGACAGTCTTATGGGAGCTCCTTTGTAGGTAAATAATTGCTTTTATCTTGCTGCTTTTAAGATTCTCCCTTTGTCTTTAAACTTTGGCATTTTAATTATGATGTGTCTTGGTGTGGGCCTCTTGGGGTTCATCTTGTTTGGGGCTTTCTGCACTTCTTCGGCTTGCATGTCTATTTCCTTCATTAGTTTAGGAAAGTTTTCTACCATTATTTCTTCAAATAGGTTTTTGATTCCTTGCTCTCTCTCTTCTTCTGGTACCCATGATGTGAATATTGGTATGGTTTCTGTTGTCCCAGAGGCCCCCTTAAACTATCCTCATTTCTTATGGATTCTTTTTTCTTTTTGCTCTTCTGTCTGGGTTTTTTCTGCTACCTTATATTCCAAATAGCTGACTTGATCCTCTGCTTCATCTAATCTACTGTTGATTCCCTTTAATATATTCTTTATTTTAGTTATTGTATTCTTCATTTCTGACTGGTTCTTTTTTATGTTTCCTATCTCTTTGTTGAAATTCTTCATGAGATCATTGAGCATCCTTATTACCAGTGGTTTGAAATCTGCATCTGGTAGATTGCTTGTCTTCATTTTGTTTAGTTCTTTATCTAGAGCTTTGTTTAGTTCTCTCATTTAGGACTTGTGTATTTGACTCCACATTCTTTGTCCCCCCATTTTGTTTGCCTCCCTGTGTTTATTTCTATGTATTAGGTAGATCTGTTATGTCTCCTGGTCTTAGTACCTTATGTGGTAGGTGTCCTGGGGGACCTAGTGGTGCAGTTTCCCTGGTCACCTGAGTCAGGTCTGCATGTGTGTTCCTTGTGTGCATTGTGTGTGCCCTCCTGTTGTAGTTTACCCTTGGTTTCCATTGGCACATTGATGGGAGAGATTGACCCTTATGCTGATTGGTTATGAGGACTGGCTGTAACTGCAAGAGAGTAACAGGTGAGCAGGGGTTAACACTACATAGCAGGATTCGTTAAGCATGATTCTGGTGCCTGCTCAGACTGCTCTTTTGGTGTGACTTTTGTGGAGGTAGTTGGGTTGTGCTCTGGTGTCATCTGAAGCTGGCCACTAGGTGTTGGTTTTGGGGCCTCTTGGCATGTGCTCTATTGCAGGGTCAGGTCAGCCACTGCCTGTGCCCTGTCCTGGGCCACTTGGTGTAACAACAAAGTGATCTGCAGATGGTTGCCACTTGTGTTGGGCTTGGAGGTGATGGGGGAGGTCAAGCTGCGTACTGAGGCCAGCTGCTGCTACTGCTGGGCTTGGGGCTGTTCAGCAAGAGGTACAGGACATGCTGAGGCCAGATTCTGCTTGTTTGGGGTTTGTGAACCTTTGAGAGATTTTAGGAAAGTCCACAGAAAGAGCCAAGACAGGTTGTTTGTATGGAAAAGCCATTGGAAGTGGCTTGGATGTGCCCAAAAGTTGGATGGGGTGGGGTCTCAGAAAATGACCAGGGCAGGGCAGATGAACATTATTAGCCAGGTTGATGGAGATTCAGATATAGTAGTCATCTGCATCTGCATGTTGGATGAGGCTCACAAAAGGAACAATGACTTTCTGCCAGCACTTCTTTCTGGGAGAAAGCTACACCTTCAGACCTTGCCTTGAAACCAGACAATTCAGTTTCTCCCCGTATGTCCCTGGTGCCTTTCCAGCTGCTACCAAGTGCTGGGTCTCAGAGCGAGTGACTCCATCAGTAAATAAGTCTATGCACGGGCTCTTTAAGAGGAATGCCTGAGACTCCAGCAGACCTCTGTCTCACTCAGCCTCAATCTCCACTGGTTTTCACAGCCAGAAGTAATGGGAACTTCTCTTCTTGGCACTGGAACCCCACGATCAGGAGCCTGGTGTGTGGCTGGGACTCCTTGCCCCTCATGGGGGAACTCCATAGCTGAGATATACCTCCCAATTTTTAACTGCCACTTACAGATTTGGGACCAGCCCATTCCATGTCTCCACCCCTCCTATGAGTCTCAAGGCGGCTTCTTCTGTATGCCCTTAATTATAGGACTTCTGTCAGCTAGACACCAGGTGATTTTCAATGATGGTTGTTCTGTAGTTTAGTTGTAATTTTGATGTGGTCAGGAGAGGAAGCAAGTATAGAATTTACCTATTCCAACATCTTTGGCCATTTTGCTTTTGAAATGTGGCCAGTGTGACTGAGGAACTGAATTTACCATTTAATTTTAATTAATTTTAATTAAAATTGTCATGTGTATGCCAACAAATACAACATCTTAATTTAAAAAATCATGCAGAAATATATTCATTAAGCTAATTATGAATAAAAGAGAAAGGTTTAAATACTAATTCTTTATAAAAAAAATCTTCCTCCAGTGAACCCCAGGCCCAGTGAAACTCACAAGTTTTATTCTCAGTTATAATCTTATACAAAATATTGAAGAAAAGTAGATAAAAAGGAAATGTTTTTTAAATTCCTTTGATAACAAAGCCTGAGAAAACTACACAGGAAGAGAGATTTTATGGACCCACTTTAGTTGTGTACATAGAAACAAAAATATTAAACAAAATATTAGCAAGCCTAATCCAGCTATAATCATAACTGAGATAATGACCAAAGTGGGTTAATTCATGGAGAGAAAGTTTAATAAATACTTACTGAATGTAACTGTAAGCTAATTATTTCCATTTGCAGGAAATGTGGCAGTAAACAAAACAGACATGCTAGCCTTCCTGGAGCTAAGAGACTATGAACAAATAAATACAATATATGACGTCTGACAATTACGTTCGCAAACTTTCCCCCATGCACTTACATTGGCAGCACTGTATGAGTACAAACAGCTCAATAAGGTTTCATAACCTTGGTATATCAGTGTGTCACAGCTGTGTTCATGTCAATGTGTGATGATATCTTGCTTAGTGGCATTCATTATT
This sequence comes from Rhinolophus sinicus, assembly GCF_036562045.2. Lineage (NCBI taxonomy): Eukaryota > Metazoa > Chordata > Mammalia > Chiroptera > Rhinolophidae > Rhinolophus > Rhinolophus sinicus. The sequence goes on from NC_133757.1 coordinate 65,332,019, forward strand.
GTTGTTGCATGATTTTTTGTGCCGTTGCAAGAATGTCTGAGCTTGAATTAGAGCAATGAACAAACACTAAATTTCTTGTTAAACTTGGCAAGAATGGAAGTGAAATCAAGGACATGTTAGTCCAAGTTTATGGGACTAATGCCATTAAGAAAACAGCATTATAAATTAATTAAATGTTTTTCTGAGGGGAGAGAACTTACCACTGATGAAGAGAGGTCAGGGGGGCCATTAATGAGCAGAATTGATGAAAATATTGCAAACATTTGTTAAATTTTGTGTCAAAATCATCAGCTGACTGTGAGAAGCATGGCAGACTGAGTAAACGTAGATAGAGAAACAGGAAAATCTTAACAGCAAATCTTGGCATGAAAAAAGTGTGTGCAAAAATGGTCCTGAAGAAGCTCACTGATGAACAAAAGCAAAGGAGAGTCGAAGTTTGCCAAGACCTTTTGGAGACGCAAGACCATGTTTTGGGCCATGTTATCACTGGCAATGAAACATAAGTGTACCAATATGACCCTGAAATAAAGTGTCAAAGTGCACAGTGGAAGTTAGCCAATTCTCCATGACCAAAAAGTTCTGTCAGTCCAAATCAAGAGTCAAAACGTATGTTGCTAACCTTTTTTGATATCAGAGGGATTATTCATTACGAATTTGCACCAACTGGACAAACAGCCAAATTTACTATTTGTAAGTTCTGAAAAGGCCACATGAAAGAGTTAAATGAAAACGACTTGAGCTTTCGCCAACAATTCATGGCTCTTGCATCACGACAATGCACCAGCTTACACAGCACTGTCTGTGAGGGAGTTTTTAGCCAGTAAACAAATAACTGTATTGGAACACCCTCCCTACTCACCTGATCTGGCCCCCAATGACTTCTTTCATTACCCAAAGATAAAGGAAATATTGAAAGGAAGACATTTTGATGACATTCAGGACATCAAGGGTAATATGATGACAGCTCTGATGGCCATTCTAGAAAAAGAGTTCCAAAATTGCTTTGAAGGGTGGACTAGGCACTGGCATTGGTGTATAGCTTCCCAAGGGGAGTGTTTCGAAGGTGACCATAGTGATATTCAGCAATGAGATATGTGGCATTTTCTCCAAGATGAATTCTCTAATGTAATTGTCAGGCCTCGTACAGTGAAACACAACACAATAAATGCCATGAAGAAGAAAGCAGAGAAAGGGGGTGGATTTTTCTATGAAAGCCTCATAAGAAAATGACATTTGAGAAAAGAGAATAATGGTGTGAGAAGAGCCATGTGAATAATGGAGGAAAGTTTTCCAGCAGAGGAGTTGGGCATGTATAGAATATTTAACCTGTAGCAAGAAGCCAGTGTGACTGGCACTGAGAGCAGAGAGGAGAGGTGGAGGAAATGTTCTGGGATGTGACGAGTGACCAGACTGTATAAGGCCTTGCAGGCCAATACAAAAAGTGCATGCATCAGACGCGAAGCCACTTAAAGGTCGAGATTAAAAAGGGACATCATACAACTTGAATTTTTAAAAAATGTGCCCCTGCTGTGTAGGAGCCTGACTCAGAGAAACTATGCTATCCGGCAGCACATGACCTAATTCCTGGAACAGTCAGTTTGCCCTTAAAAGGTCATGTCTCTGATAAGTAAAGCCCCTTCCTCATTCCGCTCTCCTTCCTCATTCACTCCCCGCCCAGTTTACCCTAACCCATATAATCTTGTAGCTGCAATAAAAAATTTGAGGCTTGATCAGAACTTTGTCTTGCCTCCATTTCTTCGCGCCTCCTATTTTCTCTTTTCAGGGTGTCTCTCTTCGGTCCCTGTTGAATGCCCCGCTGGTCGGGGCACTGCTGGTTGTGGGTTATGTCTGGGCACTTCCAGAATCTAGGACTGAGAGACCAAGAAGGTCAAAGAAACACAGTTATCAGGGCAACACATGGTCGATGTGGGTCCTGCATTCCTTCCTCATGCTTGGCAAACTGGTGGAAAGCATTTCCAGCACGTCATGGTTTATATTTTCATTCTATCACAGCAGAACATGGCTAGGAAAGAACACCACATGTCTGAACTAGATGTAAATCAGATGGAAGGTGGTCCACGGGAGACTTTGGTTCAAATAATAGGTCAGACCTATTCATGCTCCATAAAAAGCGTCATAAAGATCAGTATCTACAAAAACCTGAATTCCATTTTCCGTTAATGGAAACTTGAAATCACCCAGGGCCCCTGTCAACTTCATTTTATCGGTGGACAGATGGGGAAAGGAGTGGATCATATCTCATTCCTTCAGTAGGTTATAGAATCCAAGAACCATAGAATCTTGTGGCTAAAGGGTATGTCTGAGATCAGTTTACCTGACCTCCCTCCAGAAACTTGAAATAAATCTCCACCAGTAACGTTATAAGAAAGAGTCCCTTCAGTGGCCCTAGCAGGGGGTCAGAACAAGCTAATGTTCTTGGACCACTTTGGAAATGTGGAGGTTGTGGAGGGATAGAACGGGCCCCAGGTGTAGCAATGGAAAATAATACATTGGATGATGTCAATGGAGAAAAAATGATCAACTACTTAGTCCAAAGCAAAAAAGCAGGAATTGGAGGGTGCTTATTATCATCATACTCCACCCACTCTACAAACATTAGTGGGAGGTGCCTCTGCAGATAGTATATCACATATATTAACAAAACCTATTGAATATTTACACATTTGATCCTCTACAAATCATCATTCAGCTTAAGTTATGTCTGACACCCAGAAGAGGTAAGTGACTTGCCCAAGTTCACAGTTAGTAGGTAGAAGATTGTAGAAGCAAAACAGTGTACCTTGTGGTCTAATTTCTTCCAGAAGAGGAGCCCAGTTTTTATTGAAAATATATTTCTGAATTAATTTTTTATTGTGGTAAAATATATAACCTAAAATTTGCCATTTTAATCACTTTTCATTATATAATTCAGTGGCCTTAATTACATTCAAAATGTTTTATAGCTAGCACAACTACCTATTTCTAAAATTTTTATGACGCCAAGACAGAAACTTTGTAATTATTAGGCAATAACTCCCCATTCCCCTCCTCTACTCAGCACCTGCTAACATCTAATCTATTTTCTATGAATTTGCCTTTTCTAGATTTCATATGGAGGGAATAATACTAGTATTTCCCCTTTTATGTCTGATTTATTTGACACAAAATGTGTCAAAGTTTATTCACATTTTTCATATATCAGAACTTATACATTCAGTTTTTAATGGCTGAATAAAATTTCATTGCATGTATATATCACATTATATTTGTCAGTTTACCTCTTGATGGGTAGCTTCCACCTTTGGATATTGTGACTAATGCCATAACAAACATTGATGTATAAACATCTGTTTGATTCCCTGTTTTCAGTTTTGGGGGAGTATATTCCTAGAGGTGAATTTGCTGCATCACAAAGAAATTCTATGTTTAGCTTTCTGAGGAAATACCAAACTGTTTCCCATGGTGTCTATACCATTCTACAGTTCCACCAACAATGTATGGGGGTTCCAATTTGTCCATATCCACTTATTTTCTGTTTATTTATAGCCATCCTAATAGATATGAGGTGGCATTTCATTGTGGCTTTGATTTACATTTCCCCAATGACTAATGGTGATGAGTATCTTTTCATGCATTTATAAGCTATTTGTATATTTTCTTTGGAGAAATTCTATTCAAGTCCCTTGAATATTTTAGATAATTTTGTATTTTTTCAATTACAGTCAACATGCAATATTACATTATTTTCATGTGTACAACATAGTGATTAGACACTTATATAACTTACAAAGTGATCACCCGTTAAACTAGTACCCATCTGACACCATACATAGTTATTACAATATTATTGCCTATATTCCCTATGCTGTACTTCACATCTCCATGACTGTTTTAAAAAATTATTTATTTATTTTTTCAGTTACAGTTGACATTCTATATTATTTTACACTATTTTCAGGTCTCTAGCATAGTGGTTCGACACCTACGTAATTTATGCAGTGTTTTTATAACTACCAATTTGTACTTCTTAAGTCCTTCCTCTTTTTCACCCATACCCCCAAAACCACCCTCCCACCTGACAACCATCAAAATGTTCTCTGTATTCATGAGTTTGTTTCTGTTTTGTTTGTTTGTTTATTTATTTATTTATTTTAAGTTCCAAATATAACTCCATCAGTAGATGAATGGATAAGGAAGAAGTGGTACACATGTACAAGGGACTATTACTCAACCATAAAAAGAATGAAATCTTTCTGTCGGCAACAACATGATGGACCTAGATGGTATTGTGCTAAGCGAAATAAGTCAGACAGAGAAAGACAAATACCATATAATTTCACTTCTATGTGGAGTTCTTGAATAGTTTTAAATTGAGCTGTTTATTTGTGTTGAATTTCAGGAGTTCCTTAGGTATTCTAGACATGAATCCCTTATCAGCTATATGATTACAAATATTTTCTCCCATTCCATGGGTTGCCTTTTCACTGTTTAGCTGGGAGTATCCTTTGTTGCATGGAAGTTTTTAATTTTGAGAAAGTCAAATACTAAGTCATATGCAATGTGATAATATATGATATTATATTATCCATATAAAAAATTTGTTCAAAGCTCTCACACTCTAGTATTAGTGTCACTACACAAAAGATCTGACTGCTCACCATAGGAAAGCCAAAACTCTAGAGCTGAGGTTGGTGGAAAGAAAAGCTAGTTTATTCTAAAATGCCAGCATTAAGGGAAGACAGTGGACTCCTTGTCACAAATACTGCCTTCCTGCTCTTAATACCGCCAGAAGGCTTTATAGGTATGCAAGCAGAGGCAGAAAGAAGGAAAGGAGATGTTAGTCAGGCAACCCCAGGAACAAGGTGCTTCCCAGAGGCTGGCATGCCCCAGGGACAGCAGTGGATCCCATACAGATACAAACACCTCTCCTATGTCAATGGGCGGGCATGCACATGGTCTGAAACAAACAGAACCATTGAAACTGGTATGCATAGCAAATGCATAGTAAACAGAGTCATAAGGGTTTGGTGGACTGGAAGGGAAACAGAGAAGAAAAAGATTCAAAAATTCCCAAGGCAAACCACACTGTCAAAGCGAATTACATCAGAGGTTTAAATCTCAAAATAGAAGATAAAGGGTCACCGTTACACTAGGAAAACTGACATTATGTGCCAGGTCAGACATGTACAAATATATTATGTCTCCTCCAGAATGGTGGTGTAAGGAGCTCCATAAATATGTTCTCAGAGAAACGATCACAACTATTGAAAAGTATTTTTTTTAAATTTTATTTTATTAAATTTATTGGGGTGACAATTGTTAGTAAAATTACATAGATTTCAGGTGTACAATTCTGTATTACATCATCTATAAATCCCATTGTGTGTTCATCACCCAGAGTCAGTTCTCCTTCCATCACCATATATTCGATCTCCCTTACCCTCATCTCCCACCCCCCACCCCCCACTCTGGAAATTGTTAAAGCATACAGTAAATGAGGAAACGTTATTCAAGCAAATCTAAATCATAGTTAGAACAGTAAGGGTATGTTCTAACACTGACTTGAGCTATGCACACTCCTTCCTTCTCTGCCCCCAGGTGACATCCTTGTGCACAGCTGTGGCCAAGGAGATGGGACTGCTTCCCTACCTCCCTGCCAAAGGCTACAGTAGTTCCATGGAAAGCGCAGGTCACCACCATTTTCCATCACCATCATTACCACCCAGCTTAATGTTGCAGAGGATGAATTTCAGGTGAGTGTGGCTTAGAGATCAGAGGCTCCCTTCTTCCACAGTGACTCCACTCATAAGGTGGAAACTCTATCCCAAGGATTGTCAACCAAGAATCCTGCAGCCCCAACTGAGATTCTGAGATTCTTATGGAGATACAAGAAGAGCTACAATATCCAAAACAATTTTGAAAAATAAGAACAAAGTTGGGGGACTTCCATTTCTTGATTTCAAAATTTATTTTAAAGCTGCACCATCAAGATAGAAATATAGATCAATAAAATAAAATAGGAAGCCCAGAAATAAATCCTTATGTTTATTATTAAAATGTACGCTTGAAATGAGTTAATCACATAATATGTAAAATATACTTCAATAAGGTTAAAAAAAGAAAATAGAGTTTGAGTCTAACTAAAGCTGCATCCTGGCCCCAACATAGCTTAATTTCTGATTAGATTTCAGTGATCAGTTGTTCACACTATGACAGTTAACAACCTTAAAACCTGGTGAATAGTGATTGAAGTCAGAATAGGTGTTGTCTCAGAAAGAAGGGGTATCTAGACTGGGAGACACAGGAAGAACTTTGAAAAGATTAAACGTTCTATATCTTGATCTAGGTTGCTGTTACATCTTCATACTTATAATATATACATGTGTATATAACATGTATATTATATTCCTATAATATGTAAAACATATATACATATATAGAGCCGTACATTTAACATCAGCTTCCTTTGCACACTTAAATGAATGTATGTTATACCTCATCTAAAAAGAACAGAAACAAACAAAAACATAAATAATGCCAAATGCTTGATTATATTCCTAATTTTTCATTGTTAGCAGTTTAAATTGTATGTAATATTTCAGTATAATAAATATTATATTTTAGGAAGAAAATTACCACATTTATTTAGTATTTATTTTATTTTTCTTATCATTTTTAGTTTCAGGTGTACAAAACAATGTAATAGACATTTACACCACTCACAAAATAATAACCCCCCCAATCTACTACCCCTCTGGCATCAAATATAGCTGTTACAGTTCCATTGACTCTATTCTCTATGCTTTATTCCACATCCCCTGAATGTACGTGTGTGTGTATATATATATGTACATATACATATATATGTATATATACATATATATATACACACACATGTTCAATATTATTCAGCTTCAGCTTCAGATGTACAGTGCCATGGTGGGCATCTACATAGTTTATGAAGTGGTCTCCCTAATAAGTCCAGTGCCTATCTGGCACCCAAAATAATCTTTACAACATTATTGATTATATCCCCCAAACTGTATTTCATATCCCCGTGACTACTATGACTACTAATTTGTACTTTCTAATCCCTTTACCTTCTACCCCATCCCCACCCACCTCCCATCTAGCAGCCATCATGTTTTTTTACCCTTATATCTCTTAGTCTATTTCTGTTTTGTTTGTTCATTTATTTTGTTCTTTAGATTCCACATATAAGTGAGATCATATGGTATTTGTCTTTCTCCATCTGACTTATTTCACTTAGCATAATGTTCTCTAGGTCCATCCATATCGTTGCAAACGGTAAGATTTCATTCTTCTTCATGGCCAAGTAATACTCCACTGTATAAATGTACCACAGTTTCTTGATCCAATCATCTATCGAAGGGCATTTCAGTTGTTTCCATATCTTGGCTATTGTGAATAGTGCTGCAATAAACATAGTACAGCAAATATTTTTTTCAAATTAGCGTTTTGGATTTCTTTTGGACAGATATCCAGGAGTGGAATTGATGAGTCATAAGGTAGTTCCTTTGTCAATTTTTTGAAGTATCTCCATAGTGTTTGCCATAGTGGCTGCAATCCCACCAACAGTGCACAAGGGTTCCCTTTTCTCCACACTCTTACCAGCACTTGTTGTTTGTTGATTTATTGATGATAGCCATTCTGACAGGGGTGAGGTGGTGTTGCATTATGGTTTTTATTTGCATTTCTCTAATGATTAGTGACGTGCATTTTTTCATGTCTGTTGGCCATCTATATGCTCTTTCTTTCTTTCTTTCTTTCTTTCTTTCTTTCTTTCTTTCTCTCTCTCTCTCTCTCTCTCTCTCTCTCTCTCTCTCTCTTTCTTTCTTTCTTTCTTTCTTCTTTCTTTTTTTTAAAGTGCGACCACTTTATTTGGGAAATGCTAGCTGAAGATGGTAATGGTGAGGACACAATGGAAGCAAGATAAAAAAGATGCAGAGCAAAGTGATGTGATATGTCATTGTACTGGCCACTGTTTCACAACAGGCCTGGCAAAGACAGTGCTGGTGCTATATGCTCTTTTTAGAGAAATGTCTTTTCATGTCCTCTGCCCATTTTTAAATTGGGTCGTTTGGTTTTTTGGTGTTGAGTTGTATGAGTTTTTGTATTTTTTTTTTTTTGTTTTTTTTTTTGTTTTTTGGATATTAATTCCTTATCAGATGTATCATTGGCAAATATCTTCTATTCAGTAAGATGTCTTTTTATTATATTGATGGTTTCCTTTGTTGTGAAAAAACTTTTGAGTTTGATGTAATCCCCCATGTTTATTTTTTCTTTTGCTTCTCTTGCCCACAGGGATATGTCAGTAAAAATATTACTCAGGGTAATGTCTGCAAATTTTCTCCCTATATGTTCTCCTAGGAGTTTTATGGTTTCGGGTCTTACATTTAAGTCTTGAATCAATTTTGAATTTATTCTTGTCTTTAGTGTAAGGAGATGGTCCAGCTTCATTTATTTTTGCAGGTGTCTGTCTAGATTTTCCAGCACCATTTATTAAATAGACTGACTTTTGCCCCATGCAAACTCTGCTTCCATTGTCATAGATTGAGTGGATTTATTTCTGGGGTCTCTATTCTGTTTCATTGATCTATGTGTCTGTTTTTATGCCAATACCATGCCGTTTTGATTACTATAGCCTTGTAGTATGATTTGATGTCAGGTAGCATTATACCTCCCCTTTGTTCTTATGTCTCAAGATTAACGTGGCTATTTGAGGTCTTTATGGTTCCATATAAATTTTAGGACTATTTGTTCCAGTTCTGTGAAAAATATCATTGGTAATTTGATAGGGATTGCATTGAATCTATATATTGCCTTAGATAGTATGGACATTTTACCGATATTAGTTTTTCCTATCCATGAGCATGGTATGTGTTTCCATTTATTTGTATCTTCTTTAATTTCTCTCTCTCTATAATCTTATTAAATAGGAATAGATAATTATCCATAGAATAATAATAATGACAGTGAGGATGAATATAAATGAGAAAAAAATTTTCACAGAATTTCATGATGACCTAGTGGCACAAGTGGGAACAGATTTTGAAAAGTGAGATGCTCATATCTCATAAGACGATGAATATGGTAACCTATGGAAAAGAAATGTATTGTCACATAAGTTACTCCTCCCAACTCTAAACACCACAGGGGTACCCTGTGAGTTCTTTCCAAAGAAAGCTTTAAATTTCCAAATTGAAATACATAAGGATGAGGATGCCTTAAAAAATTTGTTGCCAATTTCTGAAATAAAAGGAATAGGGTATGTCCTAAGTATCACTTCTCATTCTTACCACATTTCTAATGACCAACCAACCCTTCCTCCCAAGACAGTAACTGAGGACATCTGTGTTTAACACACTTTTGTAGAAGCAGTTGGTGTTTTCCCACAGTCAACTGGGGACAAAACTCAGGTAGACAATTGGATATACGATGCAGCCAGATGGAGGCAAGGCTGACAACGCAGGAGCCCTTCACTGTCACCGAGTCACAGATGGCCAGTACTGAAAGAAAGGAGCAGCTGTGTTATGAGGTGAGTCGAGAAAAGTAAGCATCCGGCCCCATCCATCCCATGGTGCATGTGCACATCTGGTCCTGATTGATTCTCAGGGCAGCGTGTGTGTGTGTGTGTGTGTGTGTGTGTGTGTGTGTGTGTGTGTGTGCACGCGTGTGTGTGTGTGTGTGTGTGTGTAAGAGCAATCTAAGCAGGTGAGAACTTCCAGCAAGCAGACCACAGAGGAGAAATGTGGGACAACTGGGACAAGGCATTGTGGTACAAGCTAAGAGGAGGCTGCCAATAAAAGTCTGCCAAGGCCACTGCTGGAGGAAGAGGGCACATCACACCTTTCACAAGCAATAAGTGCTTACTTTTTAAGAGTTTTGGAGGATGAACTTCTGACAAAAATTTGTGCAGAAAGGTGAATCTGCCTCCAATTAGAGCTCAGTTACCTCCTCCTGAGAGTCTCAAATTTTGCTTCTTCCTTGTGGTTCTTTTCAAGAACTAAATATCTACATTTCATCTGATTTGTTCTCAGTGAAGCCTCATTCCCCCTCACTATGTGCTTCTTGCAGTCTATACACATTCTCACCTCCCTGGCTCCTTGTCTTTTCCCCCTTCACCCTCAGTCCCTCCTCTTCCCGTCTCTCCCCTGAGGTCCTGCTGATTCTGCTAGTCCACACAGCATTATCCAGTGTCTCAGGTAGACCTCACTTTCCTCTCACTCACCCTCATCATCCTAATGGTTCTCTCAGGGTTTGGAGCTCAGTGATCACCTGAAGGTGCTTTGGACTTAAAAGGGAGGAGGATTCTATACCACTGGCTAATTCAGGTTTTCAGACCATCCTGCATGGGAGGTCATCAGCCTACATGCTACTAACCAGTACCTCCTGGAGGTGTACTGCCCTCGAGAATTTCACACGAGGTGTTGCTGTGCTTTGAGACAGAGTTGAGCATTCCTGGATTTCAGTTATAAACCATCTAATATCATCAAAATGTCAGCAGATTCCTAATAGAATAACATCTATTTGTGGGAGTTTACCTTCTGTTGAGTGGGAAAGGAAGGAACAAGGAAAGGCTGGCACTGAGTTAAAGCCAGGGTGTCCCATGCCTACCCCGTGCTGTACACTTTCAACACTCCAAGTTGCATGCCTCTGCCTGTGGAGCTTCGTACACCATTGGATCTTGGTCCTTACTAGATTATGAGCATCATATGAGTTATCAATATATGAATAATAAACATTGTTCTTAAGATCAGAAAACAAAAGACTGAGTGATGACCTGTCAGTCCAACATGCATGTTAAGTGTGGACACGTCACTCCTACTCTGCTGGCCTCATTTTCCACACCTATAATAATATGAACACTATAAGCTCATGAGTGTTTCTTTAGTACTTATCTTTCTATGTGTCAAAGTTCTAGGATGTGCCCATAAGCATCTTTTTCTTTTCAACATTTCCCCATAGTTCCCTGTGTTGACACGGGACATCCCTGATATTTTGTTAAACAAGTGACAATCTTTAGGCATTTAACACATTCATAAATTGCACAGAAGGTGCCATAAATGTCTTAGGAAGGGGTAACCCATTATTCTCAGAGTTGACAGGGCCCACACCAAAGGCACACAACCACTTGCCCTAGAGCTGCCTACCTGTACGCAGAGGCTATGTCTTAACCCCACAAACAAAGCCCAGAGATGATGCATAAAGGTGGTCACCCAGGCACATCCAGCTCTGCCTCTGGCTTCAACCCCTAGGAATGTCAAAAACAAGAAAATAGATGTGAAGGGTATATTTGTAAGAATATACCTTTACAAATATTGTTTGAATTTTTATGAAAATGTTCAGAATACTTTTTGTATAACTGTATGTATATGGATAAGATAAAAAGTCAAAGACATTTCAGATCCTCCCTCTCTTACTCTGTCCCTCTCTCCCTTTCTCTATCTCTTAAGATACATCAAGATAGCATTTCCTTTAGCACCCCTTCTAGTAAGATCTGATGAGGTTTTCTTTACTGGGATATAGGTAAGATGATGTTACAATTGTGACCCACAGCCAACCCCCATAGAAGGAATGGTGGTATCCCTGGCTCTCTTTCTCACTTGTCTAACACAGTCTAAAACCCTCTAACACAGCCCCTTCAGGATATGATCCAAACCATAATCCACTCTCCTCTGTGAAGTAACCATGAAACAAATCTCCCAACCTGCAATCTCACCCTCCAATGCCACATGTATGGTGGCTTATAAAACAACAATCCTTGGATGACATTTTACCCTTCAAACTCACATGGCCAAACTGAATCGTCTTCTCCTTCCAGCTTTCCCACACCTGTGAGATCTGGTTCCATCATCTTCCCTTAGAAACACCTCTCATCTTTGGTCCTTAATCTTCATCCACATCACCACACCCAGAGTCACATAATGGAGAAGAGATCTCAAGGGTCATTTGGCTTCATTTCCTGCTGCCACACCCCACAGGTGCTCCAGCAGCCCCAGGAGCAAGGGAGGGATGATTCACTGCTGAGAGCTCAAGGCACTGTGTGTCAGCTTGAGTCACCACCTGCTTTTATGGTTTTCACACATTCTGCCTCCTGGGCCTCATAGAACAAATCAAATCTCTCCTCCACATGATATCCCTGAAGAAACTGAAAGCTCAGCTTGTTATCTGTGAGGGGTCTCTTCATAGCACTGTTCAAATCTGCATATGGCATTACTTATCCCTTCCTTCCCAGGTCAGCCACCTCTGCACACACTCTCCTTGTGTAGGCTCTGATTTAGAAGAGGCCTATTGCTGCAAAGCTTTGGGAGATGGTCCCCTTCCTGTACATTCTAGGAAGCCTCCTCAGAGGCCTGAGGGCTGCAGCTACAAAGCTGATATCCTCCAGGAAGCAGGTGCATGTGCAACAAAAATGCCTTGACTCTCAATGGCATTGAATGGCAACTTGGATTACTACTGATTGGCCCTGGTTTTTCATTTTTGTAATTGAAAATCTTTCTGTGGAAGCCAGTAATATTAACTGAGAATTACTGGAGATTTCCACACTATAGCTGGGGTTTCTATTTTCAAGTAGAGTAACAAGAACAATAAGAAGATTAATATATGATCCTGTATTACCTGTGATGGTTAATTTTATGTGCTAAATTTTATGTCACAATGCCCCAGTATTTGGTTAAATACCAGTCTGAATGTTGCTGTGAAGGTACTTTTAGATCAGATTATCATTTAAATCAGTAGACTTTGAGTAAAGCAGATTACCCTCCATAATATGGGTGGGCCTCATCAAATCAGTTGAAGGCCTAAAGGGAAAAAAACCCTGACTTCCTTGAGGAAGAGGGAATTCTGCTAGCAGACGGACTTTGAACTCAAGCTTCAACATCAACTTTGCTCTAGGTCTTCAGTAGGCCACACTGCCCTGCAGGTTTTGGACCTGCCAGCCTCTACAGTCACATAAGCCGATTCCTTAAAATAAATCCAGAGAGAGAGAGAGAGAGAGAGAGAGACAGAGAGAACCTTGATATGCTACCTTTAGGAGACCTTTTTAATTACACTTAAAAAGTATGTTTCTTTATTTTATTATAACTTGATGCATTGTAAAATAACCGTTTCTTCTAGTTTCTTCCTCGACTTTTAGCCCTGTATTTTCCTCATTCTTTTTGCTTTCCTCAACCATGAAAAAGAGTTGAAGATCAAACAGGAACACTACCAGGAGCTTGTTACATATGTTCAATGGCTCAGTAGTGTCCCACCATCCTACACTGCTTCATGCATATATCTCACACAGTTTAAAGGGAAATAGACAGATGTGATGTCTTTTCCAGAAAAAAAAAATACTATCTATACACATGAGAAGCCTCATGTTGAGGTGAAGGGTGAAAGAGTGAAAAATAAAATAAAACCACTTCGGTTTCCAGTCAAGATGGTGAAGTAGGTAAACGCTATGCTCACCTTCTTTCATGACCACATCAAAATTACAACTAAACTACAGAAAAGCAGTCATTGAAAATTTCTTGAAATCTAGCTAAACTGAAGTCCTACCTCTAAGGACATAAAGAAGAAGCCACTTTGAGAGTGATAGTAGGGGCAGAGATGCAGAATGGACTGGCCCCACACATGTGTGTGAACATTAAAAATTGGGAGGGATATCTCAGCCACAGATGTCCTCCCAGAGGAGCTAAGGGTCCCAGCCTCACACCAGACTCTCCAGCCCAGGGTTCTAGTGCTGGAGAGAGAAGTCCCCATAGCTTCTGACTGTGAAAAACAGTGGAGATTGTGGCTGAGTGAGATGGAGGGTGGCTACATTCTCAGGTGTTCCTCTTAAAGGATACATGCATGGATTTATTATACTCTGTGACTCTGTGACACACTCAATTGCTTTGCCCTCCAGCCCTGGGACAGCAGCTGGAAGGACACCAGGGACATACAGGGAGGAACTGAGTTGTCTGTCTCTCGGATGAGGACTGGAGGGACAGCTTTCTTCCATTGCTGGCAGAATCCATTATTTCTTTGTTGAGCCCTCCACTCTCGCCATGTGCAGAGGTAGCTGCTGCCATATCTGCGTCTGCATCAACCTGGCTAGCACTGTTGTCCTCATCTCGGTAATTTCCCGCGATCCTGACCCTCTCAACTTGCGAACCCACACAAGTAATTTCTAGTGGCTTTTCCATACTAATGGCCTGTCTTCTTTCATGCTGTGGACTTTCACAAAATTTCTCAAAAGCTCAAAATCCCCAAATAAGCAGTGGCTGGCCTCAGTATGCCCTGTACCTCTTGCTAAGCAGTCCCAAGCCTGGCACGAGTGGTAATTAGCCTTGCTTTACAGTTTAACCTCTCCTAGGCACCTCCAAGCCCAGTACAAATGGCAACCATCTGCAGATCACTTTGCAACTCATGCCAAGTGGCTCTGGTCAGGGGATGACCTTGGCCTGCAATAGAACCTCTTCCAAGAGGCCCTAAACCAAAACACCTGGTAGCAAGTTTCAGAGGACACTGGAGCACCACCCAGCCATCTCCACAAACAACATACCCAAAGGACAGAGAGTCAGCAGTCATCAGAGCCTCACTAAAGAATACCCTGCTCTGTAGTGTTATCCCCTGCCCAATAGCTCCTCTACTGTAGTCATGGCCAGTCTTCACAACCAATCAGCCTGAGGGCCAATCCCTCTCACTGACATGCCAACAGCAATCAAGACTCAACTACAATAGCAGGACACATACAACCCATACAGCGCCTGGCTCAGGTAACCATGGAGACTGTACCACTGGGCCCCACGGGATACCTATTATATAAGAGCACTCTACCAAAACTGGAAGAAGAAGCAGCTCTACCTAAAACATAGAAATAAACACAGGGAGGCAGACAAAAATGAGGAGACAAAGAAACATGCCCCAAATGAAAGAACAGAACAAAGCTCCAGAAAACGAACTAAAGAAAATGGAGACAAGCAATCTACTAGATGCAGAGTTCTAAACACTGGTGATAAGGATGCTCAGTGATCTCAGGGAGAACTTGAACAAAGAGATAGGAAGCATAAAAATGGAGAAAAAAGAACATAAAAAAGACCCAATCAGAAATAAAGACTATAGTAACTGAAATGAAAAATACATTAAGAGGGAATCAATAGATTGGATGAACCAGAGAATCAAATCCGTGATTTGGAAGATAAGGCATCAGAAAACACACAAGTAGAACAGCAAAAAGAAAAAAGGATCCAAAAAAAAATGAAGGTAGTTTAAGGGACATCTGAGACAATATCAAGCATACCAACATTCTCATCATAGGGGTACCAGAAGGAGAAGAGAGACCGCAAGGAACTGAAAACCTATTTGAAGAAATAGTGACTGAAAGCTTTCCTAACCTGGTGAAGGAAATAGACATACAAGCCCAGGAAGCACAGAGAGTCCCAAACAAGATGAACTCAAACAGGCCCACACCAAGACACACCATAATTAAAATGCCAAAGGTTAGAGACAAAGAAAGAATCTTAAAAGCAACAAGTGAAAAGCAGTTACCTGCCTACAAGAGAGCTCCCATTAAGACTGTCAAGCTCATTTTTCAACAGAAACTTTGCAGGCCAGAAGGAGTTGGCACAAAATATTCAAAGTGATGAATGCAAGGACCTACAACCAAGATTACTCTGAAAAGCTATCATTTAGAATCAAAGGACAGATAAAGAGCTTCCCAGACAAGAAAAAATTAAGGAGTTCATCACCACCAAACCAATGTTACAGAGAATGTTAGAGAGGCTTTTTAAGATGAAAAAAAGAGAACATAAACATGAATAATACTGTATTCCCCGAAAATGAGACCTAGCCGGACCATCAGCTCTAATACATCTTTTGGAGCAAAAATTAGTATAAGACCCGGTTTTATATTATATTAATTATATTATATTATATTATGTTATGATTACATTACATTATATTATGTTATATTAAAGAACTGGTCTTATATTAAAGTAAGACTGGGTCTTATATTAATTTTTGCTCCAAAAGATGCATTAGAGTTGATTGTCTGGCTAGGTCTTATTTTCAGGGAAAAACGGTAAATGAAAATAATTATATATCAACAATTACCTTCAATGTAAATGGATTACATGTTCCAATCAAAAGATAGGGTGAATGAATAGATAAGAAAAGAAGATCCTGCGCCGGCCCAATGGCTCTCCGTGCTCCTAATGCCAAAGGCTGCTGGGTTCGATTCCCACATGGGCCAGTGGGCTCGCAACCACAAGGTTGCCAGTTTGACTCCTCAACTCCCTCAAGGGATGGTGGGCTCCGCCCCTGTAACTAAGATTGAACATGGCACCTTGAGCTGAGCTGCCTTCCGGATGGCTCAGTTGGTTGGAGCGCATCCTCTCAACCACAAGGTTGCTGGTTTGACTCCGGCAAGGGATGGTGGGCTGCGCCCCCTGCAACTAAAATTGAACACGGCACCTTGAGCTGAGCTGCCACTGAGCTCTCGGATGGCTCAGTTGGTTGGAGCACGTCCTCTCAACCACAAGGTTGCTGGTTTGACTCCCACAAGGGATGGTGGGCTGTGCCCCTTGCAACTAACAATGGCAGCGGGACCTGGAGCTGAGCTGCACCCTCCACAACTAAGACTGAAAGAACAACAACTTGAAGCTGAATGGCACCCTCCACAACTAAGATTGAAAGGACAGCGACTTGACTTAGAAAAAATCCTGAAAGTACACACTATTCCCCAATAAAGTTCTGTTCCTTTTCCCCAATAAAATCTTTAAAATGAAAAAGAAAAGAAGATCCTTACATATGCTTCCTTCAGACTGAAAGACACACACAGACTGAAAGTAAAGGGACAGAAAAAGTTTCTCTCTCAAAAAAGAAAAAGAAATAGCTGGGGTAGCAATACTTATATCAGACAAAATAGACTTTAAAACAAAGGCTGTAACAAAACACAAGGAAGGACCCAATCATCCCATTTCTGTGTATCCGAGAAAAACCAAAACAATATTTTGAGGGGACATATGCTCATTGCAGCATTGTTTACAATGGCCAACGTGTGGAGGCAGCCTGGGTGTGCATTGATGAATGAATGGATAAAGAGAAGGTGGTACATGTATACAATGGAATATTGCTTGGCAAGGGAAGGGAATGGGTTCTTGCCATCTGTGGCAGCATGGATGGACCTGGAGGGTGTTGTGCTGAGTAGAGTATGTCAGACAGTGAAAGATAGGTGCAATGTGATTTCGCTTATATGTGGAATCTAAAGGACAAAATGAACAAGCAAATCAGAAACACACTCAGATACAGAGAACAATTTGATGGTTGCCAGATTGAAAGGGAGCTGGGTGAAAAAGGTGAAGGGATTAAGAAGTACAAATTGGCAGTTACAAAATAGTCATGGGGATGTAAAGTACAGCATAGGGAATATAGTCAATGATATGGTAATAACTATGTGTAGTGCTAGGTGGGTACTAGACTAGTCACGGGGTTCACTTCTTATATTATATGAATGTCTAACCACTATGTCGTATACCTGAAATTAATGATACTGAATGTCATCTGTATTGAAATTTAAAAAAGGGGGGAAAGGTAAAGGGGAATAAGAGGCTCCAGATATAAAACAATTTCCAGATATAAAACAAATAAGACATGGGGACATAATGTACAGTATAGGGAATATGTCACAATAATATTGTGATAGCATGGTATGGTGTCAGATGGTTGCTGGACTTATCATGGTGATCACTTCTTTAGGTCTATAAATGTTGAATAAGTATGGTATACACCTGAAACTACTATAATATTGTATTTTAGCTATATTTTAATAAAACTCTTAATAACAATAACAACAAACAGATAAAACCACCTCATTAAAATTGCTTTTTGGCACATTGTTTTCAAAGAAATATAGAAGATATTTATTTATTTTGCTCTACGAAATACACTAATTTTAACTTACAAATATAGCCGAGTGCCCGGGCATTGAAAGCTCTGTACAGTGGGTCCAGTTAGGGGCTAACGGCATGATCTGGACCCAGAGACCATGCTCATGTCTTACAGTCTGTGGGAGGCACATGATCCAGACATAAACAGCCACTATGCAACAGAGGCAGGAATATAGGAACAAAGGCCAGTGCCAGGAGACGGGAAAAAACTATAGGAAGTGGGTGCATAGTGTCAGATATCTCTTATGGGTGTGTATAGAGAGATGGGGATGGAGTGGAAAAGTTCCTTCCAGAAGGAAAGCCAACATGTACATGAGCCCAAAGCCCTGGGTGTGTGGACTGTGCAGGGTACAATAATGATTGCTTTGGCTGCAGTTAAAAGTCATGCTGGAAAAGTAGTAAGTTATAGGTGGGAACAACTAAAACCAGGGATGGCCTGCGGCGGCACCCCTCTCGGGCATTTGGCTGGGGAACCAACCTCGTGGATTATATGCGTTCAAGTTGGTCATACTTTTCTGCAATTGTAAGTAGGAGGTTTCATTGTCACCTGGTGTCTGGTGAGAAGTGCTTGAAGTACCCTCTCCCAGTTTCCCAAACAAATGCCCATGGAAACAAAGTATAAAGCAATAGACACACGATTCAAGATGGAAAGACAGTCAACCAACTGCAAAAAATCATGAGACATTTCCCCTAAAATAAATCAGCGTGAAAGGATGTCATAGCACTTTTTTCAGCTTGTTCTCTTTTATATGCAGAAAGAAAGCAAACCTTTTTCTAGTAAAAAGAAAGACGGTGTTCCAGAACCCGCTCCCACTGCCTGTTACCTACTCAGAAACTCAAGAACTGTATTCTATGAGAAAACCAAACAGTAAACATACTAGTAAATTTTCATTCAATCAGAAGATCATTCCCCACCCATTATCACACACTTAGCTCATCTTTATCCTGGTGTCTTTGCACATTTAAATCCCCCCAGAACTCCCAGGAGCTGAGGGATGGGGAATCAGGACAGGTCACATTAATTCCTGGGAAATACAGCCTCTACCAATTCCTGGTCTGCACCAATGGCTCCAATGAATGACCCTCTTCCTTCCTTTTCACCCTACTCCCCTTTCCTCTCCCACCACCAATTTCATATGAAAAAGAGATGATCTCATTCCCTTACTTAAAATTGTCCAGTGTTTTCTGCTGTTCTTTTATTAATATTTAAAATCCTTACTACTGCTTCCAAAGTCTTAAATTATCAGGGTCATTTTATTTTCTGATTTTTTTTTTTTTTTTTTTTTTTTTGCTGACCGATTCTACCAGGTCTTTGCAAGGTTTTTTTGCTCCTTCTCTTCCTTCAACTCTTAGCTTAAAGTTTACCTCCTTAGCACTTCCACGGCTGTTGTCTCTAAAGTAACCATGACATCATCTAATATAATTATAATTCTCTGCCTAGACTTCTCATCATTTGATATTTTTGTGATGGATTGACTTCAGAGGTTCCTATGTCCATTGCCATTTCTATCTACAGTATGTTACTCGGGTGGGTGTAGAGCAGCAGACTATGGACTCATTCACTACAGGTATTTATGGAACACAGAAGGTATTCCTGGTATCACTATTCCTGTTAGCAGACACTGTGGTGCCCAGAGAGGCAAGTTCTCTGTTCACACACCCTGTGTTTCATGAGGGCATAGGTGCGGTAACGGCATTTAATAAAGTTCAACACCCATTCATGGGAAACACTGTCAGGAAACTCAGGTGTAAAGGAAGTTCCTTATTCTGATAGAGTAGCTGTAAAACTCTACAGAAAACATACTTCTGGTAAATCATTGAAAGCTTTTTTTCGAGATATAAGACAAGAGTTCTAGCTGTCACCATCTATTGAACCTGACAATAGAGGTTGGTGTATTGGGGATTAGAAGTCAGCACAGTGATCACTTAGGAGTGAGAAGTGTCTGGAAGGAGAGATTCTCATGGGGTTCTTTAAAATCTGTTTCTTGATCTGGTTTAGATTATAGGGTGTGTTCCCTTTGTGAAAATTCTTCGAAATGTACACTTGTGATTTGTGCACATTTCCATATGAATGTTACACCTCAATAAAATTTTGATTTAAGAGTAATGGAAGCATGGTTGCTAGATGGGAGGGGGATAGAGATAGGGGAGAAGGTGAAGGGATTAGAAAGAACAAATTAGCAGTCACAATATAGACATGAGGATGTGAAATATAGTTTGGGGATTATAATGAATAATGTTATAACGTTTATGTAGGTTGCCAGATGGGCACTGGACTTATTAGGGAGAACACTTCATAGACTATGTAGATGCCTGGTCACTGTGCTATACATCTAAAGCTGAACTTGAATAATATTGAATGTCAACTATAATTATATATATAGTCACGGGAGGTGGAGTACAACATAGGGAATAGAGTCAATGGAATTGTAGTAGCTATATATGTTGTCAGAGGGGGGTTTCCCTACAAACCCCCTACGAAGATTCAGGGGTTATCACTTTGTGAGGGGTGTAAATGTCTAACTATTACATTGTTTTGTACACTTGAAACTAAAAAAAAATAAAAATTGGAAGCAATCTGAATCTGGATGGCCATCAATAGGAGAATGGATAAATGAAGATATGTACACACTGTTACAATTTATTCAACAGTTTTAGAAGAACGCAGGAGATCTATACGAATTGTCTTGGATTAAAACCTCCAAGACATATTTATGTGTGGAAAGGTGAGTCACAAATAATACAGACCACATGATCCCATTTGTGGTATGAGCCGACGCTGATTCCACAGAATTGCACAGGGCGGCGTGCCTGGGGAAACAGTGTCCTGCCTCTGCTGGAGTTTGGGGTCGGTGACCAGGGGTCAGGGCTTCATCTTTAGTGCTATCTTCTAGTGGTCTGGTGACTTTGGCAAGAGGCTCAGACACACTGATTGGGTGTCCTTGTGTAAGTAAGAAGAAGGAAATGAAAAGCAAGATTCACTGACCTAGTTCTGCTGTGTGGAATGTGGCTTTATCCACTTTGTCAGTACTTCCTGCCCCTGCAGCTCCTCCTTTCCTGTGTGGGACTCTAAGCAAATGTATGTGGGTGAATCAGACTGTTCAACACAACTTCGACTTTCAGTCAACTTTCATTCCACTCTAAAGCCAGAGACAGCTATGATGTTGAGGGGCATGACTTTAAGAGGTGCTGACTGCTAACTCCGGTAGGATGGGGGGCTCCTGGTCCCTGCACATTGTTCAGGGGCAGGGTATCCCCCCAGATCTTAATTTCCCTGACAGCATTTCAAACCACAGTTACTGTTTGTCCTTTGGTGCCTGAATGGGGAGACGAATCCTAAGATTGTTACTTTAACAGGGACAAAATACAAACAAACAGCAAGAAGAAATCCAGGTTTAAAAATAAACAGTCAGCGCAGACAGCTACCTCTGGATGAGTTAGCTAAGTGACAGATTACCTAGCTGCTTACAGCCAGCAGAACACCTACCTGGCAGCCTCACTAACTGTTCCGATAGAGATAGAACACATCTCCCTCCAGAGTGGACCTGCTCAGCCCACATTAGAGCTTACTTTGTAATCTAGCTTATGTTTATCTAATCTTTTCTTCCTGCCTGTCTTGGCAGACCGTTCCACACCTGCTGTCCAGCCAGCACTCGGAACTGTTAGCATGTCTCCTCCACTGGCTGCGAGCAGCTGCGTGTGCCCCCTCACCACTATCGCCTGTGTGTCCTTCACTATAGCCGAGATAAATGCCTCTGGGGAGCAGAAGTCAGGGGGCGGGCATAAGGGAACAGATTCCTCCCCCACAAGCCACGGACTGCTACCTGCATTTAGGCCACGCCTCCGGTAAATTGTCAGAGGGGGTCACTACCTCTCTTGTGGAAAGGTCCTCGTTAATTCCTCGTTGGAGATTTAATTGGCACCACCTTGGGGGCGCTGTGTGTTTATAAAATGATATACAACTCCAGACATTCATTAGTACTGTCAGTGCCTTTGGAATGATAAATAGCGGGAAGGTTCCATCAAAATGCTTCTGGAGCTAAACCCAAATTAACTTTTCTATACCCTGCCAAGAAGAAATATGAGAGCAATGAAGGTTTTATGATAGCCCATAATCTCACAATTAAACAAGCGACTGGAAAAAATGGGACAATGCATTATATTTTAATTGAAATGTAGGAACCAAAATAAACACCAGCACCTCAGAGCCCTTCTGGTGACAAGGCCTAAGGCGCCTGTACTTTAGCACTAAACCCTAGTGCCACACACAGTGGGCTGTGTGTTGTGTCCATCATGGAGCCCGTCAGCCCTGCCCAGGCTTGGCATCTGTGTGTATATTTTTTGATCGGTATGAATGGGCTCTGTCTTGCACTCTGTTTTCACACAGTCACCTCCCTCTTACAGTTGCTCAAATTAAACCATTGGAATTCTATGGGTAATAGAGTTGTTTAACCTTTCCTATAAAATAATTCAATTCCACTCAATTTCCCCACAGTCTGGAGAAAACATGGAAAGGAATGGAGCACCTTTAGCTCAATTACCAAGGAAGAGGGGAAGGAAAGGTAGGAAGGGCAGTTGTTTGCACTCTGGAGAGTTATGTAAACTAGAGCTTAACTTCCCCTCCAGGCCACCCAGTTTTATCTCTTTAGAAAAACATTAGCACATTTGAAATGCCTGGAAGCCACTCTGGAGTTAGCTAGAAGTTCCACCTTCATGTTTTATTAACAGAGTGAGGGACCAGGGTACTTGGGACATACCAAAGGAATTGCACCCTCTATGTACTCACATAAATATTTTAAAAATTGCATCTTAAGGAAAAATCACTCTTTTCCTGTTTCTTCTTATTTTAACTAAATTCAAACAACCCATTTCAGTTACTGAAAGCTCAAGTCCATAAGAATTTTGGAATTAATTTTTCAGGATGTGGAATATCTCTTGCACTTTGCTTTCTCTTTCAATATTTCAGATTTTGAAAACATTTTTTTGTTTGAAAAAGACATGTCTAGGTGGTAGGCTTCCTTTTAACAGCCAGGACAGGGATCTGAGACGGCCCTGGTTACTGCTCTCTGCCCTGTCAGAGGCAGGGGTATCCATCACAGGCCCTACTTGTGAAGTCACAATGCTCCTTAGACCACAGCCGTCAATGGCACCACCAAAGTCAACTCATCTCTTGTTTTACCTCTTTTTGGACAGTGGGTGCGTCCGCTACACAAGAAGCTTCATTTTCCTGAAGACCCACAGATCCTCTGTCAGGAAAGAACCTAGGTTTGGACATAATGCCTATAGATAGGACTTCCTATGCTACATCTGAGGGTTTGGACACTTTTCCATCCAAGATGACCAGCTTAACCAGAGGAACAGCAGAGCAGACCTTCCATGGCAGGCCCAAGCTTGTCTGGTCCCACGGTGGTCCTCTGTGCTGTATATACTACGGGACGTTGACCATCCTGGATCCTCTTTTCAGTGTCACTTCACAAATTCAAACCTGGACCTATCTCATGTCAATGAGTGTGTTTTTGTAAGATGATTGACTTTATTTTCTTTTGTCCTTCAGCCTTGTTTTTGTTCACGTTTACAGCAGGTGATTCATTGCCTGCTTGTCTCCAGCCTGCTGGCCAAGATTGTCTGTCCCAAGTGGAAGAAGAGTGATGCTAGACAGCAGCACTACAAAAGTGTTCTCCCAGGGATGACCAGGCATCCCAGAGCCAACTGAAAGGGCTTCAAAAAGCCCAGCTGCTGTGCAGTTAGAGCTTCCTATAGAAATGGCCTCCAAAAGATGCCTGGACAGCACCTGCTACTCTGGCCTTCACAGCAGTCATTTTCTGTAGGATCCATCTCTGTGGATGGTATGTTCCGCTCCATGCTCCCTCTGCACAGCTTGGGGTGCATTTCCACGTGCCCCTCACACCCCAGAGCCCATGTCCTGAGGAGTCCCGGGAGCTATGCCCTTATCTGGCAAAAAACAGAACAGTGGACAGTTTCAGTCTTCTGTGACTGTGCCTTAGATCACAGGGCATAGGAACCATGAGAACTGGGCCTCTGTGACCTGGGTCAGACTAGATGGTGAGTGAGGAAAGAGGATGGCAGTGGAGGGATGTGGGGGAAGCAGCAGTGGTCCCTGGTACCAGTTAACACCCCCTTTTCACTCAGTTAAAATGGACTGAGCTATAGCTGTAGAACTAATTCTAGACTGCATAGGCAGAAGTGGGGGTGGGTGTTGAGAGCTAGGGAGGCTCTGTATAAAAGGGCCACCCCACCCACCCCCACATCCAGCCTCACCACATCAGGAGGCTTGACCATGAATCTGAAGAGCTCAGCGACACCTCCTCAGGGCGGCCTCATCCTAGCCTGACAGTCCTGGAAAGGAAACAGCCCACATTGACAGCACAGCAGCTGACCATGGTGGTGGTCACCATGTCCCCACACTGTCTCCATCCCCTGGAAATGACCCAGCCCTCCAGGCCCCCTTCTGACCCTGGCTACTTCAAGTGTTGACCATGTGTGAGCTGGGGCACAGCACAGGAGAGAGGGAAGAGTTTAACTTAAACTCACTCGGAATTCTCCTGTCAAAATATCTGTTAGTTAAGTTATTTCAGGATTAGCATATGTAAGGTTGAGAATCATTTGGAAAAATAAAGTTTCTTTGCAAATCCACAGTGGGATGAGGAGTGGGATTAGAGTCTTTACCATTTTAGCCCAGCCTGGTCTGAGCAGGGAATGTTCAGGGACGTTAGGCCATGTGAACTAGGCCGGGCATGGGGACCAGCTGCCCTGAGTGCCCCTGGGAGATGGGGGACCATCAGCCCAGATGTGGGTCCAGCCCTTCACTTCCTGACTAGCTGACATCTTGGGCAGTTGCTTAACTTCTGGGGACTCCAGCTGGGGATAATGGTACCTTCATGGAAATTTTGTGGTAAAGACTGAGAAAATGTATCTGAGCAGTGTTTGATGAACCTTAAACAACAAAATATGGAAGAAAGTGAGGAAAAGGTTGGTAAAGGGCATCAGGAGAAAGAACTGATCACGTCTACAGGGGTGAGTGGCAGGGCTTCTACTGGTGCTGGTGAGAGCCTCACACCCCTAAACAGTGGTTTCCAACCTTTACTGTGCATCTAAATAACCTGGAGGGCTTGTTAAAGGATGCCTGGCCAGGCCTCACCCGCAGAGGCCCAGATTGAGCAGGTCTCGGTAGCACCTGAGAACGTGCACTTCCAACAACTTCTCAGAAGGTGCTGATGCTGCTGGCCCCGGGCCACACTTTGAGAACCTAAAGCACTTGCCTGACTGCCAGCCTGGGCAAAGAAATGAGGGGTGCCTGGGCTCACAGGGACGGAGGTGCCCCTTGGCCCTCAGAGGAGCAGGGTGCAGGACTGAGAGCTGGTTCCAATCAAGAACTGTAACCATCCCTGCCCCCGCCCTACCCAGATGCCCTGAACCAGCCCCAGTGTGTCTGGGCAGCCTTCCACTTGTCTTTGCTGTCTATGTGCTGCTCCTGTTCCCCACCAAACTCATGCAAACTTTCTCCACTCAACTCCTATTTAGCGCCTTCCTCCACCCCCAGTGGACTGAACCTCCTCATGTCCTAAGAAAATGTTCCTCCCATTAACTCTCCCAAAAAAATAAGAGCATGTCTACACACAGAGACATACACAAGAAAATTTCTCACTGTATTGTTTATAAGATCAAACAGCTGGAAACATCCTGTCTGCCTATTGACGGGGGAGTGGCTGCAGAACCTCTGACACACACCTACTTCAGAATGTGGAGCAGCAGTTCAGTCAGGAGGCTATTCTCCATGTGCTGGTCTGAATCACTCCCAGTACATTTCATGAAAATGCCAGAGCAATAGGCATAGTGTGATCTCATTAAGAAAATGAAATTTTGAAAAGAAAAACAAAAATGTGTATTTCTATAGTCTTTATTTATAGATACAAATAAAAGACACATGGATTAAAAACATTGATCAATTCTAGGCAGGAGACTAAGAGGCTGATGGGTCAAGTAGAGCTTTAATTTCATCTATATTGTTTGGAGTTTTCAAGGACATATTCATGTATAACTTGAATAAGTTAGAAAACAGTATGAGAAAATAAGTAAAATGAGTGACATGGACTCTGTAGCTTCCTGTCACTAGTCCTGTATCCATTCTCATTTCCTTTCCTTCCATCTCAAAAGACCTTTCTTTTTTCTAATATTTATTTTTATTTTGAGATCCACTGATCCCTGAAACTGAACCCCATAATCTTGATATCTTTTTTTCTTCAACTGTGCCTTCACTAGTTTGCTCTGCCCCGCCCCACAGAACTTTTTCTGCTGAGTGTTACAGGGTCTTTGTGTCCCCCTGTGTAGACCGGCTAAGTTGGAGATCCCTCTCTTCTTGAGGCTTACCATATCACAACTGCATGTTTTGTAAGGATTACTTTTTCCAAAAAGTTCTCTATCGATGCTTTTATAAACATTACATGAAAATTCGGAGTTGATTTGGGAGGAATAGTCATTATGGCAAGATTCATAGACCTTTGACGATTCTGTATTTATTCAAACTCTTCCATTTCTGGAGAGATGTTCTCATCACTTAAGTTCTATACATACTTCATCACACTTAACAGTAGAGATTTTGAGTTTTTATGTGGCTAATGATGTCTCTCCACCGCCACTGTATTTTCTAATTAAGCACTGCTTGTGTGTGGAAAGGCTATCATTTTAAACAACTTGGGCCACTTTATTAAACTATTATTCTCAGAGATTTTATAATCTTGAGTTTAACTCTATGCCATCTTCAACTAATAAACATTTGTGTGCTCTAATCCAAAATTATCTTTTTATTCACAATTTACATCTAATTTAATTCACTTCCAAGAAAATGTAAAATCACAATTGTGATAGGTGTCTATCCTTCCCTTTTTCCTGATTAGTATTTTAAAAGCTATACAATAATTCACTTGTGAAAGTATAATGTTTCTTAGAGTATATGGTCAAAAAATTACTTCTCTTACCTTTCTAGGATTTTTTTTTGGAATGAAAAAAAATTGATGTTGATTTTTGTCAGATTCCTTCAGCATCTTTTTAGCTATACATATGTTCTGTTTTTCACATCTCAATATTAAGCTTTTGTTCTGGGATACATCATGCTTTCTCCTGGTGGATGATAAATTTTACGTACTGTGAGAGTCAAGTGTTATTTTATTTTTTTGTTAAGATCTTTTGCATCTATAAGTAGACATTTGAAAATCATGAGATATGTTGGAGACTCAAAAATCCCCAGAATTTCTCTACAGAATACAGCAAAAAGACATTTATGTGTCTTTATCATCTATTACTTCTCAATAATGTTAGTATGATTTGGTTTTCTTACAAATCATATATGAATCTTATAGTATTTGCTTCTTGGGAGCACATCCTCATAATCCAGACCTGGTCCTTCGTTGAGCTCTCTGAAAGCAGATTCTGAGTTGAGGATTTGGCAGAAGGTAAGGTATTTCAGACAAGATCCCAGGAAGCAGGAAAGGGAGAAGGGGAGGGAGACAGGGAAAGCGGCAAAACCAAGGAAGGACCTATTAAGGAGCAGGTTATCGGTGTGGACAGCCAGGGCTTAATCTGGATGGGAACAGGCTGAGAAACACAGAGAATATACCTTGGGAAAGTCCTGCAGAGAGATGAGGAAGCAGGTGGGGTGCTCATCACTTGAGGGCTGCCCTGGGGGCATGAAATCCCAGGTCTTCTGGTCTGTCTGTGCTGCCTGCAGGTAGAGTGCCTGCCAGGACCTGGGCACCAGCGATGCAGGCGGGCATAGCCATGCCTTCAGGTGGGAGCCACTGCCATTGCCAAGCACAGGAGATGCAGAGCAGCATTAAAGCATCTGGTACAGACAGCATTTCCAGGGTGGCTTTTTCACATGCTCCATTTTATGAGATCTTTGCACCAGCAAAAGTACTCATTAAACATTTCCCAACTAGCTTCCTCCATATTAGACTATATGGGAAAGTTGTTTGGGTCAATGATGCCAAAAAAAGAAACTTTAATGGAGAAACTAACCAGTTCCCAGAGTGCCATCATTCCTTATGTCCTGCAGTTCCTTGTGCCTCCATGGGTATCTTCAAAGCAGCTCCTGTTCCCTGAGAGGCCTGGGTGATTGTCGAGCCTTTGTCTCCCAAATGAACTTCTGGAGCCAGACATGCCTATATGCCATGGTCTTGATGCTGCCCATCTCAGACTGTCAACCAGTGTGAACAACCTGGCTTGGAGATGCACCCTCCACTCTTCCCACCGCTCACCCCACCCCACCCGTGAGGCTACCCTACATGGTAGAATGAGGGATAGTATAATATTAGGAAAGAGAATGCAGTTTTGCATTAATTAATTTACATTATGTGGTAATAAAACAAGCTGCAAGTTTAATAGTTCAGACTTTTGAGTTTTGCTGGAATGTCCTCAGAGCTTCAGGGACATGGTCTCCCTGCCCCAGACGACCTCTGTAGCTCTGGAAACTTAAAAGATGCTGCCCAAGATTCACTCGGTATTTATTGAACAGCCCTGTTTTGGGTACCCAGTGTGACATAAGACCATCACATGATCCCAAGCTGTGGCCTTTTGTTTGTGATGCAGGAGAAGAGGCGCAAGGCTCCAGACTGTCTCTCTCTTGGTGGGTCCCATTTGTGTAGAGCCCTGCCTGACACAAAACAACATCATTAAAAGAGCCCCTGGAACACCAATAAGTTAGTCTGCCCGGATACATGTATGGTTAACTCCCTCACATCTGGGTCTTTGTTTAAATATCAACTGCTCAACATCACTAATCATCAGAGAAATGCAAATCAAAACCACAATGAGATACCACCTCACCCCAGTCAGAATGGCTATCATCAACAAGACAAATAGTAACAAGTGTTGGAGAGGCTGTGGAGAAAAAGGAACCCTCATACACTGTTGGTGGGAATGCAGACTGGTGCTGCCGTTATGGAAGGCAGTGTGGAGGTTCCTCAAAAAATTACGAATAGAATTACCATATTATCCAGTAATCCCTCTCCTGGGTATCTGTCTGAAACCATTTATACACAAAGACACGTGTGCTCCAATGTTCACTGCAGCTTTGTTTACGGTGGCCAAGACATGGAAACAACCAAAATGTCCTTCGATAGATGAATGGATAAAGAAGTTGTGGTATATATACACAATGGAATACTATTCGGCAGTAAGAAAAGGTGATATAGGAACATTTGTGACAACATGGATGGATCTTGAAAGTATGATGCTGAGCAAAATAAGTCAGACAGAAAAAGCAGAGAACCATATGATTTCACTAATATGTGGTATATAAACCAAAAACAACAAAAGAACAAGACAAACAAATGAGAAACAGAAACTCATAGACACAGACAATAGTTTAGTGGTTACCAGAGGGTAAGGGGGGTGGGTGGTGGGAGATGAGGGTAAAGGGGATCAAATATATGGTGATGGAAGGAGAACTGACTCTGGGTGGTGAACACACAGTGGGATTTATAGATGATGTAATACAGAATTGTACACCTGAAATCTATGTAATTTTACTAACAATTGTCACCCCAATTACTTAAAAAATAAAATAAAATAAATAATTATCAACTTCTCAGGAAAGCCTTCACTGACCATGCTTCCTAAAAGAGCAAACCCTACTCCAAACACTCCCGACCCCTCTCTGTGCTGTATTTGTTAAATGGCACTTATCACTGCTGTTACCCTACATACTTTATTCCCCTGTGGTCTGATTGTCTTCTCTAGAATGTGAGCATGAACAAGTTGAAGTTGTTTGCTACTTTGGGTCATTGGTGAAGCCCCAGTGCCCAAGGCAGGGCCTGGAGCATATTAGTACTCCATAATTTTTATAGAATAAAGAAAAAGGAAAATCAATGCATCAATAAAAGAACTATTGTCTCCAATGCTGCAAACTTTGACCACGATTTTCTGAGCTGATGCTCAAGGACTTAGGTATTGAAAATACCAGAAAACCTTTGTGAGGCAAAGTAGCAAGTAATGTAAAAGTTAGGATATGTTTAAGACCAATTATGTAATTATAGAATGTTAGACAATCCCCTTGATAAAAAAAAAAAAAAAAAAAAAAAAAGTCAAGAAAAGATAAAATGATAAACTCTCTCCAAAGAAGTGTAGCCCTGGTGGACAGACCTCTGGAAACCTGCACCTCTAGTAGGGTATTTAAATGTTTCTCACAGGAAACATTTGGCTCCTGCCTGAGGAGTCAAGAGGAATTCTTCCTCCCCAGGACACAGCCGAGGTTATGACTGACACCATGCAGCTGAACCACAGGCTGGTCACGGTGGGGAGCCATCTCAAGGAGATTCTGGCAGGGCTACCCAGGCTATTTGAGAAGTTGGGCAAAGAGTGTTTTTGCAGAGTCCCTGTCTAAGTGAACAAAGGTGCTCAGGGAAGCCTGGGTTTTCTCAAATTTTCCACATTCTTTCTGAAAATGTCACCCAAGAATGTGCTTGTCAACCAAAATTGACAGCAGCTTGTCTGTTGACTAGAATATACAGGCGTTCCTGTGGAGTCCACAGCTCTCTGACTTCTCACAAGATGGCTGAACCCAGACATGCTTACGATGTCTGCAAAGCAGCAGGTTTCTCCAGTTACCCTGCAAAAGAAAAGCATGGGAACTGAAATCAAATTAACAAATGGATAATCATTGTCTGAATGAAATCAACTTCAAAATTGAATTTGCTAAATAGAATAAGTACAGGGGCAATCCATATTTATTGCAAAAATTGACAGGATGCCTGGAGATCTCTAACAGGTCCTCACAAATAAGTAGTTGACATACTTTCTCCATTTTTGTGATCATTCCCTAACTTTAATACAACAGCAAGGAAATTGAAACAATCATCAAAAACCTCCCTAAAAGCAAAAGTTCAGGACCAGATTGCTGCACTACTAAATTCTACCAACCAGTCAAAGATGATAATAACTGTTCTTCTCAAATTCTTCCAAAAAAAAGAGAAGAGACAATACTTGCTAATGCATCTTATGAAACCAATATTACCCTGATACCAAAACCTGGTGAGAATAACACACACACACACACACACACACACACACACAAGAAAATTACAGACCACTATCTTTGATAAATACAGATGTAAAAATCCTAAACAAAATACTAGCAAATAGAATACAATACATTAAAGAAATTAAACATTATGACCAAATAGGTTCATTCAGGGGTGCATGGATGGTTCAACACATGCAAATCGATCAATGTGATACACCACATAAACATAATAAAGGATAACAATTGTATGATTATATCAATACATGCAGAAAAAGCATTTGATAAGATACAACATCTATTTATGATTAAAACACTTAATAAAATGGGTATACAAGGAAAGCACCTCAACATAATAAAGGTCATATATGACAAACCCTCAGCTACTATCGTACTTCATGGAGAGAAAACTAAAAGCTTTTCCTCTAAGATCAGGAACAAGACAAGGATGTCCCCTCTTACCAGTACTTTTCAACATAGTATTGGAAGTCCTAGCCAAAGAAATCAGGCAAGAGAAAGAAATAAATAGCGTCCAAATGGGGAATGAAGAAGTAAAATTGTGACTTTTTGCAGACAACATTATTTTTTATATAGAAGATCCTAAAACTGCACCAAAAAATATTAGAAACAAAAAACAAAGACAGTAAAGTTGGAGGATAAAAAAAAATCAGTGTGCAAAAATCCGTTGTTTTCCTATATACTAACAATGAAATTTCAAAAAAAAAAAAAATTTCAATTGCAAATGCAACAAAAATAATAAAATACCTAGGAATAAATTTAACAAAGGATGTGAAGGACCTACACACTGAAAACTATAAGATATTATTTTTAAAAAATTGAAGGCAAAGACATGGAAAGATATTCAGTGCTTATGAATTGGAAGAATCAACATAGTTATAATGGACATGTTACCCAAAGAAATATAAAGATTTAATGCAATCTCCATCAAAATCTTAATGGCATTTTTAGAAGAGATAGAACAAAAAAATATCAGATTTGTATGGACTCACAAAAGACCCTGAATAGCAAAAGCAATCCTGAGAAAAGAGAACAAGGCTGAATTTAGCACACTCCCTAACGCCAAATTATATTATAAAGTGACAATAATCAAAACAGCATAGTATTGGCAGAAAAACAGACACACAGACAAATAGAACAGAATTAAGAAGCCAGAAATAAACCCACATATATATGGACAGATAATTTTCAACAAAGGAGCCAAAAGCATACAATGGAAAAAAGAAAGTCTCTTCAATATACGGTGCTGCAAAAATTGGACAGCCATGTGCAAAAGAAAGAAACTAGACTACTGTCTGTCACTATGTACCAAAATTAATTCAAAATGTATCAAAGACCTAACTATAAGATCCAAAACAATAAAATACATGCGAGAAAGCTAAGGTATTGAAATTATAGAGCTTGGTCTTAGAGAAAATTTTATGAATTTGACCTCAAGGGCAAGGGAAGTAAAGGCAAAAATAAATGACTGGGACTATATCAAATTGGAAAGCTGTGCAGGAAAAAAACCCATCAACAAAATAAAGAGGCAACCAATCAAATGGGAGAAGACATTTGCAAACAAAGCCTCTGATAAGGAGCCAATATTCAAAACATATAAGGAACTCACAACTTAATAACAACAACAAAAAACAAATAATCCAATTTAAAAAATGGGCATAAGATCTGAACAGACACTTGTCCCAAGGAGACATCCATACAGACAACAGATATACGAAGAGATGCTCATCTTCACTAGCTATTAGGGAAATAAAAATAAAAACTACAATGAGATACCACCTCATACCTGTTAGAATGGCTATCATCAATAAGAAATAATGACAAGTGTTGGAGAGGCTGTGGAGGAAAAGGAACCTTCATACACTGCTGGTGGGAATGTAAATTGGTATAGCCACTGTGAAAAACAGTATGGAGATTCCTCAAAAAGCTAAGAATAGAATTACCATATGACCCAGTAATTCATCTTCTGAGTATCTACACCAAAAAATCTGAAAACATTTATCTGTAAGGATATGTGTACCCCTATGTTCATTGCAGCATTATCTACAGTGGCCAAGACATGGAAACAACCAGTGTCCCTTGATAGATGAATGGATAAAGAAGGTGTGATTCCATTGGGTGTGTGTGTGTGTGTGGGGGTAAATATATATAGCAGGTGTGCCAAAAAATGTATACAAGTGGATACTTTGGCCAATGTTGCTCAAGCAATTCGCTGTAATCAGAAGTGTCTGGACACTGACGGTAACTAACCACTCTGAGTGCCTCTTGTAATTGCAGAAGTCAAACGTGACTTGTATTCATCTTTTGTTATCAGTGTATATTGAGTATTACAATTTTAATACAGTTTTTCTTTCTTAAAACGTGTATACATTTTTTGCCACCTTCTGTACATACACAATGCAATATTACTCAGTCATAAGATGAAACAGTACCATTTGCGACAACATGGATGGATCTTGAGATTATTATGCTAAGCAAAATAAATCAGAGAAAAAGTGGGGAACCATATGGTTTCACTCATATGTGGGCTATAAAAGTGAAACCCATAAACAAACAACCAAAAACTCATAGACACAGACAACAGTTTAGTGGTTACCAGAGTGTAAGGAGGGAGTGGAGAGGTAGAAAAGAGTAAAGGGGGTCAAATAATATTGTTAAGGAAGGAGATTTGACTTTGGGTGGTGAACACAATGCAATATATAAATGATGTATTATAGAATTGTACACTTGAAACCTATGTAGTTTTATTAACCAATGTCATCCTAGTAAGTTTAATAAAAAATTTTTAAAAGTATTTTCTCTGCTTTAAAATGAAGTTTTAGAAAGAGAGTTCCAGAATCTAACTTTTAGGTCAAACCTTGTATTTCCTAATAGTATTGACATTTCTTACTAAGAATGACTAATGTTTGTAGAGGTCTCCCTTGTCTAGGAAATCATCTTGTTTCACATTAATTTTCTTCTGTCATAGTCCTGGGAGAAACTAGGGCAGGGATTGATATCATTATTAGATGGAATAGTATCTTTTTTACCGGAAAAAAAAAATCTAATTCTCAGAGTGGTTAATTGACTAGCCTGGAGTCACCCAGCACAAACCCTTGCCTCTGAGTGATCTTGTGAAGATAGCCTACTCCTCCCAGCACCTGTGTTTGGCCCATTTTGCCCTCCTCAAACTGTCCATGGGCCTCTTGTTGGTTCTCTTACATTTTTGCCTTTGCTCATAGGTTTGTTACTGATGCTGAAACTAGGTCAGGGCCCACATATCATGCAGACCAGAAAAAGTGAGGGGACCGTGAAGCTTAGGGACCCCTCCTCTGTCCAGCCCTCAAGTGAAGATGTCAGCATATCTGTCACCAAGGCTCCAGGGAAACCAACAAGGCTTCAATCCAGTACTTTTTTCTCAGGAAAGATAAGGTATTAAACATAAATGAGAATGTCTGAAGTTCTCCAAATCAAGGAAGAGAAGCTCAAATTTGCTGGGCCACCTGCCTTCCCGTAGCACAGATGTGGATGGACTCTCCATGGTGTCACGACCTTCAGAGGCAGTAATGGAAGCTACTTCATCCTTCCCAAGTAGAATCAGACATCTTCCTCCCTCCAGGGGTCATGTCAGTCACACAGTGTTTCTAGAAGTTTCCATGGTGACAATTATTCTGTATTTACCATGGACACCATGTCCAGTAATCCCTCAAAAAAATGGCTTCTGAATGTTAAGCTTCCCATCATTTATCCAATAACTAAATAAACTTTTGCTTTCTCTCACTTATTCTCGAAGTCACTCAGACATTTATTTACCTGCTGTGCCCTGACTCTGGCCCAGGCTTCAAGCCCATTACCAGGAATACGGGGGACAGGTCTGAGTTGGTATCAACTCAGGGAACTCATAGGCGGTTTAACTGTCTAACTAATATGATGTGAAGTGTTGTGATATAAAATCAACACAGAAGTGTGCCTTGGATGCCAGGAAGGGAAGATACCATTTAGCTGGGATGTTAGAGGAGGGATGTTATAAAGAAAGGTTAGTGTGAAGGCAACATTGGGCTGGGTCATTAAGAATGAAGGGGAGGAGCTAACTGGACAGAGAGATAAGGGACATCCACTTCAGAGTAAAGAAGGATGTCAGTACAAGAACCTGAGGTCTGAAAGAACATGGCAAGTGTTGGGTCTGGCTGTGAGTTTGGGTGGAGAGATGGTGACAGATATGCCGGGAGGTCCAGGAGACCAGGGGCAGGAAGGCCCCAAACCTGTACTTGAGCCTGCAAACAGCATGGGGCAGGGAGAATGAGGATTGAGGTTCTAAAATCAGAAGACCTGAGTCCTGTCCAGCTGTGTGAGCGTTGCTATCATCACTGGTCCACACTGCCCTACCTGCCTTGTGGGTGGCTGAATGGCCACTGTGAAAAAGCCCAGTGACAGGGTGTGTACATTTCATGGGCTGAGGTGTCCTTCCCTGCCTGCTTCTGTCACTGGATTGGGCATGGCCTGGGGCTGCTTTGCTTATCACTGCCTTGAAATATTCTTTAAACCACAGGCTATTGCTGAGCTTTCCATGTCCATGTGTGGTTTTCCCTCAGCGTCTTCATGAATGTTTCATTCAATTTTTCTATGGCCCCCACAACACAAAGCACAGGCTTGGTCCACATTATGGAAGTCAAGACACTTGTGCTCTGATAACAAGTCACTCAAGGCTCCGGGGGCTGCCCATGTGAAGTAGCCTATCCCCTGTGCCATAGGACTTGTATGCAGGCCAGTTCTCAGGGCCATGTGTGAGGGCTGCAGATAGATGGAGGTATGTACACTACATGCTCTTGGTTCACATCGGCCTGGAGCATGCTGGGTAGAACAAAGTAAGCCAGAAAACTGAGAGGACCTGAACCCCTCTTGCTGGACCACCATGGCATCTCGCAGGCCTGTTGACTGGTAACTCTCCTGCTCAGGTGCCCTGCAAGGGAGAGGGCTGGGGTGGGCTCATCCACAGCAAGAGTGAGAGCCCAGGGGGTCAGCCTGGCAGAAAGAGTGACACTTGATGTGGGCATTGGGTGACAGGCCCAGGAGGAGTGAATCCAGAGCAATTCTGGGTGGGAGATAAGCCTCCACAGGTGCAGGTACTGTGGGCAAGCAGGACTCCAGGGGATCCTCACCGATGTTTATGCAGGTTCCAGGCTTCCCACCAGCACTGTGCGTGTCACCATCCAGAGATGCCCCTCAACATCATCACAGAGCCACGCATGCCCTGCGGCTCTCCCACACCCAGCAAGGGCCCCCACGTCTCCGGAGTCCTCAGCTACCATCTCTGATCCAGAACACTCAACACACCTGATAGCATTTCTCCAAGCCCTGGCTGCCTGTCCTTGTCAGACACAGAGGGAGCAGGGTCAGTTGCAAGGAGTCAGGCTCTGATGTCAGACAGGACAAAGTTTGTCCCTCCCTCCCTCCCTATCTGACTGTGTGATTTGGGACAAGTCAGCTAAACCCCATCTGAATGTCAATTCCCTAATCCGACACCAACTTCACAGGGCAGTTGTGGAGATTAAAGGAGCTATGTATATAAATAATGTGCTTGCACAGGGCCTGACACAGCACAGGACAACCACAAAAGGCAGCTGTCATGCCTCGACAGTCCTTGTCATGGCTGCAAGCTGGCATGACCCTCTCATAGGAAGCATGCATTTCCAGATGCCATGAAGCAGGCCAATTCTGCCTCCTTCCTCGGCTATTCCACACAAACATGCATGTTGGTGGGTGCTGCACTGTCTCACCCAGATGCCCCTTTAGGAGTTAGGTGCCTACTCCTCAGCTCCCTGAGTGCCGACCACTAGGGCTCACAGCCCCCAGGAGCTTCCCTCTGCTAAAAGCAACTGCCAGCCCCAAGGATACACTCTGCCTGGGGGACAGCCTGCATCCACTGCCTGGTTGAAGGGGCAGTGGTACAAAGCACCAGCCACCTTTGCTCAGTTTGGGACCATGCTTAAGGGCCATACTGGCTCTAGCACTACCTGTGGGATCAGCAAGGCCCCTGCAGCGTCATAGTTTATCCCTCTGCCAAGCCGAGCCTCTCTCACTCCCATGATTACCCCCTCAAGCCCTCTTGCTCACATGTCACCATCTCAGGGTTTGTTTCCAGGGATCCTGGAGTAGGACAGGCATTCTTTCACTATAGTTTGTCTAGAGATGTAAGAAAGAACAGGATTCTTGATCTAGAAGAAACGGAACTACAGGACAGAATGAGAAGGGGATCTTGTCTGCTCTTGACTCTCCAATTGGTGAATGTCATACTCAAGAGCTTTCTTTCTACCCTCCAATCCTGGGCTTGGAGGAGACACCTGGCTCCCTCATTAGCCTGTCAGACTGGAGAGATCCATGTGCAAAGCAGCCGTCGCAGTTCCATCACTCAGAAAACAATCTTGTGGTCCTCCCTTTCTCCTCTCCCCAGTTCTGAACGTGACACTTCTGTAAACGTTCCAATGAAGGAGAATCATTTGATGCTGTGTTTCTTCCCAAGCCCAGATACCTAAGAAGACATTGGTCCTGCAAGGAAGCGTAATTGTCCTGGAATCAGAGTGATAAACTCAACTTGCCTTTTCCATTGGGAGATGCATTTTTGAACCTGGGAACTGCCCTGAAAAGTGACTGTCTTACTCAACCCAACAGAAACCCAACGGAACATACTGAGAATGGCTTCTTTACTCAGCACAGTTCTGAAAGGCTCTAGTAGCTTTTCCCTGCATGTCCATGGCAAGACAGCCTCAAAGCTGGCAACATATGAGTGTAGATAGTGCAGGAAGGGTGGGGACATTGGGAAACACACTCAGGAGTGCTGGGTCTTCAGAGATGGAGCGGAGGGGCCAGAGGTGAGCACGAGGCCTACTGTGGCCAGGAGGTGAAGGAGCCCCGGTGTTAGCGTCAGGAAGGCGGTCCTGGCTCTCGCCTGGGCTCAGGGGCCTTGGATAAGTTGCTCCTCTCCTCCAGCCCCATTTTCCCTCTTCTGCAGGGAAGTGGCTGAGCAGCTTTCCAGACTCCTTGTGCCATGATTCTGTGATCAACGCTTTCAATGCCAGAGGCCTAGGCTTTGTGCCAAATCAGATGTTGCGAATCATCTGCAGTTGGAGAATTGGAAAGCAGCAGCGACAGGAATACAGGCTGCGTCAGCCCAACCACACACGCACATCCTTCTGACTCTAAAGCTGTTTTTAACCAGAATTGCTGTAGCTAAAGAATCTGTGGCTTTGCCTTCCTCAAACTAATGATTCTAACCACACAGCAAAGCCCTGCCCCCCTGATTTCCAGCAAGACCCATCATCTTCACAAAATGTGCCAGATGACCTCGTGTTGCCTGGTGCCCCATGCACAGCTTTACCAGGGGTGCCAGGAGCTAAAAAAAAAATTTCTGGAGCCCAGGCCAAGTGCTTTTCCCTGGAGAGCCGTTGCTCTGTAAATCTGTGATCCTGCCTGCCAACTCATGTGCTAAAGAGGAAGTCAGTGGAGCACCAAGGAAACGAATGTTAATTACTGTGTCCGACACTGTGCTAGGCATGCTCTAATTACTGCATGTGGTCCCCACACAGAGCGGGAAATGGCAGAGAGCAAAGCACTAGTCCCAAGAAGCCGGTTGAGCCGGGGTGGGAACTCTGGTCTGACTGTAAAATGCATATTCTTCCTACTGCCCCAAGGGTATGTGTCTCTACCACAGTAATCATTTGCTTGAGAAAAGAAAATGTCACTGTACCCACATCCGTGGGGACTCACTTCTTTGGTAAAGCTATGTTGGCACAGAGTCCATGCATGTTCTGCCTCTATTTCTCTTTCTTTTACTAACCTGGAAATTAAATCTCTCCAGCAAATATTGACCAACGTAGACATTCTTCCAACTGTTCTTCTGAATGTATTCATACACATGTACACATGAGAAAGAGACAGACAGGGACAGGGACAGAGAGAGAGAGATATATATATATAGAGAGAGAGAGAAAGAGAGAGAGAGAGAGAAAGAGAGAGACACAGAGAGAGAGAGAGAGGGAAAGAATACACACACCAAGTATATAGTGCCTTTTAGCTTACAAAGCAATTTTACATTTGTTATCATATCCAGTCCTAATGCCAGTTATTAAAGAAACACCATCATTGCTATTTTTGTACTTAAAAACTTCTATTTTGAAATAATTATAGTCACAGGAAGTTTCAAAGAGACAGTACAGAAAGTTACACTGTACTCTTTACCCAGCTTCCCCCAATGGTTGCATAACCTCTTACATAACTATAGAACAATATCAAAACCAAAAAGTTAACATTAGCATAAAGTGTGCATGAATAGCTCTATGTCAGTTTATCACATGTGTAGAATCACATAACCACTGGCAAAAAAAGCCAATATCAAAAGGTCATATACTACATGATTCCATATATATAGCATCATTCCCAATTTAAAGATGAAAAACTGATGTTCAGAGAGATGACTGGATTTGCTCAAGGTCACACAACTGAGTGGCATTTGGTCCCAGGCCATGATTCCAGCCTAGCATACCAGATTCGGAGATCTCAAAAGTGCAATGAAAATTCTCAAATAAGTTGATTTCCCTGAAGGAAACAGACTGCCATTGAAAGACCATGCTTGCCTGTCTTCAGTTTTCATCTGGGGAGGATCTTCCCCTGGCCTGTCTAGTGAAGTCCTGGAAGCAGCAAGTGTAGTTCAGCCTCACGTGAGAGTGGGACATGGTCTGACTTTCGACACCAAGTGCTCCTGTAGGATCTGGGACAACTGTGGCCTCACAACATGGCCAATCCTGCCCTTAAATGTTCAAGGAGACCTTGTCTAGATCTCAGTTCTGGATTCCAGCTCAGCTGCCCTCATAGAATTCCACTAGAGAAGCTTGTCATAAAATGTAAAGGTACTTCCTGAGCATGTCCCAAGCGCTGTGCTTTTCATAAGGGAGGAATGTGTGCTCAGAGTTCTTGATTTCCTAAGAATTCTGCAAATGTTATTTGGCCAAGCCAGTATTCTCAGCATATGGCATTTAAGGGTGGAAATGTCCTCCCATCACTGGCTTGATTCAGGCATCTGTCATTTCTGCCTGAAAAATTATAAAATTTCCCAATAGTTTCTGTGTTCTAAATCTTATCCTGCTCCAATCTTTCCTTCCGACATCTTTCTAGAATCCTGATTGTATTTATACCGTATTTCTCCGAAAATAAGACCTAACCAGAAAATACACCCTAGCATGATTTTACAGGATGCTCGTAACATAAGCCCTACCCCAAAAATAAGCCCCAGTTAAGATCATCAGCCAGATGGACGCATTTAGTATGTCTGTTGCAACACACAACAGACATATTGAATTATAAAATAATAATATTAATATATAATTAAATATAAATAAATAATATTATTGGCATTAATACTTAAAATAAATGATAATATAAATTACAATTAAGTATTTGTAAATACCCAAGTGGGCACCTTTGGACGAGAGGTAAACACCTATGTAAACAGATGAACTCGAGACTTATTGCCGAATGACCAATCAGAGTACAGACGCAATGCATGAGTAACGTGCACACTTGACATAGTTGTGTCTAATATGAATCTTCATAATTCAACACGTCGTGTGTTGTAATGGACATACTTAATGCACTTGTGTAAAATAAAGAAATGTTTTCTGAATTTTGGTGTCTGCAATTTTTCGTCACTTTTTTGTGGACCATGATTCTTAACCGTCATAATTTTTTATGCCACTCCTGTCTCGTAAGTCTTCAGTTAACCCTTGATTTAATGGTAGATTTAAAGGGAATAATATTTTGACCCACAAACAAGATGAGTACAAACATAAAGAACTATTCTGTCAAGTACAAGAAAGGAATCGTGGAGGACTCCCGGGGCAAGAATCTTACCTCTTTCTGCAAAGAGAAGAAGTTGGATCTCCGAATGGTCCAAAGATGGCGAGCAGAGTACTATAACCTCAGTCAACAGGTGGATGAGGGAAATGCTAAGAAGCACAAGTGTGGATCAGGTCGGCAACCATTATTTCCTGAGCTGGAAGACATCATCTGTGAATGGATTGCTGACAGGAGAGCAAAGGCTTTGGTTGTGCGCAGGACAGATATTCAAGCATTTGCCCTTGCAATGGCACCACAGTTAGAAATCTCCCCAGAAGAATTCAAAGCATCACAACACTGGCTGGATGGCTTCCTTCAGCGATATGAACTGTCTAAGATCGACAACACTGTTCAAGCTGGAAGATACTGAAGTTATTCAACGTGCACTTGCATTCAAGTCCTTTGTTGGTGGCATCGACTTTTCTAAATACCAACTTGCCAACATGATTGTTATGGATGAAACTGCAGTGTTTATGGGCCAAGGATCTCAAATGACAATTTATCAGAGGGGTGCCTTGTCAATCTACATTCCCTCCACTGGTTATGAAAGTGCATGTGTTACCTGTATTTTGGTAATTCATCTGGATGGAAAGAAAGCCCCACCTCAAATCATCACTAAGGACAAGAAAGATAAGGTTGAACATGTTTCAGGCATTTATGTTCTTGAAACCGAAAAAGCCTGGTGCACACAAGCAGGTATAAGGAAGTGGGTCAATTTAATGTTGCCATTTGTTTTGCGAGGTGGCCAAAGCGGTCTGCTAGTCTGGGATTCAGCCAGCACTCACCGTGCTAAAGACATGAAGAACTTCCTTGCAGAGAGAAGAATAGATCAAATAATGATTCCCACAGGAGTGACTGCCTATCTCCAGACTCTTGATATTGCAATAAACAAGCCATTCAAGGACCATTTGCACATGGAAATCAATGACTACATTGAAAATAGAATGGAGAGAAATCAGCGTGGAAACTTTGTGAAGCCTGGCCTGCAAGAGGTCGTGACTTGGGTGAAGAATTCCTGGGATAAAATCACTGACAGCTGTGTTGCCAATGAACTATGAGCAGGCTACATGGACAAGAAGTGCTCATTTAAGGAGAGCTCTATTGCTGGACATGAGAGATTGGGGCCAATGGTTAAACAGGAAATGGGGTCACAAGAAAGTCAAGCCAGAATTCGGGGTTTGGGCGTTATGACAATGTTCCAGAAGAAGATGACATGACTGTATTTGAATAAATGTAGATTGTTGTACATGAAAAAAATAAGACATCCCCTGAAAATAAGCCCTAATGCAACTTTTGGAGCAAACATTAATATAAGACCCAGTCTTATTTTCGGGGAAATATAGTAATAACTGACGTGCCAAGCACTGCAGTGAGCACTGTAGACCTATAATCTCATTTATTCCTTGCAAAGAGCCTACAGGTAGATCCTCTTATTCTCCCCATTTTACGGATAGGAATCATATTTAGGGAGGTTTCCATAATGCCTCGGGTCACACTGAGTAAGTGGAAAGACTGGTATTGAATGCAGGCTCAACAGACCCCAGACTATTGCCTCTCATTTACAAAACATGAATCTAACCTTCCTATTACCCTGCTTAAAAAATGAGGTAGATTCATCTCTCCCTACTCTTACCCACTAAATAACACTGTAAAACCTAGAAGTAAACATAACAGGTAACCAAAAGAGGACTATGAAAGGTAGGGAGAGGAAGCTATACTGGTTAGGAATCCAGGACTAGAGGAACAACACAGTAGCAGAGTCTTAGGATGTCCAATCCAGCAGAAAAAGGGGACTAAGGCTCCATGTCACTTTACCCCTGATTCGGCAGCAGAAAATGGCCCAGGTAGGCTCATTCCTACTCTGGATGGAACAGGAACCCCACTCACAACATCAAGTCAGCCCAGCTGAGTGACAAAGGGGACTGAGCAGATACTTGCTGACAATAGGCAGCCAGGGAAAGTCCTCTCATTCCTTGCTGAGCTGGAGGCTCCCTTCAACCAATTAGAGACACTTGGGAGCCTGGACATCAGTGGTGGTGGGAATTGCACCACAATGAGAAAAAACCCCAATAAGTGCTATTTGTCCTGTTATCTGTAGAATTCTCACACCCCACAAAGAAACAGGTGGCTTGGTGGCTTTCATAGGGAGGCAGTGGAAAGCTCACAACACATAAAGTGGCATGGCTCAGATTTTTTGTCCTTGGATCTTTTCCTCCAAAACCACAAACTACAAAACTCTCCCAAGATGAAATAAATAGCATGAATAGTCCTGTAACAAACCATTGAAGAAATTGAATTCATTATTAACAATCAGGGCTCCAAAATTAAGGGGAAAAGGAGCATGGATGTTGAGTAATCAGTTATCTGCAATAACTTATTTTTTTTTCTTCTTCCAGGCCTATCCCCTTTTCTCACATTAGATGTATCCAGTTGTGTACTGCATATTTCTATCTGAACAGACAAACATTTCAAATTTAAGATTTCTTAATGGAACTCATCTTCCTTCCCATATTTTTCCTTCTATCTATTTTTCTATAAATTAATTTGTGGCACCAACTTCCCTTCAGTCACCCACTCTAGGAAATGTTTCCTTTTTTTATGCCTCACACCAAAGCTCTAATCAAATCAATCATTTCCTTATACCCAACATTTTTTTTTCCTTTCCTTTTTTTTTTTTTTTTTTTATTACTTCTAACTCCATCCCTCACTCCTTAACTGCATACATTCATCTCTGTAACTCCTACTTATCTTTCGGATCTCAGCTTAGCCATCA
Source organism: Rhinolophus sinicus (assembly GCF_036562045.2). Taxonomy (NCBI): domain Eukaryota; kingdom Metazoa; phylum Chordata; class Mammalia; order Chiroptera; family Rhinolophidae; genus Rhinolophus; species Rhinolophus sinicus. The sequence goes on from NC_133757.1 coordinate 65,375,649, forward strand.
TTTCTTCCCATCATGTTTGAGTTAGATGTGCCACCATGTGCTACCAGTGTACCTGGGGCATTCTGGAAAAGGTGCGATCTCATTTTATCTCATTCATCTGGTTCCCCTTGAGACTATAGGTTCTAAATCCAAGAGTCTCAAATTTGGCTCCACATAGGACTCACCTGGAGTGCTTTAAAAATAGTAATGTGTTGGCCTGCCACCAGACTTCTTCTGTTTTAAGTGGCATCGTGTGTAGCCTGGGCACTGGAATATTTTAAAGCTCCCCAGGTGATTCCTATGTGTAGCCAAGTTTGGGAACCACTGTTCCAAAGCTTCCAAGTGTATCTGACCACCTGTTTTCTGTTGTATTCTCAGTTCAAAACAGAGCCTCATGTAAAGTAAACCATAAATACTTTCCAACTGAATGGGGCAAGAAGTGAAATTTATCACTATCTTCCTAGAAATCCTAGGTCACAGTATATGAACCCCATCAGATACACGGGATGACTTATCTCTGAACAGGGGTATATCTCAGCACCCTTGTGGATGCAGCCAGGCCCCTAAGGGAGCTGGACCATGTTCTCCTCTTTCCTGCACTTGGCCTGAGAAACCTGCCTCCCAGGCAGAGGCCCAGAGTGCTGGGCTGGTGTGCCCCTCTCTCATGGCTGATCAAGCCACTGGAGCCTGAGCTTGGCGAAGTCAGACTTTCCCTTTTGGGTGGAGCCAGAATGTCAGATTCAGTGGTTTGCGCATGGAGTCTACATTCTGCAGATGTCAGTAAGTGTGTTTGTAGCGCAGCTGCTGTGCTGCTGCTGGCTGTGTGTGCTAGGTAGAGAACAAAAGTACTGTTGCTGAAGACAATCAAGTCACAAACCACTGGAAAACAATGCACAGCCACCCCACACTCAGGTCTGACTTACTCCAGGCAGATGTTCTTATTGTCAAAACTCATGAAGAAAAATCTTTCAAAGATGCAGACACGAAAGTCAGGTTATTTTCTCCCACAGAAATGAGCTGAAATATATTTTCTGGGTGGACAGAGTTGAGATCATTTGACATGGAGCCCAGAATAGCAGATTTTTATGACTCGGAAACATTATTTAGCCCAGTAATCTCATTCTACATCTAAGGATTCCTATGCATGAACATAGAGAAGTTAAATCTTCAAGGTTCAGGTCAAATGCCTAGTTCTTGGCAGAAGCGGAATAGAACGTACGATGATTGGAATAGCATTAAACAAGTTTCAAGCTCTCAGCACTTTTCAACAAATAAATAACCACCATTCATTTACCCATGCATTCAAAAACATTTGTTGAACACCTACCATAAAATAAACATATCACAAGGCACAAGAGATTCAAAGATGCAAAGCAGAATCTTACCTTTAAGGAGGAATAGAAAAAATAAATAGAAATAACACAGAGTAGTAATGGTGTGGTGGTGGTGAACACGGTGCTACTGAGACACCATGGAGAGATGGCTAAGTGTGGGGTGATGGTTAGAGCAAAGGAGCCAGAATACCTGACTGGAATGACATGAGGCATGCACTGAATTGAGGACATGAAGAAAGTTTGAATGGCTAGCTTTTTCAAGAAGCAAGTCCATGATACAGCATGGGTAAATCACTTTATAATTTTGAAGTGGAGAAAACATTTTAACCATGTATGGTTCAAAATCCAGAAGCAGTAAAAGGGAAGATTGATAAATTTGATTGCATAAAACTTTATAAAAATAGGAGACAGCATCATAAGCAAAGTAAGAAAGACAGAGATAGACTGGGAAAAACACAACTCATATCAAAAAGCGTTATATGGTTAGCATCCTTAATTAAAAAGGAGCTTCTAAAATCAGAGGAAATGACCTCATGGAAGAAAGATCTGAAGAGGATAATTCACACACACATAAAGAAATGTAAATGGCTTCTCAACTCTCTCATAGTAAGAGAAACACAAATTAAAAATAGACTGAGATTAACAAAATTTCCTGTGTTTGAAAACATATTCTACTGATAAAGTTTTCAAGGAAAAAGCACTCTCGTGCCTCCCTAGTGAGAACTTACCTAGTGATTTACCTTGTTCACCTAGTGGCACAAACACTGTGAAAGGGAATTTGGCAATATCTGGCAAAACTGAATATGAATTTCCCTTTGGACCTAGCAATTTCACTTCTGGGGCTCTACCTCAATGGCACATGAGCAGAAATATAAAAATAATCTTGTTCAAAGAGACTCATTACATTCCTATTTGTAATAGAGAAAAACTCTAAACAACCAAATGTCTATCAATATGAAAATAGCTTAATGAACATGCACACAACAGAATACTATTCAGCTATAAAAAATGAGAAATGTCTCTATACACTGTTATGTGAATGATCTCTGGTATTATTGTTAAGTAAGAAAAAAGTAGAGAAAAGTATCTATAGTGTGTTACCATTTATCTAAGCAAAGACAGTGATATAAATGTGTGTATATAAGCATATATATTTGTATTATAATTAAAAAACAATGAAATAATAAGTCATAATTATTTTTAAATTGCAGGGAAAGATATAGAGTGAAGGGGGAAGGTTAGGTGCTAGATTTCTCTAAATAACTGTTTTATAGATTTGTAACTCTATAAATATTTCACAATATTAAAAAACAAAATTCAATTAAAAAACACTTCCTAAAATTCTAGTGAAACAGATTACCCTAAATGTATATACATAAACACAACTATTCCAAAGGACTTTAAAATTCAGTCATCTAATTATACATTCCAAGCAGATTATGACCTAAGGACAACAACAACAAAAACCCCACAACTCTTAAACAGTTTCCATAAATAACTTCACTGCTGGTAGTGTTGACAGTGTTGGTGTTTTTATCCTGAGATAGGTATGTGAGTATTGGGGGATCCATCAAATGATTAATTGTGCTCATATCATTTCATACGCAAGATTTATGTACTTAAGTAAAAACCTGCTGACTTGCTTCAATCTGAATTGGATGTAATGGGAACACATAATTTTATAAAAGAGATATGTATTTCCTAAAGTTTTCCACTGAAAAGACCTAGAAACAATTACAATCTAGCAGCACACACTAACACCACATTTTCTGACTCCTCTGCATTTCATGCATGTCTCGCCTGAGCAGAACAGCTACAGGAGAGTCACTTATAGAATTCACATGTAAAAAATTTCCGATGCCTGGGCCCCACCCAGAAATTGCTTTCGTTGGTCTGGAGTGGAGCCCAGTCTTTGTGTTTGTTGTCCCTTATTGATGTTGGTCAGGTGATTTTAGCATGTGGCCAAGAATGCAAACCCTTGCTCCATCTGGGCGCTAATCTTTTCTTCCACAGCTGCACTGAGCTGTGCTTCCTGCCAACTGCTCTTCGTCTTCAGGGATGCAGCTCGATTATCTTTTTTAACCTTCCTTATTGCATTCTAGCAAAGAGGGGCTCAAGGTGCCAGCATTCCCAGATGTCTGCCCAGGGGAACCATTGTAATAGAGAGACCCACTTTCTTATTCTTCCAGGATTCTCAGGTGCAGTGCACTTGGCCCAGAGGCCCAGCAGAGTCGTGTGGGCAGATAACAGAGGCGCAGCTAACATTTCAATAGCAGAAACGATGAGGTCAAGGAGACTCCCCACACTCACTGCTGGGAGAAGAGGTGCCTTCTTTCTCTCATCTTCATGAAGAGGGTTTTCTTCAATGATGCTTTTAAGGCTTTCCCTTTGAAGGCAAAGTATCAGCAAGTTTTACCCTGGGGTTTGGGGAAACTAGAATTTTACATAATTTGTCTTCCAATCTTTATGACTGGAAGAGTTGTGGAAGCAGGATGTGACAGGGTGAAGGAGCCCCTGGACCTCGGCCATCTTCTCCTGGGCACTCCTGTGGGCACTCTCCCATCTCCTCACCCTTGCTCCCAAGTCTGCAGCACAGTCCTGCCTTCCCCGAGCTCCCGCCCATAAACCAGAAGTGTCTCCAGGGTGTACACAGGATGTGCAACCCCAGTAGTCCGGCCTTCCCAGTGAAAACCTGGTCCTTCCCCTCAGCCCCCGTCTCATTCTTAATGTGTGGAATTAAAAAGGGCCACATAGTGGACCTGACAAGCTCAGCGGAGGCCAGCAGCATGGCAGGCCCTATAAACTCAGAGACAAATTAACCACATAGGATGGTCTAAACACAAAAATTCCTAACTAAAAGCGGGTCGCAGTGGATAGTCACATCCGAGGTATGTAGCTTGCTTGACAAAGGTCAGTCTTTCGGTGAAGTGAGCCTGTCTGTTGTCTTTTTGCATCTAAGATAACATACCCTTGGAATGTCAGAGTCATCCCCTTTTTCTGGACCCCTCTGTCTCACCCACACACCAAGACAAGAGACCATAGAACCGCTCACTGTTATCTTGTTCCCCAGGTACCATCTGTATGTGCTGTAAATGTTAATTATTAATTATGCTGTATCTACTCATGTAAAATAAATATGTGTCTCTCTGTTTTACCTTTTATTCAATTAGAGATTTCTCTGCTTTGCTTTCTCCTGCCCCCTTAATCTACCAGGAATGGATTTCATATAACACTTCTTACGTCTACTCCTTTGATTCTAATGTACACAGTACACTTGAATCTTACAAAATTTACTAACAATTGTCACCCCTATAAACTTTAATTAAAAACAAAATAAAATAAGCTGCAGAACTGCCATTCTCCAGAGCATTTTCTCAATTCATTGAGGTTTTGCTTCTTGGCAATTAATTGTCAACAGTTTGGCTCAAATAAACTCATAAAAATTCCCTACAGGTTTGGAGTTTCTTACGTCAACAATTATATTTCCTTGCAGCCATAAGGTGGTCAGCAGAGAGCTCTGAGTTATCCTGGAGACAGGTGAACACATCAAGAGTGTGCTTAGCAGGTGGTCAGTGTTCAGCAAGAGTCGGGTTTCCTTTCTTTTCCCTCCTTTGCTGCCCACATTCAGTCAAGACCGAGCCCAATACAGCCTAGCCCTAAGTGCCTCCTTTTACCATCTCCATGTGCACCCCTACTGCCAAGCATGGGTAGAAGTGGGTAGCCTGGTGCAGGCTATGAGGGAGCACGTCAAGTTTAAAAAGAATAAAAACAGCTTCAACTCACCAGTAATTCTAGATGTCAGAGATAAAAATACTCCTCTCTCTCAAAACAAAACAAAACAAAACAAAACAAAACAAAACAAAACAAAACAAAACAAAACAAAACAAAACAAAACAAAATGAAACAAAAAAACTCTTCTCTCCAAAACATCTTTTATTAGTCTAAGTTCTAAACCATTGCTGCAGTTAACTATTGATTTTTAATAACATATTTGCAAGCTTCAATTTTATTATGTAAGTTTTAATAAACATCATATTTTATATGGAAGTTAATTTGGAAACTTTCAGTTATACAGCTTGGTCTCTGGCCCAGCTAATCTTGGCCATGTGGGTCCATTTCAAGGGCAGGTTTGTAACAATTTGAAGTAATTAGAACTTGCTTCAGATCCTATTTGTGTCTCCTGCCTTGTTGCACTATATGTTCCTGAATTTAAACAATAGATTCAAAACCCATGATGATGGCCCAGTGAGGGAAAGGAAACAAAATGTGAGCCACTTCATTTCTGTCATTCGTGCCCTTCACCTGTCACTTGGAATTCCTACTTGTACCTAAAGTTTAAAACAATGAAATAAAAGTATTCCATGTGGGATTTAATATTTTTGTTTGATAAGCACAAATTTTAGTTCATTCATAAAATATTTCATTAAATTTGAAAAATAATTTTAAATTAAAATGTATTATTTTAGAATTGTTTTTTGTTTGAAAACTAAAGAGTAAGTCAAGAAAAGTAATGATTACCACCAATTATCACATGACTATTGCCAAAAATAATTTTTCTTACTGGGGAAGGAGATGTTAAAATCTGATCCATCCTGGTGTACACCCTTGATTTGTGTTTCCTCTGGAGCAATGGCCTCCTGCTTCCTCTCATTTTCCTTGGATGCTTCCTTCATATCACCCCCTGTATAAGATGTCTAAAAGTCTCATTTTATTACCTACATGCAAAGTTCATCCTCATTAGTTTGGGATCACATAAAGGTGTGAGCCAACTGCTCAGCATTCTGGACTTCATTTGAATGAGAAAGGCACTTTGTGTTCAGGTGCTGAAATTGGGTTTTACCCACTAATCACACGCTGTTAGAGTTTCATACCTTATGGTTCTCTGAAGCATCTGAACGTCCCGACCCACATTACTGTGCTGGCTCCCTGCCCCTGATTTCACCCTCTCAGCCAGAGTCAGTCTCCCCTGGCCACATACACAGGACAGACCTGCCTTTGGGTCTCTTCCTGAATGAGACATGCTCTGCTGAACAGTAGAAACTGCCCATTTGTACAACACTCAACAGGGAACGTGTTACCTTACAGTTAGGACCCCAGAGCTCATCGAGAGACCATGAACTCAAGTGCCTCATTTCACAACTGAGGAGACTGAGCAGAGGTTGTGTAAAGACACAGGTCAGACCCCAGTCTGTGTCGTTCCACACCAGCACACACGCACCAGCAACGCCTCCAGGAGAGTTTACGCTGAGAGCAAGCTGAGGTTACAGACCACGGATAAATATCAAAAGACCTCCTACGGGCCTCTGCCAAGCTATGTAGGCATCTGGAAAGAATTGTGGTCTGGGCTGGAAATCGTGTTTAGAAGGCCATTTTCCCGTAATTTCCCCTTTTCTAAATAGACACATCATGGCTGTTCTGAGTCTGATTTCAAGGTCTAAAATTTGTTCAAATTCACACTGACTTGGGAAGAAGGAGGGAGAATTGTGAGAGGGAACAAACCATGTAGGAGGTACAGTCTGTCCCCAGCAACTGTCACAACAGCCTGCACAGGTTCCCAGGAAAGGTAACACGACATTGGCAGAGCTCCTGAAAGGGATGCCTGCATAAGCCCAGCCCCTGCCGCATGGGCTGAGTCTGCCCTCCCTCCCTAGCTGAAGGGAGATTGCTCATGTTTCTTTTTCCCATCCCAAGCAGAAGCAGAGGGAGCAGCAGTTCTGTAATCAGTGAAGCTTATAACCCTAAGGGATGAATATTACCTGAAAGGAAAGCCTACTTTTTTCCTGAAAGGAAAAACCATAAATTTATGTGAGGTTCAGAAGACAAAGAGTTCTTAGTTCTCCCAATAAACTGCCTCTCATTCAATAGCACCCATCAGGATGGGCAGCAGGGACTCACCTTCCTCTCTTTCCCTCTTTGTTTATTTCCTGTGGTCCCACCTCTCAATAAGAGAGAAACACCTCTGAGCTTCCCACCTTCCTTCAGGTCAGCACTGTCTAGTGCTCTTTCTGACCGAGCTACAGGTGAGGAGACCTTCCGATTGAACCATCTACAAGAAAGACAACAAGGTGTGCTCTGTTCACTCTCTCTTTGCACTTTGTGGACATGGTTTAATAGCTCATACTTTCTATCTCTAATTTCTCTTTTCCCAAAGACAGGGAGGGGAGACCCTAGACAGTGAAGAAGAGCTGGAGGAAAAGGGGGTGGCCCTCCCCAAGCCTCAAAGTACATGTGTTTCTCTTTTGTGCCATGCTAGCTCTGATCTAGAGTGGGCCCTCCAGAACATTCTGCTTTTCTTCTCCAGATCTTGAGATTTTCACCTGTCACCCCCACCTTACATGTGCAGGTGCACACACGTGCACGCGCACACACACACACACACACACACACACACACGCACACACACGGTAGGCACTCACTGCTCCTTTCTCAATTCTGCAGTCCTATATTTATTTTGGATATGTGCCTGGGTCTTAGATTTGACCACTAAGATCTACTGAAGAAAATGTAGCTATTTTGTGCCAACGTGGTGGTAGATACCATCTGAGGCTTCATGTCAGTAGACACTTCCAGATTTCTGTATTCTCTTACTACTCATTTCTCATCTCCTGGGAGGGAAACACAGACACATCCGTCATCTCAGGTTGTACACTCCGGGTTATCCAGGCAACAGTTGTTGATGTCAGCACTCTGGATGGTTTTGGCCTCCTCTTTGCCAGTTCTTTGATGGATGAAGTATGACTATATTTTGCCCTCACTGCTCTGGCTGTGGCCTCCAGCTGCACCCAACACATTGTTGAGGATTCTGACGGGGCTGCCATAGAACATGACACCCTTTCACATGGGCTATTTCTAACTGATAATCCTAAATTTTCTAGTAATCCCCATGTCAGGCCCCAGCTGTTGTCTTTGACTCCACTGTCAAGGTGATGGGCTTGAATTGGAGAAGTAATTGCAGCCACTGTGTACCCTATACTGTTTTTCCCTCGATACTTAATAGTCTTGGATTTTTGTTTTCTACGAATGAACTGAAACAAAAAGTGAAACCCAGGTTTTGAATGACATCTTCCCCTAAATTCTATCTATTCTATACTCATTAAAAGAAAATGAAATAAATAATAACAACAAAAACAAAATGAAAAACAAAAGAAAAACCATAGGCAGCTCATTCAGGGCACCTTGTTTCATATATAAGGGAGTAAACGATGTTGGGCAAATACAATTATTAATTGACTGTGCAGGGGCTGATTACCTATGTTTAAAAATAGTAATAGACCATGCATTTACAGAAAAATGCAAATTTACATCCATCAGAAGAAACTTCTGGAACTACATGAGGTACCACCTTGCGCTCCATCAGAATGTCATAAGAACAAGGCAGAAACAGGGAAAGGTGAAAATTTTAAACAACTAGCAATAAAACATGGTGTTTTAGCTCCATGAGTTAGAGCTGCAGGCCCCTGGAGCCAGCCCAGACTGACTTGGTCACTCTTTCAATGGGCATGGTCCACAGTACAGAAAAGGAAAACAAAGCTGCTGCAGTTAGAAAAGAATAATCTCACTAATTTACTTAGTTTGTATTCCCTTCAACAACAAAAACAACAAGGCTTTTGGCAGAAAAGAAATGAACGAGGAAGAGGGGAGAACTCATAAAACAAGAGTATGATGAGCCACTTCCTTCCTCAACAGATCATCGGCAGCACTGTGGCAGAGTGAGGAGAGCAGGCTGTAGAAGGCCAAGCTCATGTTAAATAGGGTTCATTTTTAACATTTGAAAAATACAGGGCTTAGCTAAACAACAGAAAACAATAACAGATTGTTTTAATTAAGTCTAAACTTTTGCCCATTTTTCATCCACAACTTGTAATGATTTGTGGGCCCAAATTGTTTTGTTTGTTATTTTTCTTACACGTGAAAATGCCATCTGGAGAGCCATCATTATGTTCTAAATAGTTAACATAGAATTAATTAAAATTTAATTTGAATCATGCTTTGACCAGCTTTATCTCCAATAATAATGTTATTTTTCCCTTTTTGTTGTCTGATTAATTGACGGTGGGTAGAAAAGGGTGTTTTATGCACCATTGCTAAAGAATGAGTGAAAACCAAAACATCCTTCAAGAGCTCATAGAACCCTCTTAATCTAAATTCATATCAGTCTGGTAGACCATATTTTCACCCTCACCCATATTATCTCCCTTTCCCTTGAGCACCACTGAACTTTATTGGCATGGCTTTGTCTCCTTGGAAAAATACAAGTTGGCATGGAAAGGGTCTCAAGCACATGGATGTCAGGCTGATATGAGACCTTTGGTGAGAGTGCTTCAGAGGGAACTTCCATCAAGACATGGGGCAGGGCGGGGAGGGGCTATAAAGAGGGACAATGTCCTCAAAGAAAGAGAAAATGTTGAAGGAAGAAAATGACTTGTGAAGTAAGTGATTTTAACCACCTTCAAAGGAGATTGCTCTAAGGAAGAGAAGATTGCTAAATGCCATTATGAGAACAGACATTGGTGTCCACAAAGTCTCCCCAAGAAAAGTAAAATAATTATAACAATGAATCTGAACTTTACCAGTCATGGTTAAAAAAATGTTTTCATAGCATATTATCCTTTTGATCCTTGCCACACCCTGGCAAGTAGGCAATACTATTTACTTTTTTACACAGAAGATAAAAATAAGATAAAAATCCTGAGTTTCTCACTCACACAAACCAGAGATTGCACCCAGATTTTGTCCTTTACTTTTTTAGCCTTTCTAAACCCTTCCAAGTCACTGACTATAAAATGAGGGTTTTGATAATGACCTCACTGGATTTTTGAGAAACAACTAAAGCAATTAAAACAATACCCAAAACTTAATGGACATACACACAGTAGCTACTTTATAATAGATTTTAGAAAATTAAAGTCTAGAGGGATCATTTACTTTGGTCTAGAGTTCATAAAAAATAAGTTGTTGGTGCAAGTAGTGTCTTTATTACTGATAAAGTCCAAGACCTTATCAGTATGTCAATTATATTTATCAAAAGACATACTATTAAGAGGTAGAAAACATATGCTTTGGTAAACCATCCGGAAGATAATGAAAATATGAAAAGATGTAGGTGTAGGTATGAGGGTATTATGGAACTATTTGTGATAGGCAAAGACTGGAATGAGCGTACATGGTTGCCACTAAGAAACTGGTAGAATAAACCATCGTTCACCCACACAATGGAGTTATCCGAAGCAATAAAAAGAAACAGGGAATAGCTTTACATATTGTTCTTGTGTGCTGTTCAAGATACAGCTTGATGGGGATAGCATTAAATCTGTATATTGCTTTGGGTAAAATGGCCATTTTAATTATGTTGATTCTTCCAAACCATGAACATGGAATGTCTTTCCATTTCTTTGTGTCTTCTTTTAAGAATATTTTATAGTTTTCACTGTATATGTCTTTCACATACTTGGTTAAGTTTATTCTTAGGTATTTTATTCTTTTTGTTACAATTACAAAAGGAATTTTTTTTCCTGAGATTTCATTGTCAGTATACAGGAATGCAGTAGATTTTTGTATGCTGATTTTGTACCTGGCAACTTTACTGTACTTGTTTATGGTTTTGAATAGATTTAATGCAATCCCCATCAAAACCCCAATGGCATTTTTTAAAGAAATAGAACAAAAAACATCAGATTTGCATGGAATAACAAAAGACCTCGAATAGCCAAAGCAATTGTAAGAAAAAAGAACAATGCTGGAGGTATCACACTCCCTGACAGAGCAACAATAATCAAAACAGTATGGTATTGGCAGAAAAACAGACACACAGACCAATGGAATAGAATTGAAAACCCAGAAATAAACCCACATAAATATGGACAGCCAATTTGCAACAAAGGAGCCAAAAACACACAATAGAGAAAAAAAACAGCCTCTTTAATATATGGTGTGGGGAGAACTGGAAAGCCACATGCAAAAGAATAAAACTAGACTGCTATCTGTCACTGTGTACCAAAATTAACTCAAAACGGATCAAAGACCTAAACATAAGACCTGAAACAATAAACTGCATAGAAGAAAACATAGCTACTAAACTTATGGACCTTGGGTTCAAAGAGGATAATATGAATTTGACCTGAAAGGTAAGGGAAAAGCTAAAATAAATGAATGGGTTTATATTAAACTAAAAATCTTCTGCACAAGAAAAGAAACCATCAACAAAATAAAGAGGCAGTCAACTGAATGGGAGAAAATTTTTGCAAACAATGCCTCCAATAAGGTACTAATATCCAAAATATATAAGGAAATCATACAAATCAAAAACAACAACAAAAAATCCAACTAAAAAATGGGCAGAAGACCTGAATCGACTTTTCTCCAAAGAGGACATACAAATGGTCAATAGACATATGAAAAAATGTTCAACATCGCTAATCATCAGAGAAATGCAAATAAAAACACAATGAGATATCACCTCACCCCAGTCAGAGTGGCTATCATCAACAAGACAAATAGTAACAAGTATTAGAGAGGCTGTGGAGAAAAAAGAACCCTCATGCACTGTTGGTAGGAATGCAGACTGGTGCAGCCATTATGGAAGGCAGTGGGAAGTTCCTAAAAAAATTAAGAATAGAATTACCATATGACCCAGCAATCCCTCTCCTGGGTATCTACCCCAAAAATTTGAAAACATTTATCTGTGAAGATATATGTGCTCTGATGTTCATTGCAGGTTTATTTATGGTGACCAAGACATGGAAACAACAAAAGTGTCCTTCGATAGATGATTGGGTAAAGAAGATGTGGTGTATATACACAATGGGATACTATTCTGCCATAAGAAAAAATGAAATAGTGCCATTTGTGACAACATGGATAGATTTTGAGATTATTATGCTAAGTGAAATAAGTCACACAGAAAAAGTTGAAAACCATATGATTTCACTGATATGTGGGTTATAAAACTGAATACAACAAAGGAACAAGACAGACAAATAAAGAAACAAAAACTCGTAAACACAGACAATAGTTTAGTGGATATCAGAGGGTAAGGGGGAGGGGTGTGTGTTAGATGAGAGTAAATGGGATCAAATATATGGTGATGGAAGGAGAACTGACTCTGGGTGGTGAACACACAATGTGATTTATAGATGATGTATTACAGAATTGTACAACTGAAACCTATGTAACTTTACTAACCTTTGTCACTCCTATAAACTTTAATTAAAAAAAAATATATATATTTTGGGTAAAATGTATATATATATATATATATATATATATATATACATATACATAGTTTGAAATGAACAAAGCAAGTTGGCCAAGAAAATATGTATATTATGTTGATACTTATCTATGAACAAAGAGAATACACATGTATGTCAATACATAAAAAGTGTGAGAGACTTCCACTTTTGGAAAGATGGAGTACAAGTACTTTTCCATATTTTTCCTGCTAATTACAGTGAAAATGCTGGACCACATATTAGCTGGACTGTAAAGTAGAAGGAAGACCACCCTGAGACATTGTTGTTAGTTCTCTGGGTTTTCTTTTTGGGTCATATTTTCCAGACATGGGCTGAAGAAGCCAGCTACCTGTTATCATTTTCTCAATGGTCACAGAGAAAAAATACCCCAACAAAAGCTTTCTCTCTGATCCAGGAAAAGGAGGGCCTACCAAGACAAAATAATAACTCTACTCTAGCCAGACACCCAGAGAAAACAGTGGCCCCACTCACATCAACAAAGGCCAAGTGAGGAGCCTAGACTGCACCAGTCTGTAAAGAGGCACCCCAACACCACTATTGATATGGTGTCAGTGAGGACTCAGTGGGGACCCAGGACTTTCAGATATACCAAATGATAAATAGCCCCCTCTATTCTGCACAGTGTCATGGAGACCATATGGGGAGTCTGAACTTCCATTCCTGCCCTGAAGTAATGAGGCACTCTTCCGCTCCCCATTAGGCTGGTGACAGAGGAAAGTGTGGACTCTCACAACCACTCAATGGTAATGAGGACACATGATCTGTGCATCCATGTGGGGAGCTGTAAAAAGGTATAACTACCACTCCCAGATAGGGAGGTATCAGTGGAGGCCTAGTGGGGAGACAGAACTGCAGTCTCTGCCCAGGATGAATGAGAAGTTCCCTGTCACTTGGAGGCCAAGTAGGGAAACTGGATTTCTAACTCCATCTGACCACAATGACACAGCAAATCTCCCTTTCATTGGTGGAGTACTGTCAGAAAAAAGTCAGCTAAAACACATGGTTTAAATAAGATGCAAAGTCTCAAACATAATATGCGAACTGACAGTATTTCAATAAAAAAATCACTCATCATACCAAAAACCAAGAAGCTTTTAGACTAAATGTAAAAAGATAATCAGTAGATGCCAAAACAGAGATGACAGAAATGTTATATTTACCTGAAAATAATTCTAAATCAGTCATCACAGAAATGCTTCAATGAGCAATTATGAACATACTTGAAACAAATGAAAAAAAGAGGAAGTCTCAGTGGGGAAAAAAAAAAAAACATAAAAGAAAAAAGGAAAAAAACAAGTGGAATGCAAATTTTCAAACTGAAAAATACAACAACTGAAATTAAAAACAAACGAACAACTCAATGTATTGGGTTAACAGCAGAATGGAGACTCAGAAGAAAGAATCAGTGAACAGACAGAACAATAGGAATTATTCAATCTGGACAACAAAAATAAAAAATTAATAGAGCCTCAGAGACTATAACAAATATTACAGTCCTTGAATCCTGGCAAGAGAGAAGAAATATTACTCAAAAGTATAAAACTAAAAAGAGAGCAAAAAAAAAAAAATTGCTCAAAAAATAATGACTGAAAACATTCCAAATTTGGTAGAAAAATGAAATATAAATCTATAGATTCAAAAAGCAGACCAAATCTCAAACAAGATAAGCTCAAAGAATATGCACCAGGGCACATAATAAAATTTTAGATACTAAAGACAAAGAAAATATCACAAAAGCAGCAGGAGTAAAATTATGCATTGCCTATAGAGAAAAACAATTCAGATAACAGTGGATTTCTCATGAAAAACCTTAGAGATCAGAAGGAAGGGACACACATTGTTAAAATACTGAAAAAAGAGAATTGTCAACCTAGAATCCTATATCCAGTCAAAATATCCTTCAGGGGAAAGTAAAATATTCTTAAACAAAGAAAACAAAGAATTTATTACTAGCAGACCTAATCTAAATGAATTGCTACAGGAAGTTCTCCAAACAGAAAGGAAATAAGGAAAAATAAACACATAAGAGAAATTATAACTAAATGTACTAGACTTTTCTTCTACTCTTGAGTTTTCTAAATTATGGTTCAAAAAATTATAACATTATCTGATGTGGTTCTAAATGTATGTAGAGGATATACTTAAGACAATTATAAATGGGGGAGGGTAAAGGGACATAGAGAAAGACAATGCTTCTACATTTCACTTGAACTGGTAAAATAAAATATGACACCAGTATACAGTGATTTTATATATATATATATATATATATATATATATATATATATATATATATACACACACACATGCATAAAATTACATACAGCCACCACTAAAAGAGCTATACAAAGGTGTATACTCACAGACACTATAGAAGAATCAAAATGGAATTCTAAAAAATATTCAAATAATGCATAGGAAGGGAGAAAAAAAAGAGAGGGATAAAAAAATAAAAATAAAATGGAAGACTTAAGTCCTAAGGTTGCAACAACAACATTAAATATAAATGTTGTAAACACATCACTGAAAAGACCGAGATTATCAAAGTGGATTAAAATACACCACCCAACTGTATGCTCGCTATATAAAACTCACTCAAATATAATGACAGAGTTATATTGAAAGTGAAAAGATGGAAAAATATAGCATGAAAGTATTAATCAAGAAAAAATCAGGAGTGACTATACTGTTATCAGATAGACTTCAGGGCAAAGAAAATTACTATGGAAAGAAAGAGACATAGAATGATAAAAGGGTGAATCCATCAAGAAGATAGAGCAGTCCCAAAGTGTATGCAATGAACGATAAACTTGCAAAACATATGAAGCAAAAGCTGAAGGAACTAAAAGGAGAACTACCCAAATCCACAAGTATAGTTGGAGTCTTCAACATTCCTCTCTTGACAATTGATAGAACAGATAGACAGAACATCAGAAAGAATATAGAAAAACTCAACAATACTATTAACCAACAGAATCTATTTCACATGAATGGAACATTCCACCCAACAACAGCAGCATACACATTCTTTTCAAGGACGCACAGAATTTTTTCCAAGGCCATAACATGGGCAATAAAACAAACTTCAAAAAATTTGACAGAACTGAAAATTTGACAATTATATAGGAATTGTTCTGTGACTCCAAGGAAGTCAAAGTAGAATTTAATAAAATAAAAATACCAAGACAATTTCCAAATAGTTAAAAATTAAACAACACACTTTAAAATAATGCATGGGTCAAAGAAAAAATCTTAAAGGAAATAACATTTTTTTTAAACTGACTAAAAATGAGAATAACATATCAAAATTTATGAGGCACAGCGGAAGCAGTACTGCCATGGAAATTTACAGCACTAAAACATACATTAGAGAAGAGGAAAGTCTCAAGTCAATAATCTAAGCATCCATCCCAAAGACCTAAAATAAAAGACCAATAGAAAACAAAAGCAAGTAGGAGGGTAAAATAATAAACATAAGAGTAGAAATTATGGAAATAGGAAACAGAAAAATAGAGAAAATTAATAACTTCAAAAGCTGGCTTTTTGAAAATATCAATACAATTGACAAACCTATAAGACTGGCAAAGAAAAATAAGAGATGACACAAATTACCAATATCAGGAATGAATCAGGGAATATCATTTCAGACTCTGCACACATCAAAAATATGAAAATGTTATTAATAACCCTATACCCACAATTTGAAAACACATGAAAAAAAACAATTCCTTGAAAACAATTCCTCATCAAATATGAAATAACCATTTGAATAGTTCTAAAATCATTAAATAAGTTAAATTTATAATTAAATGTCCCCCACAAAAATTTTCCAGACCCAGATGGTTTCACTAGAGGATTTTACCAAACTTTTAAAGAATTAACACCAATTCTGCACAATTTTTTCCAAAAATAATAGAATATGAGGGACACATTGCAATTCACTTTATGAAGTTAACGTTTCCTGGATATCATAACCAAACAAAAATAATACGAAAACAATACGAAAAGAAAAGGAAAGGAAAGGAAAAGAAAAGAAAGAAAAGGAAAGCAAAGGAAAAGGAAAAGCAAACCACAAACTAATATCTCACATGAATATAGATATAGATATAAAAAAGTCATTAACAAAATATTAGCAAACAATTTTTCAGAAAACTAAGACTACAGAAGAACTTCTTCAACTTAATGAAATGTATCTACAAAAATAGAACCCAACAGCTAGCCTCATATTTGAGGATGAATGATTAAATGCTATCCCCAAAAGTATGAGGATGAGGCAATGATACTACTACTACAATCTTACTACTTTTATTCAATATAGTACTGGAAGTTTTGTGGAATAAGGCAAGAAAAGAAAATAAAAGAATGAAGAATTTAAAGGAATAAATAAAATTGTCTCTATCTGCAGATGTCATGATTATCTATATTAAAATCCAAAAACATGTACTCATAACTCCTGGAACTAATCAATGGATTCACAGGATACAAGATAAACACACAAGTTCACAGGATACAAGATAAACACACACACACACAAATCAATTGCATTTCTATACACTGGCAATTAACTGTTAAAACCAAAATTAAAAAAAAAAAAAAAAAGGTCAGACAGGAAAAGTTGATAACCACATGATTTCACTGATATGTGGGATATAAAACTGAAAGCAACAAAGGATATTGGCAGAGAAATAGACACAATTATCAATGGAACAGAACAGGTCAACCAGAAATATACCCATACAAATATGCCCCATTCATTTTTTTTTAATTTTATTTTATTAAATTTATTGGGGTGACAATTGTTAGTAAAATTACATAGATTTCAGGTGTACAATTCTGTACTACATCATCTATAAATCCCATTATGTGTTCACCACCCAGTGTCAATTATCCTTCCATCACCATATATTTGATCCCCCTTACCCTCTTCTCCCACCCCCACCCCCCTATTTCTAAAGGTGAACTGTCAGACATTGTAGAAAGCCATGTGAAGACATGTTGAAACCCCAAACCACTTGAGCAGGCAGCTCCCTATTATAAGTATAAGCTGCTCCTGCCCTTCTCCCTCACACAAACTTACACATAATTCCTATGACCTTATTTTTCGGGGGAGCCAGATTCCAGTCAGGCTATAATCATGGATTGTTCCCATGAAGACATCACTTCATAACTGCCCCTGACCCCTCCCTTTAAGTGCCTGGTCTTTCCTCTCAGTTATAGCATAGTGCCCAGAGCAGTCAGTCCAGGTTCCAGTTCCTAACTGTGTGACTTGGGGCACCTGGCATAACCTCTCTGTTCCTCAGTTTTCCCATTTGTAAAATGACTCCGATAGTGGCTCCTGCCTCCTAGGTTTGTTGAGAGGGTGAAATGAGGTAACAATTGTGAAGCACGTCAAGTAGTGCCTGTGACCTGGGGAAGCACACAACTGACAGTAGCTGTCCCAGCTGTTCCCGCAGAGAAGCGTGCTTCCTACGTACATCAGTACCAACCACCACCCTTGCGAGGGTTGCACACAGAACTTTGGAGACTGTGATCCACTGAACTTATATTTTGTGAATTACATTTCAGACAGGATCCGTTCAGCTCAGGAAATCTTAAACAATGGCTCCAGAGATGCTTTGGGTTATAAAACATCCTCTTTTACTTGCCCAAGCAGAGCAGATAGAAGCTATGGCTACAAGGCAGGAGCATTTGGGGAGAGGTCCCACCAGTGTTTGGCACAGCCCCTGCTGTGGGGATGCTCAGGAGTAACTTACAGGTGTGTACCAAGTGGCTGAGCAAGCCCGGGGAAGAGCAGGGTTTATGACTCAGTGCTGTCCTCTCCAGCCAGGTCTCCATGCCTTCCATCCCCCACACTGCCCCAAGCTCCGTAATAGATTCATCTTCCTACTCTCAGCACCTGGCATTGAGCCCAGTGGCCACATGACCACGAGCATGAGGGAGTCTGTGTGTGTTCTTTTCTGTGGATCGCCTTATATTCTTTCTACCTTGGAGATGGTCCACAATTGGTTCCCAAATCCAGCCCCATTGGGCTCATCTAGTCCACAGCTTCGATGTAATAATCTCCAAGAGACCTCAGCAGAGACAGGCTTCACCCCTAATTACCCTCAGCATCACAGAACATATCACCCAGGGTAATATGAAATCCTGCACTGGAAACACTCATCACTTGGACAAAATTTAACCAAAATATTGCTCCAACTGTGGTGTTATTTGACAGTAGAAGGCAACTTGGTAGAATTTAATGAAAGGAAAGCTATATATAACTTGTCTGGGTAGAGTTAACCTCTGTGTGGACTTTCTTGGGGATCTGCTGCGTTTATCACACACCAAAACTATTAATGCCATGGAAGATTGCTATAATGTAACACACACATACTGTCATCATCTTGCAATAACGGAAAACCAAGACGTTAACTCAGACTGGTGTGAACCCTTCACTTTGACAGTTCCAGCTCAGTGCCCACTAAACGTGCAGTGCAAATCTGCATATTATTTCTCAATTTTTATTCACATTTGTAGCTATATGACGCCAAATATCCATAAGAAAACTGAAAAGCTCCATTAAAAGTCTTGATTTTTAAATATCCAGATGTTTTACTTTGTCTTGTAAGAACATCGAGAATTTTTATCGCTTTTTTTCCTCAGTATTTGGAAGCCCATAGACCTATGTAAGACTTCTGACCATTCAAAACTCAGACCTGAAGCTTATACTTGAAAAGGACCAATAAACAACTTCCAGCTATGTGGAGCTGCTTCTTTTGTTCCCAGGCCTCTCAGAGCAGTCGTCACGAACCCACAGACAAACGGGATATAGCTGTCTAGTGAGTTGGAGCTAAGCAGCCTTGGGGACATGGGGGTCATGCTCACGGGCAGCTATCAGCAACATGTATTTGGCAATCATTGAATGTTGTGGGCAAAGCCTTATTCTCAGATGATTTTTTTATGTTAATCTTGTGTCTTACAAAGGGAAGGACATGCAGGGAAACTCCAGGAGGCTATAGCTGACCAGTCAGCCATAGTCTAACACCAACATTATAAAGAAAAAGTACTGCTTTCAAATTCTGTTTCTATGATGTGACTTTCCTATCCAGCAGTCCCCAGGGAATCCCTTTCCTAAAAAATAATTCCATCTTACCCATCTACTATTCAAGACCTACTGTTTCTCAGTGATGAGTGTCCTTTCCAGGCCTATCCATCTCCGTACCACCATCATCATTATGCCTTCATCTACTTGTTTTCCATACTACCTTGCCTGGAATTCTTTCTCTACTCTGAACCTTAGTTTCCACATCTGTAAATTGGGAGACATTTTTCTAAGATATTTCAAGAATTCGATACGACCACTTAAGTAAGGGGCTCAGCCTTCCACATGGTAAGCCCCTAGGTTGGACTTGACGTATACCCCATTGACAGCCTTTACTGGTCAGTACAGAACAGACGCTTAGAAGTCAGACTGAGTCTCCAGGTGGGTAATCTTGAGCAAGTTAGGAGCTTACCACACAGATGATAAATTAAGTGAGTTAGCCATGTAAATCACTTTGAACAATGCCTGGCACCTAGAAGTGCTAGTCAGCACAATAAAACAAGAAAAAATAAAGAAAAACAGACAGAGTAAAAGGAAGAAGTAAACCTGTATCTATTGGCAGATGACATTATCTTGCATATAGAAAATTTTAAAGAACACACACATACACACAAATTAGGACTAATAAATGAATTTAACAAGGTTGTAGGTTATAAGGTCAATATACAAAAATCAATTACATTTATATATACTGGCAACAAAATATTTGAAAATGGAATTAAGAACACAATTCAACTTACAATATCAAAAGGAATAAATACTTAGGAATAAATTAAACCAAGGAAGTGGAAGACTTGTATAGTACAAATTACAAAACATTGCTGAAAGAAATTAATTAAAGACCTGAGTAAATAGAAAGACATCTTGTTCTCAAGGACTGAAAGATTTGATATTGTTAAATGGCCCTATTTCTGAAATGATGTAGATTCAATGCAATCCTTTCAAAATCTCATTTCAAAATCTCAGCTAGTTTTCTTTTTTCAAGTATGGACTCACTGATGCTAAAATTCATGTGCAAATACAAGGGGCCCATAATAACCAAAACAATCTTGAAAAAGAATAAAGTTGGAGGACTCTCTTCCCAATATTAAAACCTACTACAAAGCTACAGTAATCAAAACAGTGTGGAACTGGCATAAGGATGGACATGTAGATAAATGGAATAGAAGTGAGAGCTCAGAAAACAAATCATCACATTTACCGGCAGTTGATTTTCAACAAGGATACCAAGACCATTCAATAGAGAAAGAATAGTCTTTTCAATAGACTGTCCTGGGACAAATGAACATCCACATGCAAAAAACTTAGGTTGGACTGATACTTCAAACAACATATAAAAATGAACTCAAAATGGATCTAAGGTCTAAACTCTTAGAATAAAACATAGATATAAATCATTATAACTTTGTATTAGACAATTCATTTATTAATTCATTTGAAAGGATTGCATTGAATCTACATCATTTCAGAAATAGGGCCATTTAACCATATCAAATCTTTCAGTCCTTGAGCACAAGATGTCTTTCTATTTACTCAGGTCTTTAATTAATTTCTTTCAGCAATGTTTTGTAATTTGTACTATACAAGTCTTCCACTTCCTTGGTTTAATTTATTCCTAAGTATTTATTCCTTTTGATATTGTAAGTTGAATTGTGTTCTTAATTCCATTTTCAAATATTTTGTTGCCAGTATATATAAATGTAATTGATTTTTGTATATTGACCTTATAACCTACAACCTTGTTAAATTCATTTATTATACTATATAAAAACAAAAATATAAACAACCAAGTAAAAATGGATAAATTAAATTTCATCAACAATTTAAAATTTTGTGTTTTGAAGGACATTAAGAAAATGAGAGGAAAATCTACAGATTGGGAGAAAATATTTGCAAATTATGTATTTGATGAGGGACTTGTCAAAATATATAAAGAACAGCTACTACTCAGAAAAAAAAAAGAAAAAAAAAAGATCCTAATTTAAAATGGGCAAAGGATTTGAATAGACATTTCTCCAAGGAGATACACAATTGGCCAATAAACACAATACAGATGCTCAACGTCATTAATTATTAGGGAAATGAAAGTCAAAGCCATAGGAGATGTCACTTCACAACCACTAGGATAGACACAAGTTTTTAAAAAGATGGAGAATAAAAAGTACTGAAGAGGATATGAAGAAACTCGAATCCTCATTCATTACTTGTAGGAATGTAAATAGTACAGCCACTTGGGTAAAACAGTTTGGTAGTTCCTCAAAATGCTAAACATACAGCTTTCATATAAGCCAGCAATTACACACCTAAGTATATAACCAAGAGAAAATAAATGTTTACACAAAAACTTGTAAAAGAATGTTCATAGCAGCATTATATGTAATAGCCAAAAGTGAAAACATTCTAAATAGCTATCAATTAATGAATGGATAAACGAAATGTGGCATTTCCATACAATGGAATATTAGCCGTAACAATCAATGAGGTACCAACATGCTATAACAAGAAATGAAGTATCAACATGCTACAACATGAATTAATTTTGAAATATTATAAGTGAAAGCATCCAGGTACAAAAGGCCACATATTATATGATTCCATTTGTATGAAATGCCAAGAATAAGCAAGTCCATAGAGACAAAGAATAGATTAGTGATTTCTGAAGAGTGGGAGGAGTGGGGAGTGGGAAGTAACTCCTGATGAGTACAACGTTTCTTTCAGTGATGTTGAAAATGTTCTAGAATTAAAAAGTGGTGATGGTTGCACAACCTTGTGAATATATGAAAATGCAGTTAACTGTACACTTTAACAGGGTGAATTTTGTCATATGTAAATTATGTTTCAATTTAAAACAAACAACATTTAAAATAAGTAACATACCACTTCCTTGTGATTTCTATTATTTCAGGTGAGAAATCCACTGTTTTTACAGGTGGCATTCCTCTCTAGGTTATATGTTATTTCTCTTTGACTGTTCTTAAGAGTTTGTCTTACTTTGTTTTATTTTTTTCTGAAGTTTAATTATAATGCATATTGGCATGGATTTCTTTGGGTTATCTTTTTTTTTTTTTCCCCCTCATCTGCTTAGCTTCTTCAATCTGTGGGTTTTTGTCTTACACCAAATTTAGGGAATTTTATTCGTTATTCCTTTGAATGCTCTCTCATTCCCACTCCTATTGTACTCTATTCTGGGGCTCTGATACTACAAATATTGAATTATTTGTTCTTGTCCTACAGGTCCTTATTGTTTTCTTTTTAAATCTATATTATTTTTGTTCTTCAGACTAAGAATTCTATTTACATGTCTTCAAGTTCAGTGATTCCATCCTCTGTCATCTTCACTTTATCACTGTGCCCATCCACTGGAAAAAAATTAAATTTCAGTTATTGTATTTTTTTATTTCTATAATTTCTTTTTGGTTCTTTTCATAGATTTTGTTTCTTTGCTGAGATTCTCTTTTTTTCATTTGTTTCAAGAGAACTTGAAATTTATTATTGGTACAGTTTTATGATGATTTCTTTAAAATCCTTATCAGATAATTCCTACATCTGATTAAACTTGGTGTTGGTATCATTTGATTTTTTTTTTTTTCTCATTGTGATAGTCAATTTTATTTGTCCACTTGACTAGACCACAGTGCCCAGATATGTAGTCAAACAGTATTCTGGTGTTTCTATGAAGTGTTTTGGATGAGAATTACATTTAAATTGGTGCACATTGATTAAGTCAGATTACCATCCAATCAGTTGAAGGGCTGAATAGAACAAAAGACTGACCTCTTCTGAGCAAGAGGGAATTCTCCAGAAAAGGCCTTTGGACTTGAACTGCAGTGTTGACTCTTCATGTGTCTCCAGCATGTTGGCCTTCCCTGCAGATTTTGGATTGGAATAGATATACTACTTTTGCTTATCATTCATCACTCAATGGATATTAAGCTGTTCAATTTTTTTTCCTCTAATTTCTCATATGCTTCCTTTCTTGTCCTATTGATTGTTTGTAAATATGTTGGTTAATTTAGGCAAACTTGGGGATTCCCCCCAATTTTTTCTGTTATTCATTTCTAATTTCATTCAACTTAGGTTGGAGAAAATACTTTGTATGATTTCAAGCCTTTTAAACTTAGACTTATTTTGTAGGATGGCACATGGAAAACAATTCATGAGCATTTATATGGCTTATACTGTTTTTTCAAGGTGCATTCATGTGATTTATAGTGTTATTCAAGTCTTCTATTTCCTTGTTGAACTTATACCCAGTTCTATTCTTTATTGATATTGAGGTACTGAAGTCTCCAACTATTATTGTTGAATTAATTGTCTGTTTCACCCTTCAATTCTGCCAGCTTTTGTTTTGTGTACTTTGTCACTATTGTTAGGTGAATATATGTTTATCTGTCATATTATCCTTGTAGATTAACACCGATATTATTATAATAAAGTTATTCTTTGTATCTAGTAAAAGCTTTTGTCTTAAAACTCTCTTTAGTTTGTTTCTTGCATGGTATATTTTTTTCTATTCTTTGTGTCCTTAAATATAAAATGTGTTTATTTTAGGCAGCTTAGAGTTATACCATGTTTTTATTCTATTCTTCCAATCTCTGTCTTTTGATTGGGATATTAAATCCATGCATACATAATGCAATTACTGATGAGGTAGGATTTGTTTTTGTAATTTTGCTATCTGTTTTGTATATTTCTTACTATCTGTCGTTATCTGTTTTGTATATGTTTGTTGTTTTTATTAATCAGTCTCTTGATTTCTTGCCTTCTTTTGTATTCAATAGACACTTTTTAATGTACCTTTTTAATGCCTTTGTTGTTTGTTTTACTGGACTTTCTCAGGTTATTTCCTTAGTCATTGATCTGGGGATTACAAGTAGCATTTTAACAGTGTAATAAGCTTTGCTCCATTATTATCTCATTCCTGCCCCCTCATTGGTACTATTATTTTCATTAAAAAATTATTTCTTTATGTAAGTTCATTGACAGTTTTATAGTTATTTTAACAGTATTTTAAAGCATAAGAAGAACTCAATAATGAGATGAAGAGTGAAGTACCAAGCTTGAGAAATAGAGCAGGACCAATGGAGGAAAGAATTAGTGAAATAGAAGATAGAAATCTGGAAATGACTTTAATTAAAAAAAAGAAAAAGAAATCTAGAAAGGACTCAAGTGGAGGAAGAGAGAACTGAGAGTTAAAAAATCAAAAGAAAGAATTCTATGAGAACTATCTGACTCCATTTGAAAGAGCAATATAAGAATAATGGATATACCAGAAGGAGATGAGCAGAATAAGGGAACAAAGAGCCTATTCAAACAAATAATCAGCAACAACTTACCAAACCTATGGAAAGAATCAGATCCTCAGATACAAGAAGCTAACAAAATACCTAATCATCTCAATCTAAAAAGGCTTCTCCAAGGCACATTATATCAAAACTATCAAAAATCAATGACAAAGAAAGAATTCTCAAGGCAGCCAGAGAAAAGAAGGCAGTAACCTATGACAGAAACCCCATTAGATTATCTTTGGATTTTTCTCCAAAACTCGAAAAGCTATGAGAGAGTAGAATCAAATATTCATATTATTAAAAGAGAGAAATCACTAGCTAAGAATATATCCAGCCAAGTTATTCTTTAGCTATAAAGGAGAAATAAAGGTTTTTCCAGACATACAGAAGCTAAAGAAATTTACCACCATGAGAATGGCATTATGATAAATTTAAAGAATGCTCTATTATCAGAAACAGAAATATAAAAGAATACAAAACTATGAGTTTCATCACTGAGAGATAGAAGCAGAAAATTGTAACCCTTGTTCACAATAAGGTATTAAACACTTAAATATAACATAAAGTTTAAAGGAGGTAAAAACATTTTAAAAAGTAGAAGACAATAGCTACTGCAATTTGGAAACACAGCATAAAAAGGAACAGTATGTGACAACAAAAACATAAAAGTAGAGGGGAGTAAAGTACTGAATGGGCACAAGGGAATGGAGATAGGATGCAATCAGAAGAAAAAAAATACTATATATATGAAACTACACTTTGCACAAACCTAATGGTAGCCACACACACACACACACACACACACACACACACACACACACACACTAGAACTAAAGCACATAACATAAAAAAATAAGAAACAGAGGAAAAATTCATAGAATACCTCCAAACTAAAACAACAAACAGAAACACAAGGGAAAAGAAAAAATGGAAGCACATAGCTACCAGAAAACAAAACAAACAAAAATGGCTATAGAAAATCCTTATATATCAATAATTACCCTAAACGTAAGTGGACTGAAGTCACCAATTAAAAGGCACAGAGTAGCAGATTGGGTCAAAAAACAAAACACAACTATATGTTGCCTTTAAGAGGCACATTTCAGCTGCAAGGACAAACATAGACTCAAAATAAACAGGTGGAAAATGATACTCCAAGCAAATTCCATTGAGAGAAAAGTGGGTGTAGTCATACTTATATCTGACAAAATAGATTTAGAGGTAAAGAAGGTAAGAAGAGACAAATGTGGACATTTTACAGTGATAAAGGGGACAATACACCAAGAGGACATAACACATATTAATATATATTCACCCAACCTGGGAGCACCAAAATATATGAAGCAACTAACTACTAACAGAAATAAAGGAAGAAACTGACAAAAACACAATTATAGCAGGGGATCTAAACATCCTATTTATAGCAATTGGGCAGATTATCCAAACAGCAAATCAACAAGGAAACATCAGTCTTAAGTGACACTTTAGACCAAATAGTTATAATAGATATTTACAGAGCTTTTCATCCCAAAACACCAGAATATACTTTCTCTAGTGCACATGGAACATTCTCAAGGATAGACCATATGTTGGGACACAAACTTGCTCAACGGATTTAAGATAATTGAAATCGTATCAAGCATATTCTCTGACCACAATGCTTTGAAATCAGAAATCAACTGCAAAAAGAAAGTGTGAAAAACCACAAATATGTGGACATTAAACCACATGCTACTAAACAACAAGTGGGTCAAAGAAAATATAAAAGATGAGATCAAATGATACATAGAGATAAATGAGGATGTAATTACAACATATTAAAATTTTGAGGATAGAGTAAGAGCAGTAATAAGAGGGAGGTTTCTATCATTACAGGTATACCGCATTACAGGTCTATCATTACAGGTTTACAAGAAAATGCTCAAAGAACCAACTTAACATTGTACCTTAAAGAACGAGAAAAATAAGAAAGAAAAAAAAAAGCCCAAAGTAAGTAGAATGAGGAAAGTAATAAAAATTAGAGCAGAATTAAATGAAATAGAGAACAAAACAGATGGTAGAAGAAATAATGCAACAAAGAGTTGGTTCTTTGAAAAGACTAATAAAATTTACAAATCTCTGACTAGACTCACTATAGAAAAATGAGAAAATTCTCAAATAAGCAAAATTACAAATGAAAGAGGAGAAGTTACAACAGACAGCATAGAAATACAAAGAATTATACTAGAATACCATGAAAGGCTATCTGCCTCCAAATTCAACAAACTAGAAGAAATGGACAAGTTCCTAGAAATGTATAAACTTCCTAGACTGAATCATGAAGAACTGGAAAATCTAAATAGACCAATCAACAATAAGGAAATTGAAGAAGTCATCAAAAAACCTTCCAAAAAGTAAAATTCCAGGACCAGATGCTTTCACTAGTGAATTATACCAAACATTTAATACTACCCTTTTCAAACTCTTCCAAAAAAAAAAAAAAAAAGAAGAAGAGGAGGCAATACTTCCTAACATTTTATGAGGCCAACATTACCCATATATAAAACCTAGCAAGGACAACACAAAAAAGAAAATTACAGACTAATACTGCTGATGAATATAGATGCAAAAATTCTAAACAAAATACTTGCAGATTGAATACAATAATACATTAAAAACACAATACATTAAAATTAAGCGGGGTTCATTCCAGGGGTACAAGGGTATTTCAACATATGCAAATCGATCAGTGTGATATGTGATATATGACACAAATAAAATAAAGGATAAAAATTATATGATCATATCAATAGCTGCAGAAAAAGCATTTGAAAACATACAACATCCACTTATAATTAAAACAGTCAATAAAATTGGTATAGAAGAAAATCACCTCAACATAATAAAAATCATATATAACAAATCTCAGCTAATATCATTCTCCATGGAGAAAAACTGAGAGCTTTTCCTCGAAGATCAGGATCCAGACAAGGTGCCCACTCTCATCCCCACTCAACATAATATGGAAGTCCTCGCCAGAGCAATCAGACAAAAGAAAGAAATAAATGGCATACAAATTGGGAATGATGAAGTAAAATTTCACTTTTTGCAGATGACATGATTCTTTATACAGAAAACCCAAAAGACTCCATTAAAAAAAAAACTATCAGAAACAAACAAAACAAATATACTAAAGTGGCAGGATACGAAATCAATGTACAAAAATCCATTGCATTTTTATAAAAATGGGCACAGGACCTGAACAGACACTTTTCCCAAGAAGACATACAAATGGCCAACAGATATTTGTAAAGATGCTCAACTTCACTAGTTACAGGGAAGTGAAAATTAAAACCACAATGAGATACCACCTCACACTTGTTAGAATGGCTATTATTGACATGACAAGATAAAACAAGTGATGGAGAGGATGTGGAGAAAAAGGAACCCTTAGACAATGCCAGTGGGAATGTAAATTGGTAGATCCACTATGGAAATCAGTATATATATCCCCCCCAAAAAATTAAGAATAAAGTTACCATATGACCCAGCAATTCCCTCTTCTGGATATCTACCTGAAATTTTTGAAAACATTTATTTATAAAGATATATGTACCCCTATGTTCATTGTAGCATTGTTCACAATAGCCAAGACATGGAAACAACCTAAGTTTCTTTTGAAGGATGATTGGATAAAGAAGATATACATATATACAATGGAAAATTACTCAGCCATAAGAAAAGATGAAATACTGCCATTTGTGACAAATGGATGGAACTTGAGGGTATCATGCAAACAAAATAAGTTAGATGGAAAAGGACAAGACTCCTATGATTTCACTCATATGTGGGATATAAAACAGAAAGCAACAAATGAACAAACAAAGCCTCATAGACACAGACAATAGTATGGTGGTTACTAGAAGGGAAAGGGTGTGGGGGGCAGTTAAACAGGGTAAAGAGGATCAAATATATGGTGATGAAAAAAGACTAGACTTTGGGTGGTGAGCACACAATGCAAAATACAGATGATGTGTTATAGAAACATATAATCTTATTAACTAATATCACCCCAATATATTTTTTTAAATTTCCCCTGTCTTTGAATTTCATCAATTTGACTATAATATACCCGTGTGGATCTTCTGGAGTTGATTCTACCTGGATGTGTATAATAATGTTTTTCATAAAATTTGGGAAATCTTCAGACATTATTTCAGTAATTTTTCATCTCTTCTCATCTCCTGGGACTCTCATGATGCATATGTTGCTGTGTTTGCTGGTGTCCCACAAAGCTCTGAGGTTCTAGCATTTTCTTCATTATTTGTTCTCTCTGCTCCTTGGACTGGATAATCTCTATTAACATATCTTTAAGTTCATTGATTCTTTTTTTCCAGCTCAAATCTGTTCTTGGTTTCTTCTAGTGATTTTTTTCACTTCAACTCCAAACTTTTATTAGATTTTTATATATGTTCTCTCTTTATTGATATTCTCTATTTGATGAGACATCATCATTATGCCTCATTTAAATTCCTTAGATATGTTTCCTTTAGTTATATTTATAATAACTGATTTGAAATTTCTTCATAGTAAGTACAAAATCTGTGCCCCCTCAAGGACATTTCTGTGGCCAGTTTTATTTTTTTCCTGTGTATATGGCATACTTTCTTACCTCTTTGAATATTTTATTTTTTTATTGTAAATTGGACTGGTGACTTCTCCTTCCCCAGGTCTATCCTGTGCATGTTCATGGCTTTGTGCATATATGTAGACTTTAGACCCCCAGGAATATGTCAGAGCTTTTCAAAGTTCCCTATGGTAGTGTAGTTCTCCAGGATTTCATTTGAAATTCCCAGTTAGGTTCTAGTTTTCCCTAAATAAAATTACAACTCAGGGAGCTGAGATGTTGCCATCAGTTTGGTATTGGTTCAGTAATGTCCTGGGGGTAGTTTTCCTTTCCCTCCTCCCCATTTCTCACCCCTATCTGAGCTTAGATGAGCTCTGAGTCAAAGCAAATAACCACCACATTCTCTGGACAGAGATTTACCACGGAGCTGCAAGTTACGACAAAATATTGACTGCCCTTTGGGGATTGCCTCTTTTTTGTCTCTCCTGAAGAATTTTGCTACTCAACTCACCTGTTAGCAGTAGGTGTGCTTTTTGTCCTGTCTTAGGATGATTTTTCATATCACTGGACTTAGTCTCTCAAAATGCATTTATCCTTTTGTGTATCATGTCTATTCTGATGACTTTGAAATATAAATCTCCATTCTAGCAGTCTGAGGATTTAAACTCTTAAACCAGAAAGCTTCTCTTGAACATTCTTCCAACAATAACAACAACAACAAATGTTTCTAGAACTAAACTCATTCTCTTCCCTGCTCTGCTTCTGTAAATGTCTCAAATTCCTGTTTCTCGTATCAGTGGCAGGGACCCCTCTACAAGGTAGTCCAAACATTGTCTCCTGAGCTTTCTTCTCCCACATCACTGTCACTCCACATCCACATAGTTGAGGGTCCAAGTAGTTATGCTCCCTAAACTCTCTCCTATATTTCCTTTCTGTTCTATCCACACTCTCATTGTCCAATCCTAGGCCACTTGCCTCGATTTCCTAGGCTGGAGTAGCTACACCCCTGGCACGTACTCCTGTGGTACCCTATCATTAACCCACTGAATTACCACTCAGAGTTATAGTTACACTTTGCTGATCTATCCCCCATCCGGATAATCTCCAGGAAAGGGTCAGGTCCCATTTACCTCATCCCTTTGGCTGTCACGCTTGGTAGGCACTCAAATATATATATATATATATATATATATACACACATATATAATAAGTGAACATTTATAGCAGCAACTGGAATTCTAATGATGCTCAGGTCAAACTGGAAGTGGCATTATCCAGGAAAAAAAGTGGATGATAGTTAATAAAAATATACTGAAAATGCTCCTGCCATTAATCGGATTTGTACTCTTGAGATGTCTCACCAAGCATGTGTGAAGGAAGAAGATGAGAACAACATGAAAAACTTTCCAGTTACTCCTCACTCTGCAGAGTAAGTTTGCGTTTCAGATGTAATTTAAGAAAAGATGTAACGAGACAGCTCTGTATCACTGTCTTGAATTTTTGGACTCCAATTTCTTGTTACTTGGCTAGAAACCCCACAGAGATGTGACTTCAGTTTTCCTGAGAATAAAAATGTGTTTCTTTCAGTTACTGGCAGGTTGAAATATTTCTTTGCAATATCTGAGCAAACTCTGTTTAACAATGTCCATGAAAACAGATTACCTGACTGCTGGGAACTTTAAACCTGAATTTGAAATGAAGTCATTGGAATATACAAGATTCAAATTGAAAACATCCTTATGAGGCATCTATCTCCAGAATCTGGAATTCGCAGACTAATTCTCCTACAGCTTGTGTCCACAGCTTGCTTTCTAGTGAGGCTTGAGAGTAATGTACTTATTTATCTCTCTGTACTGATTTGGATATTATCCTACTAAAATTCACATCCAGATTAAGAAATAGAACATTACGCTTACCTCTGAAGATCCCAAGTGCCGCTCCTCTATAACCAGAAGACCATTTCGAAAGGAGGAGATCTTGACAGAAATGCTGGCTGTGGGCAGGGTCTCTGCTGCCTGTCATCCCCTAAGGCATCCAAAAGACCAGCTATTTCTCCTTCGGGAAGGTGAGCTGGATCTGGCCAATCTTTTGCTCCTATTTAGTACCTTGAATCTTAAGAAAGAGACACAAACAGACACTTGAAAAAAATATTCAGGAACAGCGAAAGGCCCAGAGGTGTCATCCAAAAACATGATCCCTTAGCTTATCTTGGCTGTATATCCCATTATCTGTCCTCTCTTGGTTCCAGTCAATTCTCCAAGTTTTTTGTTTGTTTGTTTGTTTGTTTTCTGTCAGCTTTCCCATGAATTCAGGGACTGTCTCTATACAAATCCAATAAATTCTTCTGCTGTTTAAGTCAGCCAGAAGCTGTACCTGTTACGTGCAACTAAATCTCCTCATCTGTACTCTCTCTCACGGTGGAAAATCCATTACAACATGGTAGCTCCTGTCTGACGCATCTCTTGAACTCCAGCTCCCAGCCCAGCCCTGATCCAAGCTTGCAATCAGCAGCAGGAAGCATGTGTTGACTAAATGAAGCCTCAGGGTAAAAAGAGAAAAAAAATATCTTGCAATTTAGACTAGAGGATTTGGTGGAAAACTTCCTGGCTCCAGGAGCCCTGCCTGTCACGAGAGACGCCATTGTGTCTATGGATTTGGTTTCTCTGGGTTGGAACAAGGGGCACAAGCCACTTGCCTTTCTCCTCCGTAATACTGAACAGCTGCTCTGAAGTGCACTCGGATGACATGCTGCAACCCCTTCTCTAAATCAATGCAGTAAAGATGACTGTCCCTTTCATGAAGCACGGTTAGGAAACATGCCAGAGGATCCGCATCTTCTCCCAGCTCGGACAGCTCCCTGACACCCTGGACACAGCAAAGCCAGGGCGTATGTTCCCGGGGCAGCACCAGCCTTGCTCCAGGCACAGCCATCGTCGCACTGCCTTAAGACCAGTGGGGTCAGGTGCTGGTGTGAAACCCTCTGCCCCTCTGCAGAGGCAGGCTGGTCCCATCCAGCCAATTAATCCTTCCAACAAGCATGCACTAGGACAGAGCCTGGGCTGGCGATTTGCAGTCTAATGAGTGCAATAGACAGAAAAACACATTTGTCCAACAGATGGCCAAGGCTTCTGTCTGAGGCTTGCACCAACTGCAAGGGGTAGAAGGGAAAACAGTAGAGGTTCCAGAGGGGGTCAAAGAAGTTCCCCAAGGAGATGCCCCTGGAACAGGGTCTTGATGTCCGATGGGGGTTTGCCAATGGGAAATGCAGGATGGATGTTTCACTGAAAAACAATATGAGCAAGTACACAATGCACTGAAGGAGATGGGAGCAGAACTTCAACTTTTCTCGCAATTGCAATAAACCTTCTATGGATGGGCCAGAAGTGGGCCTTCCTTTCTGATGGGGTTGGGAAACCAAGGTTGAGTCTCCATCCAGAAACAATGGAGGTACCTCCTGCCCAAGAGAGGTCCTTCAACATGGAAGCCATGATCCTAGCTGGTTCCTGATGATTTCCTACAAGCGTGGGTACAAGCCCTTTCTTCAGAGGGCTGTATTGGGACACGTGCAATACCCAACAGAGAGACTCACCCTCATTCTGGTCACAGAGCTCTATCCATTCATTAATCCAACATTTATTGAGCACCTATGGTGTACTGTGCCAAGGGCAAGTGGCTCAAAAGTCACATTCTTTAGAGGAGTGTAACTACATATTATGCAGCTACTAAAAGTGATGTGGAAAGAAAATTTAATGATATAGAGAAGGGTTACATTTTATACAAAAAAGGCAAATTACAAATATTTATGATTTATGTTATTTTCTATAAGGTAAAATAAAGATATGGAGACTAGAAAGATACATGGATAACATAGGTACAAACACAAACATGCATGCATACACATACATATATTTTTCTCTGAGTGGTGGGTTTGCAGGTAATTTACAATTTCCTTTTTATTTCTCTCTGTTTTCCAGGTTTTCTACAATGCACATGTATTATTTTGCAACCTGGAAAAAATAAAAGAAAATTGAAATAAGACAAAAAGCTGAGCACTCATGCTCCCTGGGTACTCACATACAGGGCAGACGTTAGTCATGCCACCTAGAGGCGGGCTGATAGTGGGTGTTAGGGGATCTAGGTCCTATTTAAATCTTTTATTTTAGCAGGCAGCCATCCTGTTTAGTTTTAGCACTGGGCTATTGGCCTATTTTGTGGTCTGTGGTTCCAACAACAGTTTAATTTCCAAGGCTTTTGCCATCTCCTTTTGGTCTGCTCATTTATCTGGTGCTTTGGGGGCTCACACTGGGCTCTGCTTGTAAAGCATAAAGCATGTTTCCAGGTGGAGTGTGTGTTTCCAGGGGGAGTGTGTGTCTTCATGTGTCTCCTGTCAGGTAGGACAGTTCAGGCCTGAGGGGACAAGAGGCTTCTCTGGCCAGACGCTTGTTGTGACAAGATCCTCTTAATAGTGACCCCCAGCTACCCTCATGTCTCTAGTGGGAAAATAGGGTCTCAGCCCAATGGGGACAAAGAGGTTAGATGTGTATGGGGGTCTGTCTTGCCCAAGCACCCAGGTCCAAAAAGCCTCTCAATGGAGTGGGAAAATCTCAGGCCTGGGGTAGAGAGCTCTGCCTTTGGCTGTTTATTTGTAGTAGGGCTTCCAGTGACCCACCCCCAGCATATGTTATCATAGGAACTCTTGCCCCATGTGGAGAGCAAAGAACATACCTGGGTGCTTTCTGTTGCTGAGTGGGGGTGGGAAAACCCTGGGTTCGGGTCACTTTCTGTAGGGCAGGGGAACTTAAGAAGCCCTGCTTCTGTGTTCTTTCTCCAGTCCTGGGGTCTCAAGCCAGTTCTCCTCACCACCGTTCAGAATTCCATTGTGGCTGCCTGTGGTGGTATTTCTGGGTCTAAAGTTGTACTTGCAGAGAGGAACAGGAGGGTCTATGCCATATTGTTTGAAACCCGAGTGCCCTCTTCGTCTTCTTCATTACTCTTCCTCCTCCACCTAAGATGGACAGATCAGTGATTTTTTAATTCAGCCTCCAGGTTGTGCAACCAACACCACTATTTAATTCCAGAACATTTTCTTTACCCTAGAAGGAAACCCTGAACCCATTAGCAGTCACTGGTTCTCATTTCCTTCTCCCCTCAGCCCCTGACAACCAGTAATCTACCTCTGTCTGTAGAGATTTTCCTTTTCTGGACATTTCTCATAAATTGAATCATACAATAAGTGGTGTTCTATGACTGCTTTCTTTTGCTTAGCATAACGTCTTCAGGGTCTTCCATGTTGTAACATGTATCAGAACTTCATTCTTTTTATTTGCAAATAATTTCCGTTAAACAGGTATACCACATTTTGTTTGTCTATTCATCACTTGAATAGTTAAGTTGTTTCTACATTTTTGCTCTTATGACCAATGTTGCTATGGACATTCCTGTACAAACTTTTGTGTGGACATACATTTTCATTTCATAGGAATTCTATTCCTTTGCCTAGGAATAGAATTGCTGGCTCATATGGAATGTAATACTGACTCATGCTACAATGTGGATGAACCTTGAGAACATTATACTAAGTGAAAGAGGCCAACCACAAAGGACCACGTACATATGATTTCATTTATATAAAATGTCCATAATGGGAACATCCATAGAGACAGAAGGTAGATTAGTAGTTGCCTAATGCTGGAATCAGTGTTGGGGAAGGGGGACTTCTAATGTGTATGAGAATTTTGGGGGGCGTGATGAAAATATTTTAAAATTGACTATAGTGATGATGGCTACGCATATCTGTGAACATACTAAATATCATTAAATTGTACACTTTAAATGAGTGACTCATATAGTGAGTGAATTGTATCTCAATAAAGCTATTATTTTAAATGAAAGAAGGGAGAGACAGAAGGAAGGAGGAAGGAAGTCATTGTGGGGAGACAAGACTGGGCTGCTGTCCCTGTGTCCCCCGGGGTGAGTTGTCAGTGGCCCTGAAAGCCACGTAGCTCTGGCCTCAGCACCTTCTCTGAAGTGAGGGCTACTGTAAATCTTGGGCCAGCCGAGGAATGACTCTGTAAGTATGGCGCCCATGGCCTCGGGTATGCTGCGCCCTTCCACAAAGATTAGCTGTGATTACTGCTTTATTGATCCTGGGCTACCTTCTGGATATTGAGCTGCTTGGAACTTTTCCAATCGCCTTGTAAGTCTCTCTGTGCAAGTCAGCCGGTCCCCTTTACCGGCCCAGAATTCCCAAAGACCCCAATCTTCCTGCTATAAATGTCAGAGATGATAAACTGGGGGCAAATCTCCTGTAGGAAATGGTGCAAACCCTATTTCTGAAATGCAGGGAAGCAAGACTGGACAGAGCTCTGGGGAATTCACGAGAGCTGCTCTCCCTGCAGGTGCCCTGGGGTCGGGGAGGAGGACAGGATGGAAGAATGGAGATAAAATTTGGGAGCTTGCTTTTCTAAAACCCTTCTGTCCTGGTGGCTTGCGGCCAACACAAGAGAAAAACAGCAAAGGGAAGGGGAAATTTTTATTAGAAGTTAAAATTTTTGGGATACATACAAAGCAACAAAGAGACCTATGCTGCCTTCACAGCAAAGAGACATATGCTGCCTTCACAGGGAGAATGTTTGTGGCGTTGAGCTAATGTAAGAGGCCACACTGGGCTGTGAGGGCAGAGCGGAGTCTCAGGTACCCCCAAAAGCAGCAGGAAGCCACAAAGTACTGTGGCTGGTACACTGCACACCACAGTCTGCAGGTTTGGGAGCCCCCAGCACCCTCTTCAGGTAGAGGTTAGCAATGCGCTATCTTTTTATATATCAGCTTAAACAAAGCAATTAAAGGTTTAAAAATGTGGTGATGTTCTCATTTCAAACAGAATTGGTTTGGAACCACCAGGACTTTTGAATTAAGGTGACTGTCTCTACTTGTCAATCTCATGAGGGTGGGAAAAGGGCAAAGGAGAAAATGTCCCGAGAAACATTTGGAAACTTACAGCACTTGTCAAACACCAGTATCTTACCTTCTCTCTTGGGGATTTCTTCCTCAGGGACCCTCCTGAAGACACAGCAGGAGACAGCCAAGAGCACTTCCTGGCCCTCTGCCCTCTGGAGAAACCCGTTAGCCAGGCAGGCTGCCCTCTCCTGCAGCCCTGACTTCACACCAGC
Organism: Rhinolophus sinicus; assembly: GCF_036562045.2. NCBI lineage: Eukaryota > Metazoa > Chordata > Mammalia > Chiroptera > Rhinolophidae > Rhinolophus > Rhinolophus sinicus. The sequence goes on from NC_133757.1 coordinate 65,412,361, forward strand.
CCCCACATTCAAACCCCGCTCTCCTTGGAATTGCTCTTGTTAGGTAGCACTTAGCAGTTTTCATAACTCCTATATGCCTACACTCATTTGGCGATTCAATGAAACAGTGAGGTTGGAAGAACAGAGATGAGTATCTCTAAGTACAGATGGACAAACTGAGGCTGGGAGGGGTTCTACAGTCTTCATCCTATGTGGTCTGGTGGCATGGGGAGGGTCACAGTTACTAGTGGCTTGTCAGAGAGCTCCATCCTCCCCCAGCTACAGGGCTGAGGTGATTCCCCGAGGAGCCCTTTGTACCCTCGCCCCCTTTGCTCTCAGAAACTTTACACAAAGTCTGGCCGTACTCCTGAGCCAAGAATCCATAGACTGGAAGGTCCTCATGCCAGGACCCAATTTTCCACTGAGGGAACTTTGGTATCTTATCACACAGGCATTGGAGCTGAAGAATCTCACAGCACACACGCTCCGTGCTGCATGGTCCTGGCAGGGCAGTGAACAGGGAATCAGCTGGGCAGAGGGAAAAATCCATGGAGCCAAACATGTAAAGGTATTTCTCCTTCCACACGTAACAGCTTTCGGAAAAGTGTGCCTCTTTTAATTTCCTGCTTCTGATAGAAACACAAATACAGAGAAATATTTCTCCATTATAAGGGGAAAAACAATGCAAGGATGATGATAATGAACACTGCCCCTCTGCCCCTTAGTTGGGGACAGATGAGGAGCCGTGGGGCTAAGGGGACTAAAATTTGGGCTGCTTCTCACCTCTGTATCATCATCCCCATGGATGGTGTGCCGATTTTCATAAGATGTTCTGAGTTTTCAAGGGAACCTGGAAATGTATACTTTTATATGCTGCGTCCCCATTTTCATGTGTAGTACAAATCTTGTGTTTCCCTGAAACAAAGAAGATTAGCTGTGCAGTGCATTGGTCGCCACATTTGACTCGCAAGTGTAGACGTCTGCCTTAGGTTTTATGTTACATTGACTGTCTCTCCCTCAGAAGATGACACTGTTCTCAGAGAGTAAGGTGACTTACTGTCTGCAATTATGCCGCAAAGACTTGGGAAGGAGCAGAGAAAGTTTCCAAATCTTGTTTTCCCTAAGAACACACAGCGATGCCCCCTCCACTCTCCTAGTCTGAAGACCAGCCACACAGATATATACTGATCAGTCTTATTCTTATGAAATAAAAATGAATTAATTGACACAATGTTCTACATTTTTGGTTTTATGATAAGCAAGAAATCTAACTCTTCATTCCAAAACACAAGAATGATTTAATAGCTTTTGTTCAAAAGCCTATTAAGTTGAGGATGTAGCTTTCTTAGCAAACATCAGTACTAGTTAATGCAAAGTTTAGACTTGGCCCCTAAGAATCCCAAGTTCAGGGGCTTATATCTTAATACAAACAGGCTGTTCTTTTGACTAAAACAGGTAGAGTAATGACAAACAATCGACTATAAAATGAAAACTGATCAGAGGAGAATAATTTTCTGAATTCTCTTGAGAAGCCCTGCTAATCCTGAAGGTATGATCTCATCCTGCGGCCACGCAGCCTCGGTCCACAAAGGTGAGCCAGAGAGTGATTCTGGCTCAGCACTGGCTCCCAGTCCCGCCGTGGGGGGCTAAGTCTGGCCAGCACACTGTTCCTCTGCCTGCACATGTCTCCCTTGTAGCCATCCTCTTCTAATCTCATTTTTGTCTCCTGTCCGTGAGACCATTCTGTGGGCTCTCCTTGGTGTGCTCCTCATAACTATGTTTCCTCCTTATTCACAGAATGATTATTTTTTTAAGTAGTTGAGGTATTTAGAAGTAGCAAAAATGAAGTTGAACAAATTCATTGACTCCTTCCTTCAATATGTCCCCCACACAGCAGCCAGTGATCCAGTTAAAATTCAAAGATTCTACCATGCCTCTGCTCAGAGCCTGCAGTTGCTCCCTATTTCTCTGGCAAAAGCCACAGTACTTAAAGTGTCCATTAGGTACCTCTGTGATCTGGCCCCCTACTTCCCCCACTAATGTCTGTGTCCTCAGGCCCTTCTGCTCTCTCCATCCCCTTTACATTCAGTTGGCCATACTGATGCCTTGAGAACGCCAGGCGCACCTCACCTCAGGACCTTTGCACTTGTTGCTCCTTCCACCAGGAACCTCTTCCCCAGATAGCGATACGCCCTGCTCACTGACTTCATTCTGATCTTCACTCAAATGTTACCTCATCGTGGTTTTGATTTGCATTTTCCTGGTGATTAGTGACCCTGATCACCTTTTCATGGACCTTTAGCCGTTTGTATGTCTTCATTGGAAAAATGTCTATTCAGGTCCTTTGCCTATTTTTAATTGGATAGTTTGCTTCTTTGCTATTGAGTTTTCATAGAAACAGGGGCAAGAATGGTTATTGTCAGGAGCTTGAGGGAGGGGAAATGGGGAGATTCATATCAAAGGACGTAAACTTTCAGTCATGACAAGAAGTTCTGAGGAGCTGATGTATAGCATGGTGACTAGTTAAGAACATCGCATTGCAGCCTTAAAAGTTGCTGAGAATATATCCTAAGTGTTGCCCCCAAAAATGAGTTTACTCTGTGAGATGATGGATGTGTTAATTATGGTAATCTTGTTAATCATTCCACAAAATATATGTATATGAATTCATCACATTGTACACTTTAAATATGTACAAGTATATTTGTCAATTATTCCTCAGTAAAGTTGGGGGGAAAGCCAGCTCTCTGAGGCTGTCCTGGCCAAACTAGTTAACCTTTGTGCCCACAACTGCACCACCCCATCCTCTCTTGCTCTCCTCAGCCCTGTCACTCTCTGGTATGCTGTCTGGTTTGCATGTTACCTTGTTAACTGCTTCCCTGATGAACTGTAACCAACACAAGAGCAAGATTTTGTCCTCTGGTTGGCACATGGCTGGCTCTCAGTGAATATTGAAATTTGTATTCCTTTTTTCCAAAATAAACACTGAGTAAATAAAGTGCATATGTCTGACAAGACGACACTAATGGAACCGGGCCTTGGACAGAGCTCTGCTCCCCCTGCTCTTTGCTCAAAGAAGGTCCCTTGCCATCTTTGAGCCTCACACTCCTCTATAAAATTGGCACAATTATACCTACCTGTCTCACCTCACAGGATGCTTGTAGGACACCAGTGAAAGTGCATTCTAGAAGGCCCCGCAGGAGCTAATATGCTCTGTGGCAGTGTTTCTCAGCCTTGGCGTCCTGGTACTCAGGGCCAACTCATCCTTGGTGGGGGGCTACCCTGGGCATTTTAGGGTGTCGAGCAGCATCTCTGGCCCTAGTACACTGGACGCGAGTAGCAACCCCATCAAACCCCTCTCCCCTAAGACTTTACAACAAGCTGCCTCCCAACACTGCCAAGTGTCCTGGGGTGGGGACACACAGTCCCCACTGAGAACCACTGCTTATGAGGATTGATTAGTTGCAGCAGAAACTATGATATTCACCATCTAATTTTTTTAGCTGGTCCGGTTTTCACTGTGACTAAAACTTCACACCCACCACCTCTTTGATTACTTAGGTTCTATTCCATAAGAATGAACTAGAAATATATCCTGTTCGAGGCAGCAACCGATGGCTCAGCCCTGACTCTCACAGCAGATGCTCTTTCCCCCCTGGAGTACAGTAAAATGTTTTCAGAGTTTACACCTCAAATTCAGAGCCTCAAATGGGATCCCCAAAATACTGGGGAGCCTGTGCAAAGTTCCAGAGAAGAATCTGGTAGTGAGTCGTGGGCAGGGCAGGGAAAGCTTCCATTCTCTACCAGCCGCCACAACCAGGCCCTTGAGGAAAAGCTGAGGAGGCAGTTCCAAACTCAGGCTAGTGGCTGGCTCAATGTATCTGATGACATCTACGTGGCAGTTTGGGGAAAGAAAGCACACGAAGGTCCTTGCAGCTCTGAAGGGGGTTCTTCTGAAGGGTAATAGCTAGGTCCCAGATTTCACATACTGTACTCAGACGTACAAAGGAAGTGTTACTTGTTTGCTTAAATTGTCAAATAACTGTTTTAATCTCCCACATGAAACCCGCGCATAGGTCTAAGTACAGAGAGGGAGGAAGTGAAGGCAACGGTAGCTTTTCAGTAAACAGCATCTTAGTTTGCTTAACGTTCAAATAGTCTCTTTTAATAGTCTTTTTTAGTAAATAGTCAATTCCAAGTTCAGCTCCGTTTGGATTGCTGTTCCCTCCGTCTTCTCCAGATGGTGATCCGGCTGTGAATGAAAATCCTGGGACAAGGGAAGCGACAGCTTGTCGGTAGTCACGGAGTGACCCACTCTGCCGGCCACCACCATGGCATTCTGCTCTGTGAGGTCTGCACTGGCCCCCATTTCACTGGTCCTGGCTGCACTCACTGCGGGGATGGTACTGCCCACTGCCACTGCCACTGGGCCTCTGGCCTCTGTGGCCCTCAATGCCTCTCTTCCAGACACTAGATTGCTGTAGTCCACCGTGAACTACACATACTCTTATTTGGCAGGTGGGAGCTCCCAGACCACGTGCACACCTGGCCTAGTTTACAGGGAGTCAAGAGGGCTGCTCAGACCTGACCATCTAGACACCTGTCACTCACTCCTAACCTATGTTGAATATGACATCGAGCCAAGGTGGGGCTCTCCCACTCATTATTAATTCAACAAATGTCTATCTGGTGATCACTGTATACCACAAACTACTACTGTAGGCACTGGAGACTGAGCAGCAATCAAAACAAAGCCTCTAGTCCAGTGGAAAGGAAAAACAATAAGCAAGAAAATGAAGTACATGGTGTGTCAGGACGATAGATGTCAATAAGAAAATTATCCAGTCAGGTGATGGGGACCATTGGGAGAAGAGGGCGCTATTTTAAATAGGGTGATCAGGGAAGCCTTCTCTGCTAAAGTGATAGTTTAAAAAAAAACTGAATAGAGACCTAGAATAAGTGAGGGGTGAGTCACGAGCATATCTGATGAAAGAATCTGTCACACAAAAGGAATAGCAATCACAAAGACCCTAAGGCAAGAACATGGCTGCTGTGTTTGCAAAACAACATGTAGGCTTGGGTGGCCAGCTGGAGAGGGCTTTAGAAACACCCATGCAGATATGGGGCTACCTTAATGGCTGGCTTCCATTACTCACTGGCCTCCTAAATGTTCACTCTGTTCCACCTTTGACTATTCTCTAACTTGAGGGCGCCAGCCTGGCAGTAACAGTGGGCTGTGGATCCGAGGTCTGGTTTCCTTGCTCTCCCTCTATGTCCAGTCCCTTCCTCACCAACTTCCAGCCCAGGAGAGGTGAGTCTCTTGGTCCAAGTTTAGTCTGGTTGGAGAACTCCCTCATTGTATATCCTGAGTTCTCTCTCTGCAGTATGACTTACAAACTCATGGAAAGTCTTTCTTTATGTCTAAAATGGGCAGCTTGGGACTTTTGTAATTCCTACATTCTTTCTCCAAAAATGTTGGCTTTGTCTCTGCTAGACCTCAGGATACAGCCTGCACACTGAGGCACAGCTTGCCATGCCAACCCAGGCTTGGTTTCTGCCCCTTCCTCATACCCCCTGAGCAAGGAATCCTCTAGCCTGTACCTGGGTAAAAGCCTGTCTGTCAAGACTACTGATCTCTAAGTTCTTGAGAAAGTCAGCTGTTAGACTCAACATTGGCAATAACCTCTGTGTCCTAAAACACCAATGCTAAACTTTCCTGGGATAATGTATAATATGATTTGTGGTGTGGTCCTGGAGGTAGAAGAGAGCAGAGAATGAAATTTAAAGAGGGAAATGAAAATATTATTCCTATTACCAATATTTCCAAAAGAATCTGCAGAACCCATTTTGATGGAGAATTAACTTCTCCTTTCTCTCTCCCCTCATGACTAGAGCCAATGAGGACATCCATAGGCTGTTCCCAGAAGTTAGCATTTAATGGAATAATGGATGTGGATGGAGAGCAAGGTGTGTGTGGGGACTAAGCAAATCCAGGCTTGGGCAAAGGAAAGGAGCCTGAGGAGATGATGAAGACCTAAGTACTTTGTCTCTGGTACTGCCTCAAACGTAAACAAAAATAGGCCCAAATGCAAAATGCAGACAAGACTGGGGAGTTTGGCAGCTCAGACATTCCTCCCCAGGGGGCATGTTTGGCCCTGGTACGCTAGGCCAGCAAGCAGTTCAAGCCATAACTGACAGGTCAGCAACTCTGGCAGCGGCTTGCCTGTCTGGCTACTGGAGCCACATCTCCAGGCAGAGTGCAGCAACTATGTGTTTAGATTCAAATCAGTGTTTATAGAAGCCTTAGGGGAATTTTCAGTGCATGGGAGACCAAGTAAGCTTTTATCAATAAAATCACATGAATTAAAACTGCACAGGAAAGATTTATAAGATCTTCTGCAGGTGAAATTATTTTGACAAGAAATTTAGTTGGCTTTTCTTACTGCTTCCTCTGTTTGTGTGGGTATTAATTATTCACTAATTCACTTAGTTTAACTCAATGTTTTCAGTATTTTAGAAAAAAAGCTTGTTGAGCATTTGCTATGAGTTGGTCTTGACTGAGTACTGAGGATACACAGATATGTGAGTGGCCGTCCTGTCCCCAGGAAGCTCACAGTCCCTTAGCAGCAGTCCTCTGCGGGAGCCATGGAATGCTGGAGGTGCACAAGGTGTGGGTGGGGGAAGGTGTGCCTCAGACACAGGACCTGACCTCCCTCTACCCAATCTGTGTGGGAATTGTGCCCTTCATCCTTGCTCGTCACCCCTTACTGCCTCCTTCTTCTCAGTTTCTGATTGTGCTGTGTCCTGCAGATTCCCACTTGGGCTGCAGAAAAATTGTAGGGCAAACTAGTTAAAAATATTAAAATCCAGCATTACTGGGCATACTGACAGTTGAGCAAGATGTACAGTCAAGCCTCCTATATTTGTGATAGGTGAAGAAATTGAGAATGAGTGAATAAATGAATGAATCATGTAAAAGTGTGAATTCTTGTAACACATAAAAAAGGAAGGATGAAATGTACACCCATTAAGGATGGCTGTTAAGGAAAAGAAAAAGGAGGAGGAGGAGGAGTGGGAGGACGAGCAGGAGGAGGAGGAGGACGAGCAGGAGGAGGAGGATGAGCAGGAGGAGCAGGAGGAGGAGGAGGAGGAGGAGCAGGAGGAGGAGGAGGACGAGCAGGAGGAGGAGCAAGAGCAGGAGGAGGAGGAGGAGCAGCAGCAGGAGGATGAGCAGGAGGAGCAGGAGGAGGAGGAGGACGAGCAGGAGGAGGAGGAGCAGGAGGAGCAGGAGGAGGAGGAGGAGGAGCAGGAGGAGGAGTGGGAGGATGAGCAGGAGAAGGAGCAAGAGCAGGAGGAGGAGCAGCAGGAGGATGAGCAGGAGGAGCAGGAGGATGAGGAGGAGGAGCAGGAAGAGGAGTAGGAGGAGCAGGAGGAGGAGGAGCAGGAGGAGGAGGAGGTGGAGGAGCAGGAGGTGGAGGAGTAGAAGGAGCAGGTGGAGGAGGAGGAGGAGGAGAAGGAGCAGGAGGAGGAGGAGGACGAACAGGAGGAGGAGTAAGAGGAACAGGAGGAGCAGGAGGAGGAGGAGCAGGAGGAGGAGCAGGAGGAGGAGTAGGAGGATGAGGATGAGGAGCAGGAGGAGCAGGAGGAGCAGGAGGAGGAGTGGGAGGAGCAGGAGGAGGAGGAGCAGGAGGAGGAGGAGGAGGAGCAGGAGGAGGAACAGGAGCACGAGGAGCAGGAAGAGGAGGAGGAGCAGGAGCAGGAGGAGGAGCAGGAGCACGAGGAGCAGGAAGAGGAGGAGGAGGAGCAGGAGAAGGAGGAGGAGGAGCAGGAGGAGGAGGAGAAAAGAAGTTCTTGTGAGAATGTGGAGAACTTGGAACACCTATGTACTGCTAGTGGGAATGTCAAGCGGTGCACCTGCTGTGGAAGACAGTATGATAGTCCCCCCTCCCCCATAATAAATATAGAATTACCACATGATCCAGCAATTCCACTTCTTGGTAATAGATCTAAAAGAAGTGAAAGCAAGGATTTGAACAAAAATGTGTACACCAATGTTCATAGTGGCACTATTCACAATAGCCAAAAGGTGGAAACAACCCACATGTCCATCAACAACTTAATGGATAAACAAAATACGATATACATGTATTTATACAATGGAATATTATTCAGCCTCCAAAAGGAAAGATGTTACACATGCTACAACATGGATGAACCTTGAGGACATTATGCTAAGTAAAATAAGTCAGTTACAAAAGGACAAATACTTATTTGTCATTATATAAGGTTCCACTTATATGAGGTATCTAGAGTTGTCAAATTCTTTCAGACAGAAAATTGAGTGGTGGTTGCCTGGGGCTAGGGGAGGGGAAAATGTTTAATGGGCAGAGTTTCAGTTTGAAAATTTCTTGAAATGGTTAGTGGTGATGGTTGTGCAACAACGTGAATGTACTTAATGCCACTGAAATGTACACTTAAAAATGGTTAATGGTAAAATTGCATGTTATGTATATTTTACCACAATAAAAAAATGAAAGATAGAATATTCAGTGAGTCATCAGTTGAAAAATAGATGGCATTTTTCAATTTTTAGCCAGATGTTTTGGCGTCATGTAGACATAGCCAAAATGAAATGATGAAGGATTTGGGAATTGGAGCCAGGACTCTGGAGTCTCAAGTGACTGCGATAATTACTACATTTCATTTCCTGTATATAAGGCAAATTGAGTTCAAGACCAAAAGCAATATTCCAATGGGCTGTGATGAATTGCCCCGCCTGTGTTTCAGTGGACCTCCTCATGGCTTCTGCTATTGTTCTGCACAAGTAATTAGGGCAGTTTCACTGCAGAGGTCATTCTCCTGTATGTTCTCAGGGAGGAAAAACAAAGGGCAATTTCTGTTCGGCATTTAATGACATTTCAGACCAGGAATATTTTAATCCATGGTTATATCACGAACACACAGGTTTAACTGGAAAGGGAAGACACAGTGGTGAAGCTGCTTCAGCCATTGCACCAGCCTGCCATTCACCCATACCACCTCACTTAGTTTTCTCAGTAATTCTATGAGGTAGTGTGTTATTTTTTTTCTTTCTTTATAAGTGAATCTCAGAGAGGTTAAGTAATTTTCCCTGAGTCACATGAATAGTAAATGGAAGAAGAGATAATTTGCTCTGCTCTGATACCAAATCCTTTCACACTTTTCTGAATGTTGCAATGTTGACAGGCACTAAACGCCTTGACTTTTTCTGAATAATTATTATGTTATTCATTTGGTTATTTATTCACTCAGACAGCAAATAATCATTCTTCACTTTCTACATTCCAGTGATAGGCTCTGGGGATAGAGACATAAAACAGCCCCGCCGCCTGTCAGAAGTTCACTGTTAGTGCCCAGGAGATCAGCTCTAAGTCTGTGACTTGTACTCAGGCGCAGGTACGCACAGGTAAGAGAGAGCACAAAGTGGGTGGCAAGACCCAGGCCACCCTGCACCTGAGGTGAGGATGAGAAGGAGGCAACAGACAGAAAAATGGGAAGCTGGCATTTCAGTCACAGAAAGAGATCGACGAATTCCCTCTAGGACACTGGGAGCAGTGAGGGTGGGGCAATCAACATGGTAAAGGGTTTGGATTTGATCCCGAGGGGGACAGTGGATGGGAAGCCACTGACATTCTTAAATAAGAAAATGACAGGTGGGTACTGGACTTATCAGGGGATCACTTTGTAAGGCATACAAATGTCTAATCACTGTTGTAAACCTGAAACTAATATGATATTTATTGAATGTGAACTATAATTGAAAAAGAAAAAAGAAAATGACAAGAGGAAATATGCATCTTAGAAAGATTATTCTGAAAATTATATGAAAGATGAAGAAGGGCTGTCAGGCAAATACAGAGTGAGGGGGATTGTGTTAGTTTCCTAAGGCTGTCATAACAAATTACCACAAATGGGAGGCTCAAAATAAAAGAAATGTATTCTCTCACAGTTATGGAGGCTACAGGTCCAAAATCAAGGTGTCAGCAGGACAAAAGTCCCTCTGATGGTTCTAGGGGACAATCTGTCTTGTGCCTTTCTCTTAGCTTCTGGTGTGGCAGGCAATCCCTGGCATTCCTGGCTTGTAGGTGCATAACCGGTGTCATAGCCTGTGTGTCTGTATCGCTTCTCTTCTGGTGTCATAACCTGCATGTCTGTGTCCTTTCTCTTCTTGTAAGGACATCAGTCACTTTGGAATAAGGCCCACTTTTCTCCAATATTACTTATCTCAACTTTATCACATCTGCAAAGACTCCATTTCCAAATAATACCATATTTACAGGTATCAGAGGTCAGGATGTGAAAATATTTTGGGGGGCAAAATTCAACCCCCAGCAGAAACCAATCAGAGGACTGTTGCAATTTGTCATCTGGGGAATGATGAGGAACACAGCACAGAGAAACACTGTTGATCAGGAAATAGAACCTGCTGAGTGGGTCGACAGATGCCAGGTAGCAGGGTCCCCGGTGCCTGGTTAAGGGCTATGGGTGGTAAAGGAAGGGCATTAGTGTGGGAAGAGAATGGTAGTGTGGTGGGACACATAACTTTACCAAGGCTGTTTTTTCAAACTTGAAGCAAAGGTGTTGGCAGCAATGGTCTTAATTCTTCAAAATGACAGAACTCTCTATATTCTATGAGATAAAACTAGAGCCTATGATTTGGGCAAAATCATGCAAGTCTGGCTCACACTTCTCCTCTCCAGCCTTCTCTCCACACCCCCTCCTCCCCCTAATGTGCGTGTACACATGCACACACACACACACGCACTCACATGCACACACCAGTCAGTTATTCTCTCATTTGTTCCCCTTCTCCCTAGGCTCATCCCAGGGACTGTGCTCCTTGAGGATGGGTGATGTCTTGTGTCTGTGTTTGCCTGGAGCAGAGAAGACAGCAAGGATGTGGAGTGGAGAACAACAGGGAGCGGCCCCTGCCCAAGGTGTGTCCCAACCTGTGGAACTCCAGTCCTCTGCCCAGCTGTCTTCCTTGGAAAGAAGAACGAATTCCTCCCATCCCTCACTTCCATGGCATGTTGAGTCTAATCAGTACATTTGTGTGTCATGCCCGTTCCTTGTCATCATGCATATCTGCTCCACTGTTAGAATAAACACAGATGGCAAGGTCAGTGTTCTACACATCTTTATATCTCCAAAGACTCACAGGGTCCAGCCCAGAGTAGATGTTCAATAAATATTTGCTGAAAAAAAGTAAATCTTATTGGTTCCTCAAGGGAAGTTGCTGGAGTCTGCCGCAGGGGTCAAGTGCAAGGGCATTTGATTGATGGCTCTGATAATTAGCAGCTCTGTTCAGTTGCTGGGATTTTTAAAATTCCTAAGCCTAATTTCCTTGCTTCAAAATGGGGCTCACAACCATAGGGCTGCTGTGACAATTCAGCAAGGTCACCGGTGGAAAGCATGTAGCATGCTTCCTGATACAAGGCTCAGAACAAGGCTGCTTATCACAGTTAGTCTTCTGAGGCCACCCGACTCCTCTGATAGCCTGTTCTTCTCCTGAGGACAGATAAGGAGATGTGTGAGTCTGTGAAGCTCTAGTACTTTCCACCATTCTCCTGCCCCATGGTGACCACAGAATTATGGTGCATTTGAGAGGGGCATGCATGGTTTGCCCTCCTTCTTTACAGTGTAGGTGTTAAGCAACCATGAGACATTGGAGGGTCATCGAGAAAGGCTGTTTCTGGAGGAAATCTCTGTGAAGAGTATAGCGCCAGGATGTGCCAACTCGGGCAGGAGTCAAACAATGTGCTTTACAATTCGCAGAGGGTATGCTAGCTTGACACAGTGGAAAGAGCCTGAACTGCCGTTCCCAGTTGAGTTCTGGCTCCATCTCTCATGGGCTGTGAGACTGGGGACAGCTGCTTACCCTTTCTGACCCTCATTGCCTCAGCCTTTTCATGGGGCTATTGTGAGAACTGGAAATAAAGTATAGAAATTGGCCAACCCAGTGTGCAATGGACAGCAACTATTCAATAAACAGTGTCTGTTTTTCTGTCATTATGAAGATTATGGTGTGGGTGGAGAGAGGACCCGAGGCCCTCAGTAGTAGACAATCAGTGGTAAATCAGTCCCCTGGGAGCCTCAGCCTCCCTCTCCCTGATGCCACAGGTAGGCTCTACAGTTTAAGAGGACGTGTGTGGACCCGCTATGTTTGGAAAGTGCTGTCCTCTCAGAGACCAGAGGTGACTTTCCTGAATCCTAACACAGCCCCACTTCTTCGTTCTGCCTGACTGGTTGGGCAGGTGCCCTGGGCTCAGTCTGGGTAATAGACAATCTGGGAGCTACAAACTCCATGGGACAGTCATCTTGAAGGGGTGAGGGAGAATAAGCAAGGCTGAAACTGAACTCTAAAAGGACCTGGGGCCAATTATTGGGTGGGATGGGGGAAGAAGAGGGTTTGGGGCAAAGGAGAGTTTGGGGAAAGAGAGAGCAAGTCACCTTGTGTGCACACTATGATTGCATTTGGACATCTTTGGAAATGCTTTCAGGAAACTTGCAAAGTACAACAAACTTCCCAGTATCTTAGAGGATTGAGAAGTCCTTGTTTTAATCAAAAAAGAGTTACTATCTGCCTAGGGAGGTCTTTCGGCCTTGATGTCATGAACTGGAGGTAGGGCTCTTGCTGCTGGTTGGCTCTGGCATTATGGAGTTGAATGACCTCCATCAGAAGTGGACGCAGCTCCCTTCTCCGTGAAGAGTGGGTTAGAGAACTTGGTCTCTTAGGTTCCTCCTAACTGACATTTTGTAACACCAGTTTCAGATTCCCAACCTTCCTTTCTTCCCCATTCTAATTTTTTAAAGAAGTGTGGGAGCTATAACTTAGAAAAAAATGTTTTTTGTAACTTTCACTATCATTTCCTAGACACTAAATCTGTGTAACAAAATCTCCCAGGAAGCCTATTAAAAATATTTACCCCAGGACTCTCCTTTGGGAAGGGACCCAGGGACATATGTTAATTTAACAAGCTCCACGGATAATTTTTTTATGATCACACAACAATTAGCTTATGGTATCTCATAAAGCAGCTGCTCAAAATTGAACATAATTCAATCCATAAAAGGCATATCTTTAAGCTGTAATGAAAGCCAAGGTCTGTGCTAGCAGCACGAAGCCAAGAACTGAGAGAAATATGATGATGACCACCAGTATTTACCAGCTGGGCCAGAGGATATCTGAGAACCACTGCGGCTGTGCTGTGTGCCTGCATCACGGAGTCTCCATGAGGGTGCAAGGTGTCCAAACGACCTTGGGACATGGACCAACTCCCACCATTGTTCATCTGACCTGCTTGTCCACATGGCCTTGGTTTAGGTTACAAGGCATGTCCATTACATTGCTTTAGAGAAGCAGGAGTCACTTCCTGCTGTAGAATTTGTGCAGAGTCACTCCACCTTGTAGCTCTCCATGGGAAGGCCGCTGGTGGACCTGGATACCCTCCGTGGCCATGGCCAGAGCTACCCAGCAGTGCACCGTAGATCAGACCCTGTACGATGGCTGCCCAAGAACAGAGCTCTGCAGTAGCTGGGTCCCTGAAGGTCACAGCTACACAGAGGGCAGAAGTTCAAACCTTAATGGACCCCTTTAAGGAGGCTGGTGGCCTAGGAATCCCCAGAGGCAGAATGTGTGGCCCCTTCTATCTGCTAGGTCTTTTGCTGGGGTCCTGACATTTGACTCTGTGCAGGAGAGAGCGGGACAGAGCAGGTGGCCCCTCAGCAGGTTTGGGTGGCCTCCACAGGGGACTGCCAGGCTCACCAACCCTATCTTCCATGTGGACACGACCCTCCGCAGTTTCTTCTGCATGCTCATGCCGGTTCTGTTGTCCTCAGCAACAGGACTACAAACAGATGTTGCCAGTTGAAAACACATGCTTGAGTGTGCTTGCTTAGCTGGGAAATTTTCCATTGGAAGAAAAGGCAGTTGGCTATGATTAACATTTTACAGAGCAGTAGCACTAAGTAATGGTGAGATCAACCCCTAACCAGCCTTAAATCCATGTTTTTGAAGAACTTCTATGGGTCAGTTGATTTTTTTATCTCCTCTTCCTGTGTCTCCCATCTAGGCCTTTGTATACATATTCCCTTTGCCTAGAATGTCCCCATCTCATTTTATCCCGACTCCCATCCCCTCACTGTTTCAGCCTATTCACTTTTTAAAAAGAGAAAAATTTACTTTTAGAAGAGTTTTGCACTTATAGAAAAGTTGTAAAAAAAGTGAAGATTCCCGTACATCCCACATTCAGTCTCTCCTAAGGTTAATATGTTATGTTAATATGCTTTGTTTGTCACACAAATAAGCCAATATCCACACATTATGATTAGCTAAAGTCCATACTTTGCTCAGATTTTCTTAGTTTTCACCTAATATCCTTTTTCTATTTCAGGATCCCATCCAGATTTTCACATCACATTTAATCATCACGTCTCGTTAGGTTCCTCTTGGCTGTGACAGTTTCTCAGACATTCCTTGTTTTTGATGACCTTGATAATTGAGTTTTGCGGAGGACTCATCATTAAAGGATCAAAAAGAATAGACTTACCACCCCCAAAATTCCCCTATGCTTTGCCTATTCAATGCTCCCATCTCCCCAAACTTTTGGCAACCACTGATCTCTTTACCAATTCTATTGTTTTGCCTTTTCTGGAATGTCTTAAAAATTAAATTAAAAATCTCAGACAACAATAGAGAGACGTGTGCCTGAGCATAGGTTATACTCAGAGCCTTACCCATACTTGATTTAGATGAGGAGTTTTGATTTAATAAGACCGAGATGAAATTTTGGACTCAGGTGGAAGCTATAATGGATTGAGACTGTGAGAACCATGGCTTGGGGCAAATGTATTTTGCATGTGAGATGAAGATGCTTTGGGGCCAGAGGGTGTACTGTGATAGGCAAGATATCTCCCAAAGACTCTGCCGTCTGTAAATATGTTACCAACACAGAATAAGAGACTTTGTAGATATGATTAGGTTAAGGATATTGAGATGGAGAGATTCTCACAGATGACCAGGATATCAAGGTGGGCCCATTGTAATAACAATGGTTCTTATAAGTGAAAGAAGGAGGCAGGAGGGTCAGATCAGAGTGATGTGACATTAAAAAGACTCAACTATTGTGGACTTTGAAGATAGACGAGGACCATGAGCCAAGGAATCTAGACAGCCGATAAAACTGGAAAAGGAAAAAATAAGTAAAAGGATTCTTCCATAGAGCCTCCAGAAAGCAATGAAGCTCTGACAATACCGTGCTTTTATCCTACTGAAGCTTCTTTTGTACTTCTAACCTTCAGAACGATAAGATAATAAAATTTGTGTTAAACCAGTAAACTTGTGGTAAATTGCTAGAGAAGCAATAGGAAACTAATTCAACATCTATGTTCCATTTGAGTTAATTCTTGTGTAAAGTGTAAGATGTGTGTGTAGGTCATTATTTATATATAGACATTTGATTTTTCCAGCACCATTTGTTGAAAAGACTACCCTTTCCTCTTGAATTGCTTTTGTCAAAGATCAGTTGACTATATCTTTTGGGCTTATTTCTGGGCTCTCTATTATGTTCTATTGGTCAATGTGTCTATTATTTTGCCAGTACTCAATTGTCTTGATTATTATAGTTTTATAGTAAAGCATGAAATCAGGTAGCGTGAGTCCTCAACTTTATTCTGCTTTAATATTGTGTTGGCTATTCTAAGTCTTTTGTCTTTCTACATAAATCTAAAAAATAGATTGGCAAAACTTTGATTTGGGTTGCATTGACTCTGAAGACAAAGTTAGGAAAAATAAACACCTTAGCAATATTGAGTTTTCAAATACATGAACATGAACTACTCCCCATTTATTTAGATCTTTTATTTCTTTCATAAAATTTATATAGTTTTGCATATACAGATCCTGTACATATTTGCTACATTTATAACTAACTACTTAGCTTTTTTGGTGCTATTTTAAAGAGCAATTTTATTTTATTTGAAATTCCACTTGTTCATCGCTGGTATCCAGGAAAGAAAGAAGCTGACCTTTGTATATTGACTTTGTATCCTGATACCTTCTTGTACTTGCTTATTCATTCCAGGGTCTTGATTTTTATTTGTTTGTTTTGGTGGATTCTCTGGTGTTTCTACATAGACAATCATGCCATATCTGAATAAAGACAGTTGTATTACTACTGTTGAAATCTGTATTACATTAATTTTTTCCCCTAGCCTTGCCGCACCAACCAAAATTTCTAGTATGATGCTGAATAGGAATGTTGAGAGAAGGACATCTTTGCCTTGTTTTCAGTCTCGGGAGGAAAATAGTCTCTCAACATTAAGTGCAGAATTAGGTGTGGGTTTTTCATATATATGAGGTGTGATCAAACAATACAGTAAATGTTTAAATCAAAAGAATTTATTACAGTAAAAGACACATTGTCATTAATTCCTCTCAAAATACTGCCCCTTGCTTCAAACACACTTATCCCATCATTCTTGCCACTTTCTGAAGCAGTTCTGGAAGTCCTCTTTCATGAGTGTCTTCAGTTGTGCTGTTGTGGCTGCCTCCATGTCCTGAATGATTTTGAGTTTGGGGAAGAGCCAGAAGTTGTATGGTGCCAGATTCAGTGAATAAGGTGGTTGAGGATACACCACAATGTTTTTATTTGGCAGAAATTGCCGTATACCAGAAGTCATGTGTGATATGGAGCATTGTCATGATGGAGGATGATTTATGGGACACTTTAAAACACACCTTCTCTCAACCGTAGCTCACACCTGACTGACTGCACTGCACAAGTGGAAACTTGTCACACACTGTTACTAATGTTCGTAGCGCCACTTCCCGTATTGGAGATTTCTGCATTTCTGCTGGATGGCACTCGGCAGCAGCATTCACCGTATTTTGTGATCACAACAGCAAGGCTCTGTGTCACACATCACTTCTGGTACAGCAATTTCTGTCAAATAAAAACATTACGGTGTGTCCTCATCCACCTTATTCAACGGATCTGGCACCACAAGACTTCTGGCTCTTCCCCAAAGCCAAAAGGACCATGAAAGGTAAATGTTTTGAATCAATTCAGGACAACAAGGCAGCCAGGACAGTGCAACTAAAGACACTCACGAAAGAGGACTTCCAGAACTGCTTCAGAAAGTGGCAAGAACAATGGGATAAGTGTGTTTGATGCCAGGGGAGTATTTTGAGGAAGATTAATGTCAATGTGCCTTTTACTGTAATACTATTTTAAAATTTAAATATTCACCATATTTTTGGATCAGACCTCGTATATTCTCTATTAAGTTAAGGATGTTTTCCTCTATTCCTAGTCTACTGAGAGTTTTTATTATGAGTGGGTATTAAATTTTGTCACATGCTTTTCTGCATCAATTGATATGAGTACATGTTTTTCTTATTTAGTCTGTTAATATGATTAATTCCGTTGATTGATTTATGAATATTGAATCAGACTTGTATTGCTAAATTGAATGCCACTTGGTTGCTATGTGTCATCCTTCTTATATATTGCTTAATCAATTTTCTAATAGTTGTTAAGGGTTTTTGCAACTATGTTCTTTAGATATATTAGTCTGTAGTTTTTTGTAATATCTTTCTCTGGTTTTGGTTAGGATAATGCAGCTCTCAAAGAAATGGGTTAAGAAGAATTCCCTCTACTTCTAATTCATAAAAGAGATGTGGAGAAGTGATATTATTTCTTTCTTAATTGTTTGGTAGAATTTACCCGTTCTGGTACTTTTTTTTTTCCTGGAATTTTTTAAATTATTAATTCAACTTATTTAATAAATCATATCTATTGAGATTACCTATTTATCTTTTAGTTTTGGTAGTTTGTGTCTTTCAGGTAATCAGTCATTTCATCAAAGTTATCGAATTTTGAACAGTGTTGTTTATTATTCACATAATGTTCATGAAATTGCTAGTAATGTCTTCTCTTTAAATCCTAATATTAATATTTGTGTTTTCTCTTTATTTCTTAGTTAGTTTGGCTAGAGGTTTACCAATTTTCTTGATCTTTAAAAAACATTTGATTTTCTTTATTTTGTTTATTATTTTCCTCTTTTCAATTACATTCATATTTACTCTAATAGCTAATATTTTCTTTCTTTTGCTTGCTTTAAGAATAATTTGCTCTTATTCTCTAGTTTTCCAAGGTAGAAGCTTGATCCTTCTTTTCAAATATAGGCATTCAATGCCATTAATTTTTCTGTAATAACCATTTTACTTACATCCTCAAAATATTGATGCTATATTTAAATTTTCATTTCATTCAAAATATATTTTAATTTGTGCAACTTCTTATTTCACTTATCAGTTATTTAGATGTTGTTTAATTTTCAAGTAGTTGAGAAAATTTTCCAGCTATCTTTGTTACTTATTTCTAAGTAAGTATGAGAACATTGTAATATGAGAATATACTTTGTATATTTTATTCTTTCAAAAATTTTAAGGTGTGTTTTCTGGATAGAATTTATCTGTGTTAATGAATGCTACATGTGAGCTTGAGAAGAATGTATACTCTGCTGCTGTTGGATGAGGTATTCTAAAAATATCAGTTAGATCAAGGTGACTCAGTGCTTATTCATGTCATATTACTGATTTTTATCCTTTTTGATTTTCTGCCTCTTTAATGTAATGCCAGAATGGTGTTGAAGTCTCAAACTATAATGGTGGGATTGTCTATTTCTATCCATTTTTGCCTCATGTATTTTGATGCTCTGTTGTTAGATGTATGCATGTTTAGGATTATTATGTCTTTATGGAGAGTGGACTCTTTTATAATGGTAATTATAATGATAATTAAATTATAATTTCCTCTTTACTCCTAATAATCTTCCTTGTTCTGCAATTTGTTTTGTCTGAAATTAATAAAGCTACTCCATCTTTGTTTTGATTAGTATTATCACGGTATATCTTTTCTCTATCACTTCACTATTAGCTTGTCTGAGTCTTTATAATTACAGTGGCTTTCCTATAGGCAACATGTATTTAAATTTGTTTTCTTTTAATCCACTCTTATAATCTCTGTCTTTTAATTGGTTTGTTTAGCTCATTCATAGTCAAACTGATTATTTATATAGTCAGTTTCATATCTACCTCATTTGTAATTGTTTTTATTCTTTGCATTTGTGTTTAGTTTCCCTCCCTATATTTCTGCTTTCTGTTTTTAATTATGCATTTTATATGTTCCATTTTAAATCTTTTCTTAGCATATCATTAATACTACCTTAAAATTTTTTATTTGTGATTGCTTCATAGATTATAATACACATTTTTATATAATTTAAGTCCACATTCATATAACACTACATTACTTCACATGTAGTGCAGGTAGTTTTTAACAGGATATTCCCAATTCCACCCATCTATCGCCCTTGAAGTCTAGCCACGGACCAGGCACTACACACAGTGCACTGCATGTACAATATTATTTGAATTCTCAAAGCAGCTTTGACTTGGACGATCATACCCCTTTGGTAGAAGATGAAATTGAGGTTTAGAGGAAATTTAATTCCCTCCCAGGGTCATGTAACTAATAAGGCCCAAGACTGCCAGAACTCCAGGGCACTGAAAGACTAGAGAGAGCTCACGCACTGCTCACTACAGCACCAAGCACGTAGCAATGGCTCAGTAAATAAATAAGACAATCCACACCTCAAGGATGAGAAATGCCTCAGTGAGAAACCTGGGATACCATGGTTTGCAAAAGGAATGGTGTGGGCTGGCTGAGTTTTGGTAAGCAGAACAGGAATTAAATTATTATTATTATTATTATTATTATTTAACTTGTTAAACTCAAATTAACAAATGTGTCTGTTTTCTGTGTCTTTGCTATCCCTAGTAACTGTCATATTAGCTCTGATTTACTGAGGATCAATTTTTGTCTGGCATTGTGCTGGGTGAAGGCTAGGCCTTCCCTATGACTTATGTTGTATCCGCAGGTGATAGGAGGAGACGGAGGCTCAGAAAGATAGAGCTCTTGCCAAGGTCACAAACTTTTGGAAAAACTAAGACCTGAACCCCACCTGCCTACCTCCCAAATCTGTTCCCCTGGCTCCCTGAATGCAGCAGGCCTGAAATAATTGTTACCATATCACTTCATATCAGGGGCTGAGCAGAGACCCAACTGCAGCTTCCAGCCAGGCTTGGAGCTCTCCACACCCCTGCATCTGGGCCACCTGAACAGGCTCCCAAGGCTTCAGCAACAAATTAAAAGATCCAAGTAACAGCCCATATTTGGGCCTAGTGGTTCCCATTCTGAGGGCTAACAATGTCCAGAGGCCTCAAGAATTCCTCTGCCAGAAACATCAGATGGAAGTGGGTACAACTGGCCCACACACCAGCCAGGAGACAGTTTATTAGAGCACCCATGAGGCAAAAATCCAATCCCTGTATGAAAGGTCCTTCCAAGGACTACACCTGGTCCTGTGGCCCAGCCTGGGGTCTCCCAGTGATGCCTGAGAGCCATCAGGCAGTCTGCACCTCTTGGGTGCTGGATGTGTGTGGGAGGCTCAAGAACCCACAGACCAGACCACAGGTCAGTTGCAGAGGCCAGACAGGCAGTGGCTGCCCAGCTGCTCTCGTGCCCCAGCGTTCCACCTCATGCCCTGGCTGCTATCAGAGTGGGAGAATACAGCCCTCTCCTAGTCCGCCTACCCCACCACCACTGTTTGGTCCTCAGTCTTGGCCCAGCTCAGCACTAACCTGTCTCTATTAACTTTTATGACCATGCATTTTCACCTTAACAGCTCCTATTTGGGCTGGTCTGCTCAGAGGCCTGACTATCCCTAGAGGCCCCTACTGCTGGCCCACCTCATGATGTACTGCTCCCCATACAGGGCTGGGACAGCAAGCGTGCAGGGTGGGGAGGCTGACAAGGCAGAGGCAGTAGTAGTGAGGGGTGGGACCCCAGGCAGCCTGCAAACTCCCAGCCAGCCATTTTCCAGTGTCCTTGCTCCCTTGAGCATCCTGGATCCTGGGCCAGGTCTGCTGGAGTCACTTCTGCAAATGTAATGCTCTGTTCAAGTCCTGGAGGCTTTAGAAGAGGGAGCCCAGAGTGTTCCAATCCATGCTGTTCATCTGTGGGAAAACCAGCCTCTGCCAGACGCAGTGAGTGTCCCCTACATAACTAAGCAACCACTTTTTGCGCCAGCATGACCCACTCTCCCAGAGTGGGAGGAATGGAGGCTCACATTCATTGAGCATGTGTTCTGTGCCAAGAGCTGTGGGAGTGACTCACACAGATGTCACTTCATTGCCCCTGCACCCTGGGGGATAGGCCCTGCGGCTTACCTCTGTGCTGTGGATGGAAAAGCTATGAGTCCCTGAGTAAGTCCCTTGGCAGCAGACCTGAGGCCAAGGTCTCTCTAATTCCAGGCCCTGCTCTGCACCCAGCACACAGCCCCTCTGATGGCTTACCCTCCCAGACAGCCCACTGGGCCATGGGCCTCCTGCCTCTGCACGAGTGTGTGTGAGTATTAGGGGGAGCTAAGGAGAGAAAGCAACCAAATAGGAATAGAAATTTCCCAATTGAAAAAATACTGTCCCTGAAGTTTATCATGTCACTGCAATGGTTTTTCTTCTGTCCCATTTACAGAAATGACACTGCAATTTGGAAAGTAGAGAAGGCAAAAGCTGTAGTTTCCTTGGTTGACAGCAATGGCCAGAACAAGCGCTGGACACCGCCAGGTGACACAGTAATGAGCCCTGCCAGAGTGTGGATGCCAGGCCCCAGGTGGAGGACTCAAGCAGACCCCTCAGTGTCCTCGGTCTGTGTGTGTGAAAATCACATTTTAGCAAGCATGAAAGTGTAAAGGGGTATTTCCTGAATGTTATACAAAACTTATATTTTTAGTATAAAAATAAAAAGTAAAAAATCCTTGTCAAAAAAGGGCTAGCAAAGCAGCCAGTACTTCTGATCTCAGTATCCCATTGCCTCAAGTGAGAAGTGAATAACCATGCCAAATAGATAAGTAAGTAAATAAATAAATGCATCAGAATATTGTAGGACATCCCGAACCACACAGCTGATAAGGAACAGCTCCCTGATATCACCACTCATTTTAACCCAAGGAGGGGGGAATTATTCAGCTCTTAGGACATATTTTAGGGGCATCTATCCCTTATTTTATTTTTTGATTGCATAAAAATGTTTAATTTTCTTCCCCAAAAAGATCCACAAATGCCTTGAGTGCTGAAATTTTTCAAATGGCTGCCACGTGTGGGTCATTTAGTAGATGTTATATCTGTGCTTGATATTTAAATTGTGACAAGTCCATAATGAATCATGGGCTGTGTGGGGCTGGGCCTTGGGGGCCCACAGGTAACAGGGCAGGGGCCTGGCCTCCCCAAGTTCACAGGACTTTAGGGCGATGACGCTGCCCTCGCTTCTCGATGGTCCTGCCATGGTTTCCCCAGCGGATCACTCTGATCAAGCACACGCCAAAGAATCTTAGAACTAAAATAGTTGTTCAGATCTAAAACCATAAGCACACCAGTTAAAAATGTTTATGAGGAAAATGTAAGGATGTAGGCAAAACAGAAATTCAGGGGTTCTCTCTCTCTCTCTCTCTCTCTCTCTCTCTCTCTGTCTCTCCCCTCTCCCTCCCTCCCGAATATTGTTTTTATCGAGAACTATATTATCTGCAAGCACAACCTGGTTACAACATTCCCAAGCCCTACTCTAGGTACAGGAAGTCGATGGTGGCTGGTGCCACAAATCAGGAAGAAGCACATACGCACCTGGAGCTCCAGGTGTTCATCAGCATCTCTTTCCTACTGGAAGACCAGTGAGGGCCTGTTATCAGCCAGGCACCGGGTTAGGTGATGGCTAAGGCAGAGGTGCCCCTGACCAAGAAGCTTACATTTTCAAATGGGAAGACAGATAACAAACAAAAAATGTGAAAAAATAAATCATTTCGTATCCTGAGAAGTGACATGAGTAAAATGAAGCTGGCTGTGGTCAGGGAGTGTGAGTGGACAGTGAATGGAGAACTCAAGTTTGGAAGTGAGGGAAGGTGTCATGCGGGGCGTCTGGCGGGGTCTCTGCTCCCGCTCCCCACAAGAGAAAGCAGGATATGGTGAGGACAAAAAGGAACACCCATGGAGCCATAGATGGGGGAGTCATACCACTATATTCTCGCTGGTGGCTGGGTTGGAGAAACAGGAAACAGGAGCCACACAATTCTCAACCCTCATTGCTCTGCTTGCAGGCTCAGCCACCATCTTCTTGCTAGCCCCCATTTTTTTGCTAGCGTAGCCACAGCAGTTATATTAGTGGCCAATGGCTCACTGGTTACAACTGATGGCCAACTAGCCACAGCTGATGGCCATCCAATCACAGTTGATGGCCATTTACTACCTGAGCCAACACCTTTCTATGTGAGGCCGGGAGCCTGGAAACTGCTTTCTGGGGCTCTGTCCCCACACTCCACCCCTACAGGCTCTCGCCTCACAATCTACGCGACAAGCGTCTTCCGCGAGGGGCCCTGTGCGAGGAGCCTGGAGGTGAATACAATATCCTGGGCACAGCTAGGCTCTCTGGGCACAGCCAGGGTTTCTCAGGGCACCACCAGTTCTTCTGGGCACTGCCAGACTTCCTGGGCTTCTTAGGGTACCACTAGTTTCCCCGGGTACAGCCAGGGTTTCTCAGGGCACTGCCACTCTCTCTCTGGGCACAGCCAGACTTCCTGGACTCAGCCAGGGCTCTCAGGGCACTGCCACTCTCTGGGCCTCTCAGGGTACCCTGCTGGAACAACAGCGACTCACAATCAAGGTGCTTACATATTCTCAATGGCAGCCGGTCAAGCCACAAAAGCAAACATCCGCCAGTTCCACTACATGGTGGTGTGTTCCCAAGCAAACAGTCAAGCAGCCCATTAAATTAGGGATGGAAGGGAATTCCCCATAGTCCATAGTCATTCACCAGGGCTGTCCTGGAGGTGAGGGACGACCTTGACCTCACCCTCATCTCCCATGGAGGACTCAGCAAGCCTTTCCTCCTGGGACAAGTCCCGCATCTGGGCTGCCTGAGTAGGAACTTCCCGGCCCACAGGGCTGCAACAACCTTTGCTTTCTCTGGCCTGTGCTGGTGAGAGAACCATCTACGTCTTCCCACCCCTCCACGGGGGTCCAGCTCTCCGGCAGCTGCTCCTCCTGGTCTTTCAGAGACTGAGTGTTCATACACACAAACTGCTCCACCACTCTTCGGAAAGCCTTGGCCGGCACCATATCCTGCCGACTACGCCATGTGTCGTGCGGAGCGTCCGGCGGGGTCTCTGCTCCCGCTCCCCACAAGAGAACGCAGGACATGGTGAGGCCAAAAAGGAACACCCACAGAGCCATAGGTAGGGGAGTCATACCACTATATTCTCACTGGCGGCTGGGTTGGAGAAACAGGAAACAGGAGCCACACAATTCTCAACCCTCATTGCTCTGCTTGCAGGCTCAGCCACCATCTTCTTGCTAGCCCCTATTGTTTTTTGCTAGTGTAGCCACAGCAGTTATATTAGTGACCAATGGCTCACTGGTTACAGCTGACGGCCAACTAGCCACAGCTGATGGCCATCCAGTCACAGTTGATGGCCATTTACTGCCTGAGCCAACACCTTTCTATGTGAGGCCGAGAGCCTAGAAACTACTTTCTGGGGCTCTGTCCCCACAGAAGCCTTTTCTGAGGGAACATGCTGAGTGATGTGAGGGATGCACCCTGCATAGACCTGAGGGAAGGCCATCTAGGAAGGAGTAGAGTCAGTGCAAAGGTCCTGGGGTAGGAAATAATCTTTATATTGCAGGGATCTCAAGGGTGAGTGAGGAATGGGATGACTGAGGACAGAGCAGGATGTGGTAAAGGCCATGGTTTTGGGTCCGGATTTTATTCTGGAAGGAATGGGAAGCCATTGATGGTTCTGAGCAGGAGCACGACACAGAAACCATCACCACAGGCACTGTGTGGGAAATACACTGGACACCAGTGTGAGCTCCTGGGTGTGGGGCTCAAATAACAGGATGAATGATGGTGTCCTCAGTGAGATGGCAGCCCTGCCTGAAGTGAAGCAGGCTCTGCTCAGGACGGGGCAGAGGTGGGGAAGGAATGAAAAGTTTGATATTATATGTGTCACTTTTTTTTTTTATTTAAGATTTTATTGGGGAAGGGGAACAGGGCTTTATTGGGGAACAGTGTGTACTTCCAGGATTTTTCCAAGTCAAGTTGTTGTCCTTTCAATCTTAGTTGTGGAGGGTGCAGCTCAGCTCCAGGTCCAGTTGCCATTGTTAGTTGCAGGGGGCGCAGCTCACCACCCCTTGTGGGAGTCGAGCCAGCAACCTTGTGGTTGAGAGCCCCCTGGCCGATGTGGGAATCAAACAGGAAGCCTTCGGCATTAGGAGCACGGAGTCCCAACTGCCTGAGTCACCGGACCAGCCTATATGTGTCACTTCTGAACATGTTCCTTTAAAGAGGAGCACAGAAGTGGGATGAAGATGTACCTTGAGAAGACCATGGGAAACCAATTCAGGAAGGAGTAGAGCCAGTGCAAATGCCCTGGGGTAGGAAATAAACTTCATATTCATGTTTTTAAAGACCAAGATTTCACTGCAAGTTTATATGCCATTGGAATGATCCAGTGGGAAGGCAAAACCTGCCGATGCAGGTGATGATGTCATCACTGCAAGAGCAGGAAGAGGTCTAGACTGGATACCTTGAGGAGCGGGACTCTGCTGAACGCTTCTTGATTTCTCCAGCACTTAAAACTAAGGACAAATTGCTGAGGAAGCAAGAGCGAGCACATGAGACTGACGAAGAACTGTGTTAGCTTCCTAGAAGAGACAACACAACACTATGCTGAGAAATGAAGGACCAGAAGCAGCTTCTCAGAAGAGTTAAGAGGGTAGGAATGTTCCAGGCAAAGGCAGCATCATGCACAAATCCCATGACACCCGGGAAAGAGCTGAGCATATTTGGTCATGGGGTGTGCAGGGATTCGAGGAGCCGAGGTGGAGAGGGGGACTGAGCAGGGCTCGTGGGCCATGCCAATGGACTGGTGTCAGTGGCTGACCATCACCCCAGCAACGGCAGAGAGGACAACTGGGGGAGGGGAAGCAAACTCTGGTGGGACAGGCAGCCTTTGGAAGGCACCCCCAGGGGTCCAGAGATGATCGTGACTTGGGTCAGGAGACAAGTTTAGGAGTAAGATGGCCCTGAGGGAGCTCGTTAACTGGACTCAGAGGCTGGTTTTCCAAAGTGGGTGAGGTGGGAAGATGCAGCTAAGGATGGGTCTGAGTTCTTGCTTGGTGAGTGGGTGGACAGAGCTGTTCATCGAGAATGAGAACATGATGAGGAAGGAGGATGCCAGGGCCTTGAGGTCAAGATTGGTGACAGACCCCCAAGTGCCCTGGAAGGGAGGCATAGAGGGAAGAGCAAGGGGCTAGGTGGTGGGGGCTTCCCTCCCAGGGTCCTGCAGGACTGCTGCTCCTCTCCAGTCTATATGGTAGTGAGAGGCATGGTTCTTTGCTTTCTAGAGAGTGGAGACTCTCTATGCTTTAGGAGGATCTCTCTGGCTTCTAAGGAAAGTGGAGGAAGCCTGGAGACCAGGACCTGATGGGAGGCTGTTAAACAGTCCAGGAGGGAGGTGATGAGCTTAAGCCAGGGAGAGGGCAGTGGGCAGTGAGGCCAGGCAGAGCTCCCACCACAGCA
Source organism: Rhinolophus sinicus (assembly GCF_036562045.2). NCBI lineage: Eukaryota > Metazoa > Chordata > Mammalia > Chiroptera > Rhinolophidae > Rhinolophus > Rhinolophus sinicus. The sequence goes on from NC_133757.1 coordinate 65,439,072, forward strand.
GAAGGGGCATGATCAGGATGTGGCAAACAAGAGACAAGGGGAAGAGGAGAGAGTCAGCTGGGTCCTGGTGATGGGGGACAAGTGGTGCTATTGAACTGTGAGTCCCAAACAAGGACATGATGAACTCGTGCAAAGCCAAAGCTGATGAGCAGGCACATTCTGGACAGAAGTGGTGGGACTAGCTCAGTTCCTGGCTCCTTGGGCTATGGGTCACCAGCTGCCTCTCTCAGCCTACAGGGATTCTCACCCCAGGTCCGTTTATGCTTTGGGGACACTGGGCAGTGACCTCAGAAGAAAGAGAAACAGTTCTCCTCAGTTCTCCAACTGATTTCTCACTCTGGGGATGGGTTGAAATGTTAATGACATTGTGATAGAAGGAGAGGCCGAGGCCAGCTGTGCAGCTGGAAGCCGAAGCCCTCAGAGCTGCCTCAGGGTGGTTAGCAAGAGCAGAGCAGAGAGCCCTGAGGTGCTGCCCAGGGTGTTGCACAGCGAGCAGGCAGGGCTGGGGCACCTCTCTGCATCTGTCTTAACTGGCCCAAAGCCATGAAGAACGAGTGACTTGGTTAGCAAAACTGCATTTTAGGGCACGAACTTCCCCTTCTCCTGGACGGACGCTGACCTCAGGACGCAGGCACCATGGATGGAGTCCTGTGGATTCTCTGACAGAAATGCTCTGAGGCCCCAATGGTGATGCCCATGGCCCCATCCAGGGCCCTACTGTGAGCCTCCAGGAGCAGACCAGATGACGAGAGATTCATAGTGACATCAGAAAGATCAGGCACAAACACACAAGGATCAGTTTTTGAGGTGCAAGACCTTGGCCACTGCCCGCAGTGCGTGAGACGAGACACCTCGCTGAGTGATGGGGATCTGAGTGAGGGCTCTGCGCCTGGACACCTGGACGGGAACAACCATGGAGACTGCGGCAAATCTCAGGAGTAGGAAGAGGGGGACAGTGAGTCCAAGGCACACTGGAGACGAAGTCCGGGTACCCAACTCAAAGTGTTGCCCTGAGTGTAGAAGAGTGTTCTCTGAATCCCCTGCTGAGGTCGTGGTTGTTCTGAAAGTCTGAGCCTGCAGTGGGAAACCAGGCCTGCCCTGCAGCGAGTCTGGGGGTGCCAGAGCACAAGAGGATGTGCTCTCCATCCTCTAGAAACGTTCGAGTTAGACAGGCCAGGTGGTCCCCAGTTATCCCATAGCAATCTAGAAATACTCTTCTTTCTCAGAGTCCTGGAGAGCAAGGGGAGACTAATGTCGAGATATCTCTGGAAACATAGAGGACCACAAAGTGAGAGGAACGTGTTTCTAACTCAGGGTGGGTGCGGGCCACTGCATTGCCCCTCCTCTCTCTGCGTTGGGACGTAGGGCACAGTGCCCCCCGGGCTCTGAGTGCCCCCTTGGTGCAATGGCACACACAGAGGAAAGAGCTCCAGCATGCACTGTCCCTCCTGGCCCAGGGCATGCATCCGCGTCCCCAGCTCTTTCAGTGCACAGACCTTCAGGCATATGTCCAGGTAGCTTTCCTCTTCTCCTGCTGTCTGCCCACTAGACTGGGTTTCTGCAAAGCCAGGGGCTAGGTCTCAGGTGTTCATTACTGTGCCATCATATCCCAGAGCAAAGGTCACCAAAAATGTGTGTGAAATAAGTCCCCGCAATGTTTAAGGTGTATAAGGGACTTCTGTTATTTCAGACCTCATAACAAGCCAGAGCCATGTTTATGGCAATAGTCTCCCATTTACAGCAAGGAAGCTGGCTCCAGGAAGTTATGTTACTCACTGGAGGTTGCAAACCTAGAAGGTGGCAATGCTGGATTTTGAACTTACACTTGAGTCCCTGTACACTGCTTTACAGTCTGAGAGTATGCACATGAAAGGAGAGACAATCGGATGACGTAACTTGCGTACATTTGTGCGATCTGAGCATTGCAAAGTAAAATCACAAAAATGACCCCAAGCCCATTTTCATGGAAAAGCAAAGTGGGTGTATCCAGTTCAGACAAATGAAAAGAATTGGAGAAGGCTGGAAGTAGCTATGGGTACCCTGGGTCCCGGGTGCGGGCTCATCTGCTCAGGCTTTGCTGGCTTGTCCCTAGCTTGCTTCCCTCTCACCATCAGGTGGTTCCTTAATTCAGCCTTTTACTAACCTACTGGAAGCCTGTGTGCTTTATTTACTCATCCCCTTGAGTACCTGTTGGGTTCCTGGTGTTTAGTCCCCTCCCAGCATTCCTCCATCCATTTTTCTTATGGATGGGGGTTTTTCCTCTTGTGGGAGGTTCTCTCCAATCCAAGAGGTATACAGGGTAGCAGTTGGAGTTGGGGTCAGGTAGACAAGGTTGCACCTATCTGCTAGCATCCTAATAGGTGACCTCACTCTGGCATTTTCTCTACCTGGAGCCTCAGTTTCCCCGTATGTTAAGACAGGAGTGAAAACATGCAGGTGGTTGACAGGCTGTGAAGATTCAATAGACATATTCAGGCCTGGGGACAGAAATTACACAGAGCAAGTGCTGTAAATGCTAGTTTAGATCACCTCTAGAATTACTGTTTTGTTTTATAGCACACTGAGTACCACATAGGAAATCCAGACAAAGGGCCTGGGCCCTGCAGAGCCTGACCATCTTCTCCAGGAGGAGTGAGAGTTGCTGCAAACCCATGTGGGCAGGGCCACATCCTGGCCTCTGTGCATCTGCTTCATCGTTCACTCTGAACCACAGAGTAAATGCTTCAGGAAAGGAAGCAAGGAGGCTGGTAACGCTTAAGGAGAATGGGACTGTCCATGGAAAGGAAGACCACAAGCTGAATCACAGAGGGTAGTGTCAGCTCAAGATCCAGTTGTAAACCCAGGTCCTGTGGCCCAGGAATGGGCCTGGCAGGAGGATCCTTGAAATAGCCAGAGAGACGGACTGCAGGGACCAAGGCCTCAGGTATGGCCCCAGCTTCCCTGTGCCTCCAGCCCCTGTGTCTGTCTGTATTTTCTCTTACAATGGTCCCATCTTCCAGAGCAACTTCCCTGTGACTTCACAGATGCTATTCTGCAATAGGCATGTGAGGGGACCCAGGGTATGTCATGTCCAGCGCAACACGGGCAGTGAAGGAATGAAAAGGGGCGGCTTTAGGTTAAGTTTTAAAAAAAAAAAAGAAGAAATAGAAGCAGAGACTTTATGCAGTTAAATCTCAGAAGGCCAGGGGGCCTCACAGTCATGGAAGACTGGAGCCCAGAATCAAGCCGACTGGTGGCTTTTATTGATATTCACATAAGGCATTAGCGTTATTTATTCCACAGTCTGTGAATCTCATACATCTTAACAGAAACCTGATTAGAGTCAATCACCCTTGCCTGCAGGCAGCTGGACCATAAGTCTCAACTTCCCCAAGGGACAAAACCTATATGCATATGAATAGACGGAGAGTACATCATTGAATCACTTCCCTTGCAGGTTTTGGGAAGGAATGCAGCCACAGAGGCTGAGGCTTTCCTTAGCCTGAGGAAGGTGGGGGGGCTGTGCCCACCTCTGTGAACCCCGTGGGTTCTCCTGTTGGTCCCCACGCGACTGCGTCTGGCTTGAGTTGTTCCTTCTGTGAGGAATCTTACTTGTCATTGACTGTCCAGTCATCTTTCTGGGACCACACAGGGAGGCATAAGGTGCAAACACAAAGGTTTAGCAAAGTCCCTGAAGGGATCCGTCTCACAGACTCTCCTTTCTATGGGGGCAGGTAGGAGGAAACAAAAGGTTAAACTGGGAGGTCCTGGAGAAGGGCAGACCTGCCATCCCATCCAGTTGCTTGGACTTTCTTGCTGTGGAATCTGGATGAGCAGAAGCATGGCAGCCATGAGCAATCTCTGAGATCCTCTTGTCTCTACACAAGGAAGATGGAAACAAAATGAGGTGTGGGCCCACCTCCTTGGCCTCAAACACCCCAATTCTGCTTCACCCATTCAGTGCCAGGACAGCATGAGGTACCCCATGGTTTCCAGGTGTGGTCCCAACTGTCCAGCTGAACATACGTGTGGCCAGACCAGCCTTACCCACAAGACAACTCAGACATGGGGGTATCCCTGAATGTCGGTCTGACTGTTTGGACTCCTGTTTTCACTACTCCAGTCTAAAAAGTAACTAGGTCACTCTGTGATGAATGCAAGGCCAACTGGTGGGCAAGGATGTTAAAGGAAATCCACGTCGTCTGGTAAGACACACAAATCAGACACCTAAGAAGGTGGATGACGTAAGACACCAACAGGGGTTAGATGGAAATGGATGCCAGGAGGATGAGTTTATCTGCACGTCTTGTGTACCAGACAATGTGCTGGGTCTTACCATACGTGTCATCACATTAGCCCCCATGTCAGCTGCAGGGTGGGCATCCCCCCCACACCATTCCCAGAGGAGCTTGAACACCTCACCCAAGAGCAGGTACCTGATGAGAAGCTGAGCGGCTCACCCCCAGAACCACGGCCACAGAGCCATGCTCTTCCCCTCTCCATTGGCACCCCAGTAAGGGGCTCATGGTGACCTCATTGAGGTTTTACTGATGGAGTTGTCCCCATTATCACTTTCCTGGGAAACCCAGTCCCACCTTGTCTGTCTGTGGATACTTCAGTCTGTGGGAGCCACAGTGGCCCATGTAAACCATGGGGGAGCTCCAGCAGCTTTTCTCAGGTTGTCATTTGTGAACCCTATAAAGGGAGAACTTGGATCTGAAATCAGGTTCTGTTGTGTCCACAATATCCATTTCATCAAGTTACGGCATCTGCGTGAGGAAGAAATAACAGACTTTGGTCTGTGGGCTGTTGTTGGACAAAAGCCACATTTGTCACTGGGCTGTTGTCCAAAGTAATAATAGTTTCTTAAACTGACCCTGATGCAGGGGAGCTGTCATGGGCCACCAGGGTAGTGGTGGGCGTGCTGAGGAATTTCTCCTCAGTGATGCATCAGTACCAGAGCCCCACAGACCCCACAGCTGACCTGGACACCCAGGGGCTGTGTGGAGTCGACGCCCAGCCTTGTTTTCTTAATAAGCAGTGAGGTCAAAGTAATGGGTCTGGGTAAACATTAGGGTCAGATGTCTTAGGGGTCTTTATTGTCAAAATATGAAAAGAAAACTGTCTGGTAGCACCACCAGCACACAGACCTCCTGATTATCCTATAGAATCTGCACTCACTCAATCATGCTTTGGATCATTTTCAAGAGAAGGGAACTTTTAGGACTGAATGAGCTCCCACACAGACTCTTCCTTTCTTTTATTTGCAGTATGTGTGTGGAGGGTCGTCTGTGTCTTGCTTGTTATGGGGCATGTGCTGGGCCAGTCAAGATCGGGAGAGTGGAGTAGGTTATTTAGAGATTTGGGAGTCCTTTGCATTCCAACTCATGATCAGAAGGCAGAAACCTAAGAATGAAATGAAAACCCAGGAGCCAGGAGGAGGGCAGCAAAGTACAGGGAGGCAAGAAGGTGTCATCAGGTGTTAAGGCAGCCAGGGGTGGAGGAGGGGCTGTCAGGGGAGCCTGGGACAGCAGGCCAAACCCCAGCTCCAGTACTTCTGGCACAGTGGGACGGCTGGGAGCTGTGTGGGGAAGTGGCAGTGTGTTCCCTCCCAGCATTATACCTACAGAGAAGGCGGTGAGGAGAGCCCTTCTTCATGGCCTTGCACCAAGCAAGAGACAAGTCCTGTCTCCACCCACCCACAGTAGGACCAGCTGTGCTGCTTTCCTGTGCCTTCCTTCATGCTGCCCCTCAGCTCAGAATGCCCTGCCTCACCCTCTCCAGGCATCTCCACACCCAGCAGCCTCCAGACCAGCTTTGGACCCCTCATGTGCTCTGAGTGTACCGTCAGCGACACCTTAGCCTCTTTGTCCTTACGTTTATCACTGTATCGTGGCCATCTGTCTCCTGAGCTCCTGTCCATCCCACTGGGAACGTGTGGTGGGCAGGCATCAAGTCATCTTAATTATACAGAGGGTGCCAAAAAAACATATACACACTTTAAGACAGGAAAACTGTATGACAATTGTAATACTCAACACGTAATATATACCGATTATAAAAGATGAATACAAGTCACGTTTGACTGCAATTACAAGAGGTGCTCAAAGTGGTTACCATCAGCATCCAGACACTTCTGATTATGGCGAACGTTGACCAAAGTGTCTACTTGTACACATTTTTGTAGCACCCCTGGTATATGCCTAGCCTTGGGCCCACATGAAGGAGGCTCTCAGTCATGTTTGTGGAGGGAATGAATGCACAGATGAATGGATGAATGAATGAGAAAGAAGCAGTGGCTGGAGAGCTGGTGCCAGAAGCTCAGAGGGAAAGAGATGGTGGGCTTTGACTTACGTGCTCATCTGAGCACCCCTGCCACATCCCAAAGTCTGATTGCTTAACATCCTAATAAAAAGAAAAGAAAGACTTCCAGGCCCCGGTGTATTTAATTAGCTTAATAAATGCCTCTGAGTGAAAGCCAGCTCAGTGTCTCTCATGGAAAGTGTGGAAAAATCCAGTGGGAAAATGCTACAGTAAACAGAGTGTGTCTTTGGATTTGATTTACAAACTGGTGTTTCCGGAAGAAAGGCCTCTCCTTCTCCCCTCCCCACAGATTGCGTGGTTTGCTCCCATAAATCCTCCTGCAGTAGCTCTCACTGACGCTCATGGACATGAGGATACAAGAGGGGCTGAGAATTGTGCATTAGGAAGGGAAAACACCCCTTTATTTAAACTTGATAATGACTTAGATTTTGAAATTCAGATAAGAACTACTAAACTTGAGGACGTGATATTTCAACATGTTTGGAGACACACTGAACCCGAGTTTGCTGCGGGCGTGAATGACACAGCTGAACTTTACTGAAGCATTGGACAGAGTCCGAAGTTCTCCTGCCTCTGTAAGTGCCCCAACCCCCTACACATGCACACAGCCTTTTCAGAATCAGAGAGGGCAAGAAGGCCCTAAAAGCCTGGGACTCTTTGAAAGCTAAGTGTGTTTTACTCCTCACATACCAGGCTAAAGCAGGATTAATTTTAGACTGTAAAAAAAGAATAAAAAGCATTTATTTATTTAAGCAAAACGAGCTGCAGTCCAGGAGGTACAGATTCAGGCAGCAACCTAACTTGTATTCTACTGAGACAAAGGAGAGGTTGCCTTTATAACAAAAGTTTCCATTTTATGTAAATAAGGTAACCAAATTGTACAGTTCTCATTGGTCGGTATAGAGGGAAACAAGGATACAATTTGTGTAGTTCTGACTGGACGGGGCAGGTCTCAGTCTTAGGTAGAAAGGCAAAATCAGGGCTTCCCTGCACAAGTTGACTCAGACAGTGTAAACAAGCAGGGCAGAGTGTGGGAACCAGAGCTCAGTTGGAGATCCTTCCAAGTATAGAGTACCAAAGAAAATGGACGCTAGACTTTTACTATTCATAAGATTTAGGCCTTTAATTGACCATGGGGAGTCCATCTCAGCGGATAAATTCCTTCTCACAGTTCACATCAATGTGTCTTTCTTCTTGGGATCCACATATGCAATTATTGTCTCTCAGTTGTATAACTCTTACTGCTTTTTTCCTCTCTCCTGTATTTGCTGGCTTGCATTTTTCCTCTGGGTTCCTACTTTCCCTGTTGGATTTCCTCTTCCTTTCAAAGGCACTGAGGAAGTGGTGACTTAGACAAATACATATATTTGTGTGTTCGTCAAGGAGCAAGCAAAGGAGTAGAACCGTTCTCAAAAGGTCTGAAAGAAGACCTGGTGAGAGGGGCCTGGCCCACTCTGCTGCTAGTCTGTGCAGGGGATTCTCAACATATAGGATTAAGAGCCCTGGAATACCTGGGGCCTAGCTGACTCTCAAAGGCCCATTAAAACACGGGTGCCTCAATTGAGATGGCTGATCTTAAAGCAGAAAGTCCAAGGGAGCTGTCAGGATGGGCCATTTTGGGACTCCATGTTTTCAGGGGGAGAAGTCGTGCCATCTGACTCCGAGGAAGAATGTTCAGAGGCAGACTCAGAGGAACCAAGGAAATGCCAGGAGGAAGCAGGGTCTGAAGCACAGAGGTTGTTGTGGTCAGAGAGACTAGGTCTGCTGGGCTCTGGAAAAGTGTCCTGAGCTGTGGACACTGAGCCGTCTATGGCCTGCCCTTCAGAGGCTCTGGGTTTGCCTGTGGTGGAGGCAACTGGCTGGTGGAACAGCTCAGATTCAGGCTCTGCTCGTCAAATGCCTAACACAGTACTTCTAACTAACCCTGGCTTGGCCAAGGCAGAAATGTTCCTTTTCCTGACTAGCCTGCTTGGCTGGCTGTCTCAAAGACTGGCCCTCGTCCTCCCCAAAATTAGTGTACAAGTCTCGTCAATAGTCATGCATCTATTTTTCTTTATTTCTCATATCAAATCAAATATAATAACACAGACAAGATGTGTATACATAAAACATATTAATAATTTTTACAAGATAGCTTTACTATAGACAGCAGCAGTCCTACCCAGGCAGCCAAGCAGATAAACTGATTTATGAAAATTAAACATGACGATTACGTGTCTCCCACTTTGGGAAAAGAGATGACCAAAGCCCACAAAGCACAGCTGTGTCTTCTGAAAGATGAGGATGCCCTCAGGGCGGGCACTGTTACCATGTGGCAGGGCAGATGAAGAGATGCCCTCCTTAGCTCCTTGCAGTTCCGGTATCCCCTACTCTTCCTGCAACTGGGGCTGATGGCATTCCTATTAGCTGCTCAAGAGAACCTCAGCAGTCCAGACACCAACTGGGACAACCCAGGAAACTGCCTCTGACAGTGGCCTTGAGCTCTGCATTGTTCTTCCACTTTCCTGACTGTACAATCACTGGCTTGAATTTAGTTTCATATATAAAAAATAATCATGTTTTCTTAGTGTGTTCCACCTGCTAACCAAAAACACAGTAAACATGTAGAGGGGATTGGAGCCTGGTGGGTGGCAGGGTGACTCATCATATGATTCTAAGTGTTGATGGTTTTGTAAGTGCCAGTAGATGGCAGGCAGATTTGCAGGGCTATAAGGCACCTATGGAGCAAAATAGTAGCAAGAAAAATGCAACATCAAAATGATGGAGCTTCAAAGTTGCCTGTCACCTCCCAATGTGTGTGTCCCCACTTCGTGTAGAAGCACAAATGGAACACTTAACTGTGCGTTTAGGTAAGCAGATCTCTGAACCCCTTCCTTTTCGCCCCACAGAAGGCCTGGCACGACTGTCATCTGTTTTTACAATATGGTCTACTTTGTACGCTGAAGTGCCTCCCTTGGAGTCCATGATTGATAATGTCTTTCTTTGAAGTTGCGATGGTGGAGCTGTATGTGCACTCTTGTTGCAGGAGTGTGCACTCCTGCCAGCCTTGCCAATGGCCCTGCAGGGTGCTGAGCTAGAGCTCCGTGGTTTTCCAGACTGGTGGCAGAGTGGACCAGGCCTCTGTACAAGCCTTGGATCTGCCATTTACTGACTAGCTATGTGATCTTGGGCAATGTGCTTAGCCTCTCTGGGCTTCAGTTTCTTTATAAAATGGGATAGTAATTGTGCCTATTTAAAGGGAATTAATATGGTGCATGTGAACCCCTTAGTCCAGTGTAGTACAGTAGTTCTCATTAAATGGTAGTTAAGAGGTATTATTGTTTGGTTACAAAGTGCCTCATGGTACACATGTTGACAGGGAGTAAACGCTTGAATGAGTCTGAAAAGGCCTTCTGGAGAAAACAGGTTTCCAGAAAAGCACGCGTGAATAAGACATTGGGAACTCCTCATGCGGAAATGAAGTACTGTGCATTTTGGAGACACCTTCCAGACACAGGCAGACTCTGTGAAACACCACAGATTGCGATTTCTATTAAATCACCCTGTGACAACTATTTTATATACTACTGCAAGATGGAGTATGTTCGCCACCACAATTCTGTCTCTTTCAGGTAGTTCTCAGAATATCTGACAAAATAAAGACGTCTCCTGCAAAGTTGCATGGAGGGGCTGACTATGCAGAAATGGTATACATACAAACAGCAGACGTCAAGCGTAGAGTCTTCATGAGTAACTCACCCTCATGATGCAGTTTGTTCGCTTTACCCTATCACTTGTAGTTCTCCTAAGCAGGGTGTTAAATCCTAGCATGCATGAGCTTCTATGTGATACTCCTGGCCGTTCCTGCAAAGCCCTCTCTACCCAGAACCCCACTCTATGCCACTGCCCAGGAAACTTAAATATGGGCAAGAGTTCCTGCTCAGTTGTGTTGGTGAAGCCTAGTTCTTCTGATTCTGCAGATACAGTGCTTGTGACCTCCTCTCTGGCAGCCTTCTAGAAGCCTCCAACCAAGCCCTCTATTACCTCTCGTCACCACAAGCCTGAGAGGCCAGGGTGCAGGGACCCTCTCCAGCTTGTGTCCTCCAGCTGGTGGCCTCTCCCCCAACCACCCCTGCTCTGCTTTTCTTGAGCAGACACTCATCCTCCCTTAGTCATCCCTCAGGTCCTGCCGCACCTGACCAGTCTTTCTGTCCCCACGTATAAAGGAAGTGCTCCCCTGACAGACAGACCCTTATAGCTGCCAGTGTCTGGAGCCCACAGCACACTTGTCCAGATGCACGTCTCCCAGCCAAGGAAACTAGCCTTCTTCATAACCATGCAAAATTCCTACCATAACCACCCAACCATATGCAGCCCAGATTTAACACTGGGATATAAATAGACAATCCTTCACATTTATCCATGAGGCCACTGGGTTAGGCGGCCAGTGACCTAAGCATAGGTTACAGAGGCCTGGAACTGTTTCCAGTGGCACACGTTTCAGTGTGTCAGGACAAGGGGCTCAGGGGCTCACCGCTGGAGAGCAAGGCTGTGCCAGCAGCAAAGGACCAGGAGGGGGACAGAGAACATGTCTGGCCCAAGAAGGACTACAGGGAGGAAAGCTGACACTGAGACAAGAAAAGAATGAACATTTCTTGCTCATTTGCTAATGGGCCAAACCCCTCACATGGGGACGAGGAGCTGATCCCTGCCTGCGTGCTGCCAGGAATAGCTCTGTATTCATTTGAAGCAATACCTCAATGGGCCTGTTCTTCCAGCCTGGTGTCCCCAAGGGCTAGGGACATACCCATCATCATGCGGTTCACTGCAGAATGATGTTCCAAGAGGGTGGGAAGTGGAGGGGAGGATGAAGTGCTCCCTGTGAAACCACATCATCACCTCACCTAGGTCTCACAGAAGCCTGGGAGGGAGGCCTCCTTGTGAGAAACCAGAGTTCTGGGGTTCGGTACCTTGCTAGCAAGTGACAGACTTAGGATCCACCTCAGGACACACTAGCTCCTTGCACCACCGGCATTGGGATACAGCACAAATACACAGCCCTGAGCTCCTGACTGTGGGAAAGGAGGGCAGACACGACTGGCTTCTGTGTTCCTCCTACCAAGAAGAAGCTATCCAAGTCAGGTTTCCTGTGGAAGAAGAATAATCTTCAAGGATGTGTTCATTCCCCAATGCTTAGGCCTCTGTAACATGGTGGGGAAACCCAGCAATGTCTGCTTTTCAAAGCAAAATTAATAAAAATAATAATAATAAATAATTAAACAAACAAACAAACAAATAAATAAATAAAAAAGAAAAATGGATAGAACTATTTTTACAAAAAAAAAAAAAAAAGAGAGAGAGAGAAGAGTTCAGAGCAAGGCAGACTCACTATGGTGCATAAGGTGTTGATTGTATGTCACCACAAGGAGAGAATCCTTTCTGCACTTCTATGAGTTTCCACTATCTGATAAGGTAGGCAATAGTATTCTTAGAGTAGAACACAAAGTTAGAGCCCAGCAGAAGCAGGGTTCAGCCCCACCAGGCTGACTCTATACCACCGACATGCCCTGCCCCTGCATCCCACCCATGGTCCACTGAGTGTAGGTGTGTTGCTTAAGAGTGGAAGACACCACCCTCCACACCCCACATACACCCTTCATAGATGCTCATTGTGCCAGCCTAACCCCATAATGTGACCGTAGTATTTAATTGACAAATACTCCTCCCTCCCTTCTTCTTTCCTCTCCTCGTCAAATACTGATCCAGCCTTTGCCATGTAAAGGAATCCAGGTGAGGTCCTGTGCACTACAGAGTCCAGCCCCAAGAATGCTTTCCTCTTGGGAGGACAGGACACACACATAATTCCAACATGGCAGGATGTGAAAGTGCTGGGAGGGGGTGGCACAGTCTCCAGAATTCTCGCAGAGAGGACCTGGGTTCCAGCTGGGAAACCAGAGTCAGCTCAATAACAAAAGTGCCATTGAGGCTGAGCCACATGGATACCGAAAGATAGGTCATATTTTGAGAGAGATGGGAACAGAAGTAGCTAAATGCCCATCACCTTGTACTAGAAGTGGAGATAGGATAGAGCCACAGCATGTGAGGGCTAGAAGGGACCTATGGACCACTTTGTCCATATATGTCCCTAACCATCAGAATGGTCTTCCTTAAAAATAAATAATGTCAAGTAACCACCAAGTTCCAATCCCTCTGCTAGAGCCCTGTGTACTTAGCATCACACCCATTCTCGTTCCTGACCCCTGCAACCCTGCATGTCTGGCTGTTGACTACCTCTCTAGTTTCATCTCTGCCAGCCTGCCTGCCTGCATCCACTGCAACAAGGCTGTCCTGCTTTCTTTTTTCTCAAACACACCAAACATACTTCCATCTTAGGGCCTTTGCACGAGATGCTCCCACTCTCTGCAACACTTTTTTGCCACATCATTTTGTGGCTGTCTCCTCATCACAATTCAGGTCTCAGCTGAAATCTCACTTCTGACCAAGTTCTCCCTGGTCACCGTCACCAAAGGAGCTTCCCCACAGTGCCCGCACACTCATACACAGGTAATTGCTAGCTCTAGGGTATCACCCTCATTAAGTCCCTCAAAATGCCTATCCCTCCCTGGAATTGGCTTTGTTTGTTTGTTTGTTTGTTTGTATGGATTGTCACTACATCCTCATAGAATATAAGCCAGAGAACAGAAATCAGGTTAGATTTAATCATGGTGTTAGCCCTAGTTGGTGCCTTGTGATTGGTCCTCAATAAATACCTGTAATTGAATGTTCCCCTTCCTCCTCACTCTTTCCTCTAAGTCTCAACAGGCCGGTCTAACATGAGGAGTGTTATGGGTTGCAGTATGCCTTTGGAAAATGTGTATGTTGAGGTCCTAATCCCCGTATCTCAGTGTGTGACCTCATTTGGAATTAGGGCCTTTGCAGATGAAATTAGTTAAGTCAGCATGACGTCATACTACAGTAGGATAGGCTCTACTCCTACTTGACTGGCATCCTTATGAAAAGGTGACATGAGATAGGCAGAGAGGGAAGACAATGTGCAGATACAGGGAGAAGACCGCCATCTCCAAGCAAAGGAGAGAGGCCTGGAGCATATCCTTCCCTCACAGCCCTCAGAAGGAACCACCCTGCTGGCACCTTGATTTCACACTTCCAGCTCCGAAACTGTGAGACAACAAACTTCTGTTGTTTAAGTCACCAGTCTGTGGTACTTTGTCACGGCAGCTTTAGGAAACTAATACAAAGAATGTTAGATGATTTTCAATTTCTCCCCTTTGAGCTCCCACTGCCTGCTCTTTCCTGGTTCCACAGGAAGGGCTCTTTCCACCATTCCCTTGGGGGAGGGCATATGGCAAACAGAGCTGGCTTAATTAACATTCTTCAACAACTGAACGAACTCGCTTCCCTCAGGTGGTATTAAATTCTTTGGCTGGACAGAACCCTAATTTCTCCACGTTGTTGCTTAAATAATATTTGTTCTACCATTTCCTACAAACAATTTTGCTGACGGAGTTTATGACATGGCTTAAAAGAGGAAGCATTTACTTCCTCTCTCAAACCGCTGTTGCAAGAACTTCTCCAGGGAACTGTGAGTTCTTGCTCCAGCACCAGGGCAGTAACAAGCCCCTCCAGGGCTCCCCTTGACAACCCCAATGGCCCAACTTGGTTTCTGCTTTGGCCCCAGTCCATCCATGATGATCTTCCAGCCAGCACCCGTCATGTCAGAATACATAAGCCCTGGTTAAATCACAACTCAATCTTCATTCATATTTTTCAAGTTTTTCCAAAACGGGAAAACTATAGTGCTCAGGAGACTCGCTGAACAACTTGAGGTTTCTGGCAAACACAAATATGTGCAGATGTGTTTTTCAAAACAAGAGCAGGGCCTCACAAGCCAGTTCACATAGGTCTTCTCTACAGGAAAAAGGGAAAGCAGTAGTTCTGGCACATATACCTGAGAAAGTGTTGCATTCTACATGTTTAGATCTGAGAAAAGGACCTCCAGTTTCAGCTCAAGAAATGTAGAGAGCTGAAAAGATATCATCTTTATAACAAGAAAAAAGCTAGGCAAATTGCAAATTAATGACATTTCTTGAAGTAAGACCATCAGAGAGTTGAGGGCACAAGTCAAACAACTAGCCCCAAATCTGGGGAGAGACAGATATGCAAGGAGAAACAGGATTTGAGTGTTTGCTTACCTGGTACAGACACCACCAGGAGCCATATAAGCTGGTAAGAAGATTCAACTCAAAAATTGTAATGAATTAATAAATGCCACATCTGGGCTAGCATGAGTAAGTGAAATCCCTGGGGAGGAGGAAGTAACTGGAGTTTGGGGGATGTTGGCAGCCTTTTGCAGGATTTTCCTCCACGAAACCCACCAGGCCCTCAGAGGGAAGATTCAGAGAATCCTGAAATAGTCTCACATGGTGATGCTGGATAGGGAAGGGGAACAGCAGCCTTAGTCTGCGGAGCAAGAGCAACACACATTGCAATCTAGGGCACTGGTGGAAACCCATTGCAGCTGGGGGAAGGAAACAACAAAAATAAATCTGTATCCCTGGAGAAGGCCAGGAAAATGGACTGGACCCAACACTATAGCTGGAGAAGGTAACAGAACAATTATTAAGGTCATACCCCTGACACCCAGCTTCACTGTGCCTACTTGAGACTAAGGCTTAACCAGAATGTCAGAGATAACCCATTTCCCCATTCCCCACCACTATACTAACAAACATTGCATAAAAGTAACAGTGGACTATAGCTGGGAAAGTGACAACAAACAGATTCTTTCTGGGGAGTAACACAAAGCAAACACCCAACACCAATCAGCTAGATCCCAAACCAAGCAAGGTGCATACAGTGAGAAAAAAACCTCAGGAGAAATAGCCCACACCCTAAACACAAGACATTTCCAGGGGACTCTGAGTCTGGTGCATTGAGGTAACCAGAGCTACTACAAACTTCAAGCAACCCAACCTCAGACTATATATTAACACGAACACGAATTCCCACACAAAAGGTCCAGGAGAAAGAAAGACATGCTCATATCCAAGCATTATATATATATATATATTTACTATCAACAACAACAACAATAATAGGAGGCATATGAAAAGGCAAAGAAAACATACCGCAGGAGACAAAGCAAGTATCAGAACTAGAATCAGATACGACACAGAAGTTGGAAATGTCAGAAAAACACTTTAAAATAACTGTGATTAATATGTTATATGTTTTAATGGAAAAAGTATGACATGTGAGAACAGATGGGTAATTTCAGAAAAGAGATAGAGATTCTAAGAAAGAATCCAGCAGAAGTGCTAGAGATGAAAACCACGATAACACAGAAGAAGAAAGTCTTCAACATGGGTATAACATCAATGGGTATAACACAGCTGAGGAAAGAATCAGAAAATTCGAAGATAGGTTGATAGAAGTTATCTAAACTGAAATACAAAGAAAAAAAGAAAAGTACATCCAAGAGCTGTGAGAGAATATCAAATATTCTAAGACATGCATGGTTGGGATACCAGAAGAAGAGTAAGACAATGGAGTAGAAGAAATACTTAAGAAAATAGCATCCAAGAACAAGTATTTTCCCAATTTAATGACAGACACCAAACCACAGTTCCAAGAAGCTCATAGAACACCAAGTAGGATAAACACCTAAACAATACAGAACAAACAAACAAAAACACCTAAACATATATTCAAATCTCTGCAAACCAAAAGCAAAGAGAAACTCTTGAAGACAGTCAGAGAAAAAAGTGACATTACCTACAGAGAAACAATAATAAGAATTACAGCAGACTTCTCATCAGAAACAATTACAATGGAGTGACCTGTTTTAACTGCTGAAAAAAAAAAAAAGACTGTAAGCACAGAATACTAAGCTAGTGAAAATATCCTTGTAAGCTAGTGAAAATATTCTTCATGTAAGCTAGTGAAAATATTCTTCAAAACTGAAGGAAAAATAAAGACTTTCTTAGACAAACAAAAACTGATATAATTCACTCTAGCAAGCCTCCTCCAGAAGAAATGTTAAAGGAAGTTCTTGAGGAAGAAGAAATACAATATAGGTTAGAAAATTGGGATCTTCACAAAGAAATGAAGAGATTGGAAATGGAATAAATAAAGGTAAAATAAAATTTACTTTCTTATTTTTAATTACTCTAAAAGATAATTGAATATTTAAAGCAATAATAGTACCAATGTATTGTGCATGTATAGCTTATGTAAAAGTAAAATATGTGACAACAATAGGAGGAAATATTGGAAATAAAGGTCCTTATACAACATGTGAGGAGGTTAATATTATTTGAAGGTAAACTTGGATTATTTTTAAATCTATATTGTATACCCTAATGCAACCCCTTAAAGATTTTTAAAATATTTTATTTAAAATATACATATATATAATACATACATTTCAATAGAAGAGATAAAATAGAAAAACAGATTGGTGAAGATTTCTTTCAACTTAGTCTAAGCAGGCATGGAGGAAAACAGAGCTGGAAGGAGAGAGGGGAACCAGTTGGTTACATATAGGTGTGTTGCTTGGGACCGGTGTTGACAACTGCCTTTTTCCCCTTAACTTATGCAAAAATCCGTACTTACTCTTTTTACCCTAGAAGTTGTCCACTCATAGAATGATTTTTCTTAATAATTTTCTTTATTTTTCAATACTGTATCCAGTCCTTCAAGTCAATAGTGGCCAAGTTATTACGACAAAAATAGCAGACACACTTGATAACCCTTTGCTAAGCAAAACATAATGTACATGATGTGGGATATTGATTAATAACAAGTTACACTATTATTAAAATTATATTTGATTAGTGGCTTTATCTTTTTTAATCCATCTTTACTTCTAAACAATGAAAAATTACCAAATAGGGAATAGGCTTGTACAAAGTTATCTTCTTACTGATGCAACACTAAATCCTTTAAATTCATTTATCCACTGATCATTCATGACTAAAAAAAAAAAAAAAAAAAGACAAAAGAGAAGAAAAAGAAAAAAAGAGTGATTTCTATATCAGCATTTGTCAAAGTTACTGAAATAAAATCCAGAAATAGTCTTTCAAATTTAGAACAACAATTTATTTTAGAATAAATAGATATCCATTTTCAGGAAATTAAATTCCATCAACAGGAGGGAATATATATATATATAAATAAATATATATATATATATATATATATATATATATATATATATATATATATATAAATAAATAATTTCCCAGACATTGACTCTCTTACAATGAAAATTTGGAAATCTGGTCACTATGTAAGCTATCTCAACATTTAAACACTTCACCAAAAGAAGAAAATTTCTCATGAGAAACCAAACTGAAAGCACTAAAATACAACCATGCAACTGTAAATTTTACATAGAAACTGCTTCTCCAGATGGTTGAGGCTCTTGAGGACAGTGTAATTGCTCCAGAGGCTAATTTACTGTCTATATGAACTTGAAATGGTTCTTTTTCAATGAAAGTTAAACTTTGCATTCTGAACATTGGCCATTAATTACTTTACCAAGGAATTTTCTGGACTTTTTCATAATAAAATCAAGATCACAAAAAAATACACCCTAAATATTTTTAAATGCTTGCTTTAAAGAAGTAAATCTTTCCTTTTTTAATATAGCTTTTTTATTGTGAGGTATTTTAAAATTTTTAGTGGTTTTAATGAAAATTGTATATATTTAATGTGTACAACATGATATTTTGATAGACATATACATAGTGAAGTAACACAGTCGAGGTAATTAACATATCCGACTTCCTCACACTATTACCATTGTGTGTGCCTATGTGTGAGGAGAACACTTGAGACCTACTCTCTTAGCAAATTTCAGGTATATAATGCCGTATTATTAACCACAGTCACCATGCAGTGCATTACATCTCTAGAACTTATTCATCCTACATGCCTGGAACTTTATATTCTTTGATCAACTTCTCCCCATGGCCCCAATCTCCCCAGCTCCTGGCAATTACCATTCTACTCTCTATTTCTATGAATTCAACTTTTTAAAAAGATTCCACCCACCAGTTAGATCATGCAGTATTTATCTTTCAGTGTCTGGCTTATTTCACTTAACATAACATCCTCCAGGTTATTATCTCAAAATAGTACTAAGTAATGGTAAAAGTTAGACAAAGGGTCTCAAAGTCTGAAATGGGTATCTAGAAGAAAGAAAGTACGTATGTTCTGGCTGGTAGCAACCATGACAGGATTCCAGAACCTGACCATCAGCCGTCTGTGCTGCAGATCGGAGGCTTCATTCATTGTCCATCCTGCATGTTGCTGAAGTGCAGACTCCACAAACACTCTGAGTCCTCGGGCCTGCCAAGCAACTAGGCTAAGTGCTAGAGCCCCAACATGCAAAAGATACTATTCTTTCAAAGAGTCATATTCTGGAGAAGACAGATTTAGAGGTAATTAAAAATGGCACTTCAAGTACATGTTGTCAAGCCTCGTATCTCATAATTTGTCAAATGAATAAAAGAAACTCAGTCTAGGAAAAAGGAAAAATAATCACCTACATAGAAAGTCTTACTTCATTCCACAATCTCTGCAGACTAGCCCTCATATACACCACAGGTGGTACTGAGCTCAGGGACAGAGCTCTTCACAAAATAAGCCACCCCAAGGCAGAGGTGTCCGGCGCAGGGAAAGAATTCTGAGTGTCCCTAGTACCTTCCAGCATGGAGGGGTGAGGACCAGAAGCTGGAACTCCAGTGAAACTAGAGGGGAAAACCCCAATTTAGCTTCTCCCACCCAAGGCCAATAATCACAGGCAGAAAGACTAAAGAGAAACTGGATACCAAATAGGGTTTTTATTCGCTGTGACCAGGTTTCACTGACAGGAGGGGTAAGATCAGGAGATGTGGTAATATGTCTAATTTTATTGTTTTAAGTTATAAAGTAATGCTAAAAGTCAATTATTTCACTTCCAAATTCTTAGTGATTTTTTTGAGGTGGAAGAACAGAGACCATAACGCAACAAATAGGAAAAAAAAAAAAAAAAAAAAAAAAAAAATATATATATATATATATATATATATATGCTGTAAGACATAGCTTTGTTGTTCTATTTTAACACTTCCTTGGTGTTTTCAATTTTTCAATTTATATACATATATGTGTGTGTGCATATATATATATATATATGTATATATGTATATATATATATGTGTGTATATATATATATATATATATATATATATATATATATATATAATGCAATAAATATAAATTTATAAACCTAACTCATAAAAGAAAGACTACCAGTCAGGACCAAAACAAAATAACACAAAATGAAATCACATATACTCTACAAAAATTGACGAATATTTCGGTTTATGAACGCCGTAAACTCAGAAATAAATGCTTTGGTTTTCGAACATGCCTTGAAGTCAAACATGTCACACGACTTCCTCTAAATGCAAGATGCTGAGACCTAGCTGTCAGCTATTTTTCGAACGTTTCAGAACTCGAACGGTCTTCCGGAATGGATTACGTTCGAAAACCGAGGTACCACTGTAAAAAGATGTTAGGAAGGTTGAAAGTAAAAAGAAGAGCAAAAATATTCCATTTCAATGTGCACAATAGAAATCTAGGTGTCAATATCATACATAGTTACATTCAGGGCCAAAAAAGAGAATTATGTCACAATAATATTGAATTGTATGCAATTTAAAAGTATTGTACTCAACAGAATTATTCAACATAAAAATATAACATTTTACAATACTCTCGTTCAATTGTTAGTAAACAATGCAGTAAAGATATAGCTGTCAAGAACTTTTATTTATTAAATGGCATATCACTAATAAATAAAGAAAAAGCCAGGGTAAATAAAATAATAAATTTGTCAAAACACAAAATCATTAGAATACTTTAATATAGCTTTCTCACTCAATCCTGTGTAACAAGAAATTAAAGATGCATAAAATACAGAGACTTTAAATAATATAATTAATTAGATTGATTATATGTATAACACATACCTACATTAATAGAAAAAAACATGTCTTTATTTATATAGAAATATGTCTCCATGCCTTGCAAAGAAAGTTTACATCCTGTTTTATTGTCCATTTTCTTACATTATTTCACAAAGAAAATTCCAAATTAAAAAAGTAATTAATTAATTAAAACTAGCAGAAACCATGTTCTCCAACATGAATAGAGCCAAACTAGAAATATATAACAAATGGTTACTAACTGCCAGTAATAATGAGGAACAATTTTGGAATTATGAAAGTTCTTACCTAAATAATACTTTGGGCACAGAATAACTTAAGACAGCTCATGGAACTTCCTTAAAACAACAATTGTGATACTGTCATAGCTGATATCATAGAAAAATGTGTAGCCATTTAATAGTTTTAGTAATAAAAAATAAATAATAAAAACAAATGAATTAAGAATTCTATTCAATATTTTTTAAATAATTAAAGTCACCAAAAAGAATATTAAACATAGAATCATAAGTGAATTAAGAAGTTAAAACAGAAAAGCCGTATATAATTGATAGTGATACAAAAGATGATTCTTTGGGGAAGGGAAGAGAATAGAATACTAGAATAGAATGAAATAGAACAGAATGTTAATTAGTCCAGTAAAGAAAAACAAAACTAAACTAATGAAAGAAAATGGAAAAGGGAAGAAGTAAGAAGGGAAAAAAAATAGAGTAAAAGAAAGTACAAATATCCAATATGAGTATATAAAAGAAGGAACAGAATTATACAAACATATTATGACTCTGAAAACTGGAATAAAATGTGCTCTTTTCCAGGAAAATACAAATGATGAAAATGGATTCAAGAGGAGATATGTAAGAAAGCCTAAAGAGCTTTCCAAAAACTACACACTGTAAGGTACCTTATCCAAACTTTTTCTGGATGAACTTTTTCAAACACTGAATTTGAACTGATCCAGACTACAGAAATAGAAAAAAAAAAAAAAAGTCTCTCAGTTATTGTTTAAAAGATAATACAATTCTGACATCAAAACCTAAAAGAGATAGCACAGAAAAAACTACAGACAACTCTCCCACATATTGATGCATAAGTGCTAAGCTAAAAAACTACCTTAATATTTAATAATATTTAATAATAATAATTAGCTTAAGAATAAATGAAGAAGAAGTGAGGTAACGCACCAATGTCAGCCAATTTTCTCAGTATCTTGCTTGGTCATAGGGTTCAACTGCGTTTCTGGGGCTAAGACCGGGGTCTTATCTAAAGGGACTGGAAGATCCTACTCAGTATCCAAAGCAGGGGTGAGCACTGGGACAAAGGCTAGGCCCAAAGTGCCGGCAAACTTGAGATGTTTGTGGACTGGAGGCTAGGAGTGAGGGGCAGGTGCCCAGACAGACAGATACTCCAGGCAGGTTTGGTTTTGGGAGGTTGGAAACTCCTCTGTGAATTATTCTGGGTTTCTGTGGTGAGTGGAGGGGAGTGCTAGCCCCTGGTCTTAGGGGTGCAATGGGGAATGAAGGCTGGGCTTCCAGTCCAGTGCAGAGATGCCGGAAAGGGGGGTGACTGCAGTGGCCTCAGATAGAGAGAACTCTCCTCTGAGCAGGAACGCCTTCATTAGCTAGTCAGGAGCCTGGAGCCCTGGGGTGGGAAGGGTCACAGTTCCTGAGTACACAGGAGATTTATCTTAGATGGCCTGGAGGCATTTTGAGGGGGGGGAAAAAAAGTATAAAAAGTGAGAACATCAAAGCAGCATGAACAGACAAAGAGAACTGCACCATGTTTTGCAACTTACCATGCGTCTTTGCAGCTTTTAGCCTGTTTCTTATCAAGGTTTGGAATATGACCAACCTCAGGGACATGCCTCAGGCAGGCTGGGAATTAGGGAACACACCCCTCCCCTCTGTGCTCCCACCCTTCCACTATGACCAGTATGACGGGTCACAAAATAAGCCACATTTCAGACACCAGCCACCCGCCAGGCCAAGCTTTCCAACCTGAAGTCCAACTTGGCTTGGGCACATCCAGCCCAGGACCTCCCAGGGCCGTCTGAACCCATCCAAGCTGTGACATTGTCCTCCTCCTCTTCCCTCTGCTCTTTGTCACATTTAACTGTGTGGATTCTGCATCGTCCTCAAGGGCCTGGAGAAAGTGATTTGTGTGAATGACAAGGTAAAGCAGGGTTATGGGCAGAGCATGATTGATTCCCTGGGGCTTCATTGTAATAACTTTAATCTCCTGGAACTCATCTGGTATGAATTTAGGAACTGAACGGCGTTTTGCTGAAATTCCCCCTTAATGCAGCGCTGGCTCTGCTGGCCTTGGCGGTTATGGAGTTTGCCATGTTTATGATTTGGCCGCAGGCTCTGTATTAATGGGCCTTGAAAAGAGGGTGTGGAATGTGTAGGCACTTTTAGTGTGCTTTTGTTGAGGAGGAAGCAAACAGAAATATCTACCTTGAAGTGCATCTGGGCTCTGCCTTTCCTTAAAGAGAAGTAAATCACTTGTGCTTCCCGGTCCGCTGGGGTGGGGAAGCCTCTGGCAGCTGTAAGGTCTTTGAGTTCTCAGTGTGTGCACCTTGGGCGAGGAGGCAGGACTCTGCCCAGATCCTTCCACTGCTGCACCCATCAGGGCTGATAAAAAGGCCATGGGGGTTGGGGATCAGCCCCTCTATTTTAACAGCTGTCCTGGTCCCCTCACTAGAC
This sequence comes from Rhinolophus sinicus, assembly GCF_036562045.2. Taxonomy (NCBI): domain Eukaryota; kingdom Metazoa; phylum Chordata; class Mammalia; order Chiroptera; family Rhinolophidae; genus Rhinolophus; species Rhinolophus sinicus. Next base: position 65,462,074 of record NC_133757.1, read on the forward strand.
CTTGGGAGACCTGGGTCAGATTCCTTCCCCTGCTTACTGACTGGCCAGGTCACCATCCTCTCTCCCCACACCATCCCTCAGTCCATTTACCAAGTACTTCTTGGGGTGGCCTTATGGAAGGGTCCTCCTTGCTTTGCACCCACTGGGCTTTGAGGTATGAAGTCTGGGAGAGTGGAGACTATGCCCCAGTGACCGTGAGGTCAAGGTTACCTCTGAGCCTCCTTCAGAACCTCTTCTGCAAAGCCACCACCTGCAGCGAGACAGGCGCTGCATTATTGGGAAGAAGGGTCCACATTACCCCCATGCCAGGGGCTGCTGTAAGTAAATAGAAAACAAGCAGACAGGCTGGCCCCGATAATGCTGATAGTGCCGTGTGGTGACCAGCTGAGAAAGTCAGAATCGTGCTGTATGCACCGTGCACAGTACTTCACACTCACAGAGCACTTTACATGTACCTATCCCTTGCAGCAAAGGCCTCGACTCGCCTATTTGTAGGTGAGGACATTGGCACGCAGGCTCAGCATTGCCTCTCCCTGGCACAGAGCAGGTGGAGCTGCTCCCTGACAGACACAGGAAGGATGTCCGCACAGGCTTCCATCAGACAGCCCGGATTTACCCCTGGCCACTCACCAGCTCCAGGCTTGCACAAGTTAATGTCTCCTAGGACCATGTCTTTCTTAGGTTAACAACTGGCAATAAAATTGCCTGCTTCCTAGAGTTTGTGAGTCAATTAAAATAGGTAATATACGCCTGTTTCCAAGGAGCATGCCAACACAGAGCAGATGCTCAATAAACCTAACCTAAGTTTACCTCCCCATTTCCTCCACTACTGTGGTTCATGCACTGAATCATCCCACTGATATTAAAAGACAGTAACCAGAAGAGAATGGTCACCCCGTGGACTCACTGACATGACTGTGTGACTGCTGGGAATACTCAGACCTGGCTCCCGGGTCACCTAGTGGCTGATGTCACCCACGCCGTCCTTATCTGGTAGTGTCTACTGTGAGCTCACAACTGAGGGGCCTGTGTGGACCTGGAATTCCAAAACCCACGGAGCAGCCATGTGAGTCCCCCACTGCCATTCTTCACCCAGGCTGGGCCTTGCCAGGTCATTTGACCCAGAGGAAGGGCATCATTGCCTCTGACCAGAATTCTGAGTAACCTATTAGGTTTAAAAACAAAATCCAGCAGTAAGAAATACGGAGGGAGAAAACCAGCTGTGAGAGCCCAGACCAGGTTCTGACCTTGGCCGCTCCCTGCTCCTGCTGCTGCAAGTTCTGCCTCTGGGCCTGGGCCTCATGCACAGCCTAGTAGTAGCTGCAGTCTGAAGGGGGGACGGGGTTTAAAATACAAGGACCCTCCGTCAGGATCAGGAGAGCAGCCACACAATCCAGATGTACTACAGTCCTGGTTGAGCTGCTGTCACCGAGATCACAGGGGTCTGGACCTCAGCAGGCAGCTGGGCTGCAGAGGGTCTCCAGGGGCAGCCCTCAGCCAGGGGTGCTCTCAGCCATCCTCCCACCTCCACGTTGTCTGTCCCCTCTGCCTGCTCAGGGGCCCACTGAAGCCCCCACGTGCCTCAAGGCCAAACCCAGGGGCGAAATATGGGAGGGGGACCACACACACCCTGTTTATGGAGCAACTGCTCTTCTCCCACTTCAAATATCTGGAAAGGGAAAGAAAGGGAGATCTCACCTTTCCTGGGGCAGGTCTACCCTTCCCTTCTTTCAACTATTAAATTCCCCTGACTTAATTCAGTGGAGTTTTAGTTACTCGTGACTGTTAAAATTGACAAATACAAAATTCCCTAGCAAAAGGTTTGTAGACATTCTGCTCTAACAAGCTGGTGGAATTTTTATATTCCTGCTGTTTCCATCATAAAAGTTTCTTAAAATTATGTTTCATCTAAAACCAGGCCAAATCACCAGTCTGAAAGATGTCCCTTGAAACTTCACTGGGGACCCTGAGATGTTACATAGGTCCCACTCACACAGCTTATCCAAGTTGGCCGCCCACATCCATGAACCTCTTCTGGGCATGGGTTCCTCTCCCAATTCACATCCAGTGCCTAACTGACCAGGTTCCCCTTCTAACAGAAAACCCTTCCTGAGACATGGCTTGGCAAGGCAAGGGTAGACTGTGGTAGATGCAGAGATGGGCTACCAGGCTTCCTTTGGGCCTGAAGGACTTGTTTCTCCCAAGCACTGGGGGTGCCATTGGCTGATGGACACCTGGCAGCCACCCTCTGCTGGAGAGAGCAGCCTCACCCACAGCCATGCCTCTTCCCAGGGCAGTGGCATCCAGAAACTCATCTGGTGAAAGCATGAGGGCCCTCTTCCCTCAGAGTTAGGGCTCCCATGGGGACCTTTTAAGGCTGCATCACAGTTTAGCTTCTCCCTTTGCCCAATCCAGCTTCTTTTCCTCCCACACTGATCATCCTTGGGAGTACATTGTGTATGTTACAAAAATACAGATATAAGACAGATATAAGTCTGTGATCCCAATGGTCCTAGGTGCAAACATTCTCAGAGGCTCCCTCTTGCCTCCAGGACTCAGTAGCATTCCTAGCTGTGGTCCAATGGGTCCAACCATGAAGGTTCAGGTCACCTGGGCAGGTTCTGCCAGAGCTCAACTGGCTGGAATCAGATGGCTGAGAGGGTGTCGGAGAGAAGAGCAAAGTGATATTAAGCCGTAAGTGGAGGGAAGGTGGTGCTGGAGCGGGAATTCTGGTTCCTGGACCAGGCTCCTCTGCCTGAGTCTGAGATGGCCAAACACAGTGGTACAGGTAGACGGGAGCTCTGTGAGGCATCTCATCCTGTGGCAGAGTGTGGCACAGATGAGAAAGCAGTGCCGCTTCACATAGAACAGGGACAAGCACAGCTTCGTCCCTGGCAGCTAGAAAATGGGCACCTTGAGAAGTCTGGGGCTCAGCCTGTGACACTGATGATTACTTTAGGGTTGGTTCCAGCAGCATGACCAGTGTCAACATGTCCTCACATAGCTTTCATGGACCCTGACATGAAAGCGTGAGGGAGCAGGGGCACTGTGAGTGGGGGCTCCAGTGAAAGGGAGAAGAGTTACTGTTTCCTACAGATAAAAACCCATTTGTGCCCACCAGCTAGGAGGGAGGGGACACTGAGAACTGAAGAATTCCTCTGTACTCTTTGGTCAGACACTCAAGCTTTCTGTGAGCTGGTCACAACCTGCCTCACTGCTTAGCCCTATGATTTCCCCTCATGCATCTGCTACTTCACCAAATTAGGATCCTGCTGTCCCCAGCGTGCCCCCAGTGTCCTCAACCTCTCCGTTGCTCCCCCAAACCTCTCCCTCCACCCACCTCCTCTCTACTGTTTACACCATTGCAGTCTTGGACATTTCACTGGAATACACCCTCCTTCATCCAACTGTTCAAAGTGCCTTGTGATTTGCCTCTCCTCCACACTCCACCCTCTCCCTGCTCCTGTCCTGGGACATAGGCGTATTCTTGTAACTCAAGACCCCAAGCTCAGCCACTGAGATGGCCCCTCCACCTGCCCTGAGAGGGTTTGTGCAGCATGGAAGGAGGGGAAAGCCCAGGATTTGTGGTTAAATGTGAATTCAAATCCCATCGTTTCCACTTACTGGTGATAAACTCCCTGAGCCCAGGCCTTGTCCGCAGCAGAGGGACGTGCCAGCACACGTAGGCACAGGTGGACTCCAAGGACTTTCCCTCCAGGTAGTAGAAGAGCTTTGGGGGGTTTGGGCTGTCCGCTCTTACTTCTGCTTGGAAGCCATACCCTTGGGCTCGGCTCCCGCCAGATCTCCAGTCACCTCCTGAAAGGGAAGGAGGAAGAACCCAGGTGACAGCTGGGGAGGGAGTGTGCCCTCACCACTGCAGGCACAGTGGAGGCAAGGGACACCCAGGACGGCACTAGAGAATAAAAAGGGCAGTCCCGGTGCTCAGATGTGACTGATGGCATTGCCAAGATGACTTTGTTTGTGTGGCCACTTAGGGAAGGCAAATACATGGGGCGGGGAGAGAGGGCCCAGGAGGCTTTTGAGCACCCAAAGACAAGACTGGAGGTGACTTTCCTCAACGCAGACCCTTCCATGGTTGCTGGCCCTTCTCACCATTAACCCACCCTCCCGGAGCCAACATACGAGAGGCAGAAAGTGTGGGGTTCATACCCATGCTGGGCTACAAAGCATTCCAAATTTGCAGCCACATAAGCCAATGGGTTCTGTCCAAGGGGCAGGGTGTTGGGTATAGATTGTGACTGACTGCAAAGCTGAGTGCATCCTTTTTCTCCTTGGCATTGATCTGAACTGAACTTTGCATCCGCTAAGCACTCCAATCAGTCCTGCTGTGGACACTGCTGCCCCAGGCCCTCTGAGGAGGTGGAGGAGGCAGGCTAGCAAGGTAAAGGCTCTTTCCCGGGGCACTCTGGGTGCGAACACCCACTGGTGTCCCTCCTCTCTGGGAGAGGACCATGTCCTCCTGAGCCTGAAATTGGAAGCAGACCACTGTGACGGCTGACAGGTGGCTTTCTGTCCGGTGCAGCTTCTTCCCTTTACTTATCTGCAAACTAAACACATTTAAACACATTTACCATCTGGCAACCTGGGGAGATAGAGTTCAAACTTTGCAGACACAGAGCATTTCTGCCTGAATAAGCAAATTCTTTTTTTTTTTTTTTAAATATTTTTATTTGGTCCCCTGTCAATCCTAGAGTTAATCTAGCTGTTCACAGCCTGGGCTACCTCCTGGCCCAGATGTACTTTGGGGCAAGAACAGGCACGCACCTGGGCTGGCTGAATGGGGGAAGAAAAAAGGAATGTCTCACTTCTGTGGCCTGGGAGGGAGATGACCGGTCTTGTTTAGGGATGGAGGATGAAGCAGGTGGTAGTGCACTCAGCTTGGCCCTGCCGTCACTGCTCTCCCTGGGGTCCAGAAATCAGAGGATTGCCCCAACAAGGCAGGCTGATGGGTACACACTAGCCCCTTCTCCTCCAACTGGGATGTTGTTTCTAGAAAACTATTCCTACCCTGGACCTTCTCTCAGGCCTTGCCCTTCCCCTCCCCCAATGCTAACTGAGAGCTGATCCTGGGTAAAGAGACCAATTTATCTCTGCTCCTATCTCCCATGGATCCTAGGCCTGCAGACAGCCTGGTTCTCTTGGAAACCATGATTGCCCAAATTCCAGTGGTTGGAGCTTACAGAAAACAAACTCCCATTTAAGAACCTGTTAAAGGACCAAGCTGAAGGCAGCAAAGGGGTAGGGGTGAGCAGCAGGGGCTCAAAACCTGTTTTCCCTGACATCAGGTCTAACCCTGGGGGCCAATTGTATGCAGACACCTGCCTGAAAAGCCCATGTTGAGATTGTGGTGGCTTCAGAACCAGAGAGAGCCTTCAGGAGGCAGGCAGTGCTCATTGGGAGCAAACTATTTTTCCAGTGTCTTGCTAAGGTTAAATCTGCAGCTGGATGAGTTGCTTCTTGCTGGTGGCACTCAGCCCTCAACATCTGCACCAGCCTTTAGAGATCATGCAGCTAAGGGTGTGACAGCCCCCAGCATCCTGCATCTCTACGCATCACATGAGCAACTTCCTGGATCTCTGAGTCCTGGATTCCTCAGCACAAAATGGGGATGAGTATCTGGCCTTACTGCAGTTCAGGGAGAGAGAAATGCATATGACTGCTGCTTGGTAACCCAACGAGAGCTATAAGCTGAGAAGAGGTCAAACATTTTAAAATCATGTAACAATAAATGCTGGTATTCCCTGCACTTACATAGTGCCACCCCAGAGCTTCTCACTTCACCACAAGGGAAGAGCAGATCCTGCCCGCCTTTCAGCTTCTCTGACTGTCCAAGCCCATTTGAGTCACTCCAGTCTAAGAACCTGACATGTGGGCATGGCCTTAGCTGTGTGGATTTTGGGTCTGCGAGGGCAAGGATGAGGAAGGCCCTCTTGAGGAGCCCAGAGAGCCACGCCTGGAGCCCCCCAGGAAGATGCTGGTGGGCATGGAGCAGTGGGAGAACCCTGTCTGGGGCCCACACTACAGCACCCAGCCAGCCTGGGCCTCCCAGGCCCTGCAGAGCCCATGGCAGGCCACAGACACAGATCAAAAGGACCCAGCCTCATTCTGACCTTCATGGTCAGCTCTTCTGTAGGATTATGAAATTGTCTCCTCTGGGCTGTCAGGCAGATCTTAACTGTAACATTACAGACCTGTGCCCCACACCAGCTAATACACCTGCGATGGGTGGAGGGCAGAGGGAGTCTTCACTTACACTCCCAAAGCATTTCAATGCCAGACACTTCCACATGCAGACTAGGGCCAGGAAGGGAAACACGCAGGCCCTCTTGTGAGCCCTGGTCAGAGTCTAGTCTGCATCACCAGCTCACACCATGTTGGGAAGTCCCTTCACACTCCCAGCCTGGGAGTCTGCGTCTGAAGAGTGGGGTGAACATGCTTACCTACAGTGCTGATGGGGAGCCTGAGGAGCTGGGGCATGTGCTGTCCATGCGGTCATCTGGGTCTGTCTGACATTAGGCCGTACTGCAGCTGTCACCACACACAGGACATGCAGGCTCATGTGGCTGCCTCAAGAGGCGGCTTGCCACTTGGTCCCGGGAGAAAGATGCCCATATGTCTAAGTTGAAGCTTTGATTTCCCTTCAGACTTCAAGGTCTTTGCCGGCTGGAATGGGCTCTTTCTACCGAGGTTGCACGAGACGGTCATACAGCTACGACTACCATCTGTATAGCGCTATATCAAAAAGATGGGCCTTCGGACAGCTCTGGGACAAATCACAGCCGATAACTGCACCAACCAGGGGTTCTGTTGGCCCAGGTGCAAACTGAGGCTATCCATCTGGGCTGGTTATAGCAGGGACCTTCACTCCATCCAGCCAGGACCCCGTGGTGTGCTTTTCTTGGCACACTGTGGGCAGGGTGCCTGACGCCTCCTGAGTTATGGGCACTTGGGGTTTAGGCTTCCTGCTCAAAATCTCAACTCCAGTCAACTGGTAGACAGAATTATACCCACACTGACCTGCTGAAGAAGCTGCAGAAGTAAATACTGCCTCGGGTCAGAGCCCCTCCTGGAATCTCAGAACTTTGTTGAAAGCTGCCGAGGCAGGGGTAATACATCACCACCACTCGCCTCTGTTTACAACCGGCTAATGCCTTTTATTACGGCCTCTCTCTATCCTGAATATTTGTTTTATTGCCCCTGTAGGGAGATTTTTCCATTTGGCAAAAATCATCAGATGGTTTCAGTCATGTTAACAACTGCTCATTAAATGCAGAGGAGTAAACACAGAAATAAAGCTTTACTTCTTTTCTATTTTTTTTCCTTTTTTGTAATTAATGAAAGAAAATCACGGATTGGGTGGTAGAGGGTGAAGAGTGCTCAGATGTTGCTGTCCTTGGATCCTGTCTGGGCAGGCATTCCTCAGGAAGCTCTCCCTGCCCTTCAGAGAGGAGAAGGGCGATGGTTTCAGTCTGTTTCAAGGTGAGGGCTTGCTGTGTGATCTGTGAGTTTTGGTCTCTTGATGCTTGATTATTCTTCCCCTGTGGTCCAGAAAGTAGGAGGCACATCTTTCTGTTCCTGGGGGAAATAAGGCTCAGAGCTAGACAACCTGGAGATTATTGGTTTGAAATGGTTAGAGGAGAGAGCCAAGTGGATGGGTGTGTGGATGGATGAATGGATGGATGGATGGATGGGTAGGTGGGTGAGTGGATATATGTATGTATGAACAGACTGGAGGTTGGATATGAAAATGGAATGGGCGGGTGGATGGATGGGCAGGTGGATGGATGGATGCACTTGTGGCGGGTGGATGGATGGGTGGTTGGACAGAAGAATGCACAGATGAATGAATGGAAGGTTAGAGTGCAGATTTAGGAAATCAATACAGCACCTCTTGGTGACACAGCCTAGGGCTCTGAGGCAAAACTTGGGTACTCCACAGAGACAAAGGGAGCCTGGCTGCAATCAACCAGCCTGGCTGCAAACAGAAATTTCATTCTGGGAATATAAAAAGAGAAATGTCGCTGGAAGCTGAAAGCCAGTGAGGCTTCATGGGTGAGGCCTAAACTCTGAGTCAGCATCCTGGATTGCATTGTCAAAGAAAGGGAAAGGAAGGATGGTAGGAAGGAAGGAAGGAAAGAAGGAAGGAAGGAAGGCAAAAAAGAAGGAAGGAAGGAAAGACCCTAATTTTTAAAGTCATTATTTGACAAAATATCCCCAGACAAAAATACCTTTTAATGATCAATTTGTTTTACCTTCACAGTCTGCTTCTGAGCAGTGGGGTAGGGGAGTGGGTTCCTTAGATGCACTGAGCAATCTTCCCCACTTGAGTTCATCTCCCATTTAAATACCCTGGGCTAGGCTGCCAGTGGGGCCTGCCTTTGCACTTGGCCTTGAAAGCCTGTCTGGGCAGCCTCCATGTGCGGTCTTGTCCAGTGCACCAGTGCAGCAGGACTCCAGACTCCCAGCCACAGGTGGAGAAAGAAGTACAAGTCCGTCCTCTGAACGAGAGCGCCAGCAGGGCTGGAATCCTGGCTCCTCTGACGCAGGGACCAGCTGTGCGGGCAGCAGGCCCAGCTCCTCCTCTAAGAACCACCGCAGCAGCTCTGGTCCTCTTTCGTGGTATGCAGTTCCCTCTGGAGCCGGATACTGCTCATGTGATGTTCATTCCTGGGACAATGGCTCCTCCTCTTCCCCACACACAGTGCACGTGCTGCCTGTAACAGAAGGAAGGGTGCCAGGCTTGGCTTCATATCCACCTGCCCTGACCAGAGGGAGAGGAAGACTGCTGAGGGTAGGGATGCATCTTTTTCCTTGGGCATGACCAGAACTATTTCTGGAAAGTCAGGGTTGGGGCTAGTGACCTGACAGCAGAAAGCAGAGTAAAAAGTATCATCCCCGTACTGCTTCACTGCACCACTTTCCAGCATGAAAACACTCTGTTGTGATGAGCCTCAAGAAATCCCCTCCCTGTGAAAGTGGGCAACTTCAGGAATTTCCTTCCCAGTAGCCTTCCCATCGTCTGTCCACATGTCCTGAAGGCCCAGCAAGAAAGTCCACTGAGAAGGGCTCGCTTGTGCTGGGAAGAGCATATACTCTGCAAGATGGTTGCCAGACTCAGCAAATAAAAATCCTGGACATCTAGTTAAACTTGAATTTCAGATAAACAATGAATGACTCTTTTTAGTATAAGAATATCTCATGCAATATTTGGAACACATTCACACTAAAAATTAAATCAAATTAAAATTAAAAAAAAAGACTCATTGCTTATCTGAAATTCAAATTCAACTGGGTGTCCTGTGTTTTATATGACAAACCCACTCTTCTATCTTTCACCAGCAACAGCCTTACTCTGGAACCAAGATGAATTGATTTTAATCCCGACTTTGCCAAGCAGCAGCTGTGTGATCTTAACTCCCAAACTTGGGGTTAACATTGACTGCATCCCATAGGTAGATGTGAGGATAAAGGAGATGTGAGTAACTCCTTTATAAATATTACATATTCCCCCAGGGGATATGTAATATTACCTGGGGTAATATTACACTTCCTATCACCTGGGGTTCCTGGTAGTAGCAGAGGCTTGCTCCAATTCTAGAAACTTCCAAGGACTCCAGATGCTGAGACAAGTTTGCCCAGAGACAAGGGTAACAGGAGAGAGGGATGGGGTTAGGAATGGCAGAGCAGATCTGGACTTGAATCCACTTATTTGGTGATAGGGTGCAGGCAGAGTTGAGTCAGTGTGTGGGAGCTCGTATGGGGACTGGGGGCACAGCCTTGATGCCTCAGGGCCCTTGGGTCTGATTTGCCCTAGAACACTCGCCCTGGTTGTCCATGCTCCTGGAGGAAGTCCCAGAAAAAACCACGCATGCTTTAGGAGTGTCAGTCGAGGGATTCTTGGGCACAGCCACCATAGATGGAGATCTGGCCTGCTGGATGATGTGCACACTCACCTAGGGTGAGCCATGTTCCACAGCCAGCCATATTCCTGCACTCAGCCCTGCCTGGGCGAGCCCTGGCTCAGTCTCCGGGCTCCTTTCCTCCGTGATGGCCTGGGGCTCATGGAACTTGCTCCTGATGCCAGTTTGGGATCCAGTCAAGGAAAACATAGCCAACCCTATAGCTTCTGAGCCCTGGCCTGGAGTACAAGACTCCAAGAGGGGCATACAAGACGTCTGTGACTTATGTCCTTGCACAAGCTCCCAGGCCTTGCTGATATTCCAGAATCCAGATGCTGGTCCCAGAGAGTTGTGCCTTTGCCACTGTCCAGCTCTGCCATGTTGGCCAAAGCCTTCAACCACTTTGAGTGTGGGATCCTTGTCTTCACAGCTGAGATATTAGGGCTTATTTTGTGAGTTCAGTCTTTGTAAGAACCAATGTGGCAAATTCAGAGACAACAACTTGAAGTTCTACGTAAATATCTTCCTGAAGGCCTCTCTGTGTCAAGTGGTTTCATACTTGTGTATCCCAGTACCAACCCTGAGAACTAGTACACCCATTCCACCCATGACAGCACAGAGGCTCTGAGGATTTGTCTTTCTCACAGGGCCTCCTGGTTCCCAGGCTAGGACACCTACTCATGAACCCTAAGCAAGATGTGAAAGGTGGGAGAGCAGAGGTTGGGGTGTGTGTGTGTGTGTGTGTGTGTGTGTGTTGGGGGTTACAGCACACGCTGCTATCTCTTGGCTGTGCCCCTCTTGGCCTAAGTCAAAGCTACAAGAAGGAGGACTCATAGTTGGAGTGGTAGGGACCTGGACGTCCAGGGCCGCGGGGAGGGACCTCACATGTCCCCACACTCTTTCTAGGACCAGAGCACTCCTTAGTGAGCCTTTTCCAGCCTCACCTGGATGACATGTGATTTTGCTTTACTGCTTTGGGACCAAATGGTTTGTTTAAAAAGGGAAAGGAAGTGCCAAATAATACCAAAAAAAAAAAAAAAAAAAAAAAAATGTTTTTCATTTAGGCAGCATTTTCAAACTTTGGATCTTTTTGTATCGCTGTCTGATTTTTGATATACTCCCAACCACCTATATTATCACATACTATATTATTTAAATCTACTTACTCTTTAAAACTTAAACCATATAATAAGAAATGAAATCAATCCTGAGCAATATCTGAAACATCTGCTTTAATGTGCCAGTTATACTTTTTTTCTCATTATTTTTAAACATAAATATATAAATCTCTGTTTTTAAAAAGAATGTTTTCATAGTACCACCTAAAGTTGCTGGTTACACACTGAAAAACAATTATTTGGTGCAAACCTTCAACTTTGTACCGAGGTCCTTTCCCAAAAACCCAACTATTGAGCCCTGAGGAAGCGAACGGCCCAGGTTGGGCAGAGGCCCTTGGCTAGGCACTGCACGGGCCCCAGGGCTTTCGCTGCAATAACACACAATCCGGCCATAGACACGCACCTGCCTTTTAACTCGACAGCCAGACCCCTGCCTCCCTCCCGCCCTGAACTCCACATGACTAAGAGGTCCCCAAGGAGCAGCAGCGCTGATGCTGGGTGTGAGAGATCCAGCGATCTCACAGGAAAGGTGGCATTGCTTTGGTCCTTGATGGGAAACTGAGCTCCCTGGAAGAGAAAGAAAAGAAAGGTGGAGTCTTTCCAGCAGAGACAGTGGTATAAGCAAAGGGCAGGAGAAAGGGTGGGGGCTCTGCTGCTCTGGATTTGGGAGGTGCCCCTGTGGCTGAGCCCAGGTAACAAAGGTACGATCTGATGTTCACTGGCCCCCAGAATGTTGGCCTGCACAGAGTTACGAATTCCAATAGCTTGCTAACTGAAAAATTATGGAGACACCTATAATACAGGTCTTTGGCTTCCCTACTTAGGATCATAATTCCCTCCCCCTCCCTGAGCTCCATTTTCCCACAGCACTTAATCACTTTCTACCTTCTATAGATTCTAGTTACTTATGTTTAGTGCAGTTTTCCTCTCCTTCCCCCAAACACCCCCCATATAAACTCCAGGAGGACACGGGTTTGGGTGGCTTTTGTGCTTCCATTACTAAAATATTTCAAAACTTAGCCCGTGTCTTGCACATAGTAGGTGTTCAGTATGTATTTTAGTAAATGGATGGTGAAAGTGGTGGACTCTGACGTGTTTCACAGTAATATCGGTCCTGGGGTCTCAGGGCACCTCCAGGAAGGAGGCCCTGGTTCCCCTCCGCCCCAGCCCACGCGGCCCCTCCTGGTGGCTCCCGTGGGCTGTGGGAACAACACCTGATTTTGCGGCAAGAAGGAGGCAAGCAAGAGGCTTTGACATTTGCTTTGGCCAGACTAGCAGGCAAGGCTCCACACGGCTTCCCCAGGCTCCAGACTCCTTAAGTCCCGGCCGTCCCACTTACGGCAGAGCCCACAGCTTTACCCGGCTTCTCAGTGATGTGGGAAGAGCCTGAGCCTTAGTCCACGAAGACCGGGGGCGGGAGGCAGCCGGAGCGCGCCACGAGTGGGCGAGCCGGAGGAAGAGGGGTGGGAGATTTTACCACCAGAGGGCGACCGAGCCCAGTCGCCGCTCTCTAGTGTCCACAGCCTGCCGGGGCTCCAGAGATAGAAGCGCCCCAGCTCTCCTGCGAAGAAGTGGAGGCCAAGGAGTGCGAGGACTGTTTTCTCCGCTGGATTATTAGTTTCCTCACAGGCAGGAACCAATTCAGTGGGATTCCCAGCACTATGTTCAGAAGAGGGTTCAGCACAGGAGTGAATGAATTAATGCATTAATGAATGAATGACGATGAGTGGTTTCACAGCACACTTAATTGGGCACTGAAGTAGTTTTGGAAAAATAGACACAAAAGACACTCATCCCCACGACTGGAGTCCCAGAGCTCCTGCAGCTTCCTGCTGACCGACTCCACCGGTGGCCCCCAGCTGGAGCAGCTGAGCCCAGGCCCTACCAGCCCTGCCAACTCCCTCAATGACTGGGGCTCTGGGACTCCCCAGGGACAGAAACCTGCACCCACCTTACGCACCTTCGATGGACAAGGGAGTAGAATCCACTCTACTGTCTGGCTTTATGGAGTGGGGCAGGGAGAGGTGGCTGGAGCAGCCTGTAGTCACTAGCAAGACCCAAAAGGGCGCTCTTCTTCCGGTGCCTCCGGCCTCCACTGAGGCCATCTCAGGGTGTCCAGGTTGGGGCACGGAGAACTGCCAGGAGGGCTAGACACCACCGAGGGTCGTCTCCGTGCTGTTTTCTGGACCAGAAAGGCACAGGGAGGGCAGGGGGAAGGGAGAAAGGAAAGCAGAGGAGTTCTCTCAGCACTTTGGGTCACGCAGAGCATTCACTGGGGAGCAGGAGAAAACACTGAAGTTTACACAATTATTTCTAGCTTCTATTTGTTGAGCACTTCTCTGTGCGGAGCGGAGTCTCCTTCAATTCCCCCAGTTTCACCCCCCGGGGTGGGAACGGTGATTAGCCCATTTCCCAGTCGAGAAACAGAGGTACAAAGGGTTAAGAAAACTTACTCAGAGCTTAGGACAGAACTGCTTTTACTTCCTTTCCACGACACAGGATCCTATTTTAGAGCCCCAGTTTTACAGTTAAGGAAATGAGGCTTGGCTAGTGAAGCCATAGCATTGGCTTGGAATCAGAATTGCTCTGAATGCAAAGATCCAGCTCATACCATTTTAGGACGAACTCTGGGGCCATGGCCCAGTGGGCCTGGGTCGGTGGTCACATCGAGGTCCTACACTCTGAAAACAGGAGGCTCTTAGCTACCTCAGGTGCTGCCCACCCCATCAGCCCTCACCCCTAGGGCCGACTTTGCTTTTCCTTGGTTCTCATTCAGTTCTAGCCTATGGAAGTCAGTGCCTCCATCTGGACAATGGGGGCAACAGCCAGCTCTTCAGGCCAACCTCACTATGGGGCTTGGCTCCTCACTGCAAGTCAAACTTACAGAGCAGGGCCCAAGGGAACCCGCGAAGGCCAAAGGCCTGACCACACTACAGACCCAGGAGCACCCCTGGCATGGAGGAGGGGTGGCAGGGAGAGGACAGTTGGAGAGGGCCTGTTGGAGGGAACACCGGGCAGAGACCCTGGCCATCGCGGGGCCAGGCCCGGCCCCCGCGGCGCGCCCCGCCCCTCCCTGCGCTCCTCCCCGTCTCGCTTTCGCCTAAAGGGCTGGGCGCTCTCTCCTCGCCGCCGCACTTTCACTCTCCGCCGCCGCGTTCGCTCCGCCTCTGGCCTTGGTTCTCCCGTCCGCCTTCGCCGCCTTCCGCCAGTGCCATGGATGCCAAGGTCGTCGCCGTGCTGGCCCTCGTGCTGGCTGCGCTCTGCCTCAGCGACGGTGAGTGCGTTCGGCGGCGGAGGCTGGACAGGAGCCCGGCTCCCGGCTCCCGGCTCTGTGCGGGGCCGCGGTGCCTCTGCCTCCTCCGCCCTTCCCTGAGCGAACCCAATTCTCGCGGTTGTGCATAGGGCGAAGCAGCGCATTTCGCCGGGCGCGCTCCCTAGGGATACAGCGTCGAGCCCCGCGCTCAGCGCCACAGCAGTAAGGCATTGCTCTCCGCAGCTGGGCTCGAGTCCTAGGACAGCCGTACGGCCGCTAGATTTAGAGCGGGCTTCAGAGCGAAGTCCCGCAAGATAACTGGGTGTTCACGCCCAGGGCACTGAGTCGGAGCGCCGGAATGGGGGGCGCGCGGGTCCCTGGCTCTTGCTGGCCCACCCAACAACTAGTGCCTTCCCGCGCCCGGCTCGGTTTCCAGAGGCGTATGGGCTCTGAAGCTTCGCTGCGCACGGAGCTGGAGATGCGATCCGCGGTTGGTGTGGGAGGGATCTCCACGCAAAGCTTGATTCGCATTGCGTTGTGCTTGTGGTGGCGGTGCGATCGCGTGCAATAGCGTGGCTGCCCCTCCACTCGGGGCCCACCCTCATTTTGCAGCCCCCAAGCCAGGCTCGGAGGACGGGATGTACCGAGCAGCGGTACAGTTCGCGCCACCCACGCGGTCATGCTTCTGCTCAGCTCCATGGTCCTCAGTGACGCCATGTACCTGGGACTGTCCAGCCACGGCCTCCCGGCCTCTTCCCAGGGTCACCCTACGGAGGCCCAGGGTCTGTCCGGGTCGCGCATGCCCTAGCCCCCAAAACACACCTGCAGACAGGCGCCTTTGTGGCCAGCCAAGCCGGTGCTCCACCTCAGAATGAACACTGCCTGCAAAGTTCATTCCAAGGCCTTAGGGCCACTGGGCAAGGTGGTGTCCAGTTTCACGGAGAGGGAGACAGCTTTTTTTTTTCCTATTGAAGCTTAAGTGAATCTCACTGTCCTGGCACAGGACACCACTGCTGCTGCTGCAAACCAAAATAAACTGTTGCCTCTGAACACACAAAACAAAACCATGTTAGTCAGGCCATGCTGCTAGGTCTATTCTTGGCCGCGAAGTTTCCAACAAACTGCAAAAGCTTAAAGGACATTCTCTAGGTGCTCTAGGTGTAGCTGAGGTCTGTGCAGGGCCCGAGCTCCTGGAAGACCCCTGCTGCATTCTGTCCTGCCATGGTCAGGAAGCCAGTGTGGGTAAAATGAGCATGCCTGGGCCTGGGCCAGGCAGGGGGCCTGGGCATACAGGGAATCTTGGCTGACCTCTGGGAAGTGTTCCTTAAAAGTGTAGTAAGTTGTTGGTCAGAGCTGCAGAGGGACCAGATCAAAGGTGATTTAGAATTTTTCTCCTAGCCAAAAGAGTGTCCTAAACTGAGTCTCTAAAGTGACTCCCAGGTCATGGGGGCACCCTGATTTGGGCATTAACAATTGAGAGGTCTGGTGAGCGTGGAGGTGTCATTGCACACTTCTCTGGGGAAATGGTCCTGCTTCTAGCTTCCTCCTCCTCTGGGGAGCTGCAGAAAGGACCTAAATGCAGGGACCCAGATCATTGAGTCTTTGGCATAGCTGATCTGGGGGCAGCACAGCTAGACTCCTCCTGACCCTGGAAAGCCTTGGTTGCTTGCCCCTCTTGGCAGCCAGGTGGTCAGGTCAGGATCCTGGTCTCCAGGCTGGTGTGGTTCTCCTTGCATGCCAAGGCCAGAATGCACTATTGGAACTCTTGGAGCCAGTGTACCCAATGCTGTGTCCCAAGCTGCACTTGGGAAACACGGTATTGAGGCTCAGATTGGGGCTCCTGCCCTCCCCCCACTGGTTGACCTCAGCCAAGCAGTTGGGCCCCTGAGTTCCTGGACTTCCAGGGGTTAAGCCCAGGGTGGGCCCCATTTTCAGACCAGCTGTGTCTCCTATCTCTCCACTAGAGTGGAAGGTTCTCTGGTAACTGCTCTGAAAAAAAGCCGAGGTCACCAGGTCCCAACCCCCAGTAACATTTGGGCTAATCAGGTGTCTTTCCTGCCACATTCAAAACACTTGCAGAAGTTAGTAATATTGACAGAAAGCTAGAGGAAAGGACACAAGGTGGACACAACGCCGCTGAGTTCTCTTGATAAGGGCACTCGGGGCTCTGTCACTTTAAAAAACCTGCTGAAATTCCCCACTTGATAGGCAAGCAACTGGGTCCTGGGAGCAGGAATATGAATTGCTTTTGAAGGAATGGATAATCCCAGGGGATGAAGGGGGGAAGAAGAGAAAAAGAGAAAGCCTGTGTTTTGAGCCCAGACTCAGCTCTGATTTCTGGCCTGATCCCCACTGCACGGTTAGTGGAGCCAGAGCAGCTCCTTGGACATTGGAGAGCAGCAGCCCCCAACAGCCACAGCACTCACGCCTTGTACTTTCCAACTCCCTGTTGCTCTAGGGTTGGGGCCTGTCCTTTCTTATCACCTGCCCAGTTGCTGCTCAGCTCAGGAGGAACCATGAGAATTCCAGGGAAACATGGAGTCTGGACACTGGGAGGGGAGGGGAGAATTTAGTTCCTCCTTTACCCAGGCTGGCCAACCCCCAGCCCTGGGCTGGCTTTCCCAGGTGGTCTGGTCACAGGGCAGTACACACATAACCTGCAAGGCACTGGGTGCAGTTGCTAAAAGCCAGGCCCGGTACAGACTTTCTGGAGTTAGATCGGGGTACATGGGAAGGTGCTCCAGGGCTCTCCAGCACTATGGGTCAGCTGAGTCCCCCAAGCCAGGCCTCCTTCCTCCTGGTTTTCAGGGGGTCGGATTTCATCTTGGGGAGGAGGGATGGTCTGCTTTTACCCTGGACTTGATGGCTAAATAGGATGCTGTACTCAGGCCAGGGCATCTCTCAACTGAATGCAACCTTTAGAGAAAAAAAAAAAAAATTAAGTCCCTCATTTGCAAGCCTTCTTGCAGCTTCCCCACCTCTCTGGCCCAAAAGCACAGAAGTTCAGAACCACCAGGAGGCCTCTAGGAGCTCCGTAAACAGGAGTACTTAAAAAAAAAAAATTTTTTTTTTTTAAATTTCTGGACTAAATATTCTCAGAGGTACATTTATTCCCTGATGAAAGCATCCACAAACTCAAATAATTTGGGTTATTAAGTAGGGCTTGGATAAAATCTGCAGGAAAAACCCTCATAAGTCCCAGCCCTCCAGGGCTTGCAATTCTAAACTAAAAGGGTGAGGGTGGATTGGGCAGGAGCCTTTTGCTAATTTACACTAATGAGTGTCAATTATGGCATTTTGCAAACTGGTGAATTAGCAAAGGAAGCTATAATACAACCCAGGAGGCTGGAGGGTCCCTGCACTGGCGATGAAAGCTATATTTGACTCCAGACCTGATAATCTCTATTTCTTCTGGGAAGTGCTGGGGAGAAAGTGGGCCCCTGGCCTGCCCCCTGGGGACTCCCAGGTAGGAAGCCAGCCTGGATTCTTTTGTGGTTACCTGGGCTTAAGGTAAATGTGAGACAAGAAGACTGCAGGTGGGAGAGTGCAGCATCCCCAGGAGAGCTGGGGTGGCTCCTGGGACGAGGCTGGGACAGGAGCAAGGAGAGGAGCCTGGAGCCCCCAGATGCCCCCCCACCCCAGTTCTGCGTAGGGAGGGATTTCTTTGTTGGCCTTGGAGGAGTTAATCTTGTGAAGAACTGGGAACCTCAGTACCTTGGACTGAAACAGTTCTCTCCTGTGATTTACATACTGTATCTTAAGACATCTATCTGATCAGGGGCTTCTTATTTTAATTTCCCCACCCTCCTTCCTAGGGTGCGTCTCTCCACAGGTCCTTTTGACCTCTTGCCCTGTAGAAGCTGAGCTCGAGGAGAAGGTCTTCGCCAGGACACACACATGACTCATCCCATTGCTGTCCATCCTCCCATCATCCCACCACCTTCTCCCTGGGCTGCAGACCCAGACGCGTGTGTATCTCTGAGGCCTGGCAGGATAGTAAGAAGCCGCCTTGTTCTCATTACCTCTTCTAGGGAAACCGGTCAGCCTGAGCTACAGATGTCCTTGTCGATTCTTCGAGACCTACGTTGCCAGAGCCAACGTCAAGCATATCAAAATCCTCAACACTCCAAACTGTACCATTCAGATCGTGTAAGTTGGAGCATCATCATCCAGGAATGTGGCATCTAATGGGCACCTAACTGTCAGACTTGGTAAAGCTAGAGAAATGATGCATGCCAAGTGTCCAGCCTTGAACTTGGCAAAATTAGAGGCAGCTGTTACTACAACAAAGACGTTGAGTACACCCGCAGGCAGTAGTTTCCAAAGCCACTCTGAACCTTGGAGCCTTGCTGCGCTCACAGTGGTCGTATCTCTTCTTTCCAACTGCCTCCCTTCAGCACAAGTAATGGCAGCCCATTTGGATGCACCTCTGGCTGGAGAAACAGGCTTCACCAGTCTGTGCTTAAGTAAATTAGCCAGCCCTTGGCTAGTAACGATTTTCTCTGTCCTGCCAGTTTCAGGGCTCTGGTGCTCTCAATGAATCCTTTCTCACAGCACAAACTCACAAGACCCAAATTCAGTTGAAGTCGTCTTTAACCATTTGGTGAAACTCAAAATGATCAGCTCACTTAACTGCAGTGTCTCAAACACCACACATGAGTTTTTGGTTTTGCTAGTGCTAACATCTTATTTCATTCATGTGGGAAACGAGACAAACCAAAATCACACACACAGGAGACACAGAGATCGCGTGGCCTTCAGTGCAGGAGGCTGGGCGAGGTGTGCAAGAAAGTCACACTCGGCTACCTGTTGCTTGGCCATCCTGTGCCCTGAGTACCCGTGCTTACACACAGCACGCTCATGTGTCCAGACACCTGGGAGGTGATTCTGGGGGTCTCCTGGGGAGAGCCCACCTCCTGAAAAGCCCCAATGCTGCAAACTGATGGGGATACAACAGTTAGTATGAAAGCTGCAACTTCCTAAAGACTTTTCTGCCCAATGACTACTGTTTTTAGGTTTGATTTTCATTGTCCCTTTTTCTAGCCTTCGCTGCCTTGATGTGTTTGTCATTTGCAAATGTTTTAAGGCACGAGTAGATTAATGTTTTTTCACTTTGCTTATAATAAAATACTACCTGTCCTTCGAGAAGTATTGATCAGATACTGAATTGAGCGGCATGGGACTGCTTTACTGTACATATTATGCTGGTTCACTTGCCTACAGATGCACCTTGAAGGTGAAGAAGTCAGATGTAATTTTCAGGTCTGGGCAAACACAAAGTTAATAAACAGCGGGACCTAGATTTGAACTTCCATCCACCTTGCTTCAAGCTACAACCCTCTGCAGCCTCCTTCACTAACTGGCAGGTTGTATGAAGACCCCTCTGGGCATCCCAGAGCCACTGTGCTGGCCTTAGGTGTCCTCACAGATCCGTGAGTGGCTGCCAGGAGTGTCCTCAGGCTACTTGAGAGTCCCTGGCACCCAGGGCTGTATGGAAAGGGGCCCAGAGATAAGTCCAGGTCCTCCTCCAGGAGTGTTCAGTCAGGCTGAATGGAGGTGAGAAGTGTCAGGAACTTTTAGAAAACAAGTGAGACCGTAGGACACTCGGTGAACTTGTAAAATCTCTCTGGAAACTGTTTTCTGGCAAATTACCTATCGTCCCCTCCCCCAGCCCTTGCAGACCTCCCCTCACTGCCTTCTCACCTCTCCCCATTCCCCAGACCTGTCCTTTGCAAGTCTCCTGCCTCTAGGCTTACTCTTAAGTCTGTCTTCTACGTACTATCAGGATGATTTGCCAAAACAAAAATCTGCTTCTGTTACTCTGCAGTTTAAAGTCCTCACACGTTCCCATAACCCTGCAGACAGAACCCCTCTCCTTTGCCCTTTCGTCTGGCCACAGGTTTCTCGAGCATCCTGTCCCCCACTAGCCCAGCTCCTACTTATCGTTCAGTGTTCAGTGCAAAGGATCCCTATGGAAGTTCTCAATGGAGTGCCCCCTACAGACCTTTGTCACTCCCCATATCTCTGCTGTGAAGCTTGCCACACTGATCGCATTGTGTTCCCCAGCGCATCTGAGCTCCTCCTGACCCTGAGCCTGCCAAGCAGGCCCCTGGCTCCAGTCAGAGTCCTGACACAGATGTCGGACTAGCAGATGCACAGGTTGCAGCATTGCCTCCTTCCCGCTTGGTCACCTGCACACTGTCACCTCTTGTTTTGGCAGGGCAAAGCTGAAGAGCAACAACAGACAAGTGTGCATTGATCCGAAAGTGAAGTGGATTCAGGAATACCTGGAGAAAGCTTTAAACAAGTAAGCACACAGCCGAAAAGGACTTTCCACTAGAGCCACTGGAGGAAAGCTAAACCTGTATGAAAGACAAAAGGGGCGGTGTGGGGGGAGGAAGGCCTGGGTGTGAGGGCCAGGCGTGCCTGCGGGCGGGCCACTGAGCTGGGGACGGTGGGAGGTTTGCCCAGCGTGTAGACAGCTGCATTTATAGCATATGGTACGATATCACAGCTTATGTGCATTTGCGCCCCTGACCCTTGCAAATTGGCTGTTTTATAACTGGGGTTTTTCTACACAATTGTATTATCTCAATAGCATTTCCCATCAGCCACTTCCCTCATGATCATCATAATCATCATCATTCTCATTATCCTTTTAAATCAGTGATTACTTCAAGATCTGTATTTGGTTTGTTTTGGAGTTTTTCCTCTTCTCCCTGGGGAGTCTGGGCACAGTCAGGTGATGGCCAAGCATGGAGTTCAAACAAGTGTCCTTTCTCCAGACGCTGAGGTGCGGGGAGGACTGGGGGTGCCCCCTCGGGCACGCCCCTCCTGGAATGAAGGCCCAGGGTGACTAGACACTGACCATGCTAGGCAGTGGCCACCACCCGCACCGTTTCCTTCAAGCTCAGTGAATGGACCTGTGGGCTCCATGTGGAAGCCACCATCACTGGGGACTTGTGTTCAGACACCCTCTGCCAGTCGTTCTCAGCCCCTCCCTGCCTCCAAGAGCATGCTTTCATCTCGCTTCTGCTTATCACGTCTGTACATGCTCGCTCCCTCGCTAGCTACTCAGGGAGGAGGGTGATGGCTGGGGCTCCCGCCCCTCTTCCCGTTGCCCTCCTTCCTGCTCAGGCCCTCTGTGAGAATCTATCTGCTCAGGCCTCCTCTGGACTGGGGCTGGCCTTCTGGGGCATGGGACACCATGCCTTCTCCTTCCCACTAAAGACAAGTCTCTGCAGAATCAAATGTAATTTTCAACCTGAGAGCTTGCTTTGAGGAATTTGCTTTCTGTGATTGCCTCTGAAGCCTGTGTGTGCTATGGAGGCTCTACAAACACTGAGGTTTCTGAAATCTGAGGTGAAAAAAATAAGTGAGTAAACGAGCCTCTTGCTACTAACCCCTTCTCCTGAAGCCACAACAGGGTTTCAGGATCCAATCAGAAATGTTGGCAAGATGAAATTTCTACATATAAATGTGATCCACAGATGGGCCTGGTGCTATTTGTAACTTCTTGCAAGGCATTTTTTATATATTTTTGTGCACAATTTTTTAAACATTTCTTTAGAAAACAAATGTATCTCAGAATATATTTACAGTCGATCAATTCATACATTTGAAGTGGAGCCATATGAATGTCAGTAGGTTACGTTTCTCTATTATCTTAAACTACTGGCAATTTGTAAAGAAGTACATATGACATAGAAATGTGATTGCAGCTTTTTAATGTTAGCCACAATGTATTTTTTCACTTGTACTAAAATTGTATCAAATGTGACATTATATGCACTAGCAATAAAATGCTAATTGTTTCATGATATGAACATCCTACTGTATGTGGGACTTTATTTACCTACAGTAAAACCCATTCGGTAGATGTGGAGTTCTTCCATATTTCCTGAGTTTATGAATATGAACTGGCTTGCGAGTCAGCTGCTGTGGATCTCTTCTGCCGAGGTCACGTGTGACAACACATGGGACTTGCTCAGGGTCAGCATAGATCTGCAACTCAAGTTTTTGTGTCTTTTTTTTATTTTTAACTCAATGGAAGCGGCAGTACTAGTTTTCTGAAGAATAATATTTGGCTCACTAATTTCTCTTCCACTTCGTTCTCCTCAGTTCTCCTAACATCCCCATGTAATCTCTAGAGACGCAACCCTGGTAATATCCAGCTTTCACATTTTCCCATGTAAAAATCCCATAATTCCAACCCATGGTTAATATCAAGCTTTCTGAGGAACAGGTGGTCTTATCCCATAAATCATGAAATACCATTCAGCTTGAATCATTTTAATGGGACAGTCTTGAGAAAGTTGCTCTCATAAAATGCTGCTCACCAGCTCTCTCCTTGCTCTCCAGAACAATCCCAGTCATTCCCAGGGGTCTACAGGCATCCAGAAAGGAGAATGTGATGTGGGCCTCCTTCTTTCCCGTCTCCTGGATGGCCTCTGAACCTTGGGCCTCCAGCTCTGATTTGCAATGCAGAGATTTTTCAGATAAAGCAGAGAGTTCAGCTCTGCACTGAGAAAGAAAGAAGCCCTGGAAAGCAGGTTGGGGTGAGATACAAGACCTTGTCCAGTCAGTCAGCTTGCCTTCACATCCTTTTAGATGTGAACTCCTTTCTCCACTGGAAGCCCCAGGCTACAGGGGAGTCAGGGTCAAGGAGGCAAATTGTCAATTGCTGTAACCAGCTCACAGGTGTTATGGAAGCCCATGTAACATTTTTTTGAATTGGGGCAAATGTCTCATTTACTTTATGGAGCATGGATGGACAGTGCTTGGCCCAGGGGCTTCCAGGGCTGAGACTGAAGACAGTGAAACCAGTGCACGGGCCAGTCGTAAATATTGTGCAGACTAAGATAGATTCTTGTTTATTTCAACATTATTAATGGTTCTACTAATTTTATCGAAGGGGACGCAGAGAAGAAAAAGTGGGGAAAAAAGAAAAGATAGGAAAAAAGAAGCGACAGAAGAAGAGAAAGGCTGCTCAGAAAAGGAAAAACTAGTTACCTACCACCTGGAGATGGACTGCAGTGCACTCTGCCCTGTCCCCGTGCTTTGTAAATCTGCTCTCACCTCCCAGGACAGACACCCTGCCTCCTGAGTGGCCCTCAGACTTCCCAGGGGGAGCAGCACTTTGCAGCCCCTGTGGCCACACTGGCTCCTGCTTTTCCATGCTTATTAAGGTTCCTCTGGGTCTGCTAAGTTATAAAGAAAGTAGTTGCACAGAGACTGGGCTTGGGTCGTGGGACACAGACACTGTGTGCTCTGGACTGTCTAGAACAGCTCGGACTCTAGAATGGCCCAGGACTCTATGCAGAGTGGCTGGGGTCTCCAGCATTGCCCCACGCCCCACCCCCTTATGCCCCCACCCCAGCCCTCCACCCCCTCTCTTAGAAGGCCAAGACTTACAATCTGCCATCCTGTCTGAGACCAGCATGTGGCCGCCTGGCCAAGCACAGGGCAGTCTGCTAGCCCAGCAGCAGAACCTCAGCCAGCAGGGGACATATGCCTTATGTGCTCTCATTTGTCCCTGCTCTTGCCATCCATCCTGGCCTTCTGGGCAGAGCTGGCTGTAGCCATTACATTCGCAGGTGATAATTGACTCCTGTTCCCAAGTGTCCATTGCTTGGCCCATCACCTCTCTGCCTGCTTGGGTGGGACTTTTTCAGCCCCTGTCCCTGTGCCGGGGGCTGTGTGAGCAGCTTTACTTCCAAGCTAGCATGGATATCTGCAGACCATGCAGGGAGAGCTGGGATGAGCCCTGTGCTGCCAGAGAACAGATGTGGAAGTGCTTCTCAGGGAACCTCCTTGCTGGGTAGTTCATTTTGTAGATTTTTTACATGGGTCCCGGACAACATGGAGGAACTTTGCGAAGGGGCTGCAACTCCTGGATTCCTAGCTTATCCCCTCCCCCTCCAAGACCCTGTGCAATTAGGTTGCAGGACACAGCAGCCTTAGTCTTCACTCATGGGAAATATCTGCTTAAAGTGAGCATGGTTCAAGTTCTAGAACTTTCCTCACTCCTCTCCCTACAGAATTATGTGTGAGATTTCTTGCCAAGTCTTTCTAATTTGGACCGGAAGGATGGGATCACGAGGGAGGGGGAGGGAGAGCATGGCCCTGATGTCAGTAGTGCTTTGAAAAAGGATGCCTTAAATATCTACTCTTCTCCCCATCCCCCATCACACGTAAACACACACCTTGCACCCCAGACAGCTGGTTATAATTTCAGTACATGGATCCAGAAAGATGAAGTGGATGGAGGACAAAGCAGATGGACTTCAGGAGAAGAAAACTCCAGGTCCCTGCGTGTCAGACTCACCTGGGTCACACAGCACTGTGTCCCCCTCAAGCTCTAATGTGCTCCTTAGTTATTGCAGCATGGAGCATTACAGCCTACCTTTCCCCAGTGGAGAAGCATCCCACTAGGGCCCTGCAGCCGAAGACCTTTTGTGTCCCACTGCCATCCTTTCAGCTGGCTGTCTCCCAGCCTGGGCCCCTCTTGCCAGCACCGGGGGTAGCAGGCCTGCTCCTGGGTGTGTGGGGATCACTCACCCTGCCCTCCCACCTCTGAAGGCATCTGGATGTTAGCTGAGGTGCCCAGGGCCTCGGTCCTTTCTGAGGAAGCAGCAGAAGTCCAGTGTGTGGGAGCTTGGCTGGGCTAGTCCTAATTCTTAGAAAAGCACCCACGAGAGGGTAAGACCTGCGCCCCCATGCTGTCCTTCATTCTTCACTGTGAAGCAGCTATCTCTGTGCCTAGAGGGTGACAGGTCTGCCCTGTGCACCAAGGACAGCTAACTGGCCTCCAGCAGCCGTAGGTCAGGCCATTGCTGCCCTGAGGTGACAAAGTGATTTCTGCAGTGCTCACGGGGACAGTGCCTCCCACTTGTCGTGGGAGAACAGGGGCTGCAGGGATTAAGAGAGCTGGACACAGGCAAACGTCCTGCCCTCCCATCACTCCACTGGCCCTGCGCCTCACTGTATCTGACAAGTGGGCATAGACCCAGCCCCACTAAAGGGTCCTGGGTTAGTGGGGAAGAGCCAAAGAGCCGGACCTTCATGCCATGGTGGGTTGAAACTGGGCAATGTTCACACATCTGTATCAGGTGAGCAATGAGGGGGCCACTCCTGCGCCCAGCCCTCCAGGGCTACCCCTGGCCAGGCCACTGAGAATTCCCGGGGTAACTATGGGAGTAGGCGGGCAAGCAGTGGGTGGTACCCAGGCCCTGGATGAGCCAGCAGCCTGTGCTGGGCTCCACGTGAGGCCACCTAACGTCTGCACTGGGAGAAAGCAGCATGCCCTGTCCTGTCCTGTCCTGTGACCACTGTGCCAGGCCAGCTCCATGTCCTCATTCATCTGCCATGCCCTAAGCTTGCTGCACCAGTCTGTCCCCTCCGCTTCCAACTCCCATCCATCCCTCTGCTTTGGCCATGCTATCTCTCTTTACTAGCCTCCCTACCCAGGGCCTCAGAAGGGAGATGCGGCTGGCTGCCAAGATTTGGAATTCAAAGGTCAGGAGTGGAGGGCCGGCTGGAGTGGGTGGGCTTGGCTTCTCAGTGTGAGGCCTGGCCGCTGCGGGAACCCGCCTTAATGGTGTCTCCCTCTCTTCTGTTAACAGGAGGTTCAAGATGTGAGAGGCGCAGGTTGGGTCAGACGCCTGAGGAAGCCTTACAATAGGAGGCCAGGTCTGAGATCAGTGTTAGCAAGGGACCCCAGCCCGGGAAGACTCAGTGCATTTCCCAGGGCTTTGTTTTGCATAGTTTGGCTTACTTTCACCATTTGATTATGTAGCAAAATATATTCTGTTTCTTTTCCATTTAGCTTGATTACCCAATGTCACTGGTGACAGGAACTTAGAGTAAAACCATTATTTTACGTTATTATAATGTCTTTCCCATGGAGCCCCTGGTCTGACTAGGGTTCCTGAGTTTTATGTTCTTCTAAGCTGCATAGGCTGGGATCCCAGACTGAAGGAGCCGTGTCCACATTTTGAAACCCTGGGATGGAGAACGCCCCTCCCTCTCCCGAAGTCATCAAGCAGGACCAGTCAGCATGGGCAAACCCTAGTGAAGGCTCCCTGTGCCACAGGGGGTGATGGAGGGCTAGGCTCCAGAGCACTAGGTAGGAGGCTCACCTTCCTGCAGGTGAGCTTCCCTGAGCTGCGGCAGGCAGGAGGGTGAGGCCAGAGCAGGGCAAGATGCACCTTCATCCGAGCTCTCCTCTACATCCCATCACGTTCTTCTCATCATTCTCTCTCTCATCCATCATCATGTGTATCCAAGACTGTCTCCATGACCCTGGAAAAGGACTCTCTCGAGAAGAAACTTTAATTTAAACAGGGCACCAAGAAGCAAATCAAAATGTATTCTGTTACAGGTCCTGGACAAGCTGCACATCTGTGTCTAGTTTGGAATATTGTGTGTTGTCCAATCCTGTGTTTATGTTCAAAGCCAGTGTCCTCGATGCTGCATGGTCAGTTCCTCATATGTATGCAGAGGCTGAGCGTGAGGACATGCCCCTCGGGGTCTCTGACCAGGCCCCTGCCTAGGGCTGTGATAATTTTGGTGGATGACCTTGTTTCCCCACTGATCAAAGCCATGGGGGTCAATGGAGCCCAGTGGACTTCGGTTTGCAGCAGCACTGACCTCTGAGGACACAGCCCTCAATGTTTCCATAGATGCTGATATGTCAGCACTGTAGTGAGTTTATCTCATTGGATCAAGCCCAGCATTATTTTGGGACTAACAGAAATAAGAAAATAATTCTCAACTTTTTTTTGTTTTGAAATCCCGATCCATAAAATAACCAAGCTTGGGAATTTTTTTTCCTGATTGGACTCTCACCTCATTTTGGGTCGCCATTTGGCAATCCCATCATCTCTTCCCTTACACTGTGGCCCCTGGACCTTGTCACTGCTGCTGTTACCCTGTGCTTCCAGGACGCCCAGCAGGCCATTCGTTTTAGAAAATCATGGGACATTTAAGAAAGCTGGTTAAGGACCCTGATGTTTGGGGTGTTTCTCCTTACCTAGGGCAGTTTGTAGAGTGACATTAAACAATTCAAATTTTTCACTTTTTAAAAAGGTAGGCACTTGAGGGTTTTTTTGTTTTGTTTTATTTTTCATTTGGTCTCACTAATACGTTGCCCCTTTGGTTCAAGATCCTAGTAAACTTTTTAAAATTAAGCAAGTGGAAAAAAAGAAGGGCAAAGCAAGGAAATGTATCAATTGACAGGACATTGCAAATGACACGCAGAAAGTATACTATAGTAAAATTATCTTGAATTGTAGGTGTTTTTAGATTCAGTAATGTTTGGGTTATTAGTAACATGTGTTAGGCATTTACATAAGTGTTCCTTAAAATTGTATATTCATGGTAGAAGGGCAATCCACCAACCAAACAAAAATTCACATCCTCCAAATTATGTTATATTAAAAAAAAAAGTATATGGGGACTTTATTAGTTGTAAGGGATATAGAACTGGTTTCAAAACCCTCTTTTGAAATTAACCTGTCACTACAGGGCTTCTGAATTATACCTGAAGCTATTGAATTTTCAGTGGGAGGGTCATTTGCCAGGTAATCCAAGATATTCAAAAATCTGGTGAAAAATTTGGAAGCATCTTCCCTCGGAATCCATGAACCAGAACCAGTTAAATCTGTTACTCTGAGGAAACAAATACACCCCTAAATCTTGACTACGATTAAATAAAGAATCATTTCTGTTTCTCCCCTATGGGGGAAAAATAGGTAAGAGTAGAAACTGCAGGGAAAATTATTTGTGTAAAAATTCCTCTACTTTCGATCTGCTCCTAAAAGGTGACTTCCCAGCTAAAGCAAATATGCATTTAAATAGGCTATTTGCAAAGGAAAAGGCTCTCCCTGTTGCTTTCAAAATACAAGCCAAGTGCCTCAGGTGTTTAGGAGTTACCCAGCTGTTCCTTCAGGCCCAGTGCTGCCTCTACCCGACATTCCCTTGGGCTCAGCGTAACCTCTAGGGGGTCCTCTGCTGTCAGCCTTTGCATTGCCCAGGGAGGGGGCGGGGCACGCGGGGCGCAGACGTGCTGTGTGTTGTAATCTGTGCTATGTGTTTGCGCTGTTGTTTGTCCTGCTGTCTCAGGCCAGGTGCTGAGACCCTAGCGAGGAGACTCAGGAGAGGCGCTCCTTTGCTTGAGCAGCGGGCTGCGTAGCAAAGGCTGCAGAGCCCCTGTGTGAAGCCCAGAGTTAAGCCTTTCCAATGATCTCACTTCATCCTTCTTTTCTGACCACGGCCCAGTGTGATCACCATGGGCTCCCTGGCTGGGACGTTTATCACCTTTCCCAGCTGTGGTGCCTTTTGCAGCTGGATGAGAATTGTGGGGTCCTGATCCCTCTACATATGTCCCCTGATCCATTCTGAGGGAACCCATCCCTGGGAAATGCTCCCTAGAAATGCCTGCATCCCCTCAGCAGACCACTGACAACCAGGTTGAAAACCCCACAGGAAATGTATTATCCTGCCACCTCGCTGGACTCTCAGTCTCTGACTAGTGATGGGCTCAGTGTTACATGTGATAAATACTGTATTTTGTATTGTTTAAATTGCATCTCCCAGATAATGTGAAAATGGTCCAGGAGAAGGCAGCTTCCTATATGCAGTGTGCTTTTTTTTTTTTTTTTAATAAGTAACAACTCCTTTTGAGAAACAATTTCTACTTTGAAGTCATATTAATGAAAAGATGTATATGCACCTATAATTGTCCTAATAAAGACATGTATTCAAATGTAGCAGCCAATGGATTGAAATTAGTATTATGGTTTGGAATTTTCTAGACTTGATTTTTCTCCCTCAAACCCTGCAGAGAAGGGTGTGTGATCCTAGCTGCAATGGTTAGTGGAAAGCAGGCCATTGTAATGTGAAACATGAGCAAAGATTCTAAGTGCTACCCACCTCTCTTGGTGCACAAATGTGGAGCTGGGAGAGACATACCCTTTTCTCTGCGTGTCCATAGTTTGGCTGGTGCCCCTCTTAATGGCAAGCTAGTCCTCTGCTCCAGAAGGATGGCTCTGGGTGAAGGCCAGGTGTTTGTCTGACAGCTGTGGGGAAAGACACCACCACAATGAAAATGAAAATTCCATTCCTTCCAGTTACTCAACCTAAAACCTTATAGTCATCTTTGATTTATTTTATTCTCTCACAACTCCAAGCTAAAGCATTAACAAACCCAACTAGTTGCTTTCAGAATATATCCAGAAGTCAATCACTTCTCACCTCATCCTCCGCAGGCTCAATGGGAGATAAGAGGTTATCCCTGAAGGCACTGCTGAGGACCAGCCTCCAGGGCCTTTCCTGTCCTGTACTGGGGCCCTTCTGGCAGCTGATTCTCTCAGACTGTCCTGCACATTGCACACAGATGAGCCCCTCATACAGGGCTCTGTCCTCACAGGGATCACCCCTTCACACTTTCTACCACATTCTCTCTGGTCCCTGTCAACCACGCTGGAAAGGAGAGGCCCGCACAAACACCCCGAATGTCCCAGTCCAGATTGTTTTGCCCTCTGGGCCTCTTGCCCACAGGCCCTGATGTGACCAGGTCACCGCTGTGCTCAGAACCTAGTGTGTTAAGCATAGGGTGACCGCAGTGTGGTTGCTTAGG
Organism: Rhinolophus sinicus; assembly: GCF_036562045.2. Lineage (NCBI taxonomy): Eukaryota > Metazoa > Chordata > Mammalia > Chiroptera > Rhinolophidae > Rhinolophus > Rhinolophus sinicus. The sequence goes on from NC_133757.1 coordinate 65,492,005, forward strand.
GGCAGGAGGAAGAAAGGAGGGTTAGAGGAGGCCGCGGGGAGAGGCGTGTGGGTATTCTGCAACGAGTGTGATGTGAAGGTGCGTCTCAGTCGCCCAGCAATGGCACTGAAGCTCAGCATCATCAGGGGCAGGAAGATTAGCCTGGAATCGTGTAGGGAGCAGTTTTGCTCCCTCTCTCAGCTTGTTGCTCCCTGGGGTCCACAGAGCTGGAATCAGCTCACACCTGCCTCTACTTACACCCTCAGCAAAGCTCAAACACCAACTGGAGCTACAAGTCATTCAACTTGAGCTTCTCCCTCTCAGCTGACAGGTGTGGAGAAGCCTCTTGGTAGGGGTCTTGTAGGTTCCCTGAGTGGCTGTGCAGCACTGGATCCACACACTCCACCACTATTCTAGCACTAGGAATTAACCACCTCTGGGCTCATTCTTAGGAATATTGGCTCTTCACAACGATGTCACGTGTAACAAAAAGTCCATGGCCTACCGAGCTCTACATGGCGGCTAGCCCTTATTGCTCAGCTGGTATCTGTGGTGCCAGGCCTGCACTAGGTGGTATGGAGACTGGTGAGCCAGATAACTGGCTCCCTGCTTTCATGCAGCCTATAGTCTGGGGGACTGACTTACAATTAAGTGAGCATTTTCCTAAAGCTGGTAAGTGTAGGACAGATGTCAGGAAGTGAGAGCACCATCAAGGGCCCCTAAAAGTAGCAGTGGTAAAGGGGGGACCTCAGAAACGTAGGCTCTTCTGGGGGTGACTCACTGACACACAAGGACTGCAGTTGGGAGCCCCTGTGCAGCCCTGCTCTGAGTTAGAAACAGGAGCTTATTCTGCTAGGGGTACGGTGCACATAGGAGCCCAGCATGAGGGCAGAGGGAGATGGATTTCAGCCCCTGCACTGCATCCCTGTGTAGGGCACAACCCTCACCGATGCAGCTGACAACTGCCCATCATAGGAATGGATCCTGGCAGCTGGGAAACTCCATGAAGGGGTCCTCTCAGCACAACTGACTGGATGGTGTAGACCCCAGCCCAGTTCAACCCAATTTTCTGTCCCAGAAACAGAGCTGTGATCAAACCTCATGAGGTCCTAGGGGTTTGCTGTGCCTACGACTGAGAAGCTTGCATGTGGGAGTGTGGGTAGTGGTAGCCAGAGAAGCAGAGGGAGCTACGACTGGATGAAACAAATTCAAAGAGAAAAGTGGGGATGAGAGACTTGTTAGCCCTAGAGGTGAGATGTGGTAACTCACAGGGGACAGGAGTGGCTGCAAAGCTCCCTTATGTGGTCCAGCCACATTCCCTGCTCTTGGGGTCTGTGTATTCTAAATAAATCTTAGGCTTGAGAGCTAAAATGAGGATTTTTGCTAATTACACACAAATAACCATCATTGAAGCAACTAGGCAAGCAGAGTGGGCAAGACAATCAGAGAGGAAGGAGGCAGTGGTCTGGCACACACATGTTATGTCGGAGAACTTCTCCCCCTTTCCCCCTCTCCAGTCTCCCCAGGGGTCTTTTCTGGGCCCTCTCCCTTGGCTTCAGCTTGAACTCCAAGGAAAGACCATTCAGGCTTGTGCCTGCTACCCTGTTAGGATTGATAAAGGACCCAAAGGCATGCCCTGAGCCCCTCCCTGCATAAAAGGTGCACAGATTTGGTTACGGCCTAGATGCTCTTCTCTCCATGAAGGCACTCTCCAGCCAACCCTACTTGCCCAACATCAACTGTGGTGAGACAGCTGGACATTGTCAGCCTGTGGGGAGCTCCAGCCCAGCCCCACGTGTGTGGAGGGGTAGTGAGGCTCTGCCCCGTAGCCTGTGCATCCAATGAGACGAACAAACCCAGACAATGGAGTTCTAGATGCATCCACTCCTAGGGCAACCCTGCCAAGCTGTAAGCTCCGTAATGTCTTGTTGGGGATGGGGTTACTTTGTTTCCAGTGCCCAGAAGAGCGCTTGTCACAGTGGGTTTCCTAAGCATTTGATGAGCAAGCTGATGCCTCAGGTTGAGAGGCATCACAGGCCCTAGGGCTGCAGCCTCCAGGCAAGCCACAGCCAAGCCCTGCCATTCCTACTTGACACGGAGCCACTCCAATTTCAAGGAGGTTGCTTTGCTAAGTTTTCAGGAGTTAACGTTCTTTTTAGAGCAAATGAGTTGCATCTAACTCTTGGCCCATAAAACCAAACAAAAACAAAGCAGAGTGAAGCCCTAGATGAAGCCTCTTACACCCTGGCACTTCTGTCATTCCTGTGAAAGGAGGGTGAGAGTGGAGTGGAGAGAGGTGCTTATGGACATATGGACAGGTAGCTGAGTGGGAGGGGCCCTGGACTCCAGTGCAGGTGAGTAGCTGCTCACTGCGGTGCAGCCATCACCCGTTAACTAACTCAGGCCATGCTGTGCCTGCACCTCTGCAGCTGATTGGAGCTCAGAAACAAATGCTTGCTGTCTGGTCTCTGAGTTCATGACATTGAACCAAAGTCAGTTCTCATGCTGCCAGTCCTATCAACACACTGCTGTCCTGTCTGTTCCTGTCTCCTACGTGCTCATTCCACACTTCATTCTCTCTTTAAATCTTCATCCTTCTCTTCCTCTGCACTCTCAGGTTTGGCTTCTATGTCAGAATAAATAGAGCAATAGGAAGAGGATTTCCATGGTCTTCCCCTCTTGTCCACCGCCTGTCCACCCTGTACCCACTGTTCCTGCTGACATACTCATGGCACACTGTGCTCCTGGCTACTCTGCAGTGGGAAGTGGAGCCCAGTACTTCTCACCTGCCCAAGGACACCTCCTGACTTGCCCCTCTCCTGCACCATACTTCTTTTTACTCTATCTCAACACACCAACATGCTATGTCTCCCATCGAGAACAAAACAAAGCAAAAATAAAATCCCTAACTCTGTCCTTCTACACCATGTCCCCCTACAGCTTCTGCAGTATTTCTCAGCTTCTTGTCACATAAAGGTTCTCAGAGAGTTGTCCACTTTAACCCTCCTCTCTGTCACCGTTCTTGAACCCACACTGTAATCTGAACTTGACCCTACCATACACTGCACAAGAACTGCTCTGTGTCAAAGTTGTCACTGAGCCCTGTGGGGAAATCCAATGGTCAGTTATCAGTTCCCAGTTTACTCAGTCTCTTGGCATCTTTAGGATCGTTGCTCACCATCCTTGAAACACATTTTCTGGTTGGCTGTCAAGAGACCACTCCTGACTCTTTCTTTGGCTTCATATCATCTCATTTCTCTTTGCTGTTTCCTTCTCATCCTGTTGACATCTAAACATGAATGCCTCAGGGCTCAGCCCCCAGACACTCTTCTTTAGCTCCAGGTGGACCCATGTGGTCCCTTGGCCTTGAACATCATGTGAACCAGAGTGATCTCTCTCCTGGACTCCAGGCTGGTACACCCAACTCCTCCTCTGAAATGTATCATATGCAAAATGAAGCTCCTAATTTTCACTTTCCTCCCCAACCTGCTCATACCCATTTCTGCAAATGAAAATTCTATTCCCTCCAGTTACTCAACCTAAAACCGTGTAGTCATCTTTGATTTATTTTAATCTCTCACAAACCCAAGCTAAAGCATTAATAAACCCAATTCGTTACTTTCAGAATACATCCAGAAGCTAATCACTTCTCATGACTACCACCCGTTGGTACTAGCTGTCTCTTTCTTGAATCATTGCACTGGTCCCTGAGCTGGCTCACCCTCATATGCTGCATGTCCTCTCACAACAACAAGAGTGGCCTGTCATGATGCCCAGCCATGGAACCCCTACTCAAACCCTCCAGTGGCCAACAGAGGTTACCCCTGCTGGCCCCTGTCACCTCTCAGACTTCACCCCCCCTCTCTCCTCTAGTCACACTGACCTCCTGTCACTTGAATAGGCCAGGCGCATCCCTGGTAGAGGACTTCTGTGCTAGGTGGTCTCTGCCTAGATACCACAGGGCTTACCCCTCCCTTCCTTTAGTCTCTGCTCACCATGACCTTGTCATAAAAGTCTTTGCAGACTTCCCTTTCCTGTCCTAGCCCAACCCTCACCTCCCTCCCCCATGCTCTGGCTCTTTGCTGTTTCCTTCTCATCATTATTGTGCTGTCCTCTTCCAAAGCCACTGACCATGTTTACTTGTTTATTGACTGCTTCCCCATACAAGAGGGTTAATATCATGTGGGAAGAAAGGGGCTTGGTCTGTTTTGCTCACTAATTATTCTTTGTGTCTACATAGAAGGTACTAAAGAAATATTTTTGAATGATTATCTGATAAATTAATAAAATGTCAACACACTGGAACATTGCTCATCATTGCTCATCTTTGCTCATCTCTAAAATAAAGATAGCAATGCTCTCCTCACAAAGTCATGCATTTGTTTGCATCCTCAAGGTCACACTGACAATTCATTATTTGGACCCAAATTTATCTTACTCCAGTGTTTATATATTTGTGATCACACACACTGCCCCTTTTCTAAAATCCCTTGACCCTTCTTCCCCCTGGAGTCCCCAAAACATGAAAAATTATAATAATTCATTTTCTGTGAGCCCAGGTGAAAGAATTGTCCCTCCCACATTATTCTCAACTGTGAAATATTTTCCCTCTAAAATAAGACAGAGTTGCCACTCTCGCCACTCTTGTTCAACATAGTATTATTAGTCTTGGCTAGAGCAATGAGGCAAGAAAGAGAAATAAAAAGTATCAGAATTAGAAAGGAAGAAGCAAAAATGTTTCTATTTGCAGGTGACATGATTTTATGCATAGAAAATCCTGAAGACACCACCAAAAAAAGTTAGATATTAGATATAATCAAAGAATTCAGTGAAGTTTTAGGATATAAAATTAACATACAAATATCAGTAGCATTTCTATACATGAATAACAAATTTTCTAAGAAGAAACAAAGAAATAGATTCCATTTATAATATCATCAAAACCAATAAGATACTTAGGAATAAATTTAACTAAGGAAGTGAAAGACCTTTACTCCGAAAGCTACAAGACATTGATGAGAGAAATCAAAGACACAAGTAAATAGACATTAGACAAATAGAATAACATTGTTAAAATGTCAATACTACCAAAAGCCATCTATAGAGTCAATGCAATATCTATCAAGATTCCTATGGTATTTTTACAGAAGTGGAAAAAACACTCCTAAAAATTTATGTGAAACCACAAAAGACCCCAAATAACCAAAGAAATCCTGAGAAAGAAGAACAAAGCTGGAGGCAGCAAACTTCCAGATTTCAAGCTACGGTATAAAGGTATAGTAATAAAAACAGCATGATACTGGTATAAAAACAGACAAATAAACTAACGGAACAGAATTGAGAACACAGAAATAAACCCAAGAATGTACAGTCAACTCGTATTTGACAAGGGAGCCAAAAAATTATCCGTGGAGAAAAGACAGTCTTTTCAATAAAAGGTACTGGGGTATTTGGATATTCATGTATAAGAGAATGAAACTGGACCCATACCTTATGCCACTCATAACAACTAACTCAAAATGGATTAAAAACTTAAATTTAAGACCAGAAGCCATGAAACTCCTACAATAAAATATAGAAATAAAGCTCCTTAATATGGGTCTCGGTAATGATTTTTTGGAACATTTCTTTGGTCATCTCTAAAATAAAGATTTTGTTGTCACCAAACAAAATTGAACATTTGCTTGCATACTCAATGCCACTCCTAAATGATGCCTAAAGCACAGGCAATAAAATAAAAAATAAACAAGTGGGACTATATAAAACTAAAAAGCTCTGCACAGCAAAAAATAAATCATCAACAAAGTGAAAAGACACCTATGGAATAGGAAAAATATTTGCAAACAATATATCCAGTAAGAAGTTAATCTCCAAAATATATGAAGAACTCATACAACTCAATAGCAAAAAGTCAACCCAATTAAAAAATGGGCAAATGACCTGAATAGACATTTCTCCAAAGAAGATATAGGCATGAAAGGCCAACAGGTACTGCAAAACAGCTTAACATCAGGACTCATTAGGGAAATGCAAATTAAAATCACAATGAGATATCACCTCTTGCCTATCACGGTGATATCATCAAAAAGACAAGAGATAACAAGTGCTTGGTGTTGCTGTGCAGAAAAAGAAACCTTGGTGCACTGTTGGTGGGAATGTAAATTGGTGTAGCCACTATGGAAAACAGCATGGAGGTTGCTCAAAAAATTAAAAATAGAACTACCATATGGTCCAGCAATTCTACTTCTGAGAATATATTCATAGGAAATGAAAACACTAACTCCAAAAGATATCAGCACCACGTTCATAGTAGCATTACTTACAATAGCCAAAACATGAAAACAACCTAAGTGTCCATGAATGGATAGATGGATAAAGAAGATGTGGTATCTATGCAATGGAATATTATTGAATCAGTCATACAAAAATGAGAAAATCTACCATTTGCAACAACATGGATGGACCTAGAGGATATTACGCTAAGTGAAATATGTCAATCAGAGAAAGACAAATACTATATGATCTCACTTATACGTGGAATCTGAAAAAAAACAGAAAAAACAACAACAAACCAAACTCAGAAAAAGAGATCAGAATCTTTGTTACCAGAGACAGAGGGCAGGGGTGAGGGAGTCTGGGGAAGTGGGGATTGGAGGAAGGTGGCCAAATGTACAAACTTCCAGTATAAGGTAAGTAAGTACTAGGGATGTAGTGTACAACAAGATGAATAGATTTAACACTGCTCTGTGACACACAAGAAGTTGTTAAGAGTATACATCCTATACATTCTCATCTTAAGGAGAACGTTTTTCCCCATCTTTCCTTTTTTCTTTCTTTTCTCTTTTTCATATCTGTATGAGAAGATACATGTTAGCTGAACGTATTGTGGTAATCATTTCACAATATATGTAAAGCAAACCATCATGCTGTACGCCTTAAACTTACACAATGATATATATCAAGATTTTTTGATAAAACTGGACAAGTGAAAGGATCACTCCTTTCCCAGAGTCACCGCTTTCTGGGTGCTCCTCTCTCCTGTAGGTGAAACCAGAGGCCAAACGAGTCCGAGGCTCATGCTGCCTGTGCCGCTCGGCCAATAGACTGACATAGGAGTTGGCCACAGAATAAGTACTTATTATCAGAGTACTGGTGGTCTGAGAAGGCAGTGGGTTAACACCTCCACAAACTGCCTTAACATTCTCAGGCTGGCTTGGAGTTTTTAAGGGAAAATCTGGGCATTCCTCCAGAGGCTACATGAAGGTTCTGGGGCTCTGCATAGAGCCTTCCCTCTGGGCACAGGATTCCACGGTGGAGTCAGCAACCCAGGAACAATGATGGGAGTAGCCTGGTGGACCACTGAGATTGTGCAATAAGCCTAAGGGTATTAATCATAAGTTTCATGGTAATTTTCTAAAACAGGATCTGGGTAGGACAGGCGACATTCTGAGCTCAAGCCACAGTGAGTTGATGTATTGTTAAGTTATAGGCAGGTCAAGGAAAGGTGAGGTGGGGGACACGGAGAGGCTTCTAGTATGGGAGTGCCACCTGGGCCGTTTCATCGGGACCTGCACGTACTCTCTGGGCAGACCACAAGGTGGCCAGTGCTGGGCCGGAGTCCGGGGGGAGGACAGCCACAGCCACCACAGGTCCTCGGGGGGAGATGCCTGCTGCCATCACGGGCCTTGCTTGGGGCAATGGGCCACTGGCTGGGCCTCAGGACACAGCCTGGGCTTAGAGGAGCCGGACTCCAGTCACCGTCAAGTGGAACAGAACTGTCAACAGGATCAGCTACTGGAAACCAAGACTGTGTACTCCCACAAATGAACACGGCTGGGAAGCGGCAGAATGGGGATTCCAACTTAGGTCTGTTTGGCTCCAGACAGGAGCCCTTACCCATTAGGATTCCCGGCCTTATTTCTAGGGTTCTCCATGCCTTTCCCATTTTCTTGCCCAGGTAGAGGCTTCAGTCCATCTGACTGCTGCTGGCTTGGCCTGAAGTAGATGCTCTCAGCAGACCTGGGAGAGACAGCTGATTCTCTGGGGAGCAAATGAGGGAAGGGGCCAATAACTCAGCAAGCACTGGATGCAGCGGTGGCTGTGCTCACGTTTCCGGAACATTAGCTGAGCTCTCTTCTACAGCCGGGGAAGGTGCTCATGAGATGAGGGACTGGTCAGTCAGGAAGGCCCCAAGTGTAGCCACAGGCTCCTCTTGTCCTGGCCTCTTCCCAGGCATTTTCCGGAACCTGGGACTATCAGTCCAGGTCACATGGGCTTGTAAGCCATGAAGAAGCAACAGTTGTGAGCATTTCTGAGCTTCAGGGGAGGTGGCTCCCCTTCAAGCCACTATGGGAACCCCCATAGTGGGCCTTGGTACCTGGGAATCAGGTCTGCCAGGGACCAGCTCTGTCCAGTTCTTCCACTGAGAGAGCACCTGCCCAGCGGCTGTGAGGGCTTGCCTCCGACTCAGGCATTGAAGGGGGACTACAGGCTAATGCATTCACTGCATGGTTTCTTAAGTCAGCATGACAGAGTTCCCAGCGGGGATAAACAAACACCCTGGTCAGGTGCTTTCCATTCAGCTGATATTTTCAGGGCAGCCTGTGACAGCCAGGCCTGTGGAGGTACTTTCCAGGTTGTCTTCAACCTGCCCAACATTTCCACCAGAGACCAACACTCCCCTGTGTGATGGACACAGAGACTGAGTCCAGGGCGGCTGTAGATCCTCCATGTCTCAGAGCTGGGACATCTGAGGGCCAGATCTGGTCTAGGGCTGTTGGGCCCCAATGAGACAAACCACCTGTTCTTACACTTGCAAAGCGGCGCCCAGGCAGAGGTGGGCTAAGTTCCAGGTTTGCCCTGTATGGCCCAAAGGTATTTCTGGAGTTTCAGTGAGAGTCCATCTAGAGGAAATGCTGGGCAAACTCAGGCTGGGCAATCAGTATAGCCTGTCAGAAGCAGCAACGTGAAAAAAAATGCAGTGGTATTGAACAGAAAAGAAAGAAGAATGTGGGAAAGATTGGCAAATGTCACACCTACCAAAGGGTAAAACAATTTGCGTGCCTGCATGTGTGTGTGTGTGTGTGTGTGTGTGTGTGTGTGTGTGTGTGTTTTATAATGTCAAGTGCAATTTTTATTGTAGATTGTGGTCAAAAAAGCGGACTGCCCTTGTGTACATAAAACCCAAGGATGAATGTGACACCCTCCCTGAGCAGAAGTAAAGAAGTTAGAGGATGACACTAGATTTCCTTGATTTAATAAGAGTTTTAAAAACATTCTAATGGTTATAAAATCAGGATACATTTTACAATTACAGTACACATCTAATGGCTATTTTTTTCTTTCCATGTGCTCTGTAGGCTTTACAGTTAAATGATGATACTCCGGAAGCAGAACACCATTTTACAGCTGCTACCCTACTTGGGGCCTCCTGTTCTGTGCTTTTATATCACTATTGACCTAGTCCTTCCAGAGCGTCTGACTAATATGCCTTATGACGATACCACAGCTCTGAGGCCCAGGTGAGGACTGAGGCTCAGAGAGGTACAGGCAGTGTCTGGTGCCACACATGGGCTGCAGCTCTGGAATCTAAGAGCAGGATCTCTGTCTCTGAAGCCCACCTTTGCGCTCTCTGGGAAAGGCTGGGTTTGAGCCACCCCAGGAAAGGGGCAGTCCTTGCTTGCTCTGTGCTTGTCTAGAATAACAAAGCAGATCTCACCCACAGGACACTTTTCCTGTAGCTGCCAAGGCCCATGTTCTCAGGTGGCAGCAGGCCAGGACCAAATCACCAACACTGTGCCTCTTCAGGGACCTCAGTTCCAAAGGGGCGGGACTCATGGAGGCCCCTGCTGACCTCCCCAAGCATGGTCGTTGTGGACCTGTGTTCTGGGTCTACACCTAGGAAGCCCTAAGGGGCCAGGGCCTGGAGACTGGGGTCCCAGAAAGGGAAGGACCAAAACTCCAAGATTCCCCCTGAGGGGATTGTCCCCTGGGCAAGCATGGGTATCAGTGATGCTATTCAGATACCTTTTCAAAGTCCTTAAAGAATGGAGGAACCATGTACCCCAATGTGCCTGATTAGTCCCAATGTCTGCCTGTGTCCCAGAAAAATGACAAATAGTGCCCTTTTTTTCTCACAATGCCCTAGTTTGATGATAAATTCTATGGCCACCTATCAAAGAATGAACGAGTCTGGGAAGTCTGCTGAGCTGGTGCCTAGAATGGCAAAGCATTCTGCCCCTTCCCGCCCTCTGCCTCCTCTGTCCCCTCCTCTCACTCCAGGAGAGCCCGGACCTCAGCCTCAGCTCCATGCCCCATTTCCTCCCCTAGCCCTCATCTCCTTTCTTCACCCAAACCTGGAGCTGCTTTGTGGGGCATCCAAATGTCCAGCCTGGCCTTGGGCTCCTCATCCTACCAGACACAGGACCGGAAGCCTGGCCCAGGATGAGAGCTCAGAATCCAGCTTTGAGAAGGGCCACAGGACCTGCGCTCAGTGCCCACCCTGTCGCACTCCACACCTGAGACCTGGGACGTCTCTGGGCCTCCCTGAGTACTGGTTTCCTTGTCTGTGGCTCCTCCTCTATAGCTCATGACCCGGAGAAGGACAGCCATAGACTGCCCCAGAGGTGGGTCAGGGCTGGTGCCTGAGTGCAGGTAAGGATACCAAACTAAAGGTCATGGTACCTTTCCAAGGGCCAGGCACCTGACACACACTAACTTATGCTCTTTGCTCCCTGCAAGGGAGATGGTGTTCCTGTTTTGCAAACGAGAAAACAGTCAAGTTACAGCATTTTCCAAAAACACATGATATAAAAGTAGCAAAACTTTGAGTCTTCTCATTTCGTATTGAGCGCTGTGCATCACCAGTTAGCCCTCCTTCCTGTGTGTCTCACCTGTAGCCACCTAGAGATAAAAGGGAGGTGTGTATGTGTGTGGGGGGCTGTGATGACCTGAGGGAGTCACTTTGACCCTAAAGGGTACTGGCCACTCCCAACCCATCTGCTGGGGGCTGCCCTGGGGTGCATGTGTGACGTGAGAGACTCACATGGTGTCTGGCACACAGCAGTTTTGTGGAAGTGTCAGTGTGACCATGGATGTGACAGTGCTGACATACACACCCTCAGTCATGAACAGCCATGGGCTCAGGAGGCTGGGTTAAAGAAGTGCACTCTTGAGCTGGGAAAAGGGAGAAGGAGACCCTGCCCTAGTCAATGGGTATGGAGCAGGGAGCCAGGGCATAGGCTGATCCAGTGACAGGAGTAAGAATCATAAACATGATGCCAGCATGTGTTCTGCCGGTGCTGATTAGTGCCAGACTCAGGGCTGGCTGCCCTGGACGCGTGACATCACCAACCTGACACACCAGGAAGGAAGAGAGCGACTTCTCAGGGCCACCTAGGGTCAGGAGCAGACCTGGACCTGATCCTCTCCATCTCCCTGTGGCTTTGGTTCCAAGGCTGCTGACTGGAGCTTTGTGGCCAGATACCCTGAGTGCTAGAGAGTGCAGTGTTAGGCTGGGTTCTCCACTGCTTTGCCCCGCAACACCTGAGAACATGCAGCTCTGTCCCTCATTTCTCAGAGCTGCCCTCCGCCCTCCATCAGTAATCAAACCCATGTTTTAGTGAAGTGCCAGGCACTCCTGGTGAGGTTTGTCCCATCAGCGGTCCATGTTGAAGATTTCTTTGCTGGAGGCCAGGCTGGGATAAAGGACAGAAGGCCCCTTACTTCGGCTTTTGCCCCAGGCCCTTCTCCCAGTGGCTCCTGATAGGGTGGCCTGGATTTTGAAGTACCCAAGGGCAGGACATTCTCATGAAGTCAGGGTGTAGGAATCTTAGGGGTCCGGCCTTGGCCTTAGGATACATAGGCCCACCGTCCACTCACACTGGGCTCAGCCTGTTGCTTCCCTTTGCCTTCCCCATCCCCACATTGCTCTCTGCTTGTGTGGCAGACTCATCTTCAGGGCCCCTAGCTCCTAGCTTGGCCCTCATCTAGGGCTTTGGGCCTTGTTTCTCTTGGCCCTGGATCCATCAGCAAGAGTCACCAGCTCTGTCCACATTCATGGTAGTTCCCAGCTCTTAAGTCTTCATCTGGGGTCCACCACTAACTCATTGCAAAAAAATTTAATTACTTGCTGAACTGAACATTTAAACAAACCACTGAGGCTATGCAGTTGCCACCCACTGCAGCTCCCTGACCTGCAGCTTCAGAAGGGCTGGGATAACAGTGCCTCTGGGCCTGACCCAGGGGCTCCCGAGAGCTGCCTCTCTGTGAGGCTCTGGCACACGGGGCACACCAGTTATGTGCCTGCTGCCAAAGACGTGTTTGAAAATCACTTTTGCTCCTTTACCTGTGAAATAAACATCTCTCATCTTAATTTCACCATTTTTTAAATTTTGCTAGTGATTCACAAACTACAAATCTCCACAGTTTTGAACATATGTGTTCTTGGGAGTTCCGATTCCCAACGTTCATCCTTCAATCCCAGGTGTTCCAGCTTCAGCAAATTCATTCCACCAGCTGTGCTGCAGGGCCCCAGCGCAACCTCACACCAGTATAACCAAGACAGATGGTCTGCCATCCAAAACAACAACAACAACAAAAAAATCCAAGTAAGATAAAACTGATGACAGACAGAGTCCTCACCAGGGTCCCCCCACACCTACCTCTCAGTGTGGTCCCCACCTAGAAGTAGCTTAGGAGGCTATACAGACATGTCCATGCAGCTTGGAAATAAGACTTCCGTTTCCTCTTCCTCTAACACACATGGTGAGCTGTTATACAGAAATCAGGTCGAAATGGAACAAATGTGTGAGGTTCCTAGCACTGAAATTCTCCTTTCCCACTGTTTTTGTTCACATGTTCACACCACTCAGCATGAAAGTGAAACAAAACAAGACAGAAAGAGGCATCTCCAGCAGGTTTGGGCTTGAAACTAAGGATACTCATGAGAAATCCCATCATAGAGACCCAGCCAAACCCAAACACTGTATGACCCAGGGCCACTGCCAGCCTTTGGGAACAGCTCCAGCCTTGATTTGCAACTCTTGGGGCATGTCTCTGATGCTTAGTGCAATGAAAGGCAAGTTGCCAGATCTTTGCGCTTCCCAGCACCCAAAAACAGAAACACAGAAGCTTCCTGACTCCTTGGACATGGCCAGTGAAGGTCATCCGTGGTCAAAGGAGACATGCAGAGATTTCAGGAGAGTCTGGAAGAAAAAAACAAACAACAGCTGAAATGGGTGGAAAATAGAATTTATAAAACAATGTAAAATATTCAGCTTTAAACAATGTGAGGAAAGCCTTCATGATGGTCTAGAACTATTTAGAATTTTGAATGTAATCAATTTATTTCTTCATAGAAGACTGAAAAATACCTCAAAGGTAGCAAGGTGTTAGATTGTGGAGTAGAAAGCTCAGCCTCACCTTGCTTCTGGGTTCCCCGGCCGGTGCCCGTGAAGTGTGAGCTCACAGTGAGCACTCAGTTAAGTGTTCTGCACAGGTTTGGCCACTCCTTTGTTTGAAACCCTCCAAGAACCTACCAGGCACCCCTCTCCAGTCCACTTCTCCTCTTCTTTCTCAGTCACGCCTTCTGGCTCCTGCCTCCCTCAGGGTCCTCACATGCAGCTTTTCTTTGCCCAAGGCCTCTTCCCAGACCTTCTGCCCCATGACTCCCCTTATCATTCAGCTGGACCCTCCTGCCCACCAAGATGCCTCCCCTATGTCCTTCCTAATCCACAGACCTCTGCACCATCTTCATTCTTTTGCACACGTGTCTGTGGTCCATCCTCCTCACTGGCTGTGAGCTCCAAAAGGCAGTCCGTTTCTTCCACACCACAGCCCAGCTATCCCTGCTGGGGCTTCCTCTGAGGACAACTGGCCCTTCTAGTCTCTTCTCCCTAGAAGACTTCTCCCATTATAGCTTCTAGCCCAAGTTTGTCTGCCTTCTCTTTGGTCAAACCTGACTTGCTATTCCAAGAAAGGAGGCAGCAAACCTACCACATGTTAACTATTTACAGAGCAGTGCCTGGGTTTTGTTGCTGTTGCCCATATGCCCTGAGAATTATGCATTGGCCAAATTACCATAATCAGAATAATATGGCAAGATAATATCTCTCTAAACACTTTCATGTGGTTATAGTTGCAATATATGTTAATATATGTTATATTTACATAAACTACTGTATTCATTTTGTTTAAAACAATTTATTTTAGCAAGTTTAATATAGAACACTGTAACTCCCCCAGACTACAGACTGAAGCATTAGGAAAAACAGAATATACTGTTTTTTGTTTTATTTTTCAGGTTTCTTTTTTTAAATTGAACTTTATTGGGGTGACAATTGTTAGTAAAGTTTCACAGATTTCAGGTATACAATTCTGTGAGACATTATCTATATATCACACTGTGTGTTCCCCACCCAGAGTCAGTTCTCTTTCCATCATCACATATTTGATCCCCCTTACCCTCATCTCCCACCCTCCACCCCCATTACCCTCTGGTAACCACTAAACTATTGTCTATGTCTATGAGTTTTTGTTCCTTCATTCGTTTGTCTTGTTCTTTTATTTATTTATTTATTTTATTTTATTTTATTTTTTTTATTAAATTTATTGAGGTGACAATTGTTAGTAAAATTACATAGATTTCAGGTGTACAATTCTGTATTACATCATCTATAAATCCCACTGTGTGTTCACCACCCAGAGTCAGTTCTCCCTCCATCACCATATATTTGATCCCCCTTACCCTCATCTCCCACCCTCCACCCCCCTTACTCTCTGGTAACCCCTAAACTATTGTCTGTGTCTACGAGTTTTTGTTTCTCATTTGTTTGTCTTGTTCTTTTGGGTTTTTTTGGTTTATGTACACGTATCAGTGAAATCACATGGTTCTCTGCTTTTTCTGTCTGACTTGTTTTGCTCAGCATTACTCTCTCAAGATCCATCCATGTTGTCACAAATGTTCCTATATCATCTTTTCTTACCGCCGAATAGTATTCCATTGTGTATATATACCACAACTTCTTTATCCATTCATCTATCGAAGGACATTTTGGTTGTTTCCATGTCTTGGCCACCGTAAACAAAGCTGCAATGAACATTGGAACACACGTGTCTTTACGTATAAATGTTTTCAGATTTTTTGGGTAGATACCCAGAGGGATTGCTGGGTCATATGGTAATTCCATTCATAATTTTTAGAAGAACCTCCACACTGCCTTCCATAACGGCTGCACCAGTCTGCATTCCCACCAACAGTGTATGAGGGTTCCTTTTCCCCCACAGCCTCTCCAACACTTGTTACTATTTATCTTGTTGATGATAGCCATTCTGACTGGGGTGAGGTGATATCTCATTGTGGTTTTGATTTGCATTTCTCTGATGATTAGTGATGTTGAGCATTTTTTCATATGTCTATTTGCCATTTGTATGTCCTCTTTGGAGAAATGTCTCTCCAGGTCCTCTGCCCATTTTTCAATTGGGTTGTTTGTTTTGTTGTTGAGTTGCATGAGTTCCTTGTATATTTTGGATATTAGCCCCTTATCGGAGGCACTGTTTGCAAAAATCTTCTCCTATTCAGTTGGTTGCCTCTTTATTTCATCGATGGTTTCTTTTGCTGTGCAGAAGCTTCTAAGTTTCATATAGTCCCATTAGTTTATTTTAGCTTTTACTTCCATTGCCTTTGGAGTCAAACTCATAAAATGCTCTTTGAACCCAAGGTCCATAACTTTAGTACCTATGTTTTCTTCTATGTAGTTTATTGTGTCAGGTCTTATGCTTAAGTCTTTGATCCATTTTGAGTTAATTTTGCTCCATGGTGACACATAGAAGTCCAGTTTCATTCTTTTGCATGTGGCTATCCAATTCTCCCAGCACCATTTATTGAAGAGGCTGTCTTTCCTCCATTGCATGTTTTTAGATTATTTGTCAAAAATTATCTGTCCGTATTTATGTGGTTTTATTTCTGGGTTCTCAATTCTATTCCATTGGTCTATGTGTCTGTTTTTCTGCCAATACCATGCTGTTTTGATTATTGTTCCCCTGTAGTACAAGCTAAAGACATGGAGTGTGATACCTCCAGTATTGTTCTTTTTTCTTAAGATTGCTTTGGCTATTCGGGGTCTTTTGTAATTCCAAACAAATCTGATGATTTTTTGTTCTATTTCTTTAAAAAATGTCATTGGGATTTTGATGGGGATTGCATTAAATCTTTATATTGCTTTGGGTAATATGGCCATTTTAACTATGTTGATTCTTCCAATCCATGAGCATGGAATGTCTTTCCATTTCTTGTGTCTTCTTCAATTTCTTTCAAAAACGTCGTATAGTTTTCAGCATATAGGTCTGTCACATCCTTGGTTAAGTTTATTCCTAGGTATTTTATGCTTTTTGCTGCAATTGCAAAAGGAATTTGTTTTTGTATTTCTTTTTCTGAGATTTCATTGTTAGTATATAGGAAAGCAATGGACTTTTGTGCGTTGATTTTGTAGCCAGCAACTTTACTGTATTCGTTGATTGTTTCTAATAGCTTTTTGGTGGAGTCTTTAGGGTTTTCTATATATAGCATCATGTCATCTGCAAAGAGTGATAATTTAACTTCTTCATTCCCAATTTGGATGCCTCTTATTTCTTTCTCTTGCCTGATTGCTCTGGCAAGGACTTCCAACACTATGTTGAAAAGCAGAGGTGATAGGGGACAGCCCTGTCATGTTCCTGAACGTAGAGCAAAGGGCTTCAGTTTTTCACCATTAATTATGAGATTGGCAAGAGGGCTTGTCATATATGGCCTTTATTATGTTAAGGTATTTTCCTTCTATACCTATTTTCTTAAGTGTTTTAATCATAAATGGATGTTGTATCTTGTCAAATGCTTTTTCTGCCTCAATTGATATAATCATATGATTTTTGTCCTTTATTATGTTTATGTGATGTATCACATTGATGGATTTGCGGATACTGAACCATCCTTGTGCCCCGGGGATGAACCCCACTTGGTCGTGATGAATAATCTTTTTAATGCATTGTTGTATTCGATTTGCTAGAATTTTATTTAGGATTTTTGCATCGGTATTCATCAGAGATATCAGTCTGTAGTTTTGTTTTTTTGTGCTGTCCCTACCAGGTTTTGGTATCAGTGTAATGTTGGCCTCATAAAATGAGTTAGGGAGTACTGTCACTTCTTCAATTTTTTGGAATAGTTTGAACAGGATTGGTATTAGATCCTCTCTGAAGGTTTGGTGGAATTCACTAGTGAAGCCATCTGATCCCAGACTTTTGCTTTTGGGAAGGTTTTGGATGACTGATTCAATTTCGTTACTGGTGATCAGTCTATTTCAATTTTCCAATTCTTCGTGATTCAGCCTTGGAAGGCTATATGTTTCTAAGAACTTGTCCATTTCTTCTAGGTTATTGAATTTGGTGGCATATAGTCCTTCATAGTATTCTTGGATGATCTTTTGTATTTCTGTGGTGTCCGTGATAACTTCTCCTCTTTCATTATTATTTTGTTTATTAGTGTCTTTTCTCTTTTAATCTTAGTGAGTCTAGCCAAGGGTTTGTCAATTTTATTAATCTTTTCAAAGAACCAGCTCTTTATCACATTAATTTTTTCTATTGTCTTTTTGTTCTCTATTTCATTTAGTTCTGCTCTGATTTTTATTATTTCCTTTTTTCTGTTGATCTTGGGTTGCATTTGTTCTTCTTTTTCTAGTTCTTTAAGGTGTAACCTGAGGTTACTTATCTGGGATTTTTCTTGTTTCTTGAGATAGGCCTGTAATGATATAAATTTCCCTCTTAAAACTGCTTTCATTGCATACTAAAAATTTTGGTAGGATGTGTTTTCATTCTCATTTTTTCTGTGTATCTTTTGATCTCTCCTCTTATTTCTTCTTTGACCCAGTCATTCTTCAAAAGGATTTTGTTTAATCTTCACATATTGGTAGTTTTTCCTGCTTTGTTTTTGCAGTTGATATCCAATTTCAAAGCCTTGTGATCAGAGAATATGATTGGTATGATTTCAATCTCCTTAAATTTGCTGAGGCTAATTTTATGCCCCAATATATGGTCTATCCTTGAGAATGTTCCATGTACGCTAGAAAAAAATGTATCGTCTCATGTTCTTGGATGAAGTGCTCTATAAATGTCAATTATGTCCTTTTCATCTAACGTGTCATTTAGGGCTGCTATTTCATTATTTATTTTCTGTTTGGATGATCTATCCATAGCTGTCAATGATGTATTTAAGTCCCCTAGTATAATTGTGTTTTGGTCAATTTCTCCCTTTAGTTCTGTTAGTAGTTGCTTGGTATATTTTGGTGCTCCCTGATTGGGGGCATAAATATTGATGACTGCTTTGTCTTCTTGTTGTATAGTCCGCTTTATCATTATGAAATGTCCATCTTTGGCTCTTGTTACCTTTCTTACCCTGAAGTCTGTTTCATTTGATATCAGTATAGCTACATCTGACTTTCTCTGGATACCATATGCTTGGATTGTCAATTTCCACCCTTTCACGTTGAGTCTATGCTTGTCCTTATAGCTGAGATGTGTGTCTTAGAGAAAGCATATGGTTGGGTTTAGTTTTTTGATCCAATCTGCTACTCTGTGTCTTTTTATTGGTGAGTTCATTCCATTTACATTTAGGGTGATTATTAATATGTAAGGATTTCCTATCATTCTGCCTTTGTTTTTCTGGTAAGACTGTGTCTCCATTGTTTCTTTGCCTTTTTGTGGTTGTCTACTATTTCTGTTTGGTGGTATTCTATGATTTTTCCCTCTGTTTCTTCTTTTATTACATTATGTTTTTCAGTCCTGGATTTTTTTTAAAATTTTTTTTGAGTCGTTACCATTAAGTTTATGTAAAAGAAAGTTTGATATTTGGAGTATTCCATTTTCTTCAGCACACTTACTTTCTCCATTCCCATATTCCAGTTCAGGCCTTTACTCTCCCCCTTTTTATGTTTTGGTTGCCACAAATTGTCCCTGTTGATGGTGGTCGAATAGCCTCCTTTAGTATTTCTTATAGTGCAGGTCGTGTGTTAGAAAATTCCCTCATCTTCTGTATCTCTGGAATTGTCTTTATTCCTCCTTCATATCTAAAGGATATCTTTGCTGGGTATATTATTTGGCATATAATTTCTGTCTTTCAATAGTTTGAATATTTGGTTCCACTCCCTCCTGGTTTGTAGAGTTTGTGCTGAAAAATCTCATGATAATTTAATGGGCTTTCCTTTGTACGTTACCGTCTTATTCTCCCTGGCTGCTTTGAGGATTCTTTCTTTGTTGTTAATTTTTGACAGCTTCAATACAATGTGCCTTGAAGAAGGCCTGTTGGGATAGAGGTAATTAGGTGTCCTATTTGTTTCTTGGATTTGAGGATCCAGTTCTTTCCACAAGTTTGGGAAGTTCTTGTTGACTATGTGTTGGAATATGCTCTCTGTTCCTTTCTCTCTTTTTCCTCCTTCTAGTATTCCCATGATTCTTATATTGCTCTTTCTAATGGAGTTGGAAAATTCTTGTAGAGTTCTTTCATTTCTTTTAGTTCTCAAGTGTCTTTTTATTCCTCCATCCATGTCATTTCCAGGTTTCTATCTTCGATGTTACTGATTCTTTCCTCCATATTGTCAACTCCTCTACCTCAGCTGGCTATTTCATTCTTCATTTATTTCATTGAGTTCTTAATCTCTAGAAATTCTATTTGGTTCTTTTTAAAATTTCAATCTCTTTGGTAAAATGTTCATCTTGTTCTTTTATTGTGTTTCTGAGTTAATTAAACTGCTTGTCTGTGCTTTCTTGTATCTCGTTGAGTTTTTTAAGAACTACAATCTTGAAATCTCTGTCATTTAAATCACATATTTCCATGTCTTTAAGTTCATTTTCTTGAGACTTTTCATTTTCGTCCTGAGCTGTCTTGTTACCTTGGTTATTCATGGCAATTAATTATTTATTATTTATCTTCCTAGACATCTACAGTAGTGGGTCTGCAATAGGTTGATAGGAAGAGGTTTTTCTTTTGTTTTCCAGTAGGTGTTGGTAGAATGTTTTATTTTCTCTCCCACTGCAACTTTTTTTTCTCTCTCACACTGTAGTGTTATGTTTTCTCTGCACTATTCCAGCTTCTCACACAATGGGGGGATTCCCTGGAATGTGGGCTTCTCCTCTGTGAACAGTTCACCTATGTCATAGGGTGCCGCCTCCGTGGTGGGTTGTGGAGAGCTTTTGAAGTTCCAAAGCTCTTCCTGCACCAGATGCAGAGCCTGTGTGTTTCAGCAGTTCTCTTTCATCCTGCAGGGAGAAGCCCAAATAGGTGGGTATGGATGGGTGGTTTGTGAGAGGTGGCCCAGAGCAATAGTGGGGACCCCCACCACAGCCAGTGTTGCTTCCACAGCTCCCTCCCCTTTGCTGGAACTAGTTGGGCTGTGAATGTGTGTCTGTGGACCACAGTTCTCAGGACTGCAAATATTCTGTTCTTTTGATCTGACACCTTTACTTCTCTCTTCTAGCACCGGGCAGGTGGGGCGGGGCGAGCTCTGAGAGGATAAGGAGGAGGCGGCTAGTCTCAGTGCCTAAGGCTTCCGTTTTCTGCAGCATGGAGGGCTT
The DNA here is from genome assembly GCF_036562045.2 of Rhinolophus sinicus. Taxonomy (NCBI): domain Eukaryota; kingdom Metazoa; phylum Chordata; class Mammalia; order Chiroptera; family Rhinolophidae; genus Rhinolophus; species Rhinolophus sinicus. Next base: position 65,512,582 of record NC_133757.1, read on the forward strand.
AAACCACCATTTTCAGCTTTCTTCCCTCAGTCTTGGCTCCGAGGTCTCTGCCATGAATGTTGGGTTCAGCCGTGTTATATACTGTCCTCTCAGCCCTGTGGGCCATAAGCAGAGCCCTAGCAGTCTGAGTTCTTCTCTCTCTCACAACTGTGGTAGTTCCCGGATGCAGGGAGCTCGGAGCACTGAGCTAGGTCTGCGTCCTGGGCCCACGCAGCCCTGTCTATTCACTTCTTCTTTACCTCCTCCCCTGCTCGAGCAATTTGCCCACCTTTAGGTGAATTCAGTAGTGAGACTCTTCATCTTGCCTGTCTGCTGTGCAGGGAGTCCTTTGTGGGGTTATAGTTGTGCAATTTGTTGTAAATTCCTGGGGAGATTTCAAGAGGCTCACTTCACGCTGCCATTTTTATGACGTCATCTCTGGAATATACTGTTTTTAACATGCTGTGCAAAACCCACAGACAAAGGAATTGCTCACAAGCATCTACCTTGTTTAGCATTTTTTCCTCTGTAAGTATTTGAAAAGGAGATTATCTCCCTAACCCTTTTTCAGTGAGTAGATAAAAGAAAAGAGAAAAAAATCAAATCCAAAATGTGGATTTAGTAAAAGAAATACAAATGCAGAGAGACATGGAAACCGAGTCTAGAGGCAGCAGCATGATCCTGGGTAAGGTCTGGGCAGGACTCTTAGCTGGAGCTACTCTTCTGATCCTGAGTCCCAAGCTGTCACCAGGGAATCAGAGTGGGGGCAGGGGAAGCCCTGTGGCAGCACTGTTTTTCTGTGTAGGTAATCTCAGAGTGGGAAGTCACTGCTCTGGACCAGAGGCTCTCAGATTTGGGAGATTATTAGAATGGCCCAAGGGCTTCTCAGGACACAGGTTTCCTGGCTGCACCCCCAGAGCTCTGGCTCTATAAGACCTAAGCAGGTGAATTTCTAACTGGCAATATACTGCAGATCCAGGACTGCAGCGTAAAGAGCCTGTTTTGGGGGCCCCAGTCATTAAGCCTTATTAAAGGGTTTGGATGGTGCACAGATGGCAACTATGTACTGTCGCAGGGGCCATGGGAATCACAAGGCTTCAGGAGTGGAAGACATGCTCTGCCTCTGGAGTGTAACCTTGCCTGTTGGTTACCCCTCCACAGTCACTTGTCCCCCGCAGTGCAGGGAGCTCCCTTTCTCCCAGGGGAATCCAGGACATTTCTTCCAGATATTATTATTGTGGAATCCTTAAATGGAGCTGAGTTCGGTCAGCCATACCTCTACTTGCTGATCTTAGCATACCTGGTAGTAACAACTGAATTGTCCAGGTGATGTGAAGACCAGAGCAGTTAACACCTTGGCTTCTCGTTTAAATGTCTCTGCAGTACCTCTTGATGGACTGCCAGTGCTGTTCCCTGGTTTCTCGCCCATGCCAGCCCACTCCAGGCCTGTCTTCAGCCTTCTCACACTCCAGTATCTCCTCTCCTCTCCTCTCCTGTTTTGTCCCCCAGGAGGGAAGTCCCAGTGACACATTCCATTTCTAATAGCCTTCCCCAGCCAAACAGGGCACGCTGGGCTGGGAGGTAGGGTCGTGTGAAGTTGGGCACCAGAGAGTATTTAAAATTTGAAACTGTTTCTGTCACGGTGAGACCCTATTAAATCCCTGCTTGTCCCTGAGCCCTAGTGACATCCATTTACCTTTGCAGCCAGAAACTGAGTACTGGCCCTTATCACTGAAAGAAACCACCTACAACGCCAAACCCATTAGCTACTTGAAGCATCTTCTCTCTCAACTTGTGGGATGAAGGGCTTTGTAGGGCTGGGTGGGGCTGACCCCACACTTTCTCAAAGTTAGCCCGAGAGGTCTGGTGAGGGCCCCTGGTCCATTCTGCCCCCTCCTGGGTCTTGTCAGTGAGCACAGGCCCCTGGCTCCAGCTTGGAAGCTCCTGCCAGTCCCCTTTCTTTCTGATTTCTTTCCACACCGTTTGCTCTGTCCCAAATGCCCAGAAATACCTCATCCTGGAACCATTTGGTATGCCCTCTCCTTCTAGCCTTCCTATTCTACCTGTCCTGGGATTGCCAGAAAGAGAGAGATTGAGAGGGAGAGGGAGAGAGAGAGAGAGAGAGAGAGAGAGAGAGAGAGAGAGAGAGAGAGATTCCACTCGAAGAAGAAGGTGAAACTACCCAAACCCTAGTGCTGAAACCCTCAGGGTGGGCACCCCTGAGGTCCAGGTGCTGATGTCCACATGCTGAAAATCCCACATGTGTATCTCCCATCCTGATACTCCCATCTCACTGAGTTTCAAGCTCATTTATTCAATTACCCACTTGGATATTAAAGGCATCTCAAATTTTGCATGTACAAAACCAAAATCTTGATTTTTCACAACCCCCTTTCCCTAGTCGAGTATGTTTTGCTCCCAGTTTTCCTATCTCAAGCATCACACAGGTGCGCCAAAACACCAGATTCACCCATGATTCCTCAGCTGTACACCCCCACCCCCACCCAACCCATCAGCAAAGCCACAGGGCTTGTTTAAAAACTAAATCAAACTCAGACTCTTAACTGCTTCCTATAGCCCTCTGGGTCTGCACACTTGATCCCATCTGCCCTTGCCCATCGCCTCACCTGGCTGAACTTTCAGTGGGTGTGGGGATAGCAAGCAGGGTAGGCAAGTGGCGGGGTGGGAGGGGTGTTCAGAGGTGGGGATGGGGAACAGCCCTAGAGCCTCACAGGGCAAGCATCCTGCTAGTTTGCTGGTTCTAGCCTGGGTGCACTCCTCCTGTCTCCTTCCAGGCCATCATTGTGCACCCAGCCTCTGTGTTGCTGCGTCGTCACACACCCCGCCCCCTTACTAATATTCCCATTGCTCTCATTCAACTAATGTGATTCTCTGAGTACATTCAGCAGATTTCATCCTATTCACTCAGTTCCCTGCAGAACTGAGGGCAGCCAGCTGCAGGGACTTACGTGTGTGTATATGTGCATGGGGAATCCAGCTTTAGTGAGAGTGCTGGGAACTTAGTCCCGAAGATGATGTTATAGACAGTGCCACCAAAAGGTTACTTTATGGGATGGGATTCTTGGGGGCTTGTGCAGAGCATCTTCTGTCACTCTCCAGACCCAATCCCAGTCCTCACTGGCAGGAGGGGAGGACAGTGGGAAAGTTGAGGCCAGGATGTTTCTTGCCTGGAATCTTCAGATCAGGTGATCCAGGCTTCTCTTTATGAAAGGTTAGAGCTTTGTCCAGAGGTGTGCCCTGACTTTGCATCTGGTGACTGCTCCCTCTCCGCCCCTGCCCACGAGGAGGCAACCCTGTGCCCTGCCCTCACCTTTGTAAGGAGTCCCTTTATTAAACTCTTCTGAAGTGACCTTTACTGTGCCATCTGTTTTCTGCTGGGACCCTAATTACTATACTCGCTTGCACATTGTCAGATTATATTTTCCCATGATGCCTACATTTCTTATAACAAGTCTGTGTTACAGGTATAATACAAGTAAACAGCAAAGACAAAGACAAAGAAAGGCAGCATTCGGCACACTCACAGGCAGGGGGCTGCTCCCTGACTTGGCTCAACCTGGCCCCAGGTTTGAACCCCAGCAGGAACACAGAGCTGACCCAGCACAGCATCTGTGCATAGAAATACCCGGAGGGTGTGGAGTGTAAGTCAGTGAATTACGATGATGCCAAAGGGATTTGCTGAGAACGACTCAATTCACACTATGGAGTGAGAACGTTGTAACTTTAGTCTGCTTTAATTCCACAGTCTGCATCATGCTTGGAGGTTACAAGCCCAGCCTTTGAAGATAGGCAGACCTGGGCTCTAGTCTGGGTTTAGCCTGTGTGACCCCAGACAAGGCACCTAAACCCTCTGAGCCCCAGCCTTGTCATTGGTAGAATATTACCTGTGGAGAGAACTCTATGAGATAATATGTTTCAGATATTTAGCATAATTAGCAGCCAGTAAGTGCTCAACACTTGGAGACAATTCTCATTATAAGTGCTATTTCATATATAGAGCAATTAATGAGTACAGTAAGGTGGGTGATAGTATAGCCGCTTCTAGTTTATTTTTCACAGGGGAAGTGTGGCAAGAGGGTGCTTTCTGTCCCATTCCAGCCTGGGCTCCTCTCATGATCTTCAGCCCCTATGCTGTCCATCCTCTACTGTATGGCCCAAACTGCCTGGGGCCCGATTTGCTCTACTCTGTGCTGGCCAAGCCCTCTTGCCAAGATCTTTGTCACTGTTGGCAGAAAATCTGCAGCGTGGGCATCTGCAATCATTCCGAGGTTTCTTCATGCACAGAGGTGCTACCACCCAATGTCTGAGGAGGAGCAGTCCCTCTGATGAGCTCCCCAGAGCTCCGGCTGCCAGGCCAGATGCTTGATGTGGAACAGGCAACTTGTTGGTCACCAGAGGGCTTAGTGTGGTGTTGGGATCATTTTAAATGTTTGCTGTTTAGGAAGAGTCTTTTCCTGAATGAAACTCAAGCTGAGCCCCTACAAGGACACGGGAACAATTCCTCTGTAACAGCACCCTGTCCTGCTGTCCATTCACCTACTCTGCTCACTGCTACAGGGCCCCACTCATGCTTTAGAGTCAGCACCATGCGTTCCATGCCAACCATAAGGGGTTCATCAGCTGTGAAGTTGGGAAATATCAACCTGAAGCTGTATGTCCCCTGGCCGAAGCCCCTTCCTCATCAATTCCCATCCTCCACAGAAGGGCCAGGAGCACATGCTTGTAAGGGAGGGTTTCAGGACGTCACCTGCGGGACAGTGGTGCCCCTTAGACCATACCACACTGTGTTTCTGTACACCCCAGCAGCTTTCCTTTCTGCCTATCTAGGGCCCAGGTGCCACGGAGGATTGAAGAGGCCACCTGTGCCGCCTCCATGTAACTCGGGCTCAGTTCATGGTGTCCATCACATGGTCCCGGCCCCAGCGACATGAAGCCTGAGGAACGGGGGTTGTCTGTGGGACCAGACACTCGACCAGGCACCCTCAGCCCCACCAGCCGGTCTGAGCATTCCAACGTAACACAATTCACAGCCTGCTTGCCGAGTGAGATTCCCCAACAGCTTTTCTGTGCATTTAGAATAAAACCCAAAGAACTTTCCGGAGCCTACAGGCCCAAGGAGCTCGCCATGGTCACCTGCCAGCACTGGTTAAGCCACCCCTCCACCACCCCCTGCAGCCCACCTCCCTGCTGCTGTCCCCGGCCCCTTGGCCAAGCACAGCTCTCTCCCTCCTCAGGACACTTGCACCGACTATTCCTCTAGCCTGGAGCTCTGCCCCTGCATCTTCCCATGTTGCGCTCTGTTCACCCCCAATGTAAAGAAACACCCTCAGCGGTGTTTCTCCCCTGGTCAGGCCAGGCCAACTCCTCCTCATCACCTCCTGCCTCTGTTCCTGTCCAACCGCCACCACACCAATGGTCATTATCTGACAGTGTCCATTCATTGTCTATCTGTGAACATAGTTGTTTGAGGGCAGAGAGCCTTGACTTTTTCCATCATGTCACCAGGGCCCTAGAAGAATGTGGGGGACATAGTGGATATTTAGTAAGTAAGTGAGGGCTGGACAGTTAATGATTCCAGGTGTCTTTCCCATGTACAGATGCGGTATCTTGGCCCCAGGACAGAGGGGCCGGAGGCGCCTGGGCAGCCACGTGGCTATGGAGCTGCTGCACACAGGGCTAATGGAGGCAAGAAGCGCTTGGCATGTCCTCCTGAAGAGTGCAGGCCCACGTGCCCCTGATGACGGAGACGGGGGATGCGTGAGGAGTGGGTCCAGAAGCCAAATTCAGGTGTGGGGAGCCCTGGGTGGGGGAGACATGGGCACTGGGGGCTTCGGGGGCCAAGAGTATGAGGCTGGGCCTGTCATCAACTGACAGGAGCCTGGGCTTTGGAGCTCGGCGGCTTGCCGAGGCCACAGCTGGCCAGGCTCAGCTGAGCCTCCAGGGAGGAGAGCTGTATAAACAGGAAGTCCAGGGCCCAGATCCTGATGTGCTTTGATAACTGCTAAATCCCTGTAGGTCTCTTTCTCCCAAACAGTTTCTCTATTGGTTTGAAGCCACAGCTCTGGTGCAAGAAAACAAATGCTACACTTTTCTCTTTCCTGACTCAATCACCACGCAGGAGAGAAGGGGGGGAGAGGGGGAGTCCACTTCTGTGGACTCCCTGTTTGTACAATGTGCAAGTCAGAAATGCCCTCCTTCCAAAAATGTGTCTCATCAGAAATCCTGTTTTCTAGCATGTATTCTCCTGGGGGGTGGGGAGTGGGGGTGGGAAGGGCAGCCAGGTCCCTCATCCACTGGGAACCAACATCAGGTGTGGAGTTTCTGTCATGCTAAGGCTGGTTATGCTTGGATTACGTGGGTCCTAGTGACTCTGTTCTCCAAGCAAGAAAGGCAGTGTTGAAAGGTGGAAAGAAACACCTCCTGGAGGTGAGACCACACAGCTAGTAGCTAGCTGCATGACCTTCAGGAAGTCCTTCAGCATTTTGAACTTCAGTTTCTCCATCTGTAAAATGAGGAGAATGAAAGTATTGACTTCTTAAGGTCATTGTCAAAGCTCAGGAGGAACAAGGCAAGGACAAGTATCTGTAAACAGAACATCCTGTGCCCCCAGGGAAGTCAGACCACAAAGTTGCCTGTAGGCGACAGACATCTACCGTATGTGGCACACCTGAGTGGGTCTCATGCCAGCAGACCCAAGGAAACCTGTGTGCTCCCTGCATAGAAGGGCGGTCTGATTGACCTTCCACCTGTTCTAAGTGCCCAGCCCAGAGCAGATAAGTCTCCCAGGTTTTCAAGACTAATCTGTGGAACTTCATAAACGAGGCATTTGCTACATGCTGGGCCAAGATGAGTAACAACAGCCGCCGATTACTAATTGCTTGCTTTACACATCTGTCTCCTTTAACTGAACCTCCCCCGCCCATCCTATATGGTGGGTGTTTTCTCATTTGCCAGAAGAAGTTCATTGAGGTTGAGTCAAGTCCAGAGGCCATTCAGTCAGCAGGTGGCAGAGCCCCTAGCATCTGATGATTGCCAAGCCTTTGCTCATAACCACCAGGTGAAGCTGCCTCGGAAGAAGAATAAGACACATTGTCGTGCAGGGCGGCCTGCGGGGTCTCTGCTCCCGCTCCCTGCACAAGAACACAGGTGTCATGCGGGGCGGCCTGCGGGGTCTCTGGTCCCACTCCCCATATAAGAACGCAGGATATGGCCAGGCCCAAAAGGAACACCCACGGAGCCATAGGTAGGGGAGTCAAACCACTGTGGTCTCACTGGAGGCTGGGTTCACACGACGTGCGACCTGCTGTCCGTGTTTCTGCCAACCGACCGACAACTCTCCTCCACTCTCCTCGACTCTGCTCTTCTTCCCTCCGTAGCCGCAGCAGTTATATTAGTGGCCAATGGCTCAATGGTTACAGCTGACGGCCAACTAGCCACAGCTGACAGCCATCTACCACCCGAGCCAGCACCCCTCCATATGAGGCCGAGAGCCTGGAAACTGCTCTTTGGGGCTCTATCCCCACACATGTCCTTGACTTTGAGGAACTTGGGAAGAAAATAGATTGAAAATGAGCAAGATGTTGTTCAATGAGTGTCATGGGAGTGGATGAGAGTGCAGGGCCCAGCCTGCACAACCATCCACAGGGTGAAGCAACCTCACAGGGTGGGGCGCATTTGGTCCTTGGGGGAGGGAGGTGCAAGGAGCAAGAGAGGGGAAACCTAGCACTTTAGGGAGAAACAGTGGCAGATGGAGGTGGTGCAGGAAAACAGGCCCACCTATACACCTGAAGGGTCACCCTTCCCCTGGCCTTAGTGTCTGCTCTGATGAGCCCGCATCAGTGCCACACACTTTTAATCAGTACATCCAAGACCCCTTCAGCATCTCCACTTGGATCATGGTAACTGGCAAAGCCAATAACGCTTGCCTCGCACAGACATGTGCTAGCACTTGTCTCAGCACTTTATAGAGCGTAAGTAGCTCTGTTAATTCTCCCAACAACCACAGGAAAGAGGTACTATCATTAGCCCCTTTCACATATAAGGAAAGGAAGTTGTAACTGTTGATTTTATGTGCTAATTTGACTAGACCATGTTGACCCATTGTTTGGCCAAAGGCTAATCTTGATATTTCTCTGAAGCTTTTTTTTTTGGATCTGATTACAACTTAAATCAGTAGACTCAGTAGAACAAGTTATCCTCCATAGTATGGGTGGGTCTCATCTAATCAGTAGAAGGACATAAGATAAAAAAATTGAGGTCTTGGAAGAGAAAGACATTCTGCCTCTAGGCTGCCTTAGAACTCAAGACTGCAACCTCACCTCCTGCAGGAATGTTCAGCCTGCTGGCCTGCCCCGTAGATTTTGGATTTGCCAGCCCCTGCAAGCATGTGAGCCAACTCTTTAAGTTAAGTATCTATCTCTCTGTCTCTCTGTCTCTCTAATTCTCTCTCTCTGTATATGTATGCACATATGTAAGCTATACATGTACGTATGTGTGTATATATCTCCTATCAGCTCGTTTCTCTTGGGAGCCCTAATACAGAAGCACAGAGAAGAACTTCATACACTTGCACAAGGTCACACCGCTGAAGTGTTGAGGAACTACCATTTGAATTCAGGCAGTATGGCTTCAAGCCATCATGAACTCATTACCTTCCTTCCTTCCACACTCAGATGTCCCACGAGCTGCTCACACTGAGCATGTCCAAATTACATCTCCTCTTCCCAAACCTGGTTTTCCTTGGCTTCTGACCCAGCAAGGGCCCACTAGCCAGTCAGTCTCAGTCCAGAACCAAGTGTCACCCAGTCCTGTCAGTTCAGCCCCATACGTAGCTCCCACAGTCTTTCTCTCTCCTTGTGCACGTGGCTGCTCGGGCCCTCGCCACCTCCAGGTTGGAGATTTGCTGGTAAGTGAAGTACATCCAGTCCTCTTAGTACAAGCAGTACCAGGGCGTGTGCTGGCCTGTGTGGGCTGCACAGACAAGGGTGTGCAGACCTTTTGGAAGAACTGGGTCCAGTGCTCTTTCTCCGTCTCTCTGCTCCGTTCTCCTCACAGAGCACCTCACTGGCCTACCACGGTGTGACCTCCCACACTCCATCTTGACACCCGAGTGAGCGTAGTTTCAGGCCAGGGTCTCATGGGCCTGCTTGGGTCTCCTGCCCATCACTGGACAGGTACTGTGCCAGATGATAGGGACACTACCAGGAGACTAGAGTCATATGCTCAACCCTGGATGGTGGGAGTGGTTGGTATCTGTAGTGACAATGTCCTAAAGACCACATGAACGAGGAAGGAACATTGGCCAGAGGAAAAGTGGGGGTTCTGTTAGCAAAAATGAGAGTGGATTTTTGAAAATCCAAAAATGAGAGCTGGGCAGGCCAAACCAACATGTTTCTCCCCTTTTTCAGCTGAACTTCTCGGGAATCACGTCTTGGGAGAAGGTTAGATGCCGTTCCCAGGTCCCTGGGTTTCTCTGAGTCAGTCTTTCCACAGCATTTAGCTAAGGCATTGTGCGTATTGTCTGCTTCTCTAGACTAAGCTCCCTCAGGGCAGGACTGATGACTCTCATCTCAGCATCTTCAGGACCATGGTTCAGTAATTTTTTTTATTATTAGTTTTTTAAGTAGAATGAACCCTGACAATTCTCTGAGCAGGGGGTTAGCATGATCCAATTTGTGCTTGAAAACCAGAAGGCTATTCGAGGACGGAATGCAATGGAGGGAATGCAATCCAGGTGGAAGACCAATTCAGAGGCCATAGGTGACCACAGCATAAGAGATACTAGGAGGGTGGAGATAAGTAAATTATCGATGTTGCAGTATGTTAGTGGAACAGCCAATAGGCAAGCTCAGCTGAGCTCTTGGACCTCCACTGACCAGAGAGTCATTACAATGTATCACTGTGTCTCTAGCTGTCTTGGTCTAAATCTGCACCTCCCTCCCCCAGGAAAGTAATCACCTCTTGGCATTTTGGACTCACTGAGAGGTCGTAGTTGGAATATCTACCATAGAAATTGTGTAAAATGTCCAAGTGTGATAGGCTGGGGCAGGTGGTCTCAGTAACTCTGACACATAGGGAGGAGTGTCGTTTTGCTAAGCACTGTACTTCGTGGACACGTAATAGATCAATTGGTATAGCACAACTTGTAATAAAAACAGCTGCCTCTGCCCACGAGCCATGCACTGACCCACTCCTTAAGGCAGCCTCTTCCTGTCATTGCTGTTTCTGCTTCTTTGAGTTTGTTTATTCCTTGTTTAATAAACTTTATACAAGATCTATTGGGCCCCAGGATTTATCTCACTCCACTAACATTTCCCACTTCTGCCAGTGTTAGGTTAGAAGGTTAAGTTGCCAATTTTAATTCTTACATTATATTTGTAGATTAGAGAACAAACAAACAAAAAACACATATTATACTTGTGTTCCTCATTCAATCTTCACTCATGGTCTCAACTCATCGCTCTGTAAGAGGACACTCACACCCTCTTCCTTCTCGTCTTGTTCTATCAGCTACAGTTTTGCACTGACGTTTTACAAGGCTCTAAGTTGTTACCTGTATATAGCCACAGTTGTCTTTAGTGCTTTGCCACAGGTTGATTCTAAAATTGAACAATAATAGAGTACATTTAAATTATTATGATAATGTCAACATTTTCACTCCCAGGCCAGTTTGTGGGTGAAGATTATATTTGTTTTCCTCCATGTTCAAATTCACTCAGATGAAATCAAGTGCATATATTTTTTGTTCTTAAATAGTATCACTTAGTTATATTCCCATACTTATCATGCCATATTTTGGTTTGCTTTCATTTTGGACTGATGCGTTTTGTATAGGTTTTCCTTCCCTTGGAGTTGCTAATTTAGTTTGTTTGTTTGGTTGGTTGTTGCTGAAGACAGATTCGTGGGCCTCTATCATGACCTCACATTTTCCCATCCTCTCTTCATGCTAGCTATTACTTGAAAACAGTTATTTTTCCTTTTCTAATGGTCTCTTTCTAATGGTCTGATATCTCTTTCTAATGGTCTTCCTGCTATGATTTGAGATAGCTGATCTTAAGGCCTTCTAGATAGTTTTCATATTAGAATTTTCCTTCTGCATTCATCTATTGTTTTATAAATCCCTGTTGTTTGTCTTGGCTTTCTCGTTTGTTTTACTGGAGTACATCCTCACACAGCTTCCTAAAAAAGGAATCCATGGAAAATAAGCTTTTTGAGTCTTGTTAGGAAGCAACTTTATTCTAACCACATTTTTAACTGATATTTTGACTGGGTGTAAAGGAGGTATTTGCTGACAGTATGAATATCATTCATTTGTAGGTTGGTTTTCTTTGTTCATCTCTGGAATCTTTAAAGCTTATTTTTGTTTCCTCATAATTCTGATTTGATCAGGCAGGATGTGTCTAAGTAGGACTTTTTTATCATTCAGTGGGCTGACTTCTGATGGACTTTTGCAGCATAAAGACCCTGGATCTATTTCAGCTTTGGGAAAATTTCTTTTTTATTTTATTCCCTCTGTTGTTCATTGCCCTCTCTTTCTGATAATTGATCATTAAACTTCTGTCTTGATAGTCAATATTCTTTGTTTTTCCTCTCATATTTTTATTCTCTTTGCTATAGAAGTTTATATTCTGAGAGATTTTCTTGACCCTATTTTTTAGGTCTTCATTGTTCTCCTACCCTCCTATTTTAGTGATTATGTTTTTAATAGTTAAACATTATTACTTATTATCTGAATGTGTTTTCCCATTATTTTCACTTTTTTTTTTGTGGATGCAATATCTCTGATTCTGTTAACTGAAGATGATTTTTGTTCTTTTTTACAGTCTTTTTCCAAAGTATTCTGTTTCCTGCAGGATTCAATTTTGTATTTTTGTTGTTGTTCGTTGTTTCTGGGTTTCCTCAACCATGTGGCTATTTCTCTTTACCTGTGCTTTGATCCCTGGACACAGGGTTCCATACCCATTTGACATGGACTAAGTGTTTATGCCCGCCTCTCCCCCACCCCAATTCATATGTTGAAACTCTAGCTCCCAATGTGACTGTTTTTGGAGATAAGATATATAGGAAGTAATTAAGATTAAATAAAGTCATAAGGGTGGGTTCCTGACCCAACACGATTAGTGTCCTTACAAGCAGAGTACCCAGAAACTCACTGTCAGCATGTGTGCACCAAAGCCACTTGACACAGTGAGAAGGTGGCTGTACGCAACCCAAGAGGAGAGCTCTAAGCAGACATGAACATTGCTGGAACTCGCTCTAGGATTTCCCAGCTTCCAGAACTGTGAGAAAATAAATTTCTGTTGTGTCAGCCAACCAGTCTGTGTGTTTTGTTATAGCTGCCCTAGTAGATTGAGAACCATTCATTCATTTCACCAGTAGTACCTGAGTTCTGGGCACTGAGGATACAGCAGGGAACAAAGCAGACAAAAGCCAGGCCGGCATCATGAAATGTGCATTCAAGCAGAGAGGGCAGAGAGGAACTAACATAGAGTGTAATGTCAGGAAGGGATAAATGTTCTGACGAAAAATAATGCTAACTACCAAATGGAAGCACGAAGGTGAACGCTCAGTTCTCTATGCTGTAACCGAAGTCCTTCCTGGGTTTCTGAGAGTTGTGGAGCACTTTGTCACCTTAATCATTGACTGGGAGAATGCGTAGCCCAGACGAGGTGCCCTGGCTTGGGAGGAGCAGAAAGGACTGACAGTGAGGCTGACAATGCTCAGCCCCTGCTCAGAGGACTGCGAGCACTGCAGGCTGAGCCCCGAGGCTGACTCATTCTGGGTGTCTGGTCTTCCCTGTGAAGGGGAGGAGTGAGACTGGACTTCTCACAGGTAAAGGAAACGGATGCTTTTTCTACCATGACCTGCTAAGTTGATTCATATCTGCTATTTACACCTGCTTCTCTCCTTAAGGAGAGCTGCCAAACCAAACCTTCTCTTTTTTTTTAAAATTCATAGGCCTCTCAAGAAAGCTGATTACACTTGCCATGGATCAGGCAAATAGCCCAGAACCTTCTTCCTGGGGTGAGCTGAGGGCTGGCATTCACCCGGCAGCAATGCAGAGGCTCTCAGATAAGTCATCTGCGTGGTGGGGGATTGGCCAGCTGGCCAAGCTTCCCAAAGAGACCACAGACCTGTCCTTCACTCAGGCTCAGAGGCCTCGGGGCTTGTGTCCCAGGTCTGTGAACTTCTCTTCCTCCAACAGAGCCCAGTTCCCAGGCACAGGGGTCCCTGGTGCCCAGGTGATGCCCCAGAACCTAGCAGCACTTCTGAAGCTCCTTGGGAGCACAGCAGTGATGTCTAAGCCGCAGTTTCATGGCTGACTCAACACCTCACAGAAAGGCTCAGGCTTGCCATGACCAAAAGTTCTACAGGAGGGAATTAGAAAGAGCTCCAGTGAATGAGGCCATGGTGTTTGTCTAATCATCTTTGGCACTGCACAGTGAATGTAGAAACCCTGCTCTACGACAACTGCCTCCCAGAGCATGGGCTTTCCTTGGGGGTCTCTGTGACACTCACACACTCTCCCCAAATCTCTGACTGCTGCAGTCCTTTCTGGAGTCTTCTATATCTGGGCCACTGAGGGCCCTTGGTCTTTGGCTCTGCCCAGCGTCCTGAGTACCCATGACAAGGTCCTTGAATATTTGCAATGAATGTGGCTGTTTTCGATCTCTCAGCATCTATTCCCCCTTTCCAATGGCACAGAGACTCTGTTTTGCAGAATCATCTGTCTCCCTCCCTGATCCTGCCCATTGGCTCACTGGGGAGTGGGTGACTAGGAATTTAGGGGCTGCTTCCCAAGCTGGGCTGAGGGAGGCCCCGTGGAAGATGTGACCCTCAAATGCAGGGAGGCAAGCACAGAAAACATAGCAGGATGGTATTCCTCCTGGTGCTGTTGTCTGAAAGGGAGAGCTGGGGAGACTCCTGAACCCCAAGGCAACCCTGGCCCTTGTTCTGCCTTTTTTTTTTAAATTCTGAGTCTGATTCTCCATTGTTCTTTCCATCTGGAGACCCTTTATAAATGTCCCTATAGCCTGAGTGGGGTGAGGAGGTGTTGACAACAGAGGACATTCATTTGTGGGTGGTATCTGAACCCTATATAACTCCCACTATGGTATGGATGCTAACAGAAACTTCTAAGGCTACCAGTGTATAGGCCCACTTAAATATACACATGCATTTTGTTTAAAAATTAAGAAAAACATTAATTAAAATAATTAAGAAAATTTGGTGGCCGCCAAGCAGGGAAAGGTATGTGGGTCCTGGCGGGATGGGTTTAGAGCTCCTGAGACTGAGGGTGTTTGCAAAGGAAACACTCCCCGTAGGCCCTGCTCAGTCTGGTGCACAAACCAGCTATAGGCTGGGGCTGTGGGGACACAATGTAATTAGCCATCCCCACAGGGCAATTAGCACTGCAGCTGGGGAAGAATATAAAGGGGTTTAGCCCCATCCTTGATGGTTTTCTCCAGTCTTCTTCTCCTCTTCCCTATACTCTCTCTCTCTTTTGCAGAGTTCATCCATTCTAACCTTTCCCAAATCACTCCCAAATCTCCACTCTGGCCCCATTTTACTTCTCAAATTCAGTCTCACATTTTCTATTGCCACCTCCAGCTAGATGCCCAACTGACACTTCAAACTTAATGAAATCTGGCCTTTGAAAGTCAAGTGATGTACAAGGATAGGGGTGAATCCAACAAAACCAAGAACTAGGAGGAACACTGCTCTCTGTGGTGCCCCTGTCTCCCCACATGTCACTCAGTCCTTTGCATGCAGTAGTGCATAGCAACTGCTGACTGAGGGAATGAACTGGTGAAGGACACCACCATCCACCCAGCTGGGATTCACTCATCTGTGGAAGCTGGAAAGTCCCACCCCTCCTTTCTCCCTCGTCTTTCTCTCCCACCCTCACTCAGTTCCTCACCATCTGTGAACTACACTGTACAGTAGGATACGTATTTGTTGTTCCCCCATTCAGTTTTTGCCCATTCCAAACCACTTCACTGTTTAAATCATTCCCAAGCCAACATTTGATATTATTTTATATATAAACACAGGTCTACTATGTTCCTGGCCCTGTGCAGAACTTCTCACATACACCAGCTCGCTGCTACCTCCCCCCCACACACCCCCAGTCCCATCTCCCACAGCCTCCAGCACAGAGCAGGGAGCAGATGCTGACTCGCTAGCTGACCACTGCGTAGTTCTCCCAGGCTCTCACCCAAATGTTAGTAACTCTCCCCAAAGCTGGACTGCACACTAATACGTCCTTCAATCTGACATTCCAGGACTTTCCCAGCCATGCCCAGCCTTCTTTCAAGGCAGATTTCCCCTGAACTGCCAACTTAGCCCCTCAGAGCTCCTTTCCCCATGCTGACCTTGGCGCTTCCTGCTGCCTAAAGAGTCATTTTTCAGATATGTCCAAATCCTACCCATTGTTGAGGGCCAAGGTCATATAACACTGGAAAGCTCTTTTTGAAAATACTTCCATGGGACTTGACTGTGTACCCAGTATTTCACACTCCTGCAGAAGTACTTCTAGGGGGCACCACTGTGCCTCTCCCAGACCTGGGGCACAGAGCAGCACCTATCCTGCCTGGTCAAACTGCAGGAGGCCTCCCCGCTCTTCCTGCTGCCTTCTCGGCAGCATCAGATGGATGACAAATGGGCAGTTACTCCTTGGAGCCTGCCATGCACCTTCCTTAAAGAGAGGTTTTTTCCGGGAGGATACCTCCATCTCACCGGCCTGTGCCCAAGGGAAATCTCAAAGCACATCCTGTGTTCTGTCAGGTTCCAGTTGGCCCTGTGCAAAAAGTCACGTTTTAGGCGGAACAAGTGGTTGGAATGAGCCCGACTATAAGAACAGATTGATTCATTTTTAAAAGTGCATTTTTTTTTAACTACTGAGAGTGACCTGTCCCCCCTGTCCACTCCCCCCAAAAAAGCCTTGGGATTATTTGCCAAAAGAGCCCCAGGGATAACTTAACAATTGTGCAGGAAATCCACAGGAATCTGTGTTAGTTTGGTGCCTCCAAACCCCACCTTTGAAAAATGTACAGAAAGTTAAATATGAAGACAAGTTATATCCCAACACTCTGCTAGTAACTAAGAAATGCAACATGGTAGGTCTGGTAGAGAAGCTAGATCTGGGCAGCTTCAAAGCCGGGGTACTTGTGGTATTGGCACCTGCAGAGGTACTCTAACTGCACACGCACGCGCTCAGGGCCATCCTGTCCTCTGCCACTGGGACTCTGCCCTTTCACACCTACAGTCCCCAGAAATGGAAGTGACAGGGCTGGGCCCAAAGCACTGCAAAGGAGAACCGTGCATGTGTTCTGAGGACTTCAGCTAGTCACATGCCCTAAAGTCTCAGTAACCTTAGAGGCAGCCCTGAGATGCATGGTTGCATGGGTGCTTCCAAGTTCTCACCGGCCTTTTCCTTTCCAGTAGGGTTGGGGAAGCATGTTCTATCCCAGAGATTTCCTCTTTGGACTTTTATTTTGGTAAATTTTGTCTGTTTCTCTGGGTTAGTCAAGTGAATTTTGGATCCTACCAGTTTCATGCACTTAGGTTTGATCAGAGGGTCTACCGTTGGCAAACATCTCAAATGCTTTCAGCAGCTCAGGGTTCTTCCTCTCTTAATAAATGGCTCCAAGAGCTGAGTTGGCTGAGAATGCAGGGATCTGAGATTCCCCCAGAGGAAAAGGTGGGTTCAGGATTCTCCTCCTTCTAATCCATTTTATAGCAGTCCTTGCCTCTTCCCGCTGAGTCATGACTCGTTTATGCCCAATGTGGAAAGAAGGATCACGTTACCTACTGCATTCTGTCTTTTAATCCCATCAATGTTTTCATGTATGAGAGATGTGTCAAGGTTCCCATGACTGTTTTCCAAACATTCTTTCCCAGAAAAGTTTAAAGAGAAGGGCCTGGAGGGACCTAGAGCCCTTCTGCAGTGAGAGGCTGAAAGCCAGGTTTTCCATCCCTGTCCTCCCTTCCCTTCAGCAAAAATGGGCCTGGCTCTGTCCACCAGCCTGGGCAGTGGAGACTGGGAAATGAATAGCCTGGTCCATTCTATTTTCTTTCTAAAGAGGTGTGTTTCCCTCCAAAGCAACCTTATTATTGGTGGTGTTCCCCCTGTCATTATAGGTGGCTCTGGGCCAGCTCAGGGCTAACCCTGAAATTCACAAGAGAGCCCCTGTAGATGGAAAGAATCACTCACTAACTCCTGAAATTGTGACAGTACTTTCTTTTTGTTAGTAGAGTAATCCCCAATGAATCCTCAGCTAAATTATTTATCAAATAAAAATCCCATAGCCTATACATAATTGGATGTTTTTAAAGGTTTACAATAATCCATCCCATAGACCTGGTTTGTGGAGAGTTCAGTGGCACTTAATAAGATGAATGAGGGGGAACTAGGGAGTTAGTCTTTAAAATTGGGACTTCTTGGGGTATTCAGAGAAGGCCAGATTTCTGGGGAAGAAAAACAAAGAAAGAGAAGACAGGAAGATGTGAGAAGTCTTATGATTTGGTTTAATGAGGACTGTTTTGGGAGTGGTGGCTTTCAGCCATACCCACAAAATCCTCCCTCATCTGCATCTCAGGACTACCTCAGAATTTTTCTCCTAAAGAGTTTGGTACTCCAGCTGTGTATCACTATCTATCAAACTGTCCCCAAACGCAGTGATATAAAACCACCACCATTCCACTGTGATGACAGGATCTGTGGATCATGAGTTCGAACAGGACAGAAGGGCTGGCTTGCCTCCCCTCCATGATATCCAGGGTCATAGCTGGAAAGACTTGAATGGACAGGAGTGATGCTAATAGCTGAGCTGGACTGGAGCCATCGGGAGGTGCTTTCACTCAGTGTCTGGCATGTGGGTTAGGCAACTGGCAGGCTAGGCTCTGCTGTGACTGTGACCATAGCACCTCCTCCTTGCCTTTTCATGTGAGTTAGATGGCTCGCAGTATGGTGCTGGACTCTAAGAGAGAAGGCCTATGATGGTCATTTTTTTTTTTTTTTAAAGATTTTATTGGGGAAGGGAAACAGGACTTTATTGGGGAACAGTGTGTACTTCCAGGACTTTTTTCCAAGTCAAGTTGTTGTCCTTTCCATCTTAGTTGTGGAGGGTGCCATTCAGCTTCAAATTGTTGCCCTTTCAGTCTTAGTTGTGGAGGGTGCAGCTCAGCTCCAGGTCCAGTTGCCGTTGTTAGTTGCAGGGGGCGCAGCCCACCATCCCTTGTGGGAGTCAAATCGGCAACCTTGTGGTTGAGAGGATGCGCTCCAACCAACTGAGCCATCTGGGAGCTCAGTGGCAGCTCAGCTCAAGATGCCATGTTCAATCTTAGTTGCAGGGGGAGCTGCCCACCATCCCTGTGGGAGTCGAGCAATCAAACTGGCAACCTTGTGATTGAGAGCCCTTGTGGTTAAGAGCAACTGAGCCATCCGGGAGCTCAGTGGCAGCTCAGCTCAATGTGCTGTGTTCAATCTTAGTTGCAGGGGGCGGAGCGCACCATCCCTTGCGGGACTCGAGGACTTGAACTGGCAGCCTTGTGGTTGAGAGCCCACTGGCCCATGTGGGAATCGAACTGGCAGCCTTCGGAGTTAGGAGCACGGAGCTCCAACCGCCTGAGCCACCAGGCCGGCCCATGATGGTCATTTTTAAGTGTCAACTTGACTGGGCTATGATATATAGATATTTGGTCAAATGCTAGTCTAGATGTCAATGTGAAAGGCATTTTTTAACATGAGATTGACGTTTAAATCAGTAAACTTTAAATAAAGCAGATTAGCCTCCATAATGTGGGTGAGCCTTGTCCAATCAGTTGAAGACCTTAAGAGAAAAAAGGCTAACCTCCCCTAAAGAAGAGGGAATTCTGCCTCCAGACTGCCCTGGCACTGAAGACTGCAGCATCAGCTTTTATCTTCTCCAGCCTGTCAGTATACCCTGAATATTTGGGACTTGCCAGCCTCCACAATCATGTGAGCCAATTCCTTAAAATACATCTTTGTCTCTGTCTCTCTCTGCTTCTCTCTGTCTCTGCCTCTCTCTGATATACCTCTACATCTCTATATATCTATAGCTATCTCTATCTCTGTCTTTATCTCTATATCTGTATACACACGCACACACACACACACACACACACACCTTATTAGTTCTGTTTCTCTAGTGAACCTCAATACATATCTACACAAGAGAGACAATCTTGACAGAGCTTATTGGAAGAGATGAAGGCTGAAGCATCCAGGCCTCCTTTGGCTGAGCCCCAGAAGTCACAGAGCATCACTTCCCTATGCTCTATTGGTTGAACCCATATGTAGGGGGAGGGGATGTAGCCCACCCTGACAGAAAGAGCATGGAGGAATATGGGCCCACGTCTTATAACCTGCTCACTGTGAACTTCACAATGGCCTTTTAAGAACTAGGATCATATACAAGATAAGGTTTCTTAATAATTTTCTAGAGAGCCTGGTGAAGAATAAATTGAAGAGCACATTTATGCTAAGAGCCCTGGAATCATTGCATGGTTTCTAAATGAATTTTCCTACTGGAGATAAGAGAGGGGATGATCAGGGTCACATTTGTCCTCGGTCTCAGGTAAGACCAATTGCCAGGTGAACTGCTGCCTTGCCCTGAGCTTTGGGAGAAGGCTGTCGCATGTGAACCATGGATTTGAATATTTGGTTGAGAGCGTAGTCAGCTTGAAAGAGGGCATAGACCAACATCTAAAATTCGAATGTGGTTAATGGAATGGCTGAGCACATGGGCCACGGAATGGCCCCTCCCAATGTGCTTAGTACATGCCAGGTTGTACTCGAAATTCTTTCATCATCTCATTTAACTTTTAAAATAAGCACAAAGTAGTTAACTATTACTGAATATATCATCCCCAAATCTAGCGGTGTGAAGCAGCAAGAGTCATTTCATGAACCATTCTTGTGGTTGTAGGGTTATCAGGCTCAGGTGGGTGGCTCTCACTGGGCGTCTCAGGTGGGAGTGGGGGTCACGTTGAGGGTTCTTGCTCACATCTGGCTGTTGGTGGGGGATTGGCTGGGGCTTCGGCTGGGCCTGTCGGCTGAAACGTCTGTATTGGCTTCTTCATGAAGAGCGACTGGGTTCTGAGAGAGCATCCCAGGAGAACCAGGCAGAAACTGTATGGCCTCTTGTGAGCTCATTTCAGAATCATATAGCCTCACTTCCACTGCATTCTCTTTGTGATGAGCAAGTCACCGAGGCCAGACCGTCATCAAGGGGAGGAGTTTCACAGCATTTTTAGACACATCTAAAAACCATTCCAGGAAGTATTTATTTCTCTCATTTTACATATGAGGAAACCAAGACCTTGAGAGGCTGAGTTGACCATGATGGTCCGCACAGCTAGTAAGTAGCAGAGGGGAGACCTGAAACCAGCTCAGCCAGAGTCCAAAGCCTCTGTTAAATCACTGTGCTGTCCTGCCTCCGTGTGAGCCCCCGTTCTGTGCGCAGGGTGTGTATAGGAACAGGGACTGAGACTGACGTCGATAAACACCAGGAGAAAGGAACTCATAAGCTGTTCCAAGAGCAAAGAAAAAAAAAACATGTCCTGCTAAGAGAGGCCAGGAAAGGCTTCCTGTAGCAGGGGATTGGAGCAGTGTGGGAAGGGTCTGTGTGAGACTGTGCAGAGAAGCTTGGGGGGCAGGGAGGTGTGTGGAGGGTTATGGGCATCCAGGAAAGAGACACAGGATGAGTGGATTGCAGAGGCAGGAACACACATGGCAACCCTAGCAAAAACTGCCAGCTGTGCAGAAGATTCATGGAAGAAAATGCAGAAGTGGGCTGCCACCTGATCATGAAAGTGCTTGAATACTGAGTGAAAGCCTTTTGCTTTCATTTAAATCTGTGCTTCTCAAAGTGCGGTCCCTGGACTGGCAGCAGGGGCAGCATGGGCAGCATTGGTATCACTTGGGAACCTGCAAGAAATGCTAACCCTTAGCCCCAGAGCAGGTGAACCCAAAACTCTGGGGCGGTGCCCAGCAACCTGTATTTTAATAAGCCCTGCAGACGATTCTGATGCAGATTCGGTTTTGAGATCCTCTGCTCCGGGTTATTGAGGAGTCTCTCTGTGGTTTGGGGCAAGAGAGTACTGTGACCTGAACTGCTCTTACAGCACGTCACGCTGCTTGTGGTGTGTTGAGCAGGCTGAAATCAGAGAGCAGACACTGGTCTCCAGGAGAGAAGTAATGCACAGTAGAGCTAGTGTAGGAGAAGGGAGGAGGGGCAGAAGTGGTAGGCGAGGCCCTGAGGCAGGCAAAGCCCTAGGACTTGGAGACTGGTGAGGAGTGGGAGCCCTAGAGCGCTCCCAGGCAGGCATGGGTGGCTAGTAAGATTTTTCCTAAGTAGCTCGAAATATTTGAACCACATGGCCCAGGAATCTGGGTATAAACTGAGGACCCAGGGGTTTGGTTACAGATACGGTTTCCTGTTATGCAATCAAGCTACTCTCTACAGTTTGCCTGGGGGAAAGCATTGCTTGGTCAAGCATTTTCTCTCGGCCTTTCCTTCATGCTTCGTTACAAGATCTGTTGACTCAGCCTGTAGCCCACTGATTTTTCTAAACCACATGTGCACAACGGGTTTAATCATATGATCTACCACATATGGTTGAAAAGTAAATGAGATAATTCCTACACAATATATATTAGCTATTTTTATTATCCTTGTTAGCACCATCCTTTTTATTTATTAATTTATTCAAGATATATTTGCTGTGTACCTACTGTGTGCAGGCATTGATACAGTAGTGAATTAAACAATCCCAGTCTGTCCTCTGGGTCTTTCTTCCATCACTGTCAGTTCATCTGTGAGACGGACCAGAACACGGATCTTAGAGTCTAAAGAATTGAGTTTGAGTTCTGTAAAGTGTTAACTTTGTTAATCTTGGAAAATCACGTCTCTAGCCCTATTTATTCATCTGCAAATGGAATTGAAAGACTTCACAAGATTGTGTGAGGATCAAATGAAAAAAAGCATGGGAAGGCAGTATGGGACAGCACAGGTACACCCCCTCTGAGAGGTGTGGCAGCAAAATTAATGCTTCTTGATCTTCCTGCCCCTCCCCACCACCCTCACCATGCTTTGGCTGCATCTATTTCTGGTGCTTCCATCGCTCTCCCATGTCTGGCCCAATTCCCCACTGCAGGGGGGCAGATTTAATGTCTCTTTTTCTGGGCAGTTCCTAGCTATTCTTCTAATTTAGTGAAAGCCAATTAAGTAATGAATTAATTTGCCAAATGACTAATGCAGTGAACATATCAAGCATAGAGGTTTGTCAACAACATGTTTCTTTTGGCTCTTTATGGAGTGTTCAGCAGTTCCTACTGGATGTGTGCTGCCCTAGGGATGCCAAGGGCACTGGGTCATGGCAGAATTCTCTGATGAGGAAAGGCAGAGGCGCCCTGTTTCCCCCAAAATAAGACCTAGCCAGACAATCAGCTCTAATGCGTCTTTTGGAGCAAAAATTAATATAAAACCTGGTATATTATATTATATTATATTATATTATATTATATTATATTATATTATATTATATTATATTGTAATTATATTAAGACCCGGTCTTACAGTAAAATAAGACCAGTTCTTATATTAATCTTTGCTCCAAAAGACGCATTAGAGCTGATTGTCCGGCCAAGTCTTATTTTTGGGGAAACACGGTAGTCAGCGCATGGCCCCCTCTGGACAACCTGACTGTGGTGGGGGGTGCGGGGCAGGGTGGGGACTGGGGTTAGCAGAAGAGATGGCAGCCCCGTGTCCCTGGTGCCCCAACCTCTATAGCTCTCTTAGGCCTTGCCAACCCAGCCAATATAAATTGCTGGAGACTTCAGTAAATTGTAAATGTTTTTTGTAACTCTGCAAACTGGTCATTGAATAAGTTCTCCATTTACTCCCAAATGATCCAGTCACCAATCGGTGTGTAGTCAACTGGACTTTGGGGCAGACAGACCCTGCCAAGTGGATTTTCAGCTGCTTAGGAGCACATGTGGCCAAGGCTGATCTCCAACGCACTGTGCGTGGTGCTGTCTCCGACAGCAACCTGCCCTCCAATGTGAATGCAGAGCCCAGTACACTGAGCAGTGTTCGGGCAGAGGCCACAGAAGTGAAGGAAGAGCAGCTGCTCTCAGGAAGCCCAGGTGTGGGATGCGGTGCCCCCTGAAAGAGTCTGGCCTGCAAAGGTCTCAGGGAACATCTCTGTTTTTCTCTGCCAGAAGCTTCCTCAAATCTTTCCCCACCTGTTTCAACAATTTTTCTTTTCTGAGACAAGAATGAAGGTCAGAGAACTTCCCCATTAGTAAATGTCTTCGGTGTGTGCTCATCTTCCATGCTGGGGCCAGAGCAGCCTGACAGGACAGCGGTCACCTCCTTTTTCTGCTTTGCATCTTTGACTGTGTTAGCCTGTCCCAGGGGCCTGCGCCTGTGTCGCACAGAGCGTGTGTGTGGAGTTCCCAGAGTGGAGGCAGTCTGTGGGCTCGCGGTGGGTGGGGCGCAAACTGTCCCCTCCCCCTGCACTTCCTGGAAGGAGGAGGAGAGGACAGTCTGATAAAAAAAGTTGACTTCTGTGGTCCAGTCCTCACATTCTGCATGGTCAACTCCATGGCAGGACCCCACCCATGCCAGGGTGGTGGGCAGTGGAAACAACACCGTATGGTTTTGTTTACTTCTAGAGAAACTGAGGGCAGCAGGCCAGGAGGAAATTGCCTAAGACATGTGCTGGTAAGAAAGGTGAAAGGGAAACTGTGCAGGATTCTGAGTGGCTAGTTAGCTGCCACTGGGTCTCTCTGTTGGGTCTCTCCAGGTCCCTTCTCCTCTGACTCTACCTGGCAGAGTAATTGGCTAAAACTCCAACCTGATTGGACGTCTCAGGTTCCACCTCACAGTCCAGCATCCCCTTCTCCTTGAGGACAATCCTCACTTGGCGCATAGGCCTCGTTAGCAGAGTCCCAGCTGTGTTTCCAGCCTAACCACCTATTCTGGCATTTCACGAAACCACACCACTTGTGTGCTTTGTCACATGCTGGGCCCTTTGAATGATGAATGACGACTCCCTCTTTCTTGTTCAAGGCTACACTCTTGCCGAGTGTATTAGTCTGCTAGGGCTGCCATAACAAAATACCACAGTCTGGGTGGCTGAAACAACAGAAGTATTCCCTCACAGTTCTGAAGGCTGCGAAGTCCGAGATCCAGGTGTCAGCAGGTGGGTTTGTTCTGAGGGCCGTGAGCAAAGGACATGCCCCAGGCCTCTCTCTTCGGTGTGCAGGTGGCTCCTCCTTGTGTTCTCACAGGATCTTCGCTCCGTGCTTGTCTCTGTCTTAACACGCTCCTCTTATAAGAACTTCAGTCCTGTTGGATGAGGGCCCACCCTAATGACCTTACTTTAACTTAATCACTGCATTAAAGACCTTATCTCCAAATACAGTCACATTCTGAGGTCCTGGGGGTTAGGATTTCAACATTTGAATGGGGTGGGGGGTACAATTCAGCCTATAACAACAAGCCCCAAGCAGGGGGACAAATTGCCCTGGCATGAAGGGGACTGAGGGATTTCCCACAACCTGGGACTTTGGATGCTAAAACTGGGATAGTCCTGAGCAAACTAGGACGTTGGTCCCCAGCCCTAAGTGTCTGTGGGCCTCAGTCTGTGTTGGGTGAGCACCCCCACCTCATGTCTCCAGTGAGTCCTCCATCTCACTGTTCTGCTCAGTGGGAAATGCGGCATAAGGGTGATTACTCACTCACGTCTCCATGTGCCCGGCTGTGCTAGGTGTTCCTATGAGCACAGGGATTCGTAAACGCGCACTGAGGATGAGCTTCATCTTTCCTTTCCTAGTGCCGCCTCCTGCAATGCCTCTCACCCTTCCTCCTTTCATTTGCAGTTTTTTATATCAGCCCCATGATCAAGGACCAGCTCAGGTGCAGAAAGCAATTCCAGATTCTCTTGGCAGAGCTGGCTGGGAAGGTTCCTCCATCCTTTATGCATAACCCTTCCCAGCCGTGGTCCTCTGTCTTGGTTTTGGTTGTGTGGGAGGAGGTTTGGTTGATAATCTGTCTCATCCTCTCCAAATGCTTGAGCACAGAAAGCCTGCCTGGCCAGCCCCTCCCTAAGGTGACAACGCTCAGTCAGTTAGAGCAATACTGCTTGCAAAGCTTGTCCTCGTCTACAGTGGTTTTCAGTCCTCTCAGAACCTGAGGTCCAGAGAAAGTCAACAGCCAGGGCAAGGAACGCAGGGAGCAGGGGTGGAGCTGGAAGTTTCCTCTTTTGGTTGTCTATTTGCCTGGGGCAGCTGGACTCCCCTGAACATGCAGCCCAGTGATGACGGGGCCACCTGCTCTGACCAGCCTTCCACCTTCCTTTCTCACAAGCATCTTCTGAAGCCCTTACTAGCCTGGGGCTGGCTGAGAGTGGGGGTCTCTGATGCCTCCACGCATCTGTCATGGCCCAGGCACAGTGCCCACTACATGTGTCTGATGTTTGCTGACTGAATTGTGACCACCTCTGTGCTCATCTGTGGCACGTAGGCAGCCACATGTGAGAGTGGACGGCTCTGACTGCAGCTGAAGACTTTCATGCATAGGTCTAAATCTAATTCTGTGCCTCATTATAGTCACATAGCCAACATATACTCTGTGCCAGGCTCCATGGTAGGGGGCTCCCATGTATTAATTCATTTTAACAGGCTACAACCCAATAAAGCTGGTTCTCTGGTTACATTGTAGAAGGGGAAACTGAGGCACAGGGAGACAGGACACACACTGGGCATTGAGGACTGAATTCACACCCATGTGAGCTCTCCAGGCCTCTCACATCCACTGGTATAGCTCTAAAAGTTTGTGTTTCACTCTAGAATGAAATTGAAATGGCAATTCTCAAGCTAAGAGTTTACAAACATGTATATCGCCCAGGTTGGGCTGCCTAAAGCAGTCCGGTGCAGGCGTGGTGTGTGCCAGGCTGGGAGCTGCACAGGTGGGACACCATGCAGGTCAGGAACACCTGCACACTGCCACCTTCACCCCAACCACCCCTTGGCTTATGCCCTGCCATGTCCTCCCTCCTGTCCTCCTGCCGCAGTCCATCTGCTCCATGGTCACACTGGCCTCTCTGTGGCCTGTTTTCACCACAGCTGTGCTCAGGGCATGAGATATAGCAGGGATTAGTGTCTAACTGTATCCTGTGAGTCACAAATATCTCCGAGCTAATAACCACAGCTGACTGCTGCACAGCCTCCAAACCTCAGGGTGCTGTGCCCAGGGAAGCCCACTGAGCCTTCTCATTGCTTCACCAGGGAGGCAAGTTGTCGTGCTGGCTCACATCTTCTAGGGAAGAGGGCCAGGCACAGGGCCGGGAGGGTGGCTCTTCTGTGCTGGGATCCTCACACCAGCCACAGCAAGGGGTGGAGCCCTGGGTCTGAGCGATGCAGTGCCTCTACTTGGGCTTTCAGAGAGCACACAGATGGGACAGACGCTCCCCCACACTACGTGTTACTGTAAAGGGACAGCGGGACATAGTTCCTGCACAAGAATCCATAAGACACAGAGAGGACAGAGACAATGTGCAGAAAGGAGGCGGCCCTGTCAGTGGCACCTGGAAGTGATTGGAGCCGCAGGGCATCACCTTACACCCTGGGGAGATCAAGCTGGAGCGGGTGTTGTGGGCTCTGCGGGGTTAGGCATCCTTATCCCCACTTACTCGTATTATTCAGAGGGGCCTCGTTTACAGCTGGACAAGAGGACAGCAAACCCACCCCTCCGATCCTTGGCCTCTGGACTGCCCTACCTCAGGACCTGAGTGTGACCTGGGCTGCAGAAGGTCTGGGTTGGACCGCTGGGTCTGGGAGAAAGGCATCCAGGCTCAACGAGGCAATGCGGATCTCAGCGTCTTAGTCGTGGGTGTGAAAGGGACAGTAGGAGCTCAGAGGGTTAGGGAATGTCTCCCTGGGACCCATATGCAGGGGCAGGGTGGGCGAGGGTCCTGCGGCCAGCCTCTCAGCAGGGGCCTGGCAGGATCCTGCAGACCAGAAACACCCCTCACCTTGAACGGCTCCCGGGTGTGGGCTGACCTGTCCTTGAGCATCTAAGCTCAGCTTTTGCATCCCAGCTCTGCACACACAGCTTTCTCTCCAACCCAGCCTCCACCCCCCACAGAGGGCAGGGCTGAAGGAAACGTTTCTCCTTTCTGAAGACCATCAGGCTGTTTGTTTTCCTCTTCATTTCTTCACTTAGAACAGATTAGTGCCAGACACACAAGTGTTCAACAAACAGCTGTTAAGTGTAATACTTTATTCCTTTAAAATCACACCTTTTGTGTTTGACTATGGAATTAATACAAGACCAACTGTAGGAAATCCTGAAAATATAGATACATGTAAAGAGGAAAATCAAAATTCTCTGAATTTCCACAGTTTTGGCAAACACATATTAACACATAAGCATATCCTCTTTCAGTCTTTTATAAATGCATACATTTACATACACAGTTAAAAAGTTGAGTCATAATTTATATACAATGTTTTATGTATTTGTTGGTTTATTTATATATACTTGATTTTTCATTTATATCAACAGAAGCATTTTCCACACATTATTCAAGTTTCTTAGAAAAAATGCATCTTAGAGCTTGCTTACGGTTTTACCATATGATGGGTCATAATTTATCTAACCCATCCCTTCCTGTAGACACTGCTGCTGTGAACAGCACCATGCTACACAACCCATCGTGTGTCATTGGGGAGTTTCTTTGGGGTCATTTCTGGAAAGCCAGTGTGGGGCAAAGGCCATGAGGAGCTTTGGAGCGCTTATGCACGCTGCACCCCAGGTTACCCCAAGGATGGTACAGGTGGACTTGCTCTGTAGCTTGAAAGTACTTCGGGTGTGTCAAGCTACATGAGTACTGAGCAATCTGCCTGTGGGTCATCAAAATATAAAATAAAGGGAGGTGGAACAGAGACATGGCATGTGAGAGAAGAAAGAAACCAAAAGCACGCATCAGGAGTCTGGCTTAAGGACAGTAGACATCGACTGTGTCAGCATCAGGGTCTTCCCAAGGCATAGAGAAGCAGGTGCTCCGGTAGGAGTGTGCCTGTGTGCTGAGTGGCTCTGTAGGACAGCAGAAGGGTGCCCGTTTCATTGCAGCCTGGACAGCTGGACAAGAGTTGCTATTGAAATAAATCCCAGCAATGCCTCTCCTTTGGTTTATACTTTCAACAGACGGAAGCTCCAATTTCTCCAAAACAGGACCCTGGCTTATCTTTCAGCTTTTATTTTCCACATATCCACTTATGTTTCAGACTCCAGACAGATATTCTGTGATCTGGCCAAGGCCCCTCCAAATTTCTCCTTCCTGACCTTCACTGAGCCAGGCCCCAGCCATTAGAAGGCCACTTCCTCTCATGGCACTGCTCATCTCTTTTAGAAGTCCTGATTTCTCTAAATCTGGGGTTTACTCAAGAGTCTGGTTTTAAGAGTCTCACTTGCGTCTTCTGCCATGTCAGATGAGCATCAAAATGTCATACGTTAGTGCATCATCTAGTTAAAAAGGAAATGCAGAAGTGGAATGCATGCTGTGCCTATTTCATGAAGAAGGAAACACAGCAGGTACCAAGCTGTAACTGTGCCTAATACTGGAGGAGGGAGGGAGACATGTTAACCTGCAGTGACCTTGGCTTCTGGGCCCCAGGCTGAAGCAAGGCACACAGAGGCGTGTTCTTACTTCTAGTTAAGATGCTCAACACAGCTGGGAAATGGGACTCTGAGTGGGGTGAAGTTCAGCATTTGGAATTGGGTAGCCCCTAACTAAGCTTTGCTCAATCACAACCGGTCCCAAATGGAGAGAGCAGCAAGACTTGTACCTAGGCTCTTACCCTTGGGCTTCCCACAGGCAAAGTGTACAAGCCGGAATTCTGGGGAAACTGCTGCATTGACCTGATTTCTTTCCCATGCAGGAGAAGCCCTGGGAGCCTGGGTCTGAGTAGGACTGAGAGCCACAGAAGCTCAGGCCATGCAGAGATGGGGAGACCATTGGAGTCTCTGACCAATGTGTTCATCACAGACCTGGATCAAGATGCAGAAGAATAGGAATTGGGGAGATAAGATGAGAGCAGAGGTTTCAAATGGGGATGGTGATGACAGTCAGTGTAGAGGGGAGTACAACCAGCACATTCCCTCAGGTGCCTGGGAAGCTGGATTTGTTCATTCATACTTTTTCAGAAAACAGTTCAAAATAGAGAAACATCCTAAAAATAGAAAAGTAAACATATTTGTACAACCCAGGATTAACAATTGTTTTCTATATTCTTTTATTTTTAAGGAGAGCAAATATTCCCAAATGAACTAAAATATCTTTTAACTACTAACCTCCATATTATTTCTTCCCTTCATCTTCTATGGCAACTACCACTATAAATGTGATATATGTTTTTTTAATCATTGCTTTTTATATTCTTAAAAACATATCTCCATAACCAAAACATAGTATTGGTTTCTCTTTGTGCAGCTCAGTTTTTTTATTTAGATAAATGATATTGTTCTATATACATTATGCTTCATCTTGTTTTTTGTCTTAATATTTTTGAGATATATCCATGTCAACACATACACGGGAGTTCATTTCATTTACCATTTGTGTTTAGATTCTATCATATGATCATCACACAGATTCTGTCACGTGACTATCATACACAGTTTTATAAACAATACCATTTATCTAAATTAAAATATCACACACCAATTCATACTCTTACTTGTAGTAAAACAGATGTCAAGATGCCCCACATTCTATCCAACACTCAGTCTTTTTCATTTTATCCATTTTGATGTGCGCACCTCACTGTGGTTTTCATTTGCATTTCTCGGATGGTTAATGCAGTTGAAAATTTTTATGTTTGTCATGAATATTCTCTTTTGTGAAGTGTCTGTTCAAGTCTTTTGACTATTTTTTGTATTACATGCCTTATTCCTCATTAATTTTAGAGATTATTTGTATATGTTAGATACAGTCCCTTTTTTGTTGTTTTGTTTTGTTTTATGTGTTGCCACTATCTTCCACTACTCCATGACTGGCCTTTTCCTTTTCTAAATTGTATATTTCAAAGAGCAGATATTCTTAAATTGAATGAAGTCTTCTTTATATCACTCCTTTATTTTGTGATTGTGCTTTTTAGCTCTCATTTAAGGAATAATGGCACCTGCCAAATTATGTGATATTCTCTTTTGTTATCCTCTAAAAAAATTAGTCTTTACATTACATAGTCATAATTCACCTGAGAAGGATTTTTGTTTGTGTGTCTATGATGGAGGATGTGTCCCTCCCAAAAGAACTTCCAATAGATACAGCACCATTTCATGAAAAGGCCTTCTCATTGATCTGCAATTCCACTCTGTCATTTATGTACTCACATTCCACTTAGTCTGTTTCTGAACTCTCTGTTTTTTCCACTTGTCTATTTGTGTGTTCCTTCCTAATGTCACAAACTCTTAATTTCTTAAGCTTCTTAAGATTGGATACTTAGAGTAATTTCTCCAACTTCATTGTTCTTGTAAAATTACCTTAGCTACTCTTGCCTTTTTTGCATTTTCATATAAATTCTCATTTCAGCTTGTGAATTTCCACCAAAAAACCCTACTTGATGTTTTTAGATATTGCCTTAAATCTATAGGTCAATTTAAAAGACAATTAAAACTTTGACAATGTTGAGTCTTCTAATCCATGATCATGATAGACAACTCCATTTATTTACGTATTGTGTGAATTTCTCTCAATAATGTTTTAGATATTTCTGGGTAGAGGTCCTGCGCATCTATTATTAGATTTATTACTAGATTTGTGGCACCTATTGACAGTATCCTAAATGGCATGTGTTTATATTTATTTTCTAAATTTGTTTCTTTTGTTGTTGTTGTTGTATAGAGAAATACAGTTGTTTTCATCTTACCTATTTATTTTTTGTTGTGTCAATGCCACCATATTAGTTTACTAGGGCTGCCATAACAAAATAACACAGACTGGGCCACTTAAACTGCAGAGATTTATTTTCTCATTGTTCTGGAGTCTAAAAGTCCAAGATCAAGGTGTTGGTAGGTTTAATTTCTCCTGAATCTTCTCTCTTTGGCTTGTAGATGGCCACCTACTTGCTGTGTCCTCACATGGACTTTCCTCTGTTTGCCAACATCCCTGCTGTCTGTTTTTATGTGTCTCAATTTTCTCTTCTTGCAAGGACACCAGTCAGATTACTTATCTTGTAAGAACACCATCTTACCAGTTTCATCTTAACTTAATCACCTCTTTAAAGGCTCTATCTCCAAACACAGTTCACATTAGGAGGTACTGAGGGTGTAGGGCTTCAACATAAGAATATGGGTGAACACAAATCCATCTATACAAAACCACACTGTTTTAATTATTATAGCTTTATAATATAAATTTTACTTGTTTTAATGCATTGCCTCTACTTTTTCATTTTCAGAATTATTTAAGCTAGTCTTATAGTTTTATTCTTCCATCAGGAAGGGAAACAAGTAATGAGAAAGGGATTCATGGATAGTTAGAAGCAAAACCTGGAGGGAATTCATAAAGTGCCAGAGAAATAGTATTCATGGCCAAGGACAAAGCTGTAAAGCATTCTGAGCTCTTCAGTTCTCTCACTCAACCTCTTATTGCAGATAAAATAGGGTAATGGGTCTGTGTCTCAGGTGTAGTGGATAGGAGACCTTACCACTTTCTAGAGCAATCTGAATGTGGGAGGAAATCCCTGTTTCTTTTCATTCCAGTCATACTCTTCCAGTGGGTCAAGTTGTAGAGCTTATTGAGGCCTCCCGGTGGGACTTGTGTGTCTTTCACTTTACAGTAGTAATAATAGTTACCATTTAATAACGTTAAATAATTACCTAATGTACTCCTCTCAGTAACCCTGTGAGGTATACATTTCTCAGTCTATAGATAAGGAAACTGAGGTTTATGGAACCTAAATAATTTTCCCAAGATCTTGTTAGTTCATAGTAGAGCTAAAAATAAGCCCACCTTAGTCTGACTCCAGATTTCATCTTGTCCACTGGCTTATGTCTTCTTCTAGCTACGTAAAAGTCTAGGAGCATTGCATCTATTGTCCTGGGTGCCCAGGTCTGCAGGAAGAGAACTTGCCTGAAAGCTTTGATTCGTGGGGCTATAGAGTGATTCCAAGGACTTCCCAAACAAGGGTTTTGTTAAGACAATAGGTACAGGGTTATAAAAGTGGACATAAAGGCATACATTTGGGAAACTAGTCAATAGTTGTGTTGGTAGCAAGGGAGTAAAGGGGAGCCCAAACGAGATATCCCCTGATTTCTTTCTTACTATAGCGTCCTTCCAAAATTCATGTTTTCCTGCAACCTCCAAAAGTGACTGTGGGGACAGAACCCCAAAAAGCAGTTTCCAGGCTCTTGGCCTCACATAGACAGGTGCCTGGCTCAGGTAGTAAATGGCCATCAACTGTGATTGCATGGCCATCAGCTGTGGCTAGTTGGCCGTCAGCTGTAACCAGTGAGCCATTGGCCATTAATATAACTGCTGTGGCTACGCTAGCAGAGAGAGAGGAGAAGAGAGAAGAATGAGGGCTAGCAAGAAGATGGTGGCTGGGCTGGCAAGCATGGATGGCGGTTTGCGGACAGTGTGGATCCAGCCTCCAGTGAGAGTATAGTGCCGCCAGAGAGAATATAGTGGTATGACTCCCCTACCTATGGCTCCGTGGGTGTTCCTTTTTGGCCTCACCATAGCCTGCGTTCTTGTATGGGGAGCGGGAGCAGAGACCCCGCAGGCCTCCCTGCACGACAAATGGCGCGGCGAGCAGGGTCTCCTGCACGACAGTGACCTTCTGTGGAAATGGAATCTTTGCGGATGTAATTAGTTAAGGTGAGGTCACAGTGAATGAGGATGTGTCCTAAATCCAATATGACTGGTGTCCTTATAAGAAGAAGATTGAGCACACAGAGAAAAAGACCATATGAAGACAGAGGCAAAAATTATCTGGCCACAAGCCAAGGGAGGCCGAGGATTGACAGTGACCACCAGAAACCAGAAGAGGAAAGGAAGAACCCTTCCCTAGATGATTTGGCGGGACCATGGCTCTGCTGACACGTTGCTTTCTGACCTCTGGCCTCCTGAACCACAGAAAATACATTTCTGTTATTTTTAAGCCACTCAATTTGTGGTAATTTGTTACAACAGCCATAGGAAACCAGTACACATACCTAGAAGTAGGAAGAGATATCCTTGTTGAAGTAATTGAGGTGAGATTACAGATACTTCTAACTTCTTATTCTTTTGATTACCTGTCTTTTGGGATTATTTCTGCTTAATGGCATGTGAGATGCAAATGAAACGAAACTTGGAGCTGGAGCTGCTTCTTGGTACGTTGTTTTAGGCTGTGAAGGGCTTCTCAAAATAAGCAGTTTTTGACATGTAGCAGAACTAACATATATCAATTTGTTTAATGAAATAATAAATTTATGAATGGTGGGCATAAGAGGTATAAGACATGATTGTACCTCTTTGGGGGAATCAGGCTCTTTCATATTTTTCTTTGACTCAGTTGTCTGTGGTTCAGGGCAGGATGGGGTCTAGGAAAGGCACTTGAGAGTCAGACAATCCTAGAGGCACTTGCTGTGTGATTTTAACCCAGTGCATCAGCCTCACTGAGCCTTTGTTTCTTCACCTGTGAGTGAAGAAGACAACACCTGCCTGAAAGGGTTACTGAGAGCACTAGCTGTCTGAGCACCTGGCCTAGCATAGGAGCATATGTGTCACAGCTGCTGTGATGCTGCTCTGCCCTACTCCTCTTCTCAAGTGGGAGGGTCATAACGATAACACTTATAACGGCAAATAGAAAGCTGCACGCACACTCTGTGATGTGTGTGGTGTGTGGTGTGTGTGTGCATGTGTGGTGTGGGTGCATGAGATGTGTGCGTGTGTGCACATGTGGTATGTGTATGTGTGGTTGTGTGTGGTGTGTGTGCGTGTGGTGTGTGTGGTATGTGGTGTGTGGTGTGTGTGTGTGTGATATGTGTAATTTTAGGTGTGAGGCATATGCAAAGTAGTGTGTGTACATCAATCTGCGTTCCTTAGATAAACCTGAGAAATTGTGACCACTCTTTGCAGTTGTGAAATTCAGCTCTAGAAAAATCAAAGTTTTCCAAGGAGTCCTGCTCTGAAAGTGGAGTGTCAAAAAATTAAGTCACTTAATCACACATTTTAAATCTCTGTAACATTTTCCTCATTCCTCCCAGCACTGTCAACACAGCTGTTACCCAGCCTAGGTGTAGACAGCTTTCTAAACGAAGTGGTAAGTCCATTGATTCTGGCTTAATAGACACGGTTTTAGATGTTTTCCACTTTTGGCTACTGTACTCAATAAATCGTCATCTCTGAAGGAAATAAAAAGGAATAAAAAAGAAGAGGGAGAAGAGAAAAGACATCATTCTTGACTAACAATGATTCCAGGAACGTCTCTCCCAACGAAGAGTTTAGGAAGAGTATGTGAATACCAGTGCTATTTGTGGACACGATTAACCTGTCCGAGAGATCTGTAAGTCAGCGCTCCCAGCTCTGAGCTGTGACCCCCGGGGACACGCTCCCGAGGAGCTTGGAAGGGAACAGTGCAAAGTTGGACTGTTGAAGGCAGCTGCTCCAGGTACCTTGGAAGCAAATGTCGGCAAACAATGACTGTACAGCTTGGTTCCCAGCCAATTTCTGAAGCTTCACCAGATCCTATAACCAGAGCAAAGTGGCTTCAAGCCCCACATGGCTGATTTTAAATCTAGACACACGTACAAACTATTAGATGACACTACATTAGTGTTTTTATGGCTTTGTAAATCATTCTTTGACTAAGATCAGGCACTTGGGACAACTGTTTGGATGGCGGGAAGGATGGAAAAGCAAGGAATCCCCTAAACAGGCAGCATTGGTATCAAAGCTACATCTGATTCAAATGTCTGTGCTTTGCACCACAGTGCCCTGCTTTGGAGGTGGCAGACCTCAAGGTTTCATATAATCTGGCCTCAGC
Source organism: Rhinolophus sinicus (assembly GCF_036562045.2). Taxonomy (NCBI): domain Eukaryota; kingdom Metazoa; phylum Chordata; class Mammalia; order Chiroptera; family Rhinolophidae; genus Rhinolophus; species Rhinolophus sinicus. The sequence continues at coordinate 65,547,650 of NC_133757.1, forward strand.
TCCTCTCCTGGCCAAAGTTCCCATAAATCTACACTTGCCTTCCTGGTATCCACCGAACTCCCCGCCACTCGTGGATGCACATTAGTGCTCAGTCAGTACCTCTGCACTCGCTGTCCTTCCATCTGGAACCCTCTTTGCTTGGAACAGCTCTGCCCACTTGTATGCCTGCCAAATTTCTAAATAAAGGGCAGCCACTTCTGAAAAGTTTTCTCCAGCCTTCTATTTCTATCTCCTGGCTCTTCCTTGCTCTCTTTCTGACAACACATATCCCCACTCTCGAATTGTTTTTTTTTTATTTATTTTGTTTTTCAATTGGAGTTGACATACAATATTATATTAGTTTCAGGGTACAATACAGTGCTTAGACATTTATGTAACTTACAAGGTGATCATCCTGATAAAATCCAGTACCCATCTGACACCATACATAGTTATCACAGTATTACTGACTATATTCCTTATGCTATACCCTCAACCCCCAAGACTATTTTGTAACAACCAATTTGTACTTCATAATCTCTTCCCCTTTTTTATCCTGCCCCCCAACACCCCTCCCATCAGGCAACCCCCAAAATGTTCTCTATATCTATGAGTTTGTTTCTTATTTGTTTGTTCATTTATTTTGTTCTTTATATTCCACATGTAAGTGAGATCATATATCATTTGTATTTCTCTGTTTACCTTTCTCCACTCTAGGTCCATCAATGTTGTTGCAAATGTCAACATTTCTTCTTTTGTGGCTGAGTAATATTCCATTGTATATATGTACCGTATCATCTTTATCCAATCATCTCCAAAGGACACTTCAGTCATTTCCACATCTTGGCCACTATGAATAATGCTGCAATGAACATAGTGGTACATATATCTTTATGAATAAATGTTTTCAGATTTTTTTGAGTAGGTACCCAGGAGAGGAATTGCTGGGTCATATGGTAATTCTATTCTTAATTATTTGAGGAACCTCCATACTGTTTTCCACAGTGGCTGTATCAATTTAGATTCCCACCAATAGTTCCTTTTTCTTCACAGCCTCTTCAATACTTGTTATTACTTGTCTTGTTGATAATAGCCATTCTAATAGGTGTGAGGTGGTATTTCACTGTGGTTTTGACTTGCATTTCCCTACTAGGTAGTGAAGCTGAGCATTTTTTCATATATCTGTTGGCCGTTCGTATGTCTTCTTGGGAGAAGTGTCCGTTCAGGTCCTCTGGCCATTTTTTTTTTAAATTGGATTTTTTTTTTTTTTAATTGTTGAGTTGTACGAATTCTTTATGTATTTTGGCTATTAGCCCCTTATCAGAGGTGTTGTTTGTAAATATCTTCTCCCATTTGGTTGGTCACCTCTTTGTTTTGTTGATGGTTTCTTTTGCTGTGCAGAAGCTTTTTAATTTGATATAGTCCCATTCATTTATTTCTGTTTTTACTTCCCCGGTCTTTGAGGTCAAATTCATAAACTCCTCTCTAAGTCCAAGATCTATTAGTTTAGTACCTATGCTTTCATCTATGCAATTTATTTTTTCAGGTCTATATTTAGATCTTCGATCCATTTTGAGTTAATTTTGGTACAGAATTACAGATAGCAGTCTAGTTTCATTCTTTTGCATGTGGCTTTCCAATTTCCCAGCATCATTTATTGAAGAGGCTATTTTTTCTCCATTGTATGTTTTTGGGTCCTTTGTGGAAAATTATCTGCCTATGTATTAGGTGTGTTCACAAAATATGGAGATTGTTTAAATAAAAAACAAAGATTACAGTAAGACACATTGCTATGAACCCCCCTCAAAATGCTACCCCTCACATTGAACAAACTTATCCCATTCTTCTTGCCACTTTTTGAAGAAGTTCTGGAAGTCCTCTTTCGTGAGTATCTTTACTTTAACCTCCATCATGACAATAGTCCATGTCACACTTGCTTCTGGCATGGTAATTTCAGTCAAATAAAAACATAACAGTGTCTCCTTATCCACCTTGTTCACCGGATCTGGCACCTTGCAACTTCTGGCTCTTCCCCAAAGTCAAATTGATTCAGGACATGGAGGCAGCCATGACAGTGCAACTAAAGACACTCATGAAAGAGGACTTCCAGAACTGCTTCAGAAAGTGGTAAGAACAATGGGATAAGTGTGTTCAAAGTGAAGGGGAGTATTTTGAGGGGAATTAATGGCAATGTGTCTTTTACTGTAATATTTTTTTTTATTTAAACATTCACCATATTTTTCAATCACACCTTGATATAAGCGGGGTTATTTCTGGATTTTCAATTTTATTCCACTGGTGGTGTGTGTCTGGTTTTCTGCCAATACCATGCTGTTTTTATTATTGTCCTTTTGTAGTTTAAACTGAAGTCAGGGAATGTGATACCTCCAGCCTATTGTTTTCCTCAGGATTGCTTTGGCTATTTGGAGTCTTTTGTGATTCTGTACAAATCTGATGATTTTTTGTTCTATTTCTTTAAATAAGGCTACTAGGTTTTTTATGGGGATTGCATTAAATCTGCATACAGAGGATGCCAAAATAATAAAATAATGTATACACATTTTAAGAAAGGAAAACTGTATTAAAATTGTAATACTCAATATATACCAATAACAAAAGATGAATACAAGTCACGTTTGACTTCTGCAATTACAAGAGGTGCTCAAAGTGGTTACCATAGGTGTCCAGACACTTCTTATTATGGTGAGCTACTGCTTGAGCAACGTTGACCAAAGTGTCCACTTGTATACGTTTTTTTTTGCACTCCAGTGTTTCTATGGGTAATATGGCCATTTTAACTGTTGGTTTTTCCAATCCATGAACACAGAATATCTTTCCATTTCTCTGTGTCTTCTTCAATTACTTGTAATAATGTCTTATATTTTTCAGTGTAATAGGTCCTTCACATCCTTTGTTAAGTTTATTCTTAGATATTTATTTCTTTTTGTTGCAATTGCAAAGTGATTATTTTTCATTTTTTTTCTAAAATTTTATTGTTATTGGATAAGAATGCAATGGATTGCTCTATATTGATTTTGTATCCTGCAACTTTACTGTATTTGTTTATTGTTTCTAATAAGTTTTTGGTGGAGTCTTTAGGGTTTTCTATACATGGAATCATGTCACCTGTAAAAAGTAGCAATTTAACTTCTTCATTTTCAATTTGGAAGCCTTTTGTTTTTTTATCTTGTCTGATTTCATAGGACTTCCAAGCCTATACTGAATAACACTGATGACAGGGTGCATCCCTGTTTTATTCCTGATTTTAGAGGTAAAGCTTTTGGTTTTTCACCATGAAGTATGATATTAGCTGAGGGTTTGTCATATATGATGAGACAAGTACAGAGTTAACGGTAGTGGTCTTGTGAACTGGCAGGATGGGACAGGCAAAGAATTAACAGGAGCAAGCTTGTGGGCTAACAGGAATGAGCTTAAACATTAACCACTTGGCTCTAACTCTCCTGGCTAGCAGTGCACCTACAAGCTGACAAGCACCTTACATCCATCATAGATGGGAACAGAACAGTTCCCAATCACAACAGCACAAAGCTGACATCCATCACAGATAGGAACAGGACAGTTCCCAGGAGAAGACAATTGTAACAGCAGCCCCCCTGCAAGCTGCCAATCACCCTACATCCTGCATGGAAAAATATAAAACCCCAGCACTCCTTCTCATCAAGGCAGCTGACTCTGCCTTGCCACAACTCCATTTGCCAGTATCTCTCTTTCCCCGCTGTCTTTGCAGCTGTCTCCATCAGACTGCACTGGCAAATTTCTGCCGGTACTCTTTCTTATCCCTCCGTCTCCACAGCTCTCCCTCTCAGACTGCCCCGGCAAAACTTCTGCCAGTTCCACACAGAACTCTCTCTCTCTCTCTTTTTGACTTTCTAAAATCTCGTTTACTCTTGTAGAGTCTTGTAAATTCTTATACATTCTGTAAACCAGCAGGGATAATTCTATGCCAAAACAATACATGGCCTTTATTATGTTGAGATACTTTCCTTCTATACTCATTTTATTAAATGTTTTAATCATAAAGAGGTGTTGTATCTTGTCAAATGTTTTTTCTACATCTCTTTATATGATCATATGATTTTTATCCTTTCTTTTGTTAATGTGGTGTATTACATTGATTGATTTGCATATGTTGAACCATCCTTATGCCCCTGGAATGAACCCCACTTGATCGGTATGTATAATCTTTTTAATGTATTGTATTTGATTTGCTAGTTTTTCATTTGTTTGTTTGTTTTTTAGGATTTTTGCATGTGTATTCATCAGAGATATTCATCTGTAGTGTCCTTTTTTTGCATTATCCTTACCAGGTTTTGCTATCAGGCTGATATTGGTTTCATAAAATGAGTTAGGGAGTGCTGTCTCTTCTTCAATTTTTGAGACGAGTTTCAGGAGGACAGTCATCTTAGAATGTATGGTGGAATTCACTAGTGGAGCCATCTGGTCCTGGACTTTTGCTTTTGGGGAGGTTTTGGATGATTGTTTCAATTTCCGTAGTGTTGATCAGTCTATTTAGAATTTCCAGTTTTCCATGATTCAGTATAGGAAGGCTATATGTTTCTAAGAACTTGTCCATTTCTTCTTGGTTATTGAATTTGGTGGCATATAGTCCTTCACAGTATTCTTGTATAGTCCTTTGTATTTCTGTGGTATCTGTTGTTACTTCTCTTTCATTTCTGATTTTGTTTATTTGACACTTTTCCCTTTTTCCCTTAATGAGTGTAGCCAAGCATTTGTCACTTTTATTAATCTTTTCAAAGAATTAGCTCTTTGTTGCATTATTTTTTCTAGTGTCTTTTTGTTCTCCATTTCATTTAACTCTGCTCTATTTTGTATTATTTTCTTCTTTCTGCTGACTTTAAGTTCAATTTGTTCTTCTTTTTCTAGTTTTATAAGATACAATGCTTGGTTGTTTATTTGGGATTTTCCTTGTTTCTTGAGATAGGGCCTGTAATTATATAAATTTACTCCTTAATATGGCTTTTGCTGCATCCCAATAATTTTGATACACTGCATTTTCATTCTCATTTTTTCTATGTATCTTTTTATTTCTCCTTTTATTTCTTCTTTGACCCAGTCATTCTTTAATAGCATGTTGCTTAGTCTCCATATATTTGTGGTTTTCCCTACTTTATTTTTGCAATTGATATCCAATTTCAAAACATGGTGGTCAGAGAATATGCTTGGTATAATTTCAATCTTCTTAAATTTTCTGTGGCTAGTTTTGTGTCCCAACATATGCTCTATCCTTGAGAATGTTCCATGTGCACTAGAAAAGAATGTATAGTCAGTCTGGTATTCTCAGATGAAATGCTCTGTAAATATCAATTATGTCTATTTGTTCTATCGTGTCATTTAAATCTGATATTTCCTTATTGATTTTCTGTTTGGATGATCTATCCATAGCTACCAATGGCATATTTAGGTCCCCTACTATAACTGTGTTTTTGTCAGTTTCTACCTTTAGTTCTGCTAGTAGTTGCTTTATATTTTTTGGTGCTCTCTGATTGGGAGCATAGGTATTAATAAGTGTTATGTCTTCTTGTTTTATTGTCCCCTTTATCATTATTATATGATTATCTTTATCTCTGTGCCTTTCTTATCCTGAAGTCTGTTTTGTCAGATCTAAGTATGGCTACACCCACTTTCCTTTGGATGCCATTTGTTTGGAGTACCATTTTCCAACCTTTCACTTAGAGTCTACATTTGTCCTTATAGCTGAATGTGTCTCTTGGAGGCAGTATATAGTTGGATTCTATTTTGGGATCCAATATGCTACTCTGTGCCTTTTAATTGGTGAGTTCAGTCCATTTACATTTATAGGCATTATTAATATATGAGGATTTCTTATAGCCATCTTTTGTTTTCTGGTAGCTTGGTGTCTCCATATTTTGTTTTGTTTTTTTTTGCCTTCGTGTTTTTGTCTGTCATTTTAGTTTGGTGATATTCTATGATTTTTTTCCCTCTATTTTACCTTTTTTTATGTGTCTTAATTTTGTATTTTTTTGAGTGGTTACCATTAAGTTTATGTAAAAGAATATTTCATATATACAGTAGTCCTTTTTAGTCAGCATACACCTTATCTCCATTCCCTTTTGCAAATTCAGCTCTTTATCCCCTCCCCTTTTATGTTTCTGTTGTCACAGAATATCTTTATTTATGCTGTGAGTTCATTTTTGAGTTGCAGTAGCAAATTGCCTTTTTCCTCTCTTCTTTTTTTTAATGTTTTTATCTTCTTTACTCTTTATGTTACATTTAAGTGTATAGTTCTCTATTCTGTGTAGGAGTTGCCATTTCCCCACTTCTGTCTTTCTGTTAGTAGTCTTGCTGATAATTTTGTATCCTTTTGTCTTTTTTGTTTCAGGTTAAATAGCCTCCCTCAGTATTTCCTATAATGCAGACCTTTTGGTGGAAAATGCCATCAGTTTCTCTCTATCTTGAAAGGTCTTTATTCCTCCTTCATATCTAAAGGATAACTTTGCAGGATACATTATTCTTGGCTAGTAATTTCTCTCTTTCAATAGTTTGAATGCTTGATTCCACTGCCTCCTGGCTTGTATAGTTTCTGCTGAAAAGTCTGATTATAATCTAATGGGCTTTCCTTTGTAGGTTACCATCTTCTTTTTTCCTTGGCTACTTTGAGGATTTTTTCTTTGTCATTAATTTTTGACACCTCAATATAATATGCCTTAGAGAAGGCCTGTTAGGATTGAAGTAATTAGGTGTTGTGTTTGCTTGCTGAATTTGAGGATCCAGTTCTTTCCAAAAGTCCTCATTGAATATTTGTTTGAATACAGTCTCTGTGCTCTTCTCCCTCTTTTCTCCTTCTGGTATACCCATTATTGTTATACTGCTCTTTCTGACGAAGTCAGATAGTTCTTGTAGAGTTCTTTCATTTCTTCTAACTCTCAAGTCTCTCTCTTCTTCCACCTGCGTTATTTCCAGATTTGTCTTTGATATCGCTAATTCTCTCCTCCATCTGGTCTGCTCTAGTTCCTAAATTGGCTATTTCATTCTTCATTTCTTTCACTGAATTCTTCAGCTCCAGAATTTCTATTTGGTTCTTTTTTTTTTTTTTTAAATTTCAATCTTTTTGGTAAAGTATTCATTTTGTTCATTGATTTTATTTCTGAGTTTATTAAACTGCATATCTGAGTTTTCTTGCAACTTGTTAAGTTTTTTCAGAATTCTCTGTCATTTAAGTAATATATTTCAACATCTTTCAGTTTATTTTCTGGATTTTTTTTTTTTTCTTCCTGGGTTGCCTTGTTACTTTGGTTATTCATGACAATTAATGGATTATTTCTCTTCTTGGGCATCTATGGGAGTGAATTTTGCAGGTTGATATAAAGCGGATTTTCTTTTTCTTTCTAGTAATAGGGTTGGAGCATTTTATTTTCTCATACACTGCTCTGGCTTCTCATGTGTTGGGAGATTTCCTGGGGAAGTGGGCTTCTCCTCTATGGCCAGGTTGCCTTGGTCTCAGGACATCACCCTCATGGAAGGACGTGATGAATAATGGGGTTCTGAGCCTCTGAAATCCCAGTGCTGCCCCTGCAGCCAGATGTACAGCTGTGCCCCTCAGCAACCCTGGGTACCCCCACTGCAATCAGCAATGAAAGGAGGGGACTGGGTAGGTTGGGAGAGGTGGCTGGTGTGTTTATGGCTTTGTTCTCTTCCAAGTAATAGCAACAGCCAAACAACAGTTGCCTCACCCTGTAGCTTCTCCCTAGTCGATAGAATTAGCTGCACTGTATGTTTGCCACTTAGGAAATATCTCTCTAATTCTCAGAGCTGTAGATATTCTGCTCTTTAATTCAACACTGCTATATTTTTTCTTGGGCCCACAATTAACACCGGGAAGGTGTGAGGGAGGCAAGCTCTGGGAGGTTGTGGGGAGGCAGCCAGGCTCTGTGGCTTTGTTTTCTGTCTGGCAGCAAGGGCTCTTAGACTACAGTCATCCCACTTCTGAATTCGATCTTTGCCCTGCGGTCTCTGCCCCATCACTGTGTTCAGCTGTATTATAGCAATTCTCCCTCAGGCAGAATTGCTGGGGCCATAGGGAGTTCACCTGCAGTCTCACTTCTCCCTTCTCTCCATACTACAGTCAGCTCCAGGCTGTGTCCTGCAGCCTCTATCTCTGTATTTCTCGCTTCCCTCCTCCCCTGTTCATCCAATTTGTTCATCTTCACGTTTCAGTGTGAGTATCTGTCAGATGTGTTTGTGTGTTGTGTAGGAATCCTTTGTTGAATTATAGTTGTTCAACTTGTGGTAACTTCAAGGGGAGATATCACATAGCACCCCTCACAATGCCATGCTTCTGACTTCACTCCAAAGAATTTCATTTAACATTTCTTGAAATACCAGTTTGGTGGCGATGAACTCCTGTAGCTTTTTTTTTTTTTTTTTTTGTCTGGAAAGCTCATTATCTTTCCTTTGATTCTAAATGATGGCTTTGTTGGGTAGAATAATCTTGGTTGTAGGTCCTTGCTTTTCATCCCTTTGAATATGTCATGCCAATCCTTGTGGCCTATAAAGTTTCTATTGAGAAATCAGATGACAGTTTTATGGGAGCTCCCTTGCAGGTAATTAACTGCTTTTCTTTTACTTGTTTGAGTATTTTATCTTTGTCTTCAAACTTTGGTATTTTAATTTTGATGTGTCTTGGTGTGGGCCTTTTTGGGTTCATTTTGTTTTGGACTCCGCAGTTCCTGGGCTCGTATGTCTATTTCCTTTGCCAGGTTAGGGGAATTTCCATCATTATTTCTTCAAATAGGTTTTCAGTTCCTTGCTCTGCCTCTTTTCCTTCTGGTATCACTATGATGTGAATGTTGAAATGCTTGACATTGTCCCAGAAGCCCCTTAAACTACCCTCAATTTTTTTAGGGGGGCGGTTCTTTTTTCTTTTTGATGGGGTGTTTTGTGCTGCTTTATCTTCTAAATCACTGATTTGATCCTCTGCTTCATCTAATCTACTGTTTATTCCCTCTGATGTGTTCTTTATTTTGGTTATTGCATTCTTCATTTCATTTTTTGTGTTTTCTTATCTCCATTTTTATGTTTCCTATCTCTTTGTTGAATTTCTCACTGAGATCGTTGACCATCCTTAAATCCTGTCTTTGAAACTCTGCATCTGGTAGATTTCCTGTCTCCATTATGTTTTCCTGGAGTTTTGTTCTGTTTTTTCATTTAGGACATGTTTCTTTGTTTCCTCACTTCAGCTACCTCCCTGTGTTTCTTTCTATGTATTAGGTAGGGCTGCTATGTCACCCAGTATTAGAAGAGTGGCCTTATGTAGTAGGTGTGCTGTGGGTCTCAGTGCTGCAGTATCTCCCTGAGCCAGGTGCTGCAGTTTTGTCCTTTGTGTGGGTTATATGTACCCTCCTATTGTAATTGAACCTTGATTGCTGTTGGCACATCGAGAGTGCCATTGATGGCACATTAGCCTGTTGACCCTCAGGCTTATTGGTTGTGAGGACTGGCCGTAACTACAGTGGAAGAGCTGTTGTGCAGAAGCTGACCCTACAGAACAAGATTCACTTCAGCAGGGCTCTGGTGCCTGCCAAGTCTGCCCTTTTGGTTTTCCATTTGTGGAGGTGGTTGTGTTGTGCTCTGGTATGGTCTAAAACTGGCCACTGGGTTTGTTGGTGGTTGGGATCCTTGAGAGGGTGTTTTTGTGCAGGGCAAGGTCAGCGACTACCTGTGCTCTGGCCAAGGACACTTGGTAAGAGCTACAAAGTGATCTGCAGATGCTTGCCACATGTGCTGGGCTGGAGGTGCCTGAGAGAGGCTCAGCTATGAACTGAGGCCAGATACTATCAATGCCAGGTGTGGAGTTGCTTATCAATAGGTACAGTACATGCAGAGCTCAGATGCTGCTTTTTGGGGTTTTCTGAACTTCTGAGAAATTTTAGGAAAGTCCAAAACATAAGCCAAGACAGGCCATTTGTATATAAAAGCCATTGGAGATGGCTTCGGTGGACCCAAAAGTTGGGTGGGGTGAGGCCTCAGGGCATCACCAGGGTGGGGTGAATTGTTTTAGCCAGGTTTTTGGAAACTCACATATGGTGCCTGCCAAAGTCTGAACTCTGAGTCGGGGAGGGCTCATCAAAAGAACAATGGCTTTTGCCAGCCCTTCTGTATGGGAGAAAGCTGCCCCTCCAGTCCTTGACCTGAAGCCAGATAATTTAGTTCCTCTGTGAATATCTTTGATATCTTTCGAGTTGCTGCCCTAGTGCTGGAGCTGAGAGCTAGTGAGTCCATCAGTGAGGAAGTTTGTGTATGGTCCCTTTAGGAGGAACGCCTGGGACTCCAGCAGCCCTCCACCTCACTCAGCCACAATTTCCACTGGTTTTCACAGCTAGAAGTCATGGATGCTTCTTTTTCTGGCACTGGAACCCTAGGCTGGGGAGCCTGGTGTGGAGCTGGGACTCCTCACTCTTCAGGGGGCATCACAACAGCTAACATATCCCTCCTGATTTTTAACTGCCATATGTGGGTGTGTAACCAGCCCATTCAGGATGTCTGTCCCTCTTATCAGTCTTGTCTAGGTTTCTTCTGTATATCCTTAGTTTAGGACTTATATTCAGTTAGATTTCAGGCAATTCTGAATGATGGTTGTCCTGTAGCTCTGTTGTAATTTTGATGTGGTTTTGAGAGGAGGAAATCACAGTATTTACCTATCCTGCCATCTTGACTGGAAATCCTAGCCACTGCACTTTGGACTTTACCACTCCACTAAGTCTTAACAATTCAAGAAATATCAATTCCATTCTGTAGCCTAAGTATTAGGACTCAGCTTTTCCATCTTGCTGGCTTGACTGCAGACTCACATTCAGAGATGGCTAGGGCTTTTCTCAAGTCTCTAATTGCTAACTGGGCTGCCTTTCTCATCAAACTGTTACATTCACTTTTGTAGCTCCTGACTCAGGACACTGCTGGGCTCTACTGGCATTAAACAAGGATTATTTCATGAATGAAGGGAGTGATGAAAGGATAAATTCAATGAAACCTCTCAGCAAAAGTCCCAAAAATCTTTGGGATGAGGTGAACTATTATCATTATACATCACACACATCATTACAAAGCATGCTAAATAAACCATGACTGAGCCAGTTCTCACTTAACCGAAGTACACACTTCTTTCTGTGATGGCAGAAGTCCAAGTTTGGTTTGGTTATAAATTAAGCATGAGAAATAATTGGCATTGCAGGCATCAGCTGTTATAGCCAATTATCTCATATATCCAAAGAGGGAGTTTAACTGCTAATTCAACAACTGGCTTAACATGTGGCTTTGAGCAAGTATCCATTGTTTTAATCTTCCTATTTATACAAGACAGATAAAGACTTTGATCTTTAACTCAAGGACTAATGAGGTTAAATTTGTGAAAGCTCTGATCATTTGAGGGAAAATGTTTGCCACTGGACTTACGATCATGCAGTCTCATCTCATATGGGGCATATAGAGTGGCGGTAGTTATCAATTTTCTTCTTTACCCTGTAACGCAGATAATCTGGATTTGAAACATCACCATAGTGAAAGGTACAGTTAGATAGATATTTTTGGCTAAGGAAGGGACAGAATTAGCATTTCTGGAATAGTTTTCATTAGTTTTAGGTACAGATTGAAGTCAATATAGCTTTATAGAGCTAAATTTGGAGCACCTACCCTGCAAACTGTGGGGAGTTCTAGCTTCCCTCTCAGGTAGCTCCCTCCCATGATAACTTTAAGAAATAATTTATCAGCCCCAGAAAATTAGTCCTGGTGATAATTGTTGTCCAGAGGCTTCACTGCTATGAACACTGACTTCTGTTAAAGGTTCCTCAGGCTGACAGGAAGAAGGAGCCCTGTACTCAATTATGGATGCTCCACCCCAAGGAAACCTGGGCCCTGGGTGCTGAGGCTTTTGCTTTAGTCACATGTAGTACCTAAAATGAGCTTTTTTCACAGAACAAGCTCATGTCATTTAGATGGCAGCTTTTCTCAATTAAAAAAAAGAAAAAAAAGTTAAGTATGTGGTGATGGAAGGAGAACTGAGTCTTGGTGGTGAACACACAATGTGATATTAGATGACGTATTATAGAATTGTACACCTGAAACCTATGTAACTTTACAAACCATTGTCACTCCATAAACTTTAATTTAAAAAAAAATGTAACTATGAATAATTGAATATGGGATCCTAAAATATTGTTCAAGTAACCCAAAAGAAGATAAGAAAAGAGAAACAAAGGAACAAGAAATAGAAGAAAACAACAAAATAGCAGACTTAAGTCCTGTCATATCAATAATTGCATTAAATATTAATGATCTACATACCAATCAAAACACACAAATTGACTGAGGGTATTTAACAACATGGTAAAAAAAATGTGTTGTGTACAAGATACATACAAATACAATGACAGAAACGTCAATAATACGACTTCAGTAGATTGAAAGTGAAAAGATGAAAAAAAATATACCACGAAACATTAATTTAAAAAGAAAGCAGGAGTGGCTCTATTAATTTCAGATAAAGTAGACTTCATAGGAAAAAAAAGAAAACAGAAGCAAAGAGACATTACATAATGATAAAAAGATTAATCCACCATACTGTTCTTAAATGTGCACGCACCAAACAACAGAACTTCAAAGTACATGAATCAAAAACTGATGGAGCTAAAAGGAGAAATAGACAAGTCTACAATTACACCTTATCCTTAGCAATTGAAAGAACTACCCAACAGAAAATTAGCAAAGCTACAAAAGAACCGAACAACACCATTAACACACAGGATTTGACTGATATTTGTAGAGTATTCTATTCTACAGCAGACTACACATTCTTTTCAAGTTTCATTGAACATTCACTAAATGTTCAATTTTTATTGAACATTCATTGAACATTGAACATTTTCATTCACTTTTCATTGAACATTCACTAAAATAGACCATGTCCTGAGTCATAAATAAATCTCAAAAAAATTTTAAAAGTGGGAGTCATACTAAGCATGTTTTTGGCCATAATGGAAGTCAAATTAGAAGTCAATAACACAAAGACAAGAGGAAAATCTTTGTGAAAACAACTTGGAAATTAAATAACACACTTGTAAATAACCCATGAGACAAAGAGAGAATCTCAAAGGAAATAAAAAAAATACATAGAACTGAAGCAAAATGAAAATACAACACATCAAAATATGTGGGGTGTAGATAATGCTGTGTTTGGAGGGGAATTTATAGTTCTAAATTCTTAGTTTAGAAAAGAGGAAAGACCTCAAATCAACAATTTAAGCTCTTATATCAAATAACTGGGGGGTGGGGGGGAAGATCAAGATAAACCCAAATCAAGCAGAAGAACGGAAATAATGAAGAGCAGATATTTATGAAATTGAAAACAGAAAAACAGTAGAGAAAAATCAATGAAGCAAAATACTGCTTCTTCAAAAAAAGTTCAATAACATTGATAAATTTCTAGCATGGCTGACAAAGAAAAAAAGAGAAGATACAAATCACCAATATCAGTAATGAAACAGATGTCACCAGAGATTCTGAAGCCATTAAAAGGATAAGGAGGAAATGCTCTGAACAACTTTACTGTGGAAAATTCAACAACTGAGAACAAATGAACACATTCCTTGACAACTACAGCCAGCAAAACTCAATAAGTTTGAAATAGACATTCTGTATAGTCCTATAACTGTGGAATAAACTGAATTAATAATTTAAAAGTTCCCAAAAGAGAAATCTCCAGACTCATATGGAGTCCCTAGAGAATTGACCAAACATTTAAAAAGGAATTTTACACATCAATTTTACACAATTTCTTCCAGAAAGTAGAGGATGAGAGAACACATCCCAACCCACTGTATGACGCTAGTATAACACTGATAGAAAATCGAAACAGTACAGAAAAATAGAAAGCTGCAGACCAGTATCTCTCATGAGTTTAGATGCAAAAATCCTCAACAAAATATTACCAAAGCAAATTTAGTAATGTATAATAAGTTGTAAACTGTGACTATGTGGGGTTTATTCCAGGTATGCAAGGCTGGTTTAACATTTCAAAAACATCAGTTGTAATACATATATCATCAGGCTGTAGAAGAAAAGCCAAATGAGCATATCAATTGATGCAAATGATAAAAAAAAGCATTTAATAACAATAACAAAAAAGGAAAGTGAAATTCCATTTCACCAGAAAATAAGAATGTGTTGTGCTGGCCTTGTCCAGCTGTAGCAAAGCTGGAGCTATAGACAAAGAAGTGTTGGTTCTCTGGCTTTGGAGAAACAGGAAATCTGGAATTGTGCAAAGTTTTGGAGAAGAGTAGAGATAGAGATTTGCCCCAGGGGCTCAGGAAGCCTAAGTCATGTGTTTAATGTCATGTAGCCAGTAATTAAAAAACAGATTTTTTGACAACAAATTCAGAAATATGTATGAGGTCTGACACACAAGTTTGCGAACTCATCCTAGAAAAAGTGTTACATACCCCATTACTGAATATCACTATGGTCACCTTTGAAGTACTCCCTTTGGGAAGCTATGCACCAATGCCTGTGCCTAGTCCACCCTTCAAAGCAATTTTGGAACTCTTTTTCTGGAATGGCCATCAGAGTTCTCGTCGTATTACCCTTGACGTCCTGAATGTCATCCAAATGTCTACTTTTCAACGTTTCCCTTCTCTTTGGGTAAAGAAAGAAGTCACTGATGGCCATATCAGGTGAGTAGGGAGGGTGTTGCATTACAATTATTTGTTTACTGGCTAAAACCTCCCCCACAGACAGTGCCGTGTGAGCTGGTGCATTGTGATGCAAGAGTCATGAATTGTTGGTGAAAAGTTCAGGTCATTTTCATCTAACTTTTTCACGCAGGCTTTTCAGCACTTCCAAATAGTAAACTTGGTTAACTGTTTGTCCAATTGGTACAAATTCATAATGAATAATCCCTCTGATATCAAAAATTGTTAGCAACATTGTTGCAACAAGTTCACAAACTTAATTGTCTGACCTCGCATGCCAAGATACCCTGGAATTGTATTCCTAATCAAATTCTTCCGTTAAATTACACACACTTATGTGTGTGTATATATCATAGAGATGAAAAACAACATGTCTCAAGACAAGATAGTGAAAACAGTAATTTGAAATCCTTGCAATCATTCAAACTAATGACTTTCATTCTTAA
This sequence comes from Rhinolophus sinicus, assembly GCF_036562045.2. Classification (NCBI taxonomy): domain Eukaryota; kingdom Metazoa; phylum Chordata; class Mammalia; order Chiroptera; family Rhinolophidae; genus Rhinolophus; species Rhinolophus sinicus. The sequence goes on from NC_133757.1 coordinate 65,562,816, forward strand.
CACAATATTTTGCAGGGATAACTGGCATCATAGAACTCTTTCAGCTGCCTAGGTTTACACTGATGGAATTGAAGTTCAGACAGCAAGGCTTGCCTAAGGTCATACAGTTGCTGAAAGGCACAGAGCAAACTAGATCTAGTTTACTGTTTTGCAGGAAAATGGTTTTTCACACTGCAACTCATTAAAATGTCAGTTATGAATAGACTGTGTGTGTTAATTACATAAGAGAACCCCATATGCTTTAAAAATGTTAATGCCATATACAAATCTAGCCTTAATGTGTCATTAATTGAAATTATAAATATGGCTTTTACTGTAAACTGTGTCAAATTCTTTTGAAATTGTGTGGGAGATACTTTATAAACACATAGAATTAGATCTGATGTATTTGGTTCCTAAAATGAACATTTCAGCAAATATGGTAAATATCCATAAATATTTAATCATAAAATATGGTTAGTTTCAAAGTATATGGAAGGGATTATTTTGGAGGGATTGCCCAAGTTATTTACAAAAGCTGTTCATAAATGGAAACAAAGTCTTATTTTTCCCTGAATGCATTTCCTCAAAGTAAACAGCTGTCCAGCATCTTTCTATGGACTGTTCTTTTCACAGGGATTTTGAGCATTTGGAGGATAAAATATGTTTTTCATCTTATCTCATTAACATTAATGATGGTTTTGTGCTGGGCACAATTCTAGGACCCTTCTACCTACCTACTTTTTGAAATCCTCACAACAATTTTCCAAAGTAGGTAATACTAATAGTAATACTATTTCAATTTTGTTGGTAAGGAAACTCATTGGCTCACCCAGTGCCCTGGCGCGCAGGTGGGGAGATGGGACTAGATCCCAAGAGATTGTGATTCAGAAGATTGTGCCCTTTCTTATTCCTACTGCTCCCCACATCCATCCTCCACCCATTCCCCCAGCATTGAAATCAGTGTGAAGTTACCTTCCAGGATTCTAAAGAAAGGAAGATGTTAAGGCACTGCTCAGAAGGAGGGGGAAGCTAAGGCAGTCTATGGAGGTCACATCTTGGGCTGATGTACTCATAAATTCCCAGGATTTTGTTGAAATCTCAGGAGCAGCTAAGAGCCAGGATGGTAAGGTCTAACTATTACCTGGGAGAGCAACTGGAATTGATTCTACCATGTAGACCCACCATATGCAGCCAGCCAGACACCCCCAAACTTTCATTCTAAAGGGAATGGCTGCTTCAGTAGGTGTGATGACCCAACCAAGTGCCCTTCCAGCTGCACCTGGTTTGGGATCAATCCTCAATCAACATCCATTCTTTTGCTTCATATTTCCCCAAAGTTAGGGAGAAATTAGAATAGATGAGTGATTAAAGGGAAAATTAAATACAACATTGAGGGAAAAGTTAAAGGAGGTGGGTAGACTGGTGGGAAAATGGCACAGCCAAGTGTTAACCTCAATCATGGAGGAAAACCACTCTGAACACAATGTTGGATAGCAGGGATGCAAGAGGATATGATTCTGGCCAAAAGTGACGCAGAGATGCTGAATGAGTTCCACTTTCTGGATGACCCTGGGGAAGCCATCTGACATTTCTGATGCTCAATAATCTAATCTAAAATAATTTTGGAGACTCAAATGTAACAGTGGGCCAAAAGGGCTCAATGAGTCATAGTAACTCTGTTGCAGGTCACTAAAGGATGATGGCTACCTCCTATTTCGTGTCACCAGTGGTGGCCGCACTCAGAAAAATAATGTTTTGTCCAGAAAGCAGGAAACCAGACAGACCTGCAAGCATGTGCCTGTCTCTGCTGTCAGTTTGGCACTAGGGCCACAGGGAACCAATGGGTACATACAGTGCCCTGGAGGCAAGGCAGTCCCGGGGCCAGAATGTGCAGCTCTGCGGCAAGGCAATCCATGAAAAGCCTCCTAAACTGCAGATGCTACAGCTCTGAGCAGGGACAATTAGAGTGGGGAGGCTGAAACGAAATCCAGACTCAGCTGGAGCAAGACCATGGTGGGGACTGAGGACAGGGGAAGGGAAAGGCTGAGGAGACGGCAGGGACTCCTGGCTTTCTCAGTAGATTTGGGGCTTTAGGCACTGCTAGAAAAATTGGGCTGGGGTGTTCCTGGCAACTGTCCCATCCACACTTTGATTAGAGCTTACCAAAATGTATTTATCTGCTTACAGTAGGAATAGCATTAAACATTTTGGCAATGGGAATTCCTAGGATTAGAGGGGAAAGGGGAGAGAGAGAGAGAGAGAGGAGTTAGTAGTTTATAGCTGACTTTGTCCCCATTTTGCCACCATGCCACCATGGGCCACTGGCAGGTAATGTGATGTGCAAGACCTATGTCCCTGTGTATACCACACCTCTAGTGCTGCCTCTGCCTCTTACTCTATCCAGAGATGTTGGGGAGTGAGAGGATCTCTATAAATATTAACTATTTTATTCATAATTGCCAAAACTTTGATGCAACCAAGATATCCTTCAGTAAGTGAATGGATAAGCTGTAGTACATCCAGACAATGAAATACTGTTCAGCAATAAAAACAAATGTGCCATCAATGCACACAAAAAAATAGAACCCTAAATGCATATTACTATGTGAAAAAGCCAATATGACAAAGCTACATACCATATGATTTCAACTATATGAAATTCTACAGTATAAAACATCAGTGGTTGCAAGGGGTTTGTAAACCCCAAGAAGAAAAATTCATTAGCTATGAGCCCTGAGAAGAAATTTATCTACTGAAATGGACACCCCATGGTAAACCGAGGGCCCACATTTTATGAATAGTTAGCGTGTAGTGGCCATTTATTGACAGGGGCTCCTCCTGTGCTCTGTGCACCTGAACGACCTCAGACTGAGCTCTGGTGCTAGATGTTGACAATGGGGGAGGCTGTGCGGGTGGAGGGGCAGGTGGTACATGAGAAATCTCTGGACTCCCTGCTCAATTTTTCTGTGAACATAAATGGCTCTAAAAACTTAAGTTTTTTAAAAATTAACTGTTCACAGTGCAGTGTGCTTGCTTTATTTTGTATTAACTAATATGCATGATGCACCTTGTCACTCATCAAAGCACCAGGGTTTGAATGGGGCAGTAGTCATTCTCACATATTTGTTTCTGGGTACATTCTCTGACTGAAACTGACAACTGGAAATACAAGTGAGGTGGACAGAAACCATGCTTTATGCAAGGAGAGTGGCCACCTCAATGGTGACTCAGAGGCAAGCTGAGGACTACACACACACGCGCGCACACACACACACACTCACACACACACACACACACACACACACACACACACACCAACCACAAACTGTGCTGGAAGATGGGCATGCATCCCTGCATCTCCTACCTTTGGCTCTGCCTCTCCCTGACCTGATCAGGGGGTACCACATGTTCCTGTTGGATGAGGCGTAGGGGGCTGTGCTTTTACAGTTCATATCCAGTCGAGTCAAAGTTCAGTCTCTGAACCTCGATAATAAACTTTCCAGGATCTGAGGGAGAAGGGGAAAGAGGGCTTTCTAGCATCACCAAGGAGCTTCCTCTGGGAAATGCACTTTATTTTACATCAAGGTAACCTGTTTGGGGCCCAGGGCTTCTCATCACACCTCATTGTGGTAACAGAAGGACGCTGTGTCACCCACAAGGGAAGCTCCACTGGGGGACAACTGCATAACCATGCTGGTCATAACATCTGCAGTCCTATGGCAGTACAGTTTAAGCCTGAATTTCACAGATGAGAACCCTGCTCACAGGCCATACACATGATATCCAGTCATCAGATTAAAAAGTGTATCTTTTCTAAGGTGATCAAGACCAAATCCTCTTAAGAAAGTGAATAGAAATTTCAATCTTATAGCACTGTGGAATTTTGTGACACTGACAATTACCAACTTATTTTCAGTAACAGCTTTACTGACATATAATTCCCATATTATAAAAGTCACCTTCTTACAGTGTATGTACAATTAAATGATTTTTAGTATATTAACAAGGTTGTACAGCCATCACCACTATCTAATTTCAGAACATTCCAGAACCCTCAAAAGAAAACCCATATCCATTAATAATCACCCTCATCCCTACCCTCAACCACTTCCACCCTTGGCAACAGTCATCGATTTTTTGTCTCTATGCATTTGCCTATTGCAGACATTTCAGTAAAAGGGATGATATCCAATACGTGAGGTCAGACAATTAAGTTCACGAACTCACCCTAGAAAAAGTGCTACATGCCTCATTGCTGAATATCACTAAAGTCACCTTCAAAGTACTCCCCTTGGGAAGCTATGCACTGACACCAGCGCCTAGTCCACCCTTCAAAGCAATTGCGGAACTCTTTTTCTTGAACAGCCACAGAGCTGCTGTTGTATTACCCTTGATATCCTGAATGTCGTCCAAATGTCTTCCTTTCAAAATTTCCTTTATCTTCGGGTAAAGAAAGAAGTCATTGGGGACCAGATCAGGTGAGTAGGGAGGGTGTTCCAATACAGTTATTTGTTTACTGGCTAAAAACTCCCTCACAGACAATGCCATGTGAGCTGGTACATTGTCGTGATGCTAGAGCCATAAATTGTTGGCGAAAAGTTCAGGTCATTTTCATCTAACTTTTTCACACAGCCTTTTCAGCACTTCCAAATAGCAAACTTGGTTAACTGTTTGTCCAGTTGGTACAAATTCATAATGAATAATCCCTCTGGAATAAAAAAAAATAGTAACATCATTGCAACAAGTCCACGTACTTAATTGTCAGACGTGTGTGTGTGTGTGTGTGTGTGTGTGTGTGTATGTATACACACAGCCTTTGTGTGTATAAATACACAGTCTTTTGTGTCTGGCTTATTTCACTTAACCTTTTTTCAAGGTTCATCCACGTTGTAACATGTATCAATACTTCATTCCTTTTTATCCCCAAGTAATATTCCATTGAATATATATACCACATTCATCAGTTGATGGACATTGGGTTGTTTTCACTTTCTGGCTATTATGAACAAGGCTGTGGTGAACAATTGAGTACAAGTTTTTGTGTGGACATATGTTTTAAATTCTCTTGGTCATATACCCAGGAGTGGTATTGCTGGGTTATATGGTAACTTTATGTTTAACTTTTGGTGTTATATCTAAGAATTCATTGACAAACCCAAAGTTATTAAGACTTACGCTATGTTTTCTTCTAAAACTGTACAGTTTTATCCTTAAATTTTTGTCTTTGATCTGTTCTGAGTTAATTTTTCTATATGGCATAAGTTAGGGGTCCAACATTTTCTTTTGCATATGGATATCCAGTTGTCCCAGCACCATTTGTTGAGAAGATTATGCTTTTCTCCAATGTCTTGACACCCATCAATTGACCACAAATCTGAAGGTTTATGTATGGACTGTCCATTCTAGTCCATTGATCTCTTTCTCCATGTTTATGCTAGTACCACACTGTCTTGATTACTGTAGCTCTGTAGTAAGTTTTTGAATGGGGATGTGTGAGACCTCCAAATTTTATTTTTCTTTTTTAAAGACTTTTTTCAACTATTCAGAATCCCTAGCAGTTCCATGTAACATTAAGGATCAGCTTGTCCATTTCTTCAAAACAGAAAGTTCTGATTTTGATAGGAATCACAGTAGATTATGAGAAGTATTGCCATCTTACAGTTAAGTCTTCCAATCCACAAATATGGGAAGTCTTGCGAGTTATTTAGATCACCTTCAATTTATTTCAATGATACCTTATAGTTTCCAATGTTCAGGTCTTCATTTCGCTTGTTAAATTTGTTCTTAAATATGTTATTCTGTTGGTACTGTTGTAAATGGAAAGTGAATTTCAGAGTGTTAATAGCTAGTATATAGATACAATCCATTTTTATATATTTATCATATATCTAGAAACTTTACTGAACTCATTTTTAATAGTTTCAATAGATTATTTTTTTAGAGGATTTTAGGACTTTCTTTATATAAGACCATGGCATCTACAAATAGGAACAGTTTTAACACTTTATTATCATCTGGATCCCTTTTCTTACCTAATTGCCACCCTGCTAGAATGTTCAACAGAAGTGGCAAGACCCAGTATTTTACTATTAAGTATGATTCTATTGTGAGCTGTTTGTAGATACCTTTTATCCAGTAGCATAATTCACTTTTTCTGTGATTCCCACCACCAGTTGGTTTTTCATTTGCTAACCCTCACGTACCTCAGGAGCTGTTTGAAGGTATTTTGGTGTCACCAAAATTCCAGACGACAACTTTCCCTGTTATGTGTATACAATATATTTACACCTGAATAATAATGTCCTAGCATTTAAAAGACTAACAGGGAAATATACACTCTGATACATCTTGGTAAAACTGAAATAGTATAGACCAGATATCAAAAACCTACCACTTTCTTGTTTGTCAAAGGCACCTTGTCTGCCTTGGCATTACTTTTTCCCTCTATACCAGGGGGGAAATTGCCTCAGCTTTTACTTTCTAAGCAGATATGTGATTCTCAAATGAGAATAATGATGTGAAAATGCATGCTAACCTTAACATGCTGTGCATATCTGACGGGATGACAATGATGATGACGACGATGATGATGATAAAGACAGATAAGGTAGAAAATATAGGGCCATGCACCCCCTGCCACATGGCCAAACATGCTGGAGCTGTGCTCTTAATTTATGATTTTCATATTCTGGGTACAAAATATATGTGACCAATGTGTCCATGAACCGAAACAGGACATCAAGTCAGAAAATGTATGTCTAGAATGGGCAACGTTCTCTGGAGCAGAGGAGAGTATAAGATGACATTGCAATAATGGAAAGGTGAAGGTGAAGAAGAAGGCTCCACAGGTTTGCTCTCCTTTCACACAGGCAGGGAAGAGGGCAATACTCTCCACAGCCACGGTCCTGAGGGCCCTTCACCCTGCAGCTTCCACGGCAGTGTGCAGTGAGGCCATGTGTTGGAAGGGAAGGGAAGTATTTCATCGTTGCTGCAGGATGACACAGGACACTTGACTCAGGGTGCAGAGAAAGGAAAGTTGAGAAAGACAGTACCTAGTCCCTCCCAGCGAGGTTGTCTCAGGGTGAATACATCTGCTCAGTCTGCCAAGGCAGTTAGTTCACTTCACCAGCCTTAAGTTCACCAAGAGCTTTCTCAAACGTGGTCTTTCCTGCAATAAAACCCTTTGTTTGGGGTGATTAGCCATGACGGGACCCAAATGTAACATTTTCTACTAAGTTATTTGATGATAAAATGATAGACTCAAGTTTTAATTGGAAAAAAAATTAAGAGGAAATCTGGAAGTCATCAGGGGCATGTCACTCTAATCACAACACTATAGCTGCCTTGTTTAAAAAATGGAGCCAGAGGACTTCTTAAAACAATGACTCAAAGTAAAATGGCTGAGGGTCTTAGCACAGCAACAGCCAACAGCTTTGGACAACAGAGAGGCTTGTTTTTCTCTGTTGGCTATTCTTGGCCCATTAGGACCAGGCTAGCCATGTCCCTTGTATCACCATTGGGGCAAAGGCACCAGTAAGATGTATGACAGGACACATTGGATGGTACTGTCACCCTGGACCTTACCAGATACAGTCCAAAGTAAAGTATTGTTTTGTGTCTGTGAGTGTGCAGCAGAGTAAAAACAAACAAAACAAACTCCCAAATTCATTTGTTGACCTCTAAACCTGAATTAATGGAGCAATCTAGCTAGAGACTAGATGGTCTTTGTGTAGCAAAATACCTTGCTATGCCACTGTAAGGTGAAAGAGGAGGCTCCCAAGATGTTATTTGGGGGGAAAATAAACAAAACAAAACAAAGCAAAACAAAACATGGAAGATACAACCAAAAGACATTGCCTAAGAAATCAAAGAGAATGAGTATGTGGGAAACCAGAGATGAGAGTGGATGAATTTTAGAGGAAGGGAGAAGTTAGAAGGGGAGAGCTACATGTGTTCAGTGAGAAATTGCTATAGACATAAGGTGGCTGAACACTTTGAAAAATAGGGATGGCATACATTCAGTTGTATTTGTTTACTACAGGTTACTAGCATTTCAGCCTAACACACCCCCACACACAACTGTCAAACCTTTAAGCCTCAGCTAAACCCCTACTTCCTTTTGAGGGGGTGGTTTGGGGAACACAGGTATGGGAAGTAAAGGAAAAGAAGTTACCAACTCCTTTTATGAGACATAATCCCAGCAAGCAGTGACCAAAAAAGAGATCAGAGGTCCTGAAGGGCTCTTCAGTCACCAGCAACAAAGACAGCGGTGGTAGTGCATGGAGAAGCCAGCGTTGGTGGGAGGGGCCGTGCTGGTGGCTGGGTCCAATGCTGATGGAGAGGGTCAAGGATGGTTGAAGAGGTTGGGACTCCCGGGAGAACCAGTTGATGGGGGGAGCAGCTGCCAATTGACTCTCCAGGGGCAGTTTTAAGAGCAGTTTTATTTGTCTCAACATAGAAGGAAGTGGGTGGAGGAGGGAAACCTACAGGAGTATCCTTTCCTTAGTGTCACTAAAGCAATAGAGAATTGATTCAAAGTATGATCAGAAATCTGGGGAAATGGGTTTTAGTTTTATGGCTGAGAGGCTGCAGGTGGTGCTGGACATTGCTCAGACTTCAGAGGCAATAGAGTTGCGTGTCAGCCCTATGTCTGTCACCTGTGAGCTGGATAATCTTGAATAGAACAGAATGCACTGGACCCCAGTTATCAAAATGGAAGTAAGAATAATGATCTTGCTGGTAATCCTTCCCGCTCTTAGCCTCATGAGGGGAGTAGCCAAATTCTTTCACCAGGGCCATCCAAGGCGTTAAGAGAACCAGGGGAGCTGAATTAAGAAGGCCTATCTAAGGGAGCACCCACTCCCCGTGTCGTCATTTCTTCCTAAACCAGTGCACTTCCCTGAAGCTCCCAGCTCCTCTCTCTGTTCATGGCTCCAGAGAGCCCCTTCCCCTGCTGTGTGGACCACCCACCCTCTAACTCTCCAGAGCCATACAGGCCAGTACCATAGGGTACAGCTCAGAATTGGGTTGATGGTAGGTAGGTTCCACACAAACAGTGGCAGTCCCCCATTTTTTGTAGCAACATGTTTGGAAATGAAGAAAGTGGATGGGTTGGGGGAGGTACAAAGTACCCATCCCTGTGAGACTAAGAGAGAGCAGGGAACAATGAATGGGGAAAAGGAGGTTCTGGGATAGACCCTGGACTGATTTATCCATGGAACCAGGATTGAAAAGACTCCTTCCCAGGTTTGAAGATGCTCTCCAAAGCAGAGTGCAAAAGGACACGTGCCTAGGCTGGGCAAGCGTCATGGCAGGTACATTTCCCTGACTAATACACTTTCCAGCACCCAAATGTCACCTTGTCAACCTTCCATTTAAAGCCTTCTTTGGTGCTCATTCCATAGCTCCATGATACCCATCTTCCTTAGCTGGTATTCTAGACCTTCTAGGCCTGACAGCTCTTATTCCCTCCCCCATCCTTCCTCACCAGGCATCTGAGGACCTCTCATGCTTCCTGAAGGGGTCGTGGCTGTAATAAAGCTACCTGGGGTGCTCTTCCTTCCCAAAAAACTCAGGTCCGTCCTTCCACCTCTTGAGTTTTATTTTTTCTCTCCTGCCTCCAAATTGTGAACTCTTTAAGGTCAGTAACTTGATGGAGGCACCTGGGGGTGGAAACATTTTGTTGACTGAATGATTCTTTGATATTGGTTGTTGTGCTGACACACACTGTGGGGGCAGTGCCCCAGAAAGTAGTTTCCAGGCTCTCGGCCTCACATAGACAGGTGCTGGCTCAGGTAGTAAATGGCCATCAACCGTGATTGCATGGCCATCAGCTGTGGCTAGTTGGCCGTCAGCTGTAACCAGTGAGCCATTGGCCACTAATATAACTGCTGTGGCTACGCTAGCAGAGAGAAGGAGAGGAGAAGGATGGGGGCTAGCAAGGAGATGGCGGCTGGGCTGGCAAGTGTGGATGGCGGTTTGCGGACAGTGTGGATCTAGCCTCCAGTGAGAGTATAGTGCCACCAGAGAGATTATAGTGGTATGACTCCCCTACCTATGGCTCCGTGGGTGTTCCTTTTTGGCCTGGCCATATCCTGCGTTCTTGTATGGGGAGCGGGAGCAGAGACCCCGCAGGCCGCCCTGCATGACAAATGGCGCAGCGAGCAGGGTCCCCCGCACGACACATGGCGTAGTCGGCAGGATATGGTGCCGGCCAAAGCTCTCCAAAGGACGGTGGAGCAGTTTGTGTGTATGAACACTGAGTCTCTGGAAGACCAGGAGGAGCAGCTGCCGGGGAGCTGGACCCCCGTGGAGGGGTGGGAGGACGTGGACGGTTCTCCCACCAGCACAGGAAAAGCCATGCAGCTGCTGCAGAGATGGAGCCCCGTGGAGAGGTGGAAAGATGTGGACGGTTCCCCAACCAGCACAGGCCGGAGAAAGCGAAGGTCGTTGCAGCCCTGTGGGCCGGGGAAGTTCCTGCTCAGGCAGCCCGGATGCAGGACTTATAGTCCCAGGAGGTAACGCTTGCTGAGTCCTCCGTGGGAGATAAGGGTGAGGTCAAGGTCATCCCTCACCCCCAGGACAGCCCTGGTGAATGACTATGGACTATGGGGAATTGCCTTCCATCCCTAATTTAATGGACAGCTTGACTGTTTGTTTGGGAACTGTTGTTAGTGGAACTGGGGGATATTTGCTTTTGTCTCTTGACTGGCCGCCATTGAGAATATGTAAGCACCTTGATTGTGAGTCACTATTGTTCCAGCAGGGTACCCCGAGAGGCCCAGAGAGAGTGGCAGTGCCCTGAGAAGCCCTGGCTGTGTCCAGGAAGTGTGGCTGTGCCCACAGAGAGTGGCAGTGCCCTGAGAGCCTGGCTATGTCCAGGATATTGCATTCACCCCCAGGCTCCTCGCACAGGTCCCCTCGCGGAAGACGCTTGTCGCGTAGATTGTGAGGCGAGAGCCTGTAGGGGTGGAGTGTGGGGGCAGAGCCCCAGAAAGCAGTTTCCAGGCTCTTGGCCTCACATAGACAGGTGCTGGCTCAGGTAGTAAATGGCCATCAACTGTGATTGCATGGCCATCAGCTGTGGCTAGTTAGCCGTCAGCTGTAACCAGTGAGCCATTGGCCACTAATATAACTGCTGTGGCTACGCTAGCAGAGAGAAGGAGAGGAGAAGGATGGGGGCTAGCAAGGAGATGGCGGCTGGGCTGGCAAGCGTGGATGGCGGTTTGAGGACAGTGTGGATCTAGCCTCCAGTGAGAGTATAGTGCCGCCAGAGAGAATATAGTGGTATGACTCCCCTACCTATGGCTCCATGGGTGTTCCTTTTTGGCCTGGCCATATCCTGCGTTCTTGTATGGGGAGCGGGAGCAGAGACCCCGCAGGCCGCCCTGCATGACAAATGGCGCAGCGAGCAGGGTCCCCCGCACGACACACACATACACACAAACACACACACACATAAACACATACACACACACATACACACAAACACACACACACATAAACACATACACACACACATACACACATGCACATTTGTGAGTGTGCACACACAGATACATACACAGTGTTTACCACATGCCAGGCACTCTGCTGACACTTAATGTGCTGTCACACAGGGTGGCCTACAGGGTCTCAGCTCCCGCTCCCCACACAAGAACGCAGGATATGGTGAGGCCAAAAAGGAACACCCACGGAACCATCGATAGAGGAGTCATACCACTATATCTCGCTGGCTGCTGTGTTGGAGACACAGGAAGCAGGAACCACACTGTCTGCAACCCACCCTCCTAACTGTAATCCGCTCTTGCTAGCTCAGCCACCATCTTCTTGCTAGCCCCCCAGTTTTTTGCTAGCATAGCCACAGCAGTTATATTAGTGGCCAATGGCTCACTGGTTACAGCTGACTGCCAAGTAGCCACAGCTGATGGCCATTTATTACCTGAGCCAGCAACTTTCTATGTGAGGCCGAGAGCCTGGAAACTGCACTTTGGGGCTCTGTCCCCACATGTGCATTGTGGGGACAGAGTCCCAGAGAGCAGTTTCCAGGCTCTCAGCATCACGTGGAAAGGTGCTGGCTCAGTTATTAGATGGCTATCAGCTGTAATCAGGTGACCATCCGCTGAGGATGGCTGGCCATCAGCTGTTACTAGTTAGCCATTAGCCACTAATATAACTGCCATGGCTATGCTGGGGGTTGGTTGGTTGGCAGAGAAGCATACTGTGGATTGCAGCTAGCAAGTGAGGTCAGTAAGCTCATTACATTGAGGATGGTGCCAATCCTACTTCCTGTGTCTCGCCCCGCTGCCAGCGAGATTGGGGTGCAGGAAGACCCCTTGTTGGGGTACTGGCAGATGTTTCCTTTTGTGTCTCGACCAGCCTCCAGCGAGAATATAGTGGTATAATTCCCCTATCCATGGCTCTGTTGTTGTTCCTTTTTGGCCTCACCATTTCTTGCGTTGTTGTGTGGGGAGCAGGAGCTGAGTCCCTGCATGACATGCATTTTCTCATTTAATCCTAAAAACAAATCCTCCCAATTTAAAAACCAAGAAATGAAGTAATTGGCCTAAAGTGAACGAGCTAGTTAAGTGGCAGGGCCAAAACTCTGACCAGATTCATCCACCTGCCCTCTAGAGTTTTTAATGGTTGAAAATTTCAGAAATCTTTTTAAACAAATTATAGAGACTAAATCAAGTGTACTGTGCAGTGCAGGCAATGTGTGTGAGCTTATTCACTGTGTCACTTTGACTCTAGCCTCAGTTTCTTCTATCTATAAAATGGGGATAACAGTTTTGAACACAAGGCTTTTGTGCATGTGAAATAGGCTAACGTAAGTGGGTCCTTAACAAACCTCCTGGTCAGGGCTGGGATAGGCTGAAGCTGGCCAGGGACCACCCACCAAGGGCACACACTTCAGAAAAAGCTGACCTCCAGTGGGAATGACCTTAAGTTTCAGCTCCTTCTCATCCTAACCCTGGCCCTGCTCCTGTCCCATGACGGGTGAGGTATCGTTATCAATCTCTCTCCTTACTTCTCTCTAAAAAAGCTGAGTTTTCTTAGGCACCTGGGTGGAATTGTTCTATCTGTGTGAGGGACTATTTCCATGAATCATCTTTCTTTCCTTGTAGTCATATGTACCTAGTATTATTACTGATTTTATTAAGAAAGCACTTTCCCACACCGCAGAACTATCTTCCTGCAGTTCCCACACATATTGGGAGTGATTTACTATGGGTCTAGTTGTCTAGTTTTCTAGTAGCTCAAAGGATGCCCTTGTGCAAACACAGTCACCGGCAATCTCTCCAGGAAACACACTTTCTTTTCCACTTCTAGAACCTTTGCAGCTTTCCCCAGACACTAGGGTACTTGCCAAGTCTTCAGCAGAAACTCTGTCGTGGGCTGTAGACACTGTTCTTGTACCCTCAGACCTGTGCTGGGCCTCAGGCCTTTTACTCCTTTTTAATTGCGGACAGGCAGGTGACTCTGGGGGTCATGTCTGAGTGGTTGGCCAGGCCCCAATTGCTATAAAGCTGCTTAATGACGTCTGCATTCTCTGGAAGTTGTTGCAGGGCAGAGCTATAATGCAGTGCCCATTGGCTAGTGGCAGAGAAGATCAGGTGGAGCAGTGCATCAGGTGCGTTCTGTGCATTCAGAAAGCAAATGAGAAGAGCAGCCAAAGGGTTTTTTTACAAAAATATATTTAATCCTTTTATTTTGCTAGCATTCATTCAAGATTCTCATCCTCCCTCTTTCTCTCCCCCCCTTCTTAATAAAACGGCATATATATTCTAGAAGTTTCTGATATGTAGCTTGTGAAACAACCCTGACCAAGGGCTGAAGACACTAAGTTATATGGACTATGCTCCCTCTGTCTCTTGGAAATAGTCCTTTGGGCACTTCTGCCTTCTTTGCGTTCCTTGTCTTGAAAGCCAAACAACAAAATGGAGATCAAATTCTAGATGCATGCTTTCAGTCAGCACTGTCCAATAGGAATAGGATGTGAACCACGAATGTGAGCCTCAACTATCATTTTCAGTTTTCTCGGGGCCACATCAAGAAGAGTAGACAAAGAAACAGATGAAATTAATGGTTATAATATATTTACTTCAACTCAATATGTCAAAATATTTCAATATATAATCAATATAAAAATTATTCATGAGCTAGTTTACATTTACACGGAATCTGATGTATGTTTCACACTTACAGTGCGTCTGAATCGAGACTGGCCACATGTCAAGTGCTCTGCAGCCAGTGGCTCTCATGATGGAACTGGACTGCACAGTGCTGGATTCCCTATGTGAGCTCGGGCAGAATCAGCAGGCTTCGGCCCTGGCAGGAGAACGGAGTGGATTCAGGAGAGCTGGCTTACCAGCTGCCACACAATTGTGTTAATTTGAGCACAGGACTCGAGAGCATGCCTCAGTCTTTCTCGTCTATAAATGCGTATCTACCTCATAAGTTTGTTATAAGAATTGAGAAAATTGCTGAACCCAAAGACACACATTCACAGTCAGCAAGCATTAATTATTATTATCAGTACTAGTGGTAATAGTAGTACTACTTTTTATGAGCATCAAGTCACAGATCTCAGAGACACTGGATTGAAGTACACTGTGGAACAGTCGGGAGGGGTATCTGAGACCATACAGGCCCAGCCATTCATTAAATAAGCAAGGAAACTGAGGCCCAGAGAGAGGAAGTTATTCCCCAATGCCACACAGTAGATTAGAGTGGATTCCTGATATCTACTCACATGCTGTCACATACTCTTCCCCCTTCCCATGGTCACATTTTAGGCCTCAGCCATCACTTTACTATATTTTAACGTGAGATGAAAATTTAGACTTTTACATGTATAATAATATAAGTATAGTATAAAATAGATAATATTATAGTATAGTATATAGCGTAGGTATATAATATACACACACATATACATATGTGTATATATATATACATACACATACATATATATGTATATATAAACATATATATGTGTGTAAAGATATATATATGTGTGTGTGTATATATATATATATATGTATATATATATGTATATATATATATATATATATATATATATATATATATATATATAAAATACAGTAAAGAAGACTGATAGAAACAAATTCATTCATTTGAAATGTGGTGTTAGAAGACAGCTCTATAGACACCCTGGACTTCCATAAAGATAAAGAAGTTGGTCCTAGGGCAAATAAAGCCTGAAACATTGCTGGAAGCAAAAATGACAAAACTGAAGCTGTCCTGCTTCTGGGATGTCCTGAGAAGGCAGGGTTCTTTGGAAAAGACAATAATACTGGGAAAATAGAAGGTAGCCGGAAAAGAGGAAGACCGAATATGAGATGGACTGAGTCCATAAAGGATGCCATAGGCTAAGTCTCCACGAAGCTGAGCAGGGCTGTGAGGACAGGACACTATGGTCGTCACTCATTCATAGGATCACCAGGAGCCAGAGCTAACTCAACAGTGTGTGCACACAACACACACACACACACAAACACACACACACACACACACACAGAGTATATACCGTGTTTCCCCAAAAATGACACCCAGCCAGACAATCAGCTCCAATGCGTCTTTTGGATCAAAAATTAATATAAGACCCGGTCTTATTTTACTATCGGGTCTTATATTAATTTTTGCTCCAAGAGACACGTTGGAGCTGATTGTCCTGCTAGGTCTTATTTTCGGGAAACAGGGTCCTAAATATTATAAAATATATGTAAAACAGTATCTTGTGTAAGATCCTTGTCATGCACACCATACACATAACACACATACTCAGTACACCATGATGAGATGGGTGTTAAGTTGTGTCAAAACAAAAGGTGCAAGAGGGAATAATAGTGTGATATCAGTGCAGGACAATCTATGACTAATGTCAGGAAGTCCTTGTTGAGGAAACCATCTATTATTAGACTAGAATAGCCTCACCAGGGACACAGGGGAGGCCCCATGACATGAGGTATTTCAGTCAGGACAAGGCACTATTAGCACAGAGAAGAAACAAAGTGCAGCACCCCCATGGGACACCCCCAGGGTGACAGCGTGAGTCCTGCCTCCTTTCTAAGTCAAGGGCGCAGAGCAGAATTTGGCGCCAGAGCTGAGGTGCCACCAAGTGCAGCAGCGGGGCCTCAGTGTCCAACCCGATCAGCTGAGCAACAGGCTTAGAAGCTACTGCTAGATGTAACTTACATGTTATGTCAAACCCACAGCAGGGCAGGGGACACTAATGCAATTACTAGGCTGTATGGACAGAAACATGGTGGACTTAGTGGCTCAAGATCTCCTTGAGGCATGTGACAAGGTGACATGTGGACACTTTTTGATCAGTCTGCAGACGACAGGGCAAGATCCTCCTGTGCTCCTCATAAAAGCCTTGGTAGTTGGTTGAACCACCTTCACAAACGGGAGTGATGAATGTGGACCTAGAGAGCTGCCCCGACCAGCGGGGCATTCAACAGGGACCGAAGAGAGACACCCTGAAAAGAGAAAATAGGAGGCGCGAAGAAATGGAGGCAAGACAAAGTTCTGATCAAGCCTCAAAATTTTTTATTGCAGCTACAAGCTTATATGGGTTAGGGTAAACTGGGCGGGGAGTGAATGAGGAAGGAGAGAGCGGAATGAGGAAGGAGCTTTACTTATCAGAGACGTGACCTTTCAAGGGCAAACTGACGGTTCCAGGAATTAGGTCATGTGCTGCCGGATAGCATAGTTTCTCTGAGTCAGGCTCCTACATCTCCTCTTTCTTTATCTTTTTAAGAGAGTGAGCCTTAACCAAGACGGGAACTCAGGGGTCTCAATATCGGGACCTACCTCTGCAGGCTGTCTGCGAGTGACCGGAAAAGCGAGGACAGGTTTTTGTTTAGGAGCTCGTTTTAGGGGTAGACGGGGGGAAAAGGGCAGCCCAGAGAGTGCAGCGAGTTCAGCCTCGAGGGCACGGAGTTCTTTGAGAAGACTAATGTGTTGGCGTTTTTCCTGGAGGGCCTCTCGAAGAGAGACAATCTGTTGTGTTAGGGAAGCGGCTGTTTGAGTAGGGGGATTGGAGTGAGGAATAGTAGAAGGGGGACCGTGGACGATGGGAGCGAGGAATGGAGGGTGTTGAGGGATGATATAAGGAGGTGGCCGGAAGGGTGGAGGAGACGATACAGAGGGGTCCTTCTGATGGTAATGAGCGGCCGTATCCTCAAGGGTAGCCTGGTCCTCGGGAGGGAGGGTTGTGTCTGAATCTTGGGGAAGGTTTTTAAGGCAGGGATAAAGTCTTAATGAGGGATGACTAGGGGGTTCAGCCGAATTTTGGGTAGGGCCTTCCTCGAGACAGGGCTTGGGCTTAGGGTCAGTAATAGGAATATCTATAGACACGGAGTCATTTTCTGACGGGGGACGGGACGATTCCTTTAAGAGGCTCTCCCCCTTTTTTATAACTTCTCTAACATCCGGGTCATGGGAGTGAACCCTGAGGACGTCATTTATGAGATTCCAGTAAGTAAAAGTAGAAACGGGGACCTTTTCAGGCCCAAAGGCTTTATAAAAATCTTGGAACGCATCGCCGACGCGCTTCCAAATCCTAATATCAATCGTTCCTTCTTGGGGGAACCAGGGACAAATATCTGTCAGAAACTCGAAAAATTCACGGAGATCCTTTTTTCTAGCCTTAATTCCACGCACCTTGAGGGAACTCTTTAACCCAGAAATGAACAGTTCATGAGAACTTAATGTCTGACCCATGGTCCCCTTCTCGGCCCTTCAATCAACAAGCGAAACAATCAGATGCCCATCTGGCCGTGCCCCTCGCGGGACTAAATCTGTCTTGGCTAAGGCACTTCGGCATAAGGCCCCGAACTGGTGGACCGGAGTCCAGTCGCCGTTATGCCGTATGACAGAACCGGAACCGCAGATTAGGGCCCAAGCAAGCTCCGTGATGAGAAGTCGTGGAACTATCACTCATTCACACATTCATTCAACCGAGGGGTAATATTAAATCTAAAATCATCCCAAAACATCTATTTTCGTATGTCTGCTTACCTCTATCAGATCAGGTTCACGGATCGGCTTGTATCCGCGGAGATCAGTAAACGAGTCAGGCTCGCACGGTAAAATCGCGCGGAGACTCAGCAACGCGTCCGGCCGGACTTAAGGCAGACAGTTTTTCAAGGGGTCTGGGATCTTCGGGCCCCACGTTGGGCGCCAGAAATGCCCCGACCAGCGGGGCATTCAACAGGGACCGAAGGGAGACACCCTGAAAAGAGAAAATAGGAGGCGCGAAGAAATGGAGGCAAGACAAAGTTCTGATCAAGCCTCAAATTTTTTATTGCAGCTACAAGATTATATGGGTTAGGGTAAACTGGGCGGGGAGTGAATGAGGAAGGAGAGAGCGGAATGAGGAAGGAGCTTTACTTATCAGAGACGTGACCTTTCAAGGGCAAACTGACGGTTCCAGGAATTAGGTCATGTGCTGCTGGATAGCATAGTTTCTCTGAGTCAGGCTCCTACAGAGAGCTCTCCAGGAATATATATATATATATATATACATCCCAAATGGTCTTTATAGATGAGAGTTATGGACATAATAAACCAGGATGAAATTTAATACAGAAATCATGAAGAGACACCAAGATTGAACAACAATAATAGCAATTGCCTGGCACATAGTAGAAATCAAATGTTTACTGGCTGGATTCATTGACGGGGTTAATTGGCAGCATGTATAAAAATGAATTAATATTGACGTAAACTCAGAATGTATCAGCAGTGTGAGGGCTGTAGAACACCAACTGCTCTGACCTTCTCCTGTAGGCTCCAAGTCCAGCTGTCAGAGCCTGGGATTTTACACCTCATCTTGGTCCCTCGTCAGATCCCACCTACAGGGTCAGGTGCACATCTAGGCCTCACAATGAGAGAGAGGGTGGATTGTGCCCAGAAGCAAGGGATGCAAGTGGTAAAATTACATCACTCCATGATCGCCAAACAACCTAGGGAGGGTTAGAAAGAGAGAAATAACTGGGGTTAGGTGATGGTTGGGTTCAAATACCTAAAGGATTGTCATGCAAAGCAGAACTATCCTTGCTCAGGGTGATGAGAGGACGGAGTTAGGACAAGTGGAATGAGTGAGTGACAAAGGGCAGAGATTGGCTCAACATAAAAAAGGTATTTCCAAATGTCCACATTGATCACAATGGATGGATTGCTAATGAGCTCTGCATCACTGCAAGAGTTGAAGTAGAGGCTGAACAGTTACTTTCCATGTTTGGCACAAGGTGATTTATGCAGGGGGTAGGCCATCATACTGGTTTGTGTCACCCCCAGGGTTGAGTCTAGAGAAAGGCAGCCACCTTGCTGGCACAGACAGAAGATGCCATTGCCAGCAGAGGGCGATCTTACCGATGAGTGGAGGGCTGGCTGCCGGGGCCAGGGGCTAGTGTGGTAAGAGTAAGTGATGGGAGAGGCAGCCAGTTGGCTCAGTTGGTTAGAGCGCAGTGCTCATAACACCCAGGTAGCCAGTTCGATTCCCACATGGGCCATTGAGCTGCCCCCTTCACAACTAGAGTGAAAAACAACAACAACTACTGGACTTGGAGCTGATGGGTCCTGGAAAAACACACTGTTCCCTAATATTCTCCAAAAAATTTAAAACAAAAATTTAAGAGTAAGTGGTGGGATACAGACTGAAAACAGCTAGTTGGGTCCTAGTTGGGGCCTGGTCACGGGTTCTGGAGAGAAGTTGATAAAGCACACTGGGCCCAGGAAGAAGAAATGTGCTCACCTGCGCTGGGGAATCATGGGTTTGTCCTACTGGTGAGACAGGATAGTTAGTATGTCGTTAGGTAGACAGGGAGATCCCTGGTGGAATAAAGAAAAGACAGCCTTATCCTGAAACTCCAGGTTTTGAAATCACGCCTTTGCTCCAGGACAAAATGTAACAACGCCTTGAGGTTAATCATAAAATTCCTTTTGGTCTGACAAACGGAGCAGATCTTATAGATAAGAATGGGTTATTTTGCTAATTCCTTCAGGATGGGCAAGCAGAACAAGCCTGGTAGACAATTTCATTAGAAGGTGCCAGTTCCCTTCTTCAAACAGTTCCCTTCCCCAAACAGGCAAGGGAAGGTATAAAAGTAAGAGCTTTTGCCTCAGTCACTGGACGCCCTCATTCGGGACCCCCTCCCACTTGGGAGCTCTAACCCTTTGCTTTCAATAAACTATCCTCTTTTTAGAACTCTTTGCCTCTCCTGGGTCCGTGTTTCCGTTCTTCGGTCGCATGAGACGTGATCCCAGCTGACACTCACTCAAAAGTCCCCTGCATCATTTGGGGACTCACAGAGACATGTTCCTCCTTCACTGGTGTGAATACACAGTCTGCAGGCTGCAAACAGCTGAGGTCAACGGGTGAAATGGGCTGGGAGGGGCCATGGAGAGCTTGGGGCCACTCAACTGCAGACCCTCCACACACACTTCTCCCCCATTATCTTTCCTGCATGCCAGGAATAACGGCCAAACCAGTTTTGCTCTTCCCACATTTCCACTTTTTTGGGGGGCGGGAAGGTGGATGTTCCTTATATCTTTCTGAGGGTCACTCTTCTCTTCAGGCCTGCCATTCCCCTCCCAGTTGAGCCTCGTTTTCACTCTATATGCTCCTGGTTTCATCATGAGCACAACAGGCATGGGGGTGAAAGAGATGCCCCCTCCAGGCACCCTGGAAATCAGCTGCTCAGAAATGAACCCTTCTGGGGCTCTCTGCTCATCTGGTGCTAAGTGGTGAAGGGAAGGCAATCAGACCTGGAGGTGGAAAGTCTCTTTTTGGTGTCCTTGGTGGCTTCTCACCTTTGCACACCACAAGGTAAAAATCCTCTGTAGGTTTTCATGGAGGTGAGCTCAGTTGAGTTGCACCTGGATTGCACTATTAGACTTAAGTGTCTTGCACCCACAGGTTTAGCAAATTCAATAATCGCAAGTGTCTTCTCTATAGGAGAAAAAGGGATGAAATGAACTGAACCCCTAAATCAACCATCTAGGGCCAGCTCTCAGGTCTGTCAGTCACACCAGGCAGCTTTGTACAGAGATGTCTGGATCTTGCTTGATCACATTTCCGCTTTCAGAAATGTGGATGTTTCTTTCCATCCGCAGACCCACGCTCCCCAGTCTGTCTCCACTGGGTAGCACTGGTGGTATATCCGTTGACGTTCCAGCCTGTGGGAGAGTCCACCTTATGGAAAGGTGCAGCCCCACTCCAGGCTTTCATCTGTGGATGGAGCAACCAGGCAGGGTGTCACCGCGTCATCCAGAATCATCAGTGAACAGTCCCCACCCAGCAGAGGAGTCTGTGTCAGCTTGATCTGGGGCCTGCAGGCTGAATGGGGAGGTAGGGAGCTGAAATTCCCCAGGCATGCCAGTTCACTTGGCCAGGAGCACAGGAAGCATCTGATGCTTTCTTTTTCTTTCTCTCTCTTTAATATAAAACCATATGGATGAATTGTCTAAAAGTTCTCTGATTCTTTGGGCCACATGATGTTTTCAGTGGATTTGTCCCACTGTTTATGGTGAGAAGAGGCCACAGTTTGTTAGACTTTGTTACAAACTCACTTTGTTTCACTGCCCCTCCATGAGCAGCTTCACATGCCCATTTGTACTTGACAGGCTTGCACAGTTGTTTATGTTCTGCCCTTAAACTTGCCCATGGCTGAGCTCTGGAAACTAGACAGCGGACCAGAAAGGGGAGAGGACAGCCAATGAAAGGGAGCCAGGGCAGGCTTCCAAAATGAGTCGCCAGCAGACTGGGGTGAGGGGACACTCATCAAACTCCAACTTGTCCACAGGACTTGCATTGGGACAAGCAATCCCCTGTTGTAACACTTGATTCTCAGAGAAAACAAAAAGTAAACAAATCACCCAGCTGTAAAACTATACTTTTAAACAAATTATTAAGTAAACAATATGGAAGATTTCTGCCAACCATTTACTGGGAAACATGAAGAGAGATAGCAGGTTCCAGATTTTTTTTTTTCTTTTAACAACAGATAACTCTTCTATTTGTGTTATGAATTTAGCTGAGTTAGGTAGGCTCTGTCGACAAATGCGTGCGCGCGCGCGCGCACACACACACACACACACACACACACACAAGCTTATAAGAGCCTAAGAGAAAGCTTATGAGTTTATTTGAGCCAAACTGGTGACAATTGCCAGGAAACAAAATCTCAACAGATTGAGAAAATGCTCCAGGAAATGGTGGTTTTGCTATTTATTTTATACCTTAGAATCAAAAGAGGAAGGTTACATGAAATCCACTGGTTGTAGATTAAGGGGGTGGGAGAAAGCACAGCAGGGAAACCTCTGGGATTGGATAAAAAGTAAAACAGGAGAGACACACACTTCTTTTACATTGGTGGGTTCACTGATAGTTAATACTTAGCATTTTACAGCACATAGAGATAGTAATCAGGGGATAAGAAAAACAATGAGGCATTCTGTAGTTCTGGTGTGGTGGGTTGTGCCCTGGGGGGTTCCTGAAAAAGAGATGACTCTGACATTCCAAGGGCATGTTATCTTAGATGCAAAGAAGAAAATAGACAGGCTCACTAAAGGTAAAAATTGACCTTTATCAAAAAAGCTACAGGCCAAGCAAGGATGTAACTACCAGCCATGACCCGCTTTCAGTTTGGAATTTTTAGGTTCCGACCATCCTGTGTGTTCATTTCGGTATCTGAGTTTGTAGGGCCCACCATGCAGGTCTCCCCTGAGCTTGTCAGGTTTACTATGTGGCCCCTTTTTTGTCCACAGCCCAAAGCAAAGGCTATCATTCTGCTTCTCTTTTCTAGATTGAGGTCTTCACTCTCTATTTCCTATTTCTACGCTTTCCTTATTGCCAAATGATTGATTGACTGAAACAGTTGTTAACATGAGAGTGCACAGATAAACCATCAGACAGGCCTCTGAAGCTTAACAACAGCTTAGAGGTCCAAAAATACTGCTGCATACAGGGCTTGGGAAGGGTTGGGAGAGAGACTTCAATCATGCTCATCAGAAACACAAAAGTTGATAGGTAACTGAAGTATCAATTGTTAATAGTGTATGAGATGTCTCACTCTCCCCTAGACAAGCGTTGGCATATATTCCTTTTCTGAGCTGACTAAATTCAAGCCAGAAGGTTGCTTGCTGTGCAAGGACTAGGGGCCAGCAGCATTATTCATCTTGGGGATGCCTTGCCCGCTGGATGGGCCTTGTGTGCTGTTCTGGCTCCGAAGCAGATGAGACAAGGATGGGAAATCCTGGGCAAATGGCAGACGCATAAACAGAGATTCTGTCACCACCCGCCAATGCGGCTTAATAAGCTAATGGCCTTTGTGACCCGCTACCCAATGTGGCAATATCTAACAATTGGTCATTTCTTTTAAATATCATTTTACTGATGCACGCAATGGACACTGGGTGTCTTTTGTTTTATTTTGTTTTGTTTTTGACAGAAGAAATTATTTCAAAACATGTATGAAGCATCTCTTTTATTTTCTTTACTCTGATGCTTTGAAATCTTAGGGTCTTGCTATCCCTGGAAGGATCGCCCCTCCCAGAATAAGCCAATTCCTAGAGATGGTAAACATTTGCTTCTGAGCATTCCTGGCAAATGCAAACCAATGAAATGCAGTGCAAATATAAAATCCAGAGCCCACACCCCCAATCCCACCTCTCGCACTCAGGGCCCATCCACCTGCCCTGGTCACCGCAGGGCCAGGTACCAGACAGGAGGGGCAGTCTCTGCCCCAGAGCCTGCTGGAATGAGTCAGCCTAGCCAGTCCTAAATCTGTTTACCCTGCCTTTCCATCTAGTTCCCATGGAAACCACAAGAGAGGCTCCTGTCCATGTTTGCCCTTCCCCTGGCCTCCTGACACCCCTGGTGCTTCCCCACCATGTGACCTACAAGGCAAGCCCTTTCCTCTGAGAACTGAGTAACAAATTACCATTTCAGTGGCTGTCATCTCCTTATCTGTTACCCTTACTATACCTAAATCATAATAAAACCTCTATTTTAACACAAAACAGGGTGAGCCATGGTGTTTCTGGGAGTCAGGAATGACAAGCATATGACTTATAATTTCTGTGGGGGTTTCTCCTTAAAATGTCCCTTATGAGAAGACAGGGATATCTCTGGACTGGAAATACAGCAAATTGCTTCTGTGTCATTTTTTTTTTTTAATTAAAGTGATACACATTCATAGTTAACACATCAAATATTAAGAATTTATAATACAAAGTGAGTTTCTTCGCAGATGGCTTCATAGTCCAGAACCACACTACAGATATTTTTCACTCTTTCTGTTGGTGATTGTTCTGTGCGATGCCTCCGTACCTCTAAGTAATACGCTTTATCTCTATCGATTGCGATCAATATGCTTTATCCATCTATCAGTTCACATTCTGCTGGAGACATAGAGGATTTGGTCTCCTTACAGCCAACCCCTGCCCTCTTCTGCCCTTTGAAATGTTTGACAATTATACTGTTATTTCTACCACTTCTATTGGTAATATTGTAACTTTAAATAACACACTCAAAAAAAAAAAAATAACACACTCACCTTTTTACTTCTAGTACCATTTACTTTCGACACTCCCTTAACACTGTACTTTGTAAAATGAGGGTGTTAATTTCTTGGCAGTTTCTTCTACTTTCCTTCTCCCTCTCCCTACTCTTTAAGTCATCTCAGGCAACCTGACTTTCTGTCAGCTATGCTTTTACTAGTGCCAATTAATGTGACATTGCCCCTATTCCCCTGCTCAAATTCCAAGTCCACTGCCAGTGTGCTGCAACAGCCAGACCAAGAAGTCTTGAAAAGGGCATTGGGACCAATTTCCACTAGTGACTTTCTCTGCTCTCCTGGGCAAGGCACCCAATTCCTTGAAATCTCTGATGGCTCATTCAACTTCTTTTGTATGTTTAAAATGAGATGGACTAAGATCAAATGAGACCATATGGGTGAAAAATGTACACTCCACACACTGCTGTCCACTTGGAAGGCAGGCAATGATTCTGATCTGTCCTTTGGGAAGTCCATTGATGGGGTGGTGGGTGTGACCCTCTTATCCCTGGTGTTGCATAGCACTGTCACTGCCAGGGATGGCTTGATGTCTTCTGTGCCATGTGGCTGGGGAAGGAACATCATACGGATCCATGCCATGTCAAGTTCCATCACACGACTCATAAATGTTCTTACTTTCATGTGTTTTAAGTATATATTTGAACTCAAGTTATATTTTGTGATTTTTTTTTAAGGGTAAAGGGGGTGATTTTATCATTATTCATTTTATCATTATTCACCTCTCTGGGGAAAAATGTTCTAATTTACTGATAATAAAATTTAATCCACTCTTTTCCTTACTATCCTTAGTATCCCACTTGATTCCCTCTGCTGGTCTTGCACTAAAACCTCCACTACCTCAGAATGTTATGTCTACATGGCCTTGAGTTGCAATGGCAAACCACAGACAAGACGGTTCTACACCTCAGTCTGTTCACACATAACAACCCCTTTCCAACTTGTTTTTCTCTCTCTGAGAATGCTCTCTATTTTTGGACTCTAATCCTCCTAACTAGGGAAATGTGAGAGTTGTTTTGTATTTTCTTCAAAATATTCTTTGTCAATAAAGAAAGCTAACTTGGGTACAAGATGCTTTCTATTACTGCCTTACTCACAGAATGACAGCCGGACAGCAGCAGGCCTGGTGGAGCGCCCCTTAGGTGACGAGGTACCACGCTGAGGATCTGCCTCTGTGAGCTCCTGGAACTCTTAACAGACAGCCTGTCATTCTCATTTTACAGATGAGGAACCAAGTCTCAGGAGATTCAACACCTTGAGGTTAAATCTGTGCCCAGGGCCCATCCTGGTTCTGGTGAGAAGCATCTTCTTGCCTCCTCTGCCAAGTGGAGGTGTTAGAGGCCCCCCTTGGGCAGGTCCCCTAGGCTAGCCTAACTCAGTCATATTGGATTTCGTTTACCTTATGAAAACCATGTCACCGTGTAGAGTGAGTGACTGTGCTGGATGGTGATGGCAGTGGACGCACTACAAATAACAACTGTTCTTCGTACGTGGCAGATAACCTGATTAGTGCTCTCCTGCCCAGCCCCAGCCCCCAAAATCCTCTAAGCCTCACAACACAAGAGGCACCCGGGGGTTTGGCTTCTACCAGAGTGTGGAGATGGAGAACGGGGCAGGGAAGAGAACACCTGCTTATTTAAAATATCCCTACTTGTTAATTGTTGAGTTTATTTGGTGACAGTAATAAATACAGAGAGCTGGAACAATGCCAGGCAGTCATGGATTAATACAGTAGAGATAATTTTGTCCTGGGACACTTTCTGATGCCATGTTCCTTTTAACATGCTATAGTAAAGGAATTTTTAAAAGACTGCATTGTGGACATATCGAATGCTTTGATCCAGAAGGATTTGCAATGCCCTCAGATGGAAGTACTGAGCATCTCCACAGCAATGGGCACCCCTTACCGCACCTGCCTCCAAAGATTTCCCCAACATCCCATCTTAAACACTGACATCGTTTTGGCCTCCCCTGTCACAGGCCTTATTATTTCCTTATTGTTAAAAAATCTTGGGGTTAGTTATTCCTCGAAGAACTAACCTATTTGACACTTGCTACCCTGCAGAAGAGTCTAGGAGCATTCCGGTCCCGTACTGTTCTCCCTCTTTCCCTTCTCCAAGCCTAGACTCCCCTGTGCTAGTTCCTGGCTCCCCACATGGCCTGGTTCACTGAGCTGGCCCCAACCGCCCCTGCAGAGGGCTCAATGCCAATAGATTTCTGACACTGGGAGATTCAATAGATCCAGGGAAGCTGGAAACAGGAGGCTGTGAGTGACTTGGCCATTTGTTGGGGGCTTTCTCTCTATGATAGAATGCAAGCACACACACACACACACACACACACTCCTAGTGTCATCATGACCATCATGACCCGTAAGACCATGACCATAGGGATTTTAACCCCAGTAATGACAAGCAATTGCTTTAGCTCCCTCTCAAGTCAAGGGCAAGTCAGTGACTCAGCTCTGGAGAATCAGAACCACTGACTACTGTAATTCCAGGGAGCAGAGCTCAGGCTCCAGCCCAACGGCTTATCTGTCACTAAGGCTGGCCAGATGCTCAGTCATTTAGTTTCCAGCAATTAGGCACCTTTTTCTCAAGCAAAAAATAGCCAGATAAAAATCTAGTGAGTTTAGCCAGTAGGAACAACATGAACAGTGATAATTGATTTGCATTTTGATCTCTAGATCTAAAAACACCTCTATTTCTTTAGGTATTTATGTATTCATTCATTCATTTATTAATTCATTCATTAATTCAATGGACATTTTTTAGAGTTCAAAAGATGAGTAAAGTTCTATACTGGGTACTGTGTTACAGAGATGGCCCTTGCTGTCAGGGAACTCAGAGTGCCTGGGCGAGGGAGTGATGTGGGGAGATACTATTAATACAAGGGCCCACAGCCCACAGAAATGCCATGGCAGAAGGTACACCAGGTACCATGGGAACAGCATGGGGGAATGGAGAACTCTGCTTCTGGATGAGTTCCTTCAGGTCCATCCTTATCTCTCCATCCCCTTTTCTCTTTACCTCCGGCAAGGCTGAATGGCCTTAGTTTACCCAACACTAGGAATCTTCCAGGAGCTCAGAAAGATGCAAGACCCTGGCTTCCTTTCTCTTGGGCAGGTCAGGTCAGGCATGTGTTCAGAAAAGGAAGTGGGCTTGTAGCTGGGGGCAGAGAGGCCAAACAATAGCCTCTGACTCAGGAGAAAGCTTGCCCACAGCCCACCTCCACAGAGCTGGAGGGTGGACCTCCAAGGACGGATGAGGGAGAAAAACTTTGCTACTTTAGCAAAACCTAGCAATATTAGTAAAGCCTATATCCAGAACATTTCCATAAGTAATTTTAATATGCAGTTGTATAATGTGGCATGGAAAAAAATCTTTGGGAATGGATTAAAAACACCCCATTGTCATCAGCAGGAAGATTTGACCTTGAATGTGCATGCCTCTGAAGAGTGGGCCTCTCAGAATCGGATCGCTGAGAACAATGCTACAGGAATTCTCTCCCAAGTGCCAGGGCTTCTCTGGGAAAAGACTCAAAGTATGGGTCGATCCTCCGGGCATATGCCTTCCTGGCACAGGCCAGCCAATTTGTGCAAGCATGCTACAGGCTTGGGCAGTGCACCTGCCCTCTTCTCTCAGGAACTGCTGCTCATGGTTCCACAGCAGGGGATGGGCTGTTGTGCTGGTGCTGGCAGGGCCCTACCCGACTGGCCCTCTGCTCTCTCCTTTCTCCCTTTGTTCTAATATTTCCCTCTGATTATAGAACTGGCACATGTACACCTTGGAAAACTGTCCACCTTGGAAAATTAGAGACAAATTTAAAAGGAGAAAAATAACACTTTTTCTAAATCACTCCACCAGAGAAAATTTCACTTAACATTTTAGTGATTTTTCTTGCAATTTTAAAATCCATTACATATAGAGAGAGATCTTGGGGAGGGGGTGGCTAGAGATCATATTTTATATCCAATTTACCTTATTTTATGTTGCTTGAATAAGTATTGCTTTATATCAATAGGCATGTAACATAATTTAAACATTAATGGTACTTTGGATCATACTTTTTTAGATAGCCAGACCCATACACACCTTACTTTTTCACTATATCATACACACTATTTTTAATCAGATTTTTTTACTTAATAGTCATTATGGATAAATTTTCACGTCAGTAACTCTAAATCTGTAAATTATATAATTTTGAATAATGTTTTATAGAACAGAGTTTACATGATTTTCTTAGTCCTATATTAATAAGCATTTAAATCCCTTTCTTTAATTTTTTAATTAAAAAAAAAACCACACAAAAAAATACCCTCCATTATGGTTACCCGAGGCTGGAGCTCCTGGAGTCAGGGTGTATGGTTTGAATTCCTGCCCATTGCCCTGCACGTAGGTTGGAACACTATTCCCAGCAGCAGTTTACTGGCAAGAATGTACATCTATAGTCCTAGTTAACATTAAAATTATTTTTAGCCTGTGCTGATTTGGGTTATAAATTATATCTCGCTAAGATATTTTCATATTTATTGGTCATTTGCATTTCACTTTATTCTATTCAAATTGCCTGTTTGAATTCTCTCCCTGCTTTTAAAACTAGCTGTTTACATTTTTCTTACTGTTTTATAAGACTTTTTATGTAATAGCTATGTTAATCCTTTTCTATGTATTTGACAATTCCCTTTCTTTCCCCCAAGCCCCATCCCCCGTTTTCTTTATCTCTTAACTTTGTATCTGGCAGGTTTTGTTTTATTTCAACACACATTTTAATTTTTTTATGAACTAACATCTATTAATCTTTTCCATATATTCTTTCAGATTTTGGCTGCATGCATAGAAAGAACTTTCACACCCAGATTTTCATACTTTTCACTCTCTATTTTCTTCTCTTGCCTTTGTGATTTCTTCTTTTTTCTAAGGACTGAAATATTTAGCCCATCTGGAGTTCATTTCGGTATGAGGTCTGAATTTAGCACTACTTTCCCCTGAAATGGTTAGTAGGTTGCCACAACACATTCCCTGGCTTATCCTTCTTTTCTCATAGATTTAAAGAGACATTTTCATCTTGGTGTGTGTTTGTGTGGCAGTTGTTGTGGGCACCTCCACACAGTGAAGGGCACTATAGCATGATGGGAGACAGTGGAATCTGTTAAGGTAAGCTCTCTGTGCCTTGGCCTCTTGCACAGCATTTGTATGGCTAGCTTAGACACTTATTCTTCCAGATGAAAACTCAAATAAAATACTGTTGGGATGTTAATTAGCATTTGGTTACATTTGTGGGTTACTTTGCAAAGAATTATAATAGTCTTACCTAAATATCATAGACATTTTTTCTTCTTTTTCAATATTTATGTGATTTATTTATTTCTCCTTCCTTCTGTAAGTTGCTAAATGTGGCTCCATAGCAATGCTGAGACATTACACTGAGAGCTGATACCCTCATTTTACTCCCGACTTTACACGGATTCCATTGCACACGTCACCACTAAGTACAATGTGGGTGGGTATTTCTGACAAATACTCTCCACAGTATGGGGTTGTTGAATTTTATTATCTGCTACTTAAGCAATAAATTAAATACTTTTTTTTTAATTTCTTAACAAATTGTTGCTATTGACAATGTCAACATATTTCATGCTAATAAATTATGTTCACATTCCTTGGTATAAATCTGTTTAGTTCATGGAATATTGTTCATTTAATTTATTCCTGAGTTTAATGTGAAAATATTTCATTAATAAATATCACATTATAGTCATAAGTGCAGTTAATCTTCAGATGCTTTTTATTATTATCTGTAACTTCAAGCTTCAATGTGATGTTAACTTACATCAGTTCAGATAATTTCTAAAAAAACATTTTATGCTTTGGATCCTTTAAAATAGCATCACACTATCCCATCAATATCTGATAAAATCATCAATGACCTGTATTATTTAGAAGGGATGGGCAGTAATTCACATTTTTACAAAAGCTCTACCTCCCTGGGGCTGGGGTCCCTTGATAGAAAGGGTAGTTTGACAATTTCTATGTGATTAAATATTGCTGTTATCCTTTTGTCATGATGTTCTAATTTTATTACATTGTGGTCGGAGAATAAGGCTAGTAGAATTTCTGCTTTGTTTTTTAATAGAGCTTATGGAACATGGTGCATTAGTTAAACACTATGCCTGCTTCCTCCCAGGATCACACCAAATTACAAATAAATTACAGGACAATCAACCTCAAGAATCATCTGAAGACTAGATGAACAGAACCCCTATAACTAAGGATATAAAGAAGAGGCTGCGTGGAGACTGGTAGGTGGGGCAGAGATGTGAAACGAGCTGACCTCAAACCCACAGATAGTGGTTGAACACAGGAGAGACTCCTCGGGGGTGCAGGTGCCCCCAGAAGAGGGAGTGGTTCTAGCCCCACACCAGGTTCCCCAGCCCAGGGATCCTGTGCCAGGAAGAGGAGTCCCCACAACATCTGACAATAAAAATCAGCAAGGACTATGTCTACCTGTCCCAGTGAGACGTAAGGTGGCTGGAAATACAGACACCCTCTTAAAAGGCCCACAAACAGACTCACTCACTTGCAAATACTCACCTGGCCTCTGGTGGATGGGTAGTAACTCGAGAGGCACCAGAAACATACAGTGAAAGACTGAGTTGTGTGGCTTTGGAGCAAGAACTGGAGGGATGGGAACCATTATTCCTGTGTGCAGTCTGCCTCACCTGTAGCCTACAGGGTAGAGCCATCCTTTCTATGTTGAACCCTCCTCCAGAGGGCCAAATCTGACTCTGCATTGGTCTGGTGAAATCTGTGTGTGCACACCACCTTGCTGACATTCTGGGTTCCTGCCTCACACAGCTGGTGCTCCATTGCCTGTGACATGCTCAGTGGCTGAATGGCCGGCCCCAACCCCACAAGCTGCGGAGGCCTCTTGCGGCAGCAGGCAACCTGGGCTGGAACTGTTGGTGGTGGGCAGTGACCCAGACTATGTACTGTAGCTTCTCAGAGGGACCTGTGGGCTGAGGTGAGCAGTGACTGGCTGCAGTGCTCTCCAGTCATTTTTGTGAAGTGGTCACAGGCCCAGCAACTGTGCAAGGCCTGAAACTGCGTTAACTTTCTAAAAACCACTGCCTACACTCTATAGCTCCCAGGAACCTTTCCTGCCCACCAGCTGCATTGTCAGAGGCATTCATTCACCCATACCTGGGTGGTGGGCCCAGCCCCACAGGCTGTGGAAACCTTTTATAGCAATGGGCAGCCCATGGCAGCAGGAAGGAGGGTGGCCTGTGGGTGGGCAGTGACCCAAAACTTGCACCACAGTCTCTCATGGGCAAATCTTGGGGATTTATGAGCCCAATGCAAGCGGTGGCTGGTTGCGGCATTCACAGGGTGATTCACAGAGCGGTCACAAGCCAGGCATTGCCCTGAGGTGAGTGGTGGCTGGCTGTGGTGTTCTCAGGGAGCTTTGTGAACTGGTTACAGCCTGGGCTGTGGCATATGACCTGAATGTGCATTAACTTTGTAAAAACCACCAGCTATATCTTGTGACTCCTGGGGTTTCCACCCCACCCAGCTAGAGCTGCATCACCAAGGGTACTCTCAACTCCAGGTCAACCAGCCTGGCCTGTGCAACTAAGGAGCCTCTTTCAACAGCTAAGCATTACGGGAAGCCAGCAAGTAGCAATAGGCCAAGGTGGCCCAGGACTTTTGCTAAATTGCCCCAGCCCAATACTGGTGGCAGCTGGCTTCGTTTTACAGCAAGGCCAGCCCCACACACCTCCAGGTTTAGCACAAGGAGCAGCCAACCACATATAACTTTGTGGCTCTTACCAGGTCATAGCAGGTCAGTAACAGGCAAGGCTGAAATTGTCCTACATGGGAGACCCTCCTAAGAGACAACAGAAACAATATACCCAAAGGCCAGCTTGAGACCATACCGTAGCACTACCTGGTTAGCCCCATAAGCAACACACCAAAAGGGTGGTCTCAACAGGCACAAGAGCCCATGAGGGCAAATCCCCTTCTGAAGGGTCATCACCCACACAGCAGCTCATACACTGTGGGTGTAGCCAATCCTCACAGTCAGTCAGTCTGGGAGTCAATCCCACCCACTGATGTGTCAAAAGCAATCAAGGCTCAATTACAACAGAAGAATTGACACAACACACTGTAGGGACACTCCTGAAACACATGCACAGGAGACCTGGAGACTGAGCTATTGGACCACACGGAACACATACTACATAAAGTCACAGCAAAGATTGAAAGACATAGTATATCAACCTAATACATAAAAGCAATCACAGAGAGGTAGCCACAATGAGGAAACAAAGAAACATATCCCAAATAAAAGAACAGGAAAAAATTCCAGAAATAGAACTAAATGAAATGGAAGCAACCAATCTACCAGAGGCAGAGTTTAAAGCACTGGTTATAAGAATGCTTAAGGAACTTAATGAGAATTTCAACCAAGAGATAGAAAGCATAAATAAAAACAGAAACTATAACAATGAACCAGTCAGAAATAAAAAATACAATAACTGAAATGAAGAATACATTAGAAAGAATCAATAGCAGATTAGATGAAGCAGAGTATCATATCAACAAATCAGAAAACAAGGTGGCAGAAAACACCCAATCAGAACAACAAAAAGAAAAAAGAATAAAAAATTTAAAAAGGGATAGTTTAAGAGATATTTAAAACAACATTAAGCATAACATTCATATCATAGGGATACTAGAAGGAAAAAAGAGAGAGCAAGGGATTGAGAACCTATTTGAAGAAATAATGACAGAAAACTTCCCTAAGCTGGTAAAGAAAATGGACATACAAGCCCAGAGAGTCCCAAACAAGATGAATCCAAAAAGGCCCACACCAAGACACATCATAATTAAAATGGCAAAGGTTAAAAACAAAGAGAGAATGCTAACAGCAGCAGGAGAAAGACAACTAGTTTCTTACAAGGGAGCTCCGATAAGACTATCATCAGATTTCTCAACAGAAACTTTGCAGGCCAGAGGGTAGTGGCAGGAAATATTCAAAGTAATAAGAAAGGAGAACCTACAACCAAAACTACTCAACCCAGCAAGACTATCACTTAAAATTGAAGGAGAGATAGAGCTTCCCAGACAAGAAAAAGCTACCACCAAGCCAGTATTACAAGAAATGTTAAAAGTGCCTCTTTAAGCGGAAGAAAGGAGAAAGCAAACAAACAATGATCAAAAATGTGAATAATAAAGTGGCAATAACTGTGTACCTATCAATAATCATTTTAATTGTAAATGGATTAAATGCTCCAATCAAAAGACATAGGGTAGCTGAATGGATAAGAAAACAAGACTCATACATGTGCTGTCTATAAGAAACCAACCTCATATCAAAAGAAACACACAAACTGAAAGTAGATAGAAAAAATACTTCACACAAAAGGAAATGAGAAAAAAGCTGGGGTAGTAACACTTATATTAGACAAAGTAGACTTTAAAATGAAGACTATAATAAGAGTCAAAGAAGGACATTACATAATAATAAAGGGATCAATCCAACAAGAGGACATCATGCTAGTAAACATTTATGCACCCAACATAGGAGAACCTAAATATATAAAGCAAATATTCACTGACATAAAGGCAGAGATAAACAGTCACACAAACACAGTAGGGGACTTTAACACTCCACTGATACCAATGGACAGATCTTCCAGACAGAAAATCAACACAAAAACGGTGGCCTTAAAGGACACACTAGACCAGATGGTTTTAATTGATATTTTTAGAACATTTCACCCCAAAACAGCAGAATATATATATTCTTCTCATATGCACATGGAACATTTTCCAAGGTAGACCATATATTAGGCCACAAAACAAAGAAGATTGAAATCATATCAAGTGTCTTCTCTGACCACAATGGTATGAAACTAGAAATCAATTACAAGAAAAAAAACAAAGAATCACACAAACACATGGAGGCTAAATAACATGCTACTAAATAATGTATGGGACAAAAATGAGATCAAGTTCAAAATCAAAAGATACCTTGAGATGAACAAGGTGAATGACCCAAAATCTATGGGACATAGCAAAAGCAGTCCTAAGAAGGAAATTCATAGCAATGCAGGTCTACCTAAAGAAACATCAAACATCAAAAATCTCAACTAAACTTTCTAAGTTTACACCTAAGGGAACTGACGAAAGAACAGCAAACAAAGCCCAACGCGAGTATAAGGAAGGAAATAATAAAGATTAGAGTGAAAATAAACAAAATAGAGATTAAAATATATATATATATATATATATATAAAATCAATGAAACCAAGAAATGTTTTCTTGAAAAGATAAACAAAATGGACAAACCTTTAACCAGACCCATGAAGAAAAAAAAAAAAGAGAGAGAGCCCAAATAAATAAAATCAGAAATAAAAGAGGAGAAATGACAACAGATAACACAGAAATACAAAAATTTTAAGAAAATACTATGAGCAGCTATATGTCAACAAGTTGGACAATCTGGAAGAAATGGATAAATTACTTGAAGACACAAACTACCAAGGCTGAATAAAGAAGAAACAGAAAATCTGAACTGACTGATGACTACCAATGAAAACAAATCAGTATATATTGGGGGGTGGGAGATGAGGGTAAGGGGGATTGAATATATGGTGATGGAAGGAGAACTGACTCTGGGTGATGAACACACAATGGGATTTATAGATGATGTAATACAGAATTGTACACCTGAAATCTATGTAATTTTACTAACAATTGTCACCCCAATAAATTTAATAAAATAAAATTAAAAAAAAAAAAAAAAAAAGAAAACAAATCAGTAATCAACAAGCTCTCAAAAAACTAAAGTCCTGGACCAGAAGGAGTCACAGGTGAATTTTACCAAACATTCAAAAAAGAATTAACTCCTATTTTCTTCACACTATTCCAAATAATCCAAGAGGAAGGAAGCCTCCCATGCGTATATAAGAGGCCACTATTATCCTGATTCCAAAACCAGACAAAGACACTACAAAAAATAAAACCATAGGCCAGAATCCCTAATGAACATAGATACAAAAATCCTCAACAAAATATTAGCGAACAGAATTCAGCAATACATTAAAAAGATCATGCACCATGATCAAGTGGGATTCATTCCTGGTATGCAAGGTTGGTTCAATATCCACAAAACAATTATTGTGGTACACCACATAAACACAATGAAAAATAAAAATCATATGGTCATATCCAAAGATGCAGAAAAAGCATTTGACTAAATCTAGCATCCATTTATGATAAAAATTCTCAGCAAAGTAAGAATAGAGGGACTATATCTCAACGTAATAAAGGCCATATAGGACCAAGCCACAGCTGATATCACACTCAATGGGAAAAACTGAAAGCATTCCCCTTAGGATCAGGAACAAGACAAGGTTGCCCACTTTCACCACTTTTATTCAACATAGTATTGGAAGTCCTAGCCACAGCAATCAGACAAAAAAAAAGAACTAAAAGATATCCAAATGGAAAAGAAAGAAGTAAAATTGTCATTATTTGTAGACAACATGATATTGTATAGAGAGAACCCCAAATACCGTGTTTTCTGAAAAATAAGACCTAGCTGGGCAATCAGCTGCAATGTGTCTTTTGGAGCAAAACTTAATATAAGACCCAGTCTTATTTTACTATAATATAAGACCTGGTCTTTCATATAATATAATATAATATAATGTAATGTAATGTAATGTAATGTAATATAATATAACATAACATAACATAATAATATAATGTAATGTAATGTAATGTAATGTAATATAATATAATATAATATAATATAATTAATATAATATAATTAATATAATATAATACAATACCGGGTCTTATACTAATTTTTGCTCCAAAAGACGCATTAGAGCTAGTTGTCCGGTTAGGTCTTATTTCCGGGGAAACAGTATTTCAACAACAAAAAAAATTAGAACTGATAAATGAATTTAGCAGCATACAAAATTAGTAGTCAGAAATCAGTGGCATTTTATACACCAATAACCAACTATCAGAATGATAATTTAAGAAAACAATACCATTTACAAATGCACCAAAAATAAATAAACTGCAATAAAATAAAATACTTGGGAATACATTTAACCAAGGAAGTAAAAGACTTGTACTCAGAAAATTATAAGACATTGAAGAGAGACGTTAACGAAGATACAAATAAGTAAAAACATAATACAGTGCTCATTGATAGGAAGAATTAATATAGTTAAAATGTCCATAGTACCCCAAGGACTCTATAGATTCAATGCAATCACTATCAAAATACTAATGACATTTTCCACAGAACTAGAAGAAATAATCCTAAGATTTATATAGAACCATAAAAGATCCCGGATAGCCATGGCAATCCTGAGAAAGAAGAACAAAGCTGGAGTTATTACACAACCTGATATCAAATTATACAAGGCCATAGTAGTCAGAGCAGCTGATATTGGCATAAAAACAGACACATAGATCAATGAAACAGAATAGAGAGCCCAGATAAGCCCATGCCTATATGGTCATTTAATCTATGATAAAGGAAGCAAGAATTTATGTTGGGATAAAGACAGTCTATTCAATATGGTGCTGGGAAAACTGGACAGATACATGCCAAAAATGAAACTGGACCACCTTCTTATGCCACATACAAGAATAAACGCAAAATGAATTAAAGACTTAAATGAAAGACCAAAACAATAAAACTTCTAGAAGAAAATATAGGAAGAAAACTCTCAGGCATACCCTCAGTTATATTTTACTGATATATCTCCTCTGGCTAAGGGGGGAAATATAAGAAAAACAAAAACAAATTGGATTACATAAAACTAAAAAGGTTTTGCACAGCAAAGGAAACCATCATAAAACAAAAGGACATCCTACTGCATAGGAGAGGATTATTTGCCAATGATACATCTGGCAAGGAGTTAATCTCAAAAATTTATAAAAATCTCATACAGCTCAACACCAAAAACCAAACAATCTAATTAAAAAATGGGCAGAGGACATGAAGAGACATTTCTTCAAAGAGGACCTACAGACGGCCAATAGCCATATGAAAAGATGATCAATGTCACTAGCCATCAGAGAAATGCAAATAAAAACCACAATGAGATACCACCTCACTCCTGTCAGAATGGCTATCATCAATAAGTCGACAGATGAGAAGTGTTGGTGGGCTGTGCACTGTTGGTGGGATTACAAATTGGAGTAGCCAGTATGGAAAACATTATGGAGGTTCCTCAAAAAATTAAAAATATAACTACCTTGTGCACCTGAAATCTATGTAATTTTACTAACAATTGTCACCTCAATACATTTAATTAAAAAAAAAAATTATAACTGAACAACAATGAAAATACAAAAAATAAAAATAAAAAAAAATATAACTACCTTATGACCCAGCAATTCCTCTCCTGGGTATTTATCCAAAGAAATCCAAAACATTAATTTGAAAAAATGTATGCACCCCTATGTTTACTGTAGTATTATTCAGAATATTCACAAAAGATATGGAAACAACTGACATGCCCTTCAATACATGATTGGATAAAGAAATTGTGGTATCTATATACAATGGAATATTACTCAGCCATAAAAAAGAATGAAATCTTACCATTTGCAACACCATGGATGGACCTACAGGGCATTATGCTAAGTGAAATAAGTCAGACTGAGAAAGACAAATACATATGATCTCACTTATATGTGGAATCTGAAGAACAGAATAAATGAACAAAACAAATCAGAAATAGACCCATAGATACAGAGACCAAACTGATGGTTTATAGACGGGAGGGGGGTTGGAGGGATGGACGAGAAAGGTGAAGGAATTAGGAAGTACAAATTGTTAGTTAAAAAATAGTCACGGGGATGTGAAGTGCAGCATGAAGAATATAGTCAATAATGTTGCAAAACTATGTATAATGTTGGACGGGTGCTGGACTTATCAGGAGTTGTATGGATGCCTGGCCACTGCAGTGCACACCTGAAACTAATATAAAATAGTATCAAATGTCAACTATATGTCAGATGGATAGACTTGTCGGGTTTATCACTTTGTGAGAGGTGTAAATGTCTAATCATGTTGTTTTGTATACCTGAAACTAATAAAAAAGGGAATATTCAAAATGAGAAATATCCTTAGATCTAGTAAGTGTGGATCTACATTTAAATTTTTTTCTTGAGGACATAATTAGCTATGTGTACA
The DNA here is from genome assembly GCF_036562045.2 of Rhinolophus sinicus. Classification (NCBI taxonomy): domain Eukaryota; kingdom Metazoa; phylum Chordata; class Mammalia; order Chiroptera; family Rhinolophidae; genus Rhinolophus; species Rhinolophus sinicus. The sequence goes on from NC_133757.1 coordinate 65,601,647, forward strand.
AAGATGTCTGAAATAATTTATAATAGAAAATAACATGAAAATAACCTAAATGTTCAATAATAAGAAAACTGTTAACCAAACTGTGATACATTAATAAAATTGTTATTAATAATCATGATGTTAAAGAATGAAAACTCAGAAAAATACTGACAATAATAAGTAAAAAATGAATAAACCGTTAAAAAAAAGAAAGCAAAGCAACAGTAAGGGAACAAATGTAAGGAAAAGAAAAGACAGCTTATCTGGATTCACCTCCAAAACTATAGAACCCTGGTACTCTCATCACTGGATATTGTCCAAAGAACCCTGGGGCACCCTACATACCCCTGTGGATTAGGGGTACACTTGTTTATTTCCCGATGATTGTGGTTTCCGCCTGTCAATTGTTGCAAAGATGGCAGATGCACAGACACAAAGTTTGGCCTGGAGGACAGGCATAGGGACTTATTTGGGCTGGATGCTGAGCAGGAGGGAGCTCTCTTGCTTTCTCCCTGGGTGATAGGAGAGCCGAAGGCCAGGGTGTGCCTGCCACGGGACTCAGGGAAAGGATTGCCCTTCAGACTCAGTCTGCAGTGTTACTTTTGCTTGGTTTGCTTTTCTATGCTGTGCTTCTGGCCCGTGAGCCTCAAGCCTACAAGAGTCTGGCCTTTGCTGAGCTGAGGGGCACTTGAGGCAGGGCACAGTGGAAGAGAGGGAGGCCTTTGGGTACCCCCACACCCTCTCCAGGGCTGGTTCCAGGGGGCAGCATGCTTAAGGGAGCACAGATGCTGGGAGGTGCAGGTAACCTGCATCTTTGCTCCTGGTGGAGCAGGGGAATTGCAGAGACAGTAGGTGGTGAGGGTGGGGAGGGGGGTGAGGGGGCATGTGTGGCATTGGCCAGGTACTATGAGTACTGCCCACCTCTCAGGACCCTCACGGCCCCAGCTCAGTCCTGCTCCTAGAAGCAAATAGACCGATCCTACTGTCTCTGATCTTTCGCTCATAATTTTCATCTTTTTAAAATAATTATACGTACACGTGAATATAATATTTTTGAATATACTGTTTTGTGTTATTCTAAATTACACATAAGGTAAAAGTCCCTTTGCTAGCACTGTCCTGGATCCTACTTCTAATCCTGGCCCTCATCCCCAAGAGATCAGGAATTGATACCAGTACATATGTTGCAGACTTTTTCTTCTAATCTATGGTTTATCTTTTAGCTGTGATTATGGTGTCTTATATACAAGAGCTTACAATTTTGATGTCATCTAATTTATCACATTTTTTTTCTTCATACCTTGGCATTCAGTGGACTCTTAATCTAAGTGCTCATCATTTTTTTAAGCTTTGGAAAATGTTCTATTTATTTTAATATTCTACACTTCCCATGGTCTTACCTTCTAGAACTTTGCTAATAAATTTTAGAACTTAGGCATCTATTTTCATTTCTTAACTTTTAAATGATTATACCCAACTTTTGTTGTTGTTGCTATGTTCAGGAAGAATTCTTAGCTTGATTTTTCTTTAGTTATATCTATTTCACCATGCAGTATATTGAGTATATAGATGTTTGGGCTTTTTTACAATAATATGTCTGTGTGTGTGTGTGTGTGTGTGTGTGTGTGTGTGTGTGTGTGTGTACATATTTCCAAGGACTGTGATTGTTTCTTTAGAACGACAGCCCATGCTTGCTTCATGGGGGTCAGTGTCACCTTGGCTCCCTCTAAGAATGTGTATTACCTCAGTACAAAATCTTACACAGCCTGCTTGCTGATGTGGGCCCCTCTGTTACTGGCACAGGGCTTCTTTGGGGTGCCTGGTGGTTCGTGGTATCTGCTTGGCTTTCAATATGCCATTCTTGTCTGCTACGACCTATTTGCTATGACCTATCAGCAGACATGTAGGATGAGCCAACGGGCTCATCCTCATTATTCCTCATTATTCCTCATTATTCTCCCAGGCGAGGAGCTTCCCAGCAACCCCCTGGTGTTTCCAGATTCTTGGGTCATTACCCTGATTCTTGGGCTCGATTATACAACTCACCACCACATCAACTGATTGACAGAAGCAGGGGTTTGTGGGAGAGAGAGGGTCTGTACCCATGGCTTTTCCTATTGAGCCCCACCAATCACCCTGTCTGTCTCCCTGGACTCCCTTCTGACTTCCAGATTCACCGCCTTTAGGCTTCAAATACCTGCGGAGCAGCACCACCTTTTGCAAAAGTCCTTTCCTGTGTGAATGTGGCTGACACCTTCCTTCTGATCCCACCTCCTTTCTGTCTTTTAGGGATTGCTAATAGTGCTGGTCCTCTATAGAGAGGTATTTTTGTTTTCTGGCTCTATTACTGATTTTATAAAATACTTTTTTCTGCAAGTTTTCAGGATTTGGAGTGGGAGGTGGCAATGAGAGTAGATGTTAGTTTACCATCTTTATCTGACTTCCATTGTATTTGTCTCTCGAAACTGGGTTCCAGATTGATGTCTGAGTTGATCTATTGAACTTACTTCTGGAGTATCCACTCTGCCGTTGGTCACTGTCTCAATTCATCAAGCCGTCTTCAATGCAGAGTTTCAGTTTACCAATGAAGACGTATCTCTAATCACTCTCTTTCTTTTTGCCCCTCACATTGTTTGTTCTGTATGACAGCCTCATCAGGTTATAGAGTGGTTCTTAAATATGTATAAATTAAAGTACACTGAAGGGATGTGGGTCTTGTCTGCACTGGCAAAGGCACATAGAACTTAAATACCCATTGAAGAGCTGGCACTGAGGAAAGTCACTGTGTGGTTGGCAGGCCCAGGGGACACAGTGGTTCGTTGACCTGTGTAAGTGGGTACAAGAAGCCCATAACCCAGGATGGTTGTTCGGCCTTTAATTTCAATCTGCTCATGGGTACAGCAGCACAGTGGCCTATTAAGTACCATGACTAAGCATTGTTTGAGTTCCCACAGAACATGCGTGTGGGAAAGTGGATTGTAAACTGCTTACAGGCTTCATCTCCAGAACAGCAATTCTCACACTGTAGCCCCCGAATCGCCTGGAGCGTTTGGTGTTAAAACAGACCGCGGAGCTCCATGACCGAGTTTCAGATTCCATAGGTTTGGAGTGAGCCTGGAATATTTGTCTTTCTAATAAATTCTTGATGATACTAATACATCTGGTCAGGGCCACACTTTGAGGACCACTGCTCCAGAGCCTGAAAAATTTAGGGTTGATGTCTTTCTCCATCACTTCTCAACTGTGCCAACTGGAGCACATGATCGATGTCTTGGGCCTCCATGCACTTCACCGAAGATCCTGGTAGACCAGAATAATAGACTTTCCCTCACAGGCTTGGCATAAAGATTGAATGAGATAAGTGTACACTAAGCACTGAATATGCATCTAGGTTACAACAAATACTCAAAATCTAGATATAATAATTGTTTGCTTTGATGAAGTTAAGGGTAACAGTTTAGAATTTTTAAAATGCGATTTCTTCTTATATTCATTTTTAAATTGTATTTCAGAAGTTTGTCCCAGAGAGTTTAAGATTTGATAACCGTTGCTGGTCTTCTCATTAGCACATAGTTCCTAGTCAACTTGGAAAAGAGAGTTAATCATGCATCTAGTTGATACGATATTCAATTTGTAGCTACTTATGAAGGTGAAACAAAGACATATGTTACTAGAACCTATTATGCCACTCTCTTTGTATTTTATAGTATAACATAAAATCTACAGGAAACTGACAAAAATCAAATAAGAATACCATGCCTGAACTTAAAATCCATATGAAAAAAGTCTGGTTTTCTATAATTGTGTGACGTTGTCCAGGAGCTAGTTCTCAAAGTGTGTCCCTGACACACAGCATCAGCATCTCCTGGAAACTTGTTGAAATAGCAAGTTCCCAAGTCTTACCCCGACTGACTGAATCAGAAGTTCAGGGTAAGGCTCAGGTGACCAATGCTTGCCCGACTCTGAGAACCACTGCCCCGGAATGCCAACTTTAAGAGCAGGAATGTGCTGTAGCCCAGCTCCGTAATATTACAGATGGGATAACCCAAATCTGGAAGAACAATGGTTTGTATCAAGTCACAGGGCAGATTGGTGGCAGAGGTGAGATCAGGAAGAGCTGCCTCCCTCCTGGGCCTGCCTGCTCCCCCAGGCGTTGTGCCATTGCAGACCTGAGTCACCCACGCCTGCTGATTCAACAAACGCTCCCTGGAAGCTTGGAGCGCCCTCTGCAATATGACTGCCTACAGGGACGAAGCATGCATCCTTTGTTTCTAGTGACACTGCATTGTCACTGTCAGAGAAGTGGAGCAGAGAGCTCTACCAGCATCAAAGGCTCCAGGAACACAGACGTGCCTCTGCAGAAGGCTGTGAGGGCCGGCAGTCTTTCAAGAAAGTCTGAGCTAAGGAGGCAGGTCCCTGGTGCCCTACCCAGGACAGTACCTCCTGAGTGCTGGACGTGGGAGAGAATACAGCTCTGAGATCAGAAGCTGGCCCAGGGGATGGCTTTCTCGGCCTTCCTGGCTGCCTGTGGTCTCCAGCAGAGACACGACTGACCCAGGGGGGTTATATTAGTTTGCAGTGAAGAGAGAGCTCCTCCAAAACACACACCATCCCTGGTAAAGAAAGTCAGGCTTGCTTGAGAAATAACTCGATTTCATCAACACGTCTCAATGTCGCTCCTACTCCGCCTTTGTCTGAAAGATGGGGGAAAGCTAAAGTCCAAGTCTATGTCACCTGCATCAGACTGGTGATGAGGGCTGCAGTTGTGTTTGCTGATGGTCCCCTTTGGGTGGCAGATTCACGCCCAACATCCTAGGAATGGGACAACATGGAATGGGGAAGCAGGGCTGTGTGTGCTCCTGTTTTCCTTTTCAATCTGCCCTGTCTGTCTTCACCCCGCCACACACACACACACACACACACACACACACACACTCACAAACACACACACTCCCACCTGCAAGGACTCACTATAAATATAGTGCAAAGGAGATGGGAGAAAGATAAAAAAAAATGTGTAAGTACATGTGGAAATGTTTATACATTTTGGAATACATATATCTTTACATTTTACATTGTAACATACATATGTTATAATACACATCATATACATGTATATGTTATAATACATATAGTAAATTGTGGTCCAGGTGGAGACTCATTTCTGTGGACCCAAAGATTGTCTATCTCCATGTTATTTTACAGAGTGAAGTCCTTAAGTATATAGATCCAGACTCTTATCAGCTGGGAGGTCTTAGGCAAGTCACCTTTATTCTCATGTTTCGGTTTTCTCACCTGTAAAGTCGAGTATGAGATGGTTACGCATCCATTGTGAGGATTAACTTTGTCATGTATACAAAGAACTTAGAGCCATGTATACATCAAGCACTGTATTAATTTAGTGATTATTAGTGTTTTCCTCTCTGAGACCCTGAGGTGATGAACCCAGATGTCCTTGGCTTCCCCACTTGCCTCCAAGGCCCTCAGGACCTCAGAATGTGGTCTGCTCGTGTCCCCACTGGGTTGCATCCTCAGAATAGCCCTGTGTTTTGGCAGCCTGCTGCCCTCTAACTGAGCCTCTGGATAGAGTTTAAAATCACCAGGAAGGGTGGGCTCCTTGAGTGTTCCCCTATGAGGAAGGCCAGAGGGTGGTGGAGGAAAGAGGTAAGAGAGAAGGAATCAGAGCACTGGTGGTCCCCACATGCCAGGGAGGAGGGTGTTGAACAGTGTGTCATGACTAGATAACACATAGCTTGCCCCTGACTGAAATTCCAGCCTCACCTCTAACTGAGACACATCCCAGCAGAGTCCTATAGGGACAGAGGGCCCAGAGGCCAGGCACCAGAGGACCCCTTTATCACCCCAACCATCCCAGTCACCTGTAAAGGGTAGGCATGGGCCCCCAGCACCTTTGTCCTCAGTAGCTTTTCATGGCACCAGCAGATGAACCAGCCTCTTCTGGGGCCACGTGTCATTTTCAGGAGGTCTCTGAGTGAGACAAGAGAAAGACTGGCCATGAAAACCACAGAGAAGTGGGGTGTAGCAAAGAGACTGACAGATGGCTCCTGCTTCAACCATCCACTGAGGCCACTCTTGGCAAAATCTGAGTAACCTCCTAATTACTAAACCCAGCAAACTGTTTTCCTCTCTTCCCATTTTTCCAGTTGGCATCACAGGGCTCTATTAATCACTTCCTTCCTTCACTTCACTGCCTGTTCACCTCTGACCCCTCCCACCATTGCAACCCGCTTTGCCTCGAGAAAAGGTGCCATGTTTGAGATGACTTAATATAAGGTCCAGAGAGCGTTCTAAGAGACCTCATAGCCTAGCCAGGCAGAGACCTTGGCCACATGTCTGGGACTAGCAGAGCTGCTGCACTTGCCTCTGTGTAGGACAATCCTGGGCTTTCATAGCCCGCCTGGCCCAATCCCCTTGGTTAAAATGACCAGTTGCTATTGATCACTAACAGATGATAAAGGAAGAAAATAGGGAGACGAACACTTGCCAAGTCCAGGTAGTGTGGACAAAACACACACTGCAAGGCTTTGCAATTTGTCACTAGGTTCTTGATGGGGAGGCACATACTAAAAAGAATTCTCAAGCCACAGTGGGGCTGGAGAAAATACGTGGTTTGCTGGTGATTCACCGACATGCATCATCCTATGAGTGTGATCCAGCCTTGCCCCAAAGGACCCTCCCTGAGGAAGCACTTTGCCAGCCCATGAAAGCCCTGCCATTTTGTTCATCAACATGGTCTTGGTTATGGTTTTATGAGGCAGGCAGAGTTCCATCCCTATTGTTTCCAAAAGCCACAGCTCAGCATGTTTTCCATAAATCACTTTAATAAAAGACACATGGAAAAGTAAAAAATTTCTTCAGCATGTGTGAAATGAAATTTAAACAAACAAACAAACAAACAAAAAAACAGTTATAAAAATACCAAAGAATCTAGTAGGTGAATCCACCATCGAGGAGAAAAAGGGACTCTGCCCAATTCTTTTCTGAGATATCGGTTTCCTACCAGGGGCAGAGTGAAGGCTGTTTTCCAGAAAGATTAGTTATAAAGGGGAAGCAAAGAATGCCAAGAAAAATAAGGCAGATTGGCTTAATTAACTTAGCGAATGCATGCTTTCCTTCTGTCATGGCAGCTAACTAAAGGTTTCTGGCCCAAGTCGCTAAGTCCTTCCCTGCTTTACTTCTCAGTCTCCATGCATTCCTGAACAACTATCGTTTCCTTAGGAAAAGCTCCCATTAAAGGAGTTGTCCTAGTATCTTGATGGCCTCATCAGCTCTGGACAACTTCCTAAGTCTTGGTATTGGGTTTCTGGTATTCAGAAAAGACCAGTCTGAGATTGTCTTACATACTTATCAGTGGGGCTATAAGCTGGTGCAAACTTTATGGAGGAGGATGTCATCAAATCTGTTAAAATAAAATATACTCTACTCTTTGACTGATAAATTCTGCTTTTATGAATTTATTATACAGAAATATACACACGGGTACACAGAGATGTATGCACATAGGATACACTGTAGACTTGTGTGAAAAAAGCCAACTTTCCATTGAGATGTGACCCATTATATGACTTATGCTACAACAGAGAACTGGATTCATATGCTGCCACTGAAAAGACTAAGATGGTTCTGTACAGATTGACATGGCAATACCCAACAGGATTTTAAGTGAAAGTTAAATTGAAATACCATATGTATAGTAAACACTGCCTGCATAAAACGTAGGATGTGCATAGGAGCACGGACTGAACGGATGTACCCTAAACGCTGATGCTGTCCTGAGAGTGAGAGAGGGGCACGGGGGTCATGGCTTTCCTCCCTCCCAGGCATGTGGAGTGTGTTTAAATCTTGCTGCTACCCTGGTGATTCCTCAAGATCTTTCCACTCAGTTCTGCTCAGTTGCTTCCACTGGACCTTGTAACCATGTCCAGATAAACTCTGCTTGTCATTTTTACCTGCCTTATCACATCTTTTTCTAATGAAATACAAACGCCTGAATGGGGAGAAAGTAAAACTGAGGGGAAAGGTGAGCAATTTGAGTGAATAATTCACATTTTTGTCTATAATTTTGTGATTGCTTTTTATGACTTATTACCATAAACATTAAACAATATCCCCCCAAAATGGAGGAAAAATGCAAGAATCAGCTTTACTAGTATGCTTTACTAATCATATGAGCAGATTCCTAGGATACAGCCATCTCCAGTCTTGGTTCTTGGAGGGCTTTTGAGGAAGAAAAACAGCCTAAGGTGCTACAAAACCGCTCTGTTGTCAATTGGACCCAGATGCTTTGAGAAAGTCTGTCAAGGTACCAAGGACACTAAAGCAAGTCACATCCAGCCTCGTGAATCAGCAATGCAGGGGCAGGAGATCTGAGCAAAAGCTTCTACACAGGAAGGGCCCAGAGGGGCTCGCAGAGGCTGGTGCTCTTAGAAGCCAGGTCAGAGCAGCAAACCTGAGCTCGTTACAGTCCCCAGGCCTCCACCCCCAGCTATTGTACAATGCATTCATGCCAGGTGCAGGGTCAGGCCCTCTACTAAGGAGGCCCCTAGAGGGCAAGTGACAGAAGAGCATGGGTGATGGAGAAAGTGTGCTCCAGGGGCTTCTCCAGACACTTCCCCCACCTGGGATCTTCATGGATAGGACCTTCTGCCCTTTCAGTGTTCTGTGTAGACACCGTCCCCCCAGGGCTCCGGGATGCCTAAAACCAGGTACAATCTAAAGACCTCAGGGGTCTCATTCCCTGTGGTCTGTGTGAGCAGGCTCAGGCACACCTGGGGGTGAGCGTTATTTCAAACTCCCTGAGAGTTTCTGAGGGAAACTCTCTTCCTGACAGTCTTTCTTTGGCCTATTACCTGATAGCCTCCTGGGTAACCACTTTTCACGTGTGGTCTGAGGCTTTGGTTCCTTAAGCTCCTTCGTTTTCAGTTAAATGCCATATGGATTAAATCAATGTTACTCTGGCAAAACAGGTTCTCTCCAATTTTCCAGTTTCTCCCCAGTTTTCTTGGACAAAAGGCCATCATTCTGATATTTTATGCCAATTTTTATATTTCAACACTAGTTTTGAATCCTAATGTTATCCTTAACACTAACCTTAACTCAAACCTCACCCTTCCCTCTTTCCTATACTGCAATGAGATACCCCGTGGCTGTGCCAAGACTGAGCTGTCTCTTCCTGTGCTTGAATGTAAAGAAGCCCCAGATACTGTGGTAATTTAAAAACAAAGCTGGATGTTATGTTTAGAGGGACCCCATTTTCTCAGTCTCCTCAGAGGCCCCACACCTGGGTGTCTCGGTTTTCAGCCCCTGAGTGTGGGGTTCAGGCCGCGCCTCCATGAAGCCTCCCTGCTGTCTGGCTGGGTAGCTGCTGTAATGCTGCATTGGGGTCACCTTCAGAGCTGGCCTGGGTGAGCGCTTCTTGATTTTCTCATTCACTTCTTTGCCCGGGTACAACCAAACGGCAGACACCAGGACATTCCCCTCCCTGGGCAGGTTAAGTGCAGGTGGAGCGGCCTCCAGAGAGGGGTTTACCCACTGTATTAGTTTCCTGTGGCTGCTGTAACACATTACCACAAACTGTAGCTTTAAACACCAGAAATGTATTCCCTCGCAGTTCTAGAGGCCATGAGTCTGAAATCAAGGTGTCAGCAGGACCACGCACACTCCAAAGCCTCCCCTGGGATCCCTGCCTCTTCCTGCTTCTGGTGGCTGCATCAGCATTCCTGGGCATGTGGCCGCATCACTCCAGTCTCTGCCACTGTCTCCACAGGACCTTCTCCTCTGCGCAGGTCTGTGTTAGAACGCCCTCTGCCCTTACAAGGGTATGTGTGATTGCATTTAGGGTCTACTCAGATAACCCAGGATAAGGCCCTACTTTCAAGACCATTCATGTAATCGCACCATTTGCCATATGAGGTGATATTCACAGGTTCTGGGCATTAGGATACATCTTTTGGGGGTCATCATTTACCTCACCACACCCATCCGTGGTACTAATGGAGTTGGGACAGATGTCAGATGTCAGATTTTGAAGGGGTGTCAGAAACACAACTCACATAGATAGTCTGTGTGTGACAGCTGAAATGAAGTAACACCAAACTGTGAGCTGCTGTCAGTAAGTAAAGCCTTCAGGGATTTTTACCTAATCCAGGCAGGATCTCTGGCTTATTTATAAACTCACATGGCTTTTTGACTTCTCTGACTGTTGCCAAATTGCTGACATGTTTTTAAATGATCCACTTTTTGTTTTTCCTTCTTCTCTGCTTCTTGGGAAGATAGAGCCTCAGGCATATGGCTCTTGTCTGTTCATAAAAGTGGTGGTTTTCTGAGTCACTATCATTGCAGTTATCATTTCAACCCAGACTTCAGAAGCCTTTAGCCCTTAGGAACACAGAAAGCAAACGATAAGAAGGAAGAGCAACAATGCAAAAATATGTATTTTTTCATCTCATCTATTTAGCCATATAATAGGAGATTTGTGGGAATTAAAGAAATTTTCAGTCAGCATATGTGCTTTCACTGGGTGATCTCAAAAGGTCCCAGAATATCTGGACAAGTCCTGGTTGCCTCAAGGACTTACGTGATGGCCAGCATTGAAGACGATTTCATCCAAAGCCAGAATTGTTTTATAGCAGAGAAATGGAATGTAGCTTTGGGAACAGTTGCGTTGATCCTGCTGAAAGAGGCCCAAAAGCTGTTGCCTGTGGGCTGTCATCTGAACTCCGCCCTAGTCCTCCTCACCCTGCCCCATCTGGGAAATCTACAGTGCTAACACTCCCCAAATCCAGCACAACCGCAAAGTTCAGACTGGGGCTGATTAACACGTTGTAACTTTCAAATTAAAGACAGAAATTCTCCATCCTCATCCCGGTTACACACAATTACTCCACAGAGTGCTCACAAGGGAACATCAAAAGGGAAAACAATAAGCACTGAGCTCTCCCATCAGAGCTGGGATTGTCACTTCCTAAAAGGAAGCTCTCACATGCCTTACCTAAGCCTGTAAAGTCATCCTGCGTGAGTTCACTCAGTGTTCATCTCTGTGTTCGGTGTATCAACATGGCCTGCCTTGCACTCATTGTTGGTCCTCAGTGGTTTGAAATATGTCCACACACTCTTGGACATTCCCTTCAAACAGCAAACCCCCTCCAACGAGTGTGGCAGATTCAGTGACTATTATGACAAATTGAAAGAAGGCAGAAGCAATGCTGTACAACTTCAGAGAATGAGTATATTAGCTTTTTTGTTGCCATGTAACAAATTATCATGAACTTATTAAAAAACACAAATTTATTATCTCACTGCTCTGTAGGTCAGAAGTCTGGGCACAGTGTGACAGGGCTTTGTGCTCAGGGTCTCACAAGGCTGGATCAGGTGTGGACAGGACTGAGATTTTATCTAAGTCTCGGGGTCCTCCTAAAACTCATGCAAGTTGTTGGCAGAATTCAGTTCCTTTTGCCTGTAGGACTGATGTCCCTATAATCTCGCCCACTGTCAGCGAGGGACCACACTCAGGTTCTGGAGGCTGCTCCTGGGGCCTGGACACATGGGTCTCTCCACAATGTGTCACTTTCCTCCTTCAAGGCCAATAGGCAAATCCCTGGCTTCAAACCTCTCTGATCCGTTTTCAGGGACCACTTCATTAAAACAGGCCCATCCTGGATCACCTCCCTTCTGATGACAGTCAGCTGCCATATACTGATGACACTTAGGCAGCCTGTGTGGAGATCCACCAGGTAGAAATGAGCTCTCCTGTTCGCTGTCAGCACGGAACCAAGCCCTGCAACCAAGAGCCATGTGGGGGAGCCCTTCTGGAAGCAGGTCCTCCAGCCCCAATCAAGCCTTCAGATGACAGCAGCCCTGGCCACCATCCTAACTGCCCTCTCTCGGCAGCCCCTGAGCCCAAATGACCCAATGGAGCTGCTCCCAGATTCCTGACCCTCTAAACCTGCTTGATATAATAAATATTTGTTGTTTTAAGATGTTATATTTTGAGGTAACTTGTTACAGACACAGCAATAAATAACTAATACACAGCCTTTATTTGCTAAGAAAACAATTAAAACCAGCGGGAAAATGTTGCATAGAAAAATGAGAAGAAAAATCCCAGCGCAACTGCTTTCTATTCTCAAAGACAGAGCTCTCATCTGGATCTTGGTTGCACCAGCCAGACCTGATTACACTGTGCTCACCACTGGATGCCTGCCTTCCTCTGCATGGAATAAAAAGCCATGTCGCCAAACTACCAGCCCCACTTCGCAGGGCCTGGCTGCTTCCTGGTTCATTCCAAGGTTCTCTTCAACAATTTGCTTGGTTCAGATTAATCCTTTGTTCCACCCTGAGTACCAAGTTCACCACTATGTGGCCTTCTGCTGGACTCCTTGCTTTTCTCTCACTGGGCGTGTCCCTGCTCGTGTGCTCCAGCTTTGGGACTGAGCTGCGGTGGTGTGGAGGCAGAGCTCTGGGTGGTCCTGAAAAGGGCACCTCTGGGGCTTCCCAGGGTCTGACTTGAAGCCATGGCTGGACTTAAGCCTCTTCAGGGTGGGAAGCGACGCTCTGAAGTCTGGCTGGTTTTCCTCTCAAACTGTGAATTCAGCGCTAGTTGACACATCACAGCATCTCTTCCTCACAGCCCAGCCTGTGCCTTATGCTTGGATGAGTGAAAAGGACAGGGGTGGGCTTCAGTTCCTCCTCTCTTTGCCAGTCCAGCCTGGGCAGAGGGAGGATAGTGGGTCCTGTGTGCCCCGTCCTCCACTGTAAAAGGGGCGAGGAGAAGCCGTCTGCCTGAGCAGCAGTAGATCTGAGCAAAGTGCTGGATCCAGGCAAAACAATGCCCAAAGGCATGACTATTATGATTTCAGGTCACTTCCCCTTGAGCTCTAAGGAACAGTCAGACTCCAGAAAGCTCAGTGTGACACAGTGCAGACCCCTCACCCACCCCTGCCATGGTGAGTAATTGGCACTAAACACAGACTGTGTCTGGATTTAATCTAACCTGAGCTCAATTACTTGACTTGCCTGATGGAAACCTGCTTGGGCTCCAGTGTTTAAGTGAAGAGGTCTCTGGAATCTTGATCCCATCAGCCTGGGTCCTGTTCTTCCCGCCTTCATGTTTGGGCAGCTGAGATGCACACACTTTGGGCCCCACCGCCAGTTCTCCAGGCACCTCCCCCCATCCACTGTCTCATCTGAACACCAGGACAGACAGGCGTGCTGGGAGGGATGCAGGGTAGATGCTGCAGCTCTGTCATGTAGGAAATATGATGGAAGCTCTGAGTCAAGGGTCTGAGCAGTAGTAGCTAAGAGGAGAGAAAAAACCAGTTTCCCTTCCCACATCACTGTGACAGGGTGTGGCTCAGCCTCCAGGCAATAACAGAAGCCCATGGAAGAGAACTGAACCCAGGCTCAGATCACCTACCTCCCTCGCACCTGCTGCATCACGTTGGATTTTCTGAGGCAGCCTGTGTCTCTCAGCTGGAATCACACCTGCCTAGTAGGACTCTCCTTCCCCATGCAGACACCATGGACCTCTCCTCCAGGGTCTTCACACCTCAGCCCCACTCCCAGCCCAGGCCTTCGAGGCATGTCTGTTTACCCAGACCATGACTTTTAGAAAGTGCTTTTGCTGCATTCAGCCTGCGTCTGAAATTAGCAGCTCCTGCTATGGAAACGTCTCCTGGAGCACACCCAGTGCTTCTGGGTGTGCTGCCCGAGCAGCCATGTCAGCCTCATGAACTTGGCTCTGCACCCTGGAAGAAGTAGATTGTGACAGGCTGCTGTTCGCAGGTGAGCAGAGCTCTTCTCACTGGGGCTCAGGCCAGCACATTGTCACCATGCAGCAGCTTCAGGCCATGCCCTGCATCTCAGCCCAGTTCTGCAGGACAGTCCTGGTAAGGGCTCTCAAACAGAGGGGAAGAAACTTCCAACTAGAACATGCTTCTGTTTGCTTCTGGACCAAGTAGGCAGACCCAGGGAGCTATCCGGCTGCTAACATGGAATCCTGCTCTGAATGCCATCCAGACAGCGTACCTGTACCCCAGAGGGCTGCCCTCGAGACCCCTGCCCTGAGCTGGACAGAAATGAAAGGATGCACAGTTGGAGGACAATAATCCTCTCATTTATTTGTCACTAAAAAGTCTGACTCATAGGCAAAGACGTTGTCAGTGAGAGAAAGAGAAAATCTCTGTATCCTTCACATAATTTTAAAACAAATGTTGAAGCAATCGGTAACCATTAAAAGGCCATAACACAATTGGTTAACATGATTTGGGTCAAAGTTAAACTCACTGGATTTGAATCCTTACTCCACCATCAATTAATTAACTGTGTAATTTGGGGGTAATTTACTTAACCTCTCTGTGCCTCAGTTTGCTCATCTGCAGAGTGTGGATGATGTCAGCATCTGTCTGGTTGGGATGCTGTGAAGCCTGAGAGAACATAAGGAAATAGCTGAGAGCAGAGCCTGACCCCTGCTGTGCTCTCAGTGCAGTGTTAGATGGGAGTAAGGAGTCAGGACGGAGGGCAAGTTCAAGGTAATGGACGAGGAGAGGGTGCAAACTGTCAGAACTCTTCTTTAGGAAAAGGAGCAGGGCTGGCCTGGAGGCTGGGCTCAGGAGAGGATGGGGAGAAAGCACTGAGCCTGCAGGTTATGGAGCCACAGACATTCCATGGGTCCCAGCCCAAAGGCCAGCAGCTTGTCAGACCATGCTATCATCACGCAGAGGTCAGAGGGAGAACATGAACCTAGGCCACAGAAAGGAGCTGCAAGCCAGGAACGACAGAGAGGACCAGATGAGAAGGGTAGCCAAGATGTTCTTTGGGCCCCAGGGCCCAGCTGCAAACATTTCAGGGGCCCTGAATAGGTGGACAGGGATGGGAAGTATAGAGTGTCCTCTGCAGAAACATTGAAATTTAGGATTATTTTTTTCTAAGGGATATGATAACTTTGTATTTGGACTTGAGTTCCCCTGCACTTACCTGGCTGAAAGTTGGTGAACTTAATTGTCGCACCTCGTATGTTGGTGGCAGCCACGCTTTTCTGGTCTGCATTTTCTCTTCCTGGGATTGTGCTGTTCAATGATGATTCAGGAGCTGGGATCACTGTTGGCCTCTCTGTATTCCAAGGCTCCTTTAAAACAGACAGGTTCACAGGGCCCACTCCAGAAATCCGAGCTGGCAGCTCTGAAGGACTAAGCACAGGCATCTGCTATCATAGCAAACACGGAGTGACCGATGTGCAGAATGTGGGTGACCGTGAGCAACACGAGCTAAGGCTTCACATATCGGTGAAAACTGCTGAAAAGGCACCAACAGAAAAACGCAGGACTCGAAGACCAAAAGCACAAAACTCTTCTCTCCCAGACCTCAAATTAAAACAGTTCAAAGAAAGGAGGCCATACCTTCTCTTTATTTAGAACTTTCTAGAGCAATGCTGTTCACAAGAACTGTTTGCATTCATAAAATGTACTAAATCTGCAGGACCCAATATGGTAAACATTATATGGCTATAGAACATTTGGGATTTGTCTAGTGTGACTGAATTTTTGATATTGTATGTTTTTAATTAATGTAACTTTAGATATTAGCAGTCATAAGTGGCTAGTGGCCACTGTTTAGACAGTGGAATTCTGGAGGAATGTGGATTACAGAGAGATTGGACATGGGGTCAGCAGTGGCAATAACTTAGTCCCACATCCACGAGGAAACAGCCATGCACACACACATCCAACAAAGAAGAGCTAAAAAGTGAAAGAGATTTGCTTGGAAATGTGTTCAGTAGAAAGGAGAGAGCAGTCCGGGGCATCTACGTGGAATACTGTGCTTTGCATGGTGACATCTTATCTCAAAAAGTAAGGGAAATGAAAATCCGGCTCTGGGTGATGAACACACAATGGGATTTATAGATGATGTAATACAGAATTGTACACCTGAAATCTATGTAATTTTACTAACAATTGTCACCCCAATAAATTTAATAAAAAAAAAAAAAAAAAAAGAAAATCCGGCTCTCTGTACAGCCTACCGGTGTTCCTATATGTCACTCAACTGCCACCAGACAGCTCTGCTCCACCTTCCTCCCAGAGTCTGATCACTAATAAACCAGCCTGTGGGTTGGGTGTTGGAAGGTCCATGAACATCTGCTGATCAGAAAAGCCACATCCACATGCTGGCAGGCAGTGTGACTAAAACAAAACTGAGCCTCAGGAAGCCAGGGCCCTCCTGACAGGAGTAGCAGATGGTTGTTATGGCCAACTCTGCTACATAGCTGGGGGTACCTTCTTCACCTAGAGCCTCTTTGGTTCCCAGCTGAGTGTGATTCTTATTTCCAAGTGTTGTTTGTTTTCCAAAGAGTTTTAAAGGCACCACCAGTTGCCCGGCACTGTAAGACAATTCTAAGGCAGGAATAAGAATCTTTGAATTAGGCCACTTGTGCTGCAATAGATGTCCCATGAGGGAGTGTTTGGGGACCTGATGAGGACCGTACACAGGTGAAGAATGGTTCTTCTAACTCTACCATGAGTTTGTAGGTGTGAAAGTAACTCTCATCTGAATCTGGGACTGTGACTAGCAATGTCCCTTTTTGGCAATTTCCCTGGGCTTTAGAGACCAGAACTTATAAGGCATTTGTGAAAACCACATGTCTGACACCTTTACAGGACCTATGAAGCCAGAGACATTTCTGGAATGTTTCCCTGCTGTGAGTAGTGCCAAGCCTGTGGTATGCTAATGGGGTCATTATGGAAATCACAATGAGTCTGTAAAGAACAAGAAATGAGGTGAGCTTCAGGGATCTGAGCATTAGGGTCCTGGGGACTCTGGGAATATCTCCTCATCTTCACATTGTAGAGGTCCAAGGACAATGTTTCATGTCACCCGAGAAGCCTGTTGTCATCTGCCTCCTTCTCTGAAGCCTGTGCTTCAGTGAGGTGGGGAAACCTTGGGTCAATGCGAAAATGCACATGTGTGAAGCCATCTGCCACCATGAACAAATGACAACTGGCTAGTCCTTCTCTCCTACAGGTGGTTGATACAAAGCAGTCTGTGATTCTGGCACCAAGTGCTCCATGAATCCTCGGAATATCCTGTGATGGGGACGGTCCATGGCTCAAAGGTTATCTGCTGACAGGAACTGGCCCCCAGAGCCAGACTGGAGGGGCCAGCTGACCAGCAGAGAAAGTGCCCACATCCACCCAATTGATTGTATGCAGCCCAGGGAGCTCCACATGCTGTGTTGGATGCAATCCTTCTCCCCACTCCAGAGGCGTGGAAACAGTCTGGGAAGTTAATGACTTTCTTACAAGCAAAGGACAGAATGTGGCACAGCAAATACACTAATGGGGATCTGCTGACAAACCTGCTTGGCTGTCATCTGTGCGCTTTGTGCAGGTTTCTGTTGAGCAAGTGGGGGGCTATCTGCTTCCCCACCACCCCCACCCTGATGTTCCCTCTCAGGGCAAGGAGAGGAAGTGTCGTATGTGGACACTATTAGCCACGATACAGTCATCTTGGCACTGCTCACATCTCAGCTGGCACATCTCACGTCTCATATTTCACCTGGCACACACTTTGCAAAGACAACAATCATTATAAAAGGTAATGCAAAGAACCTTGAGGTGATGGAACTGCCCTCTATCTTGACTGCAGTGATGGTCACATGAATCGACAGGTGACACATTGCATAGAATTAGACACATAGAGATACAGTCATGCAATACGTAACTAAATTTCTTTTGGTCACTGATGGATGGCACATACAATGGTGGCCCCATAAGATGATAGAGGAGCTCACTAATTCCTGTCACCTAGTGACATTGTAGCCCTCATAACATCATGGTGCATGTTACATGTTTGTGGTGATGCTGTGTAAACAAACCTACTGCATTGATGGTCACATGAAAGTATAACACATACAGTTATGTACAGCTCAGAATATTTGATAATGGTATATACATTTTACTATTATTTTAGAGTGTGCTTTTTCTATTTCTAAGAAGAAGTTTGTTTGCCGTAAAACAGTATGCCATGTTAGGCCGGCAGCAGCCTCACACATCTTGTGTTTAATGCATCTCTTGAGCACATCAGTTTCTCTTGTGCTGATTTCATCTCATGTAGTTTGTACAGTAACATGCTGTGCAGGCTTGTAGCCTCGGAGCAATAGGCTACACCACACAGCCAGGTGTGCAGTGGGCGGTGCCATCGAGGTCTGTGTAAGTGCACTCTGCGATGTTCCCACAGTGAGGACACTGCATAACGATGCATTTCTCAGGATGCATTCCTTCATTAAGTGGCCCATGACGGTACAAATGCAAATGAGGGCACATGAACCTGGTGAAATTTGAGTAAGGTCACTCCTTGGATCAGTGTCGGTTTTCTAGTAGTGACATTGTACTCTAAGTACACAGGATATTACTACTGGGGAAAACTGGGGCTCTCTGTATTATTTCTCACAGCTGAATATGAACCTATCATTATCTTAAAATAAAAATTAGAAACGTATATTAAAAAACACTTAATTGTCACAATGTGAAGTGTGTTTAATGTAAGATACTTTAAGAAATGGACAGTTATGCTCAGGAGGAGATCCTCCTTCATTGCCTCCGACCCCTCCTCGGGTCTCAGGACTCACACTCTCCTGGCTGTCCCTCTCCCCGCACAGGAATGGGGCTGCTTAGGACAGCTAGCACCTGTGGTCCTAAGGCCAGTGCTGGACCACTGTATCCACAGGGAGCCAGGGAGGAGGAGGGGTGAGAGTGAGTCTGCAGGGACGCTCTCTGGATGCCTGGTGATGCTCAGGTGGTGTATCCATCTCACAGCTGGGCAGGTGGGCCTGGCTTCTGTGCCATAAAGAGAGATGGTGCTGGTGAAGCAGGTGGATTAGGGCCACGAAGTCTGTCCTCAGACCAGAGGTGTGGACTGCCTCTCAGGAGTGGGGAAAGGAAGATTTAGAGCAGGGATGAGAGAATGTGAAACTTATTTAAAACAACCACAAAAAGTATATCATGAAGAAATATTTTTAACTAATGTGTTTTTTGTTCTAATATAGACTCCAAAACCATGAAATTTTGATTCTCTTATTTTAAGGCAAACGTGATCTTGTTACCCCTTATTAGTGCTTGTCAGTGCATTATAATTTTAAGAACATTTCATGATCAAATACTTTGGGAGCTACTGATCGAGTTAGCCCGGCAGCTCCTTCAGCAGAGGCCCTAGGTAGTGCTTCAGGCTTGAGTCCTCCAAGTTTCCCATGGCCAAAGGCTGGCTGGGCTGTGGAAGTGAGCAAACCTTAGTTCTTAGTTCTTCACAGCTCTGTCTTGGGAGGGCAAGAGATGATGACAGAAAGCTCAGATGGTGTCTTGTCTAAGGTTCAGAAATCCCCCAACCCTTCTTATCAAAGCCTGGCTTTCCCTTGTGAAGGTTGTTGGTACTGGAGTGTGTGGATACGGAGTGGGGGGTACATTTTGCTTTGTTTAGGTTTATAGCATTTCCTCTGTGTCCCCTGTATGCAAATCAGGAATCAGCAAGATCAGATGTCATTTCCCTTCATTAAGAGTTAGCCAGGCTTGATTCCTTCCCTGAGGCTGTGTCCTTGTTCCCTTGCTTAAGGGAATACTTCTTAGAGGATTTTTCCATTGATGCAAAGTATAAACAGAATGCAAACAAGAACGGGAATCTTGGCTTGAGTGTATTAATAAAGAATTATTTGCATAGCACCATCAATTAAAAACTTGAACTGTTTCCCAGATGTTCTTACCTGACCATGTTACAAGACAGGAACTTGATACTGCCCTAAGGTCAACATCCTAAGCAAAAGCAACAAATCTAAGAAATAAAGAGTAACATGTGGAAACACATGCCCCATGTTGGATGCAGAGAGGCCTGCAGCACACACAAGAAGTATATTGCCTGATGGGAACTGAAGGGTATTCGGTTGCAGTTTATGTTCATCACATTTAAACACCTGGGATGTTACAGAAATGTGGCTGCCTAGGCCTTGATGTTTCTGCATAAGTTGGATCATGTCTTTTTTATGGTTACTTGATCCATCACTTCCCTGTGAGCATTGTGTCCACTTATCACATTGGGGACCCAAAAGCGGGCCCTGCGATGCCACCGTGAGAACTCTGGAAAAACAGGACAGGAAACCAGCAATTTTTTTAGCAACAAATTTCTCAGGCTTCTGGTAGATGAAAGGTCGTAGAAAATTTTTAAACTCCTCTTGAACCTCTAGACTTTTGGGTTTATGACTCAAGAGGGGCTACTCTGGGAAGTTAAGGAACCCCAATTTGGGAAGGTGTTGCAAGACATACAATTGCTTTGAGGTCACCTCTTTGAGAGCTGCAAGAGTGGTGTCACTGAAGGACTCTTCAGCCTTCCTACAACCCTCTTCCCCTCAGACAGCTCTGCTATGTCGTTACGACGGGAGTAGAATTTTGAGAGCCAAGGCCAGACAGCATATCCTGCTTAAGACATATCAGTATCTGCAGAGTAAGAGAGATGGATTCAGCACAGGTCTCTGGGATGTCAGAACACAGAACCAAGTCAAAGGGGCAGAATTGGGATGAATAGGACATGCAGCCACATTCAAAGCCAAGAGAGGACTGACTGGACTGGAACAGTGTGGGTCACAGTGAGAAGGTCATGAATGAGAACTTAACGTCACGTTGCTTGTACTGATTGTAGGATACATGGCTGCAATAGACTGAATGTTGTATCCACCCCCCCCCAAATTCATATGTTGTGTCCCCCCAAAATGCATAATCCCTAGTGGGATGGTGTTCGGAGGTGGGGCGTTAGGGAGGTGATTAGGTCATGGGGTGAAGCCTCATCCATGAGTTTTGTGCCTTTAGGAAAGAGACCCTAGAAAGATCCTTGATTCCTTCCATTCTGTAAGGACACAATGAGAAGCCAGCCATCTGTAACCCTGAAACAACCTCTTAGCAGACCTCGGCCGTGCTGGCACCCTGATCTTGGACTTTCAGCTTCTAGAGATGTGAACAATAATCTGCCGCTTATAAGCCACCCAGTCTGTGGTATCAGTTCAAGAAGGACATTCTTGAGAACGCAGTCAATTTTCTATGGTTTTTCCAGACAATTTTAGATTTGTCCATTCTTCCAAGAAACATTTATATCTGCCAGGTGACAGACACCGTGCTGGGCTGTGGATAAACAACAGTAAATGGATCTTGACCTGAAGGATTTATAATTTAGTAGTGGAGATAAAAATAAAAAAGCAATTACAATATAGTGTTTTAAGTTCTATAAAAATGGAAAGTTCTGGGTAGAACTGAAGTGTCTGGGAAGGGCAGTCTTGTCAGGGAGACAGGAAATATTGTACAGAGCAGATGTTGTATAAGCTAATGAATGGATAGAGAAGTAAAAGAAGACGGTCAGGTGAACCGGAAGGGCGTGCTTTCTCAGAAAAAGGTCAACATGCACAATCGGAGCTTCCTGAACCAGGCGCTCACAGCTGGTTCGCTGCACTCCTGGGCACTCCACCCACTCCCTTTGCTACCACGCTGAAGGCACATGCTCAACAAGGGTCGGTTGTTTTGTTTTCCCCAAATTTGTTTATAGCTGTTATACTTGTTATCAAAGCAATTTAATGTAAATAAATGTTATTCAAATTGATGAAATATGAGAACAAAGAGAGCTGTAATTTCTGTGAAAATTAAATGTCAAGTTTTGAAGAGACTTGCTCAAGGTGAGCCACTAAAAAAATAATGTTATTGAACTAGGTATGGATGAGCAGCTGTAAATTATTGGAGAAATAAAGTAGTAAAATTTCATTAGGATTCTACAAGCAGAATATGTTGTAACAATTTTAAATTTCTAAATCCTTTTTAAAGAAACCGACAACAGAATTTATAGAGGATGCAGTATAGGAATGATTTATGCAAGGAAGACACTATGGAAGTCCTATCAGGGTCCTAATTTAAGAAGAAGCTTTGGCTTTATGTCAAAAGATTAGTGTATAAATGTTCGTGTGGATGTTTAAAGTAAAATAAATATTTATGATACCCAAATAGTATTGCTGTGATTCTTTGCTTAGTTGACTTTCTGGTTAATAAACCAATCAGAAATCCCAAACCCACTGGATTGGAGGATTCCTAGGGCACCAACAGAGAGCATAGAGAGGATCAAGTACCTCAGAGTGAATTCAGAATTGATTTCATGCACTGGAGTGCTGGGAGAGTGCTGGTGGGTTTGGTGCTATTGAGGTAGACCAGAGCTCCCTCAGAGACAGCAGGGTGCAGGGTGAGGCTGTGAGCAACGCCACAGCATGAAGATTTCAGGGTACAGGTTTCAGATGAAGCAGAGGCTATCAAACGAGGTCCCTGGGAACTCTGGTACTCAGACCCCTGTCCACACTGTCCTGGGGGCTGGTGAGCCAGGACAACCTCATCTGAGAAAACCTCTTCACTTAGCATTTTTCAGAAGGCAGCAGTTTTATAAAGAGTTGTATGCAAACTGTATGACCACAAATCATGTGTAGCATGTTTCTATTTCTGAGGGAAGGTCTTGTGCTAATAAGGAGATTATGAGCAATGCTTTACCACCTACACATGCATAGTGCTTTACAATGTCCCAAACATTTTCATACTCATTATAACACCTCAATACACATTTTTTCTCCTGTTGTGTTCATTTCAATTTTGAGAGACATGAGCTCCAATAAAGCTACAATAAAAGGTTTAGGGTCAGGTCTGTGTTCAAGACCTGCTTCTGCTACTTGGAAACTTTCTACTCTTGAAAGTTAAGGTCACTCACCTTTGCTTCTATCATTAAATATACAGTTCAGTAATGTTAAGCACATTCATATTGTTGTGCATAAAATCTCCAAAATGTTTTTCATCCTGTATAATGGAGACTGCATACCCATTAAAAAACAACTCCCCATTTCCTGCCCCTCGCCCTTGGTAACCACCATTCTACCTTCTGTCTCAATGGATTTGACTACTGTAAATACCTTATATCATACAGTACTATTCTTTTGTGTGAGTGGCTTTTTTAACTTAGTATACTGTCCTCAAGGTTCTTCTACCCATTCTTGATAAGTATTGTCACAACATCAAATTCACACTTGCAATGACATTACTGAGAGCTAAAACCTGTGGCTTCCTCGTGTCTGAAGCAAAGATGACACTGCCCACCAGGCAGTGTTAAGGGTGACACAATCAGCACAGCCATGACAGCATTCCGCCATTTGTGGGTCACTTGAATCAGCGCTCTTCTAAGAACTGTACGCTTATTATCCAGGAACTGCCACAGCAACAATAATAAGGTACTGTCGCCATTTTACAGGTCTGAAAACCAAGACTCATGCTGTTAAATAGCTCAATAAAGGGTACAAATAATAAGGAACAAAAGCCAAGATTCAAAGTAACCATTCTTATGAATGCAAATTTTATGTTGTGTTTGTTTTACCACAATTAATTTTTTTAATTAAAACAAAAAGAATGACTAGAAGATAAATAACTATTCTTCACGTGCATGCTTCTCTGTGTTTGTACTTTCCCACAATTAGGGTTACCATATATCCCAGTTTCCTTAGCACATTTCTGGTTCACTTTTGTTGTCCTTGTGCACTCATTCATAGGGATCCCTTTCATTCCTAAAAGTGCCGTGAGTGATAATTGTTATGCTCATCTTATCCACTATGCCTTTGGTAGTAGAGGACAGCCAAGGACTTCAAACTAGAAAGCACACTGTACACTCCGCTGCTATCTATATTCATTCCTTCACTCGCGTAACAAGGACCTCTGTGTATCTCCCACCTGTTGTCACACTGGGCCCTACATTTGTGTTCAGGTGACTGTCTTCCAGAGAGCCTATGGGTTCCTCAAAAGCAGGAGTCATACCCAATTCATCTAGTATCCCCAGATCCCA
Source organism: Rhinolophus sinicus (assembly GCF_036562045.2). Taxonomy (NCBI): domain Eukaryota; kingdom Metazoa; phylum Chordata; class Mammalia; order Chiroptera; family Rhinolophidae; genus Rhinolophus; species Rhinolophus sinicus. The sequence continues at coordinate 65,625,530 of NC_133757.1, forward strand.
GCCCAGTGTCAGACACATACGAGCTTCCCAGTGGATGCTGGCTGAATTACAAGATGTCCTGGTTACAGCTGAGTGACAGCAGTGCAAGAGTACGCCCCCCCCATTAGTGCTGGACCCCCAGGATGGTCTTTCCTTTGTGTCCTTGGGGTTGGGACTGCATGTCACCTGGCTGGGTAGACAGATTTCCAAGGAGAGGGCAAGGTCCTCAGCTAAATTTCTCTCTCACACGTTACCCACTTCCAAGCGCCTTGCTAGGTAGGGTCTTTGTTATATATATACGTGTGTGTGTGTGTGTGTGTGTGTGTGTGTGTGTGTGTGTGTTTTAACAAACTAAGAAACATCTCCATTAGTCCTGAAATAGATGCTCACAGTAAGCCAATCAGTGCTTATAAAGCTTGCATGTGTTGCTCTACTGTAAGTTATCCATTTATGAAGCAGAACTTTGAAATTCTACTGCAATGGCTCAGTGCATGGGGCAAATTATCTCAGCTCCACAGCAGGCTTTGTAAACCTGGTCCTGGTCTCCACTTTCAAAGGCAGTGCTGTTCTCAAGGTGAGTTTCAGCAAGTCATCTCCTCAAATGCCATGCATTTGTCTCCATGTGTGAGGTTGAGTCGCACTCCTTGCTTGAGTGTAGTTTGGCTGTTCTCTGATCGCTAATGACCTGTGGTTACTTAGGAACTCAAGAATGACATCACTATCTTCCAAGCTGCTTAAGTTCTCTGATTCCCGGAAAGTGTAGAGCATAACATGTACCAGTCCTATGCTTTCTCCCTCCTCCTCCCTCTCCTCTCCCTCATTTTCCCCCACTTCCCCCTTCCCCTCCATCTACTCAGCGCAGTAAATTTGGGGGCTAAGACACCAGAGCAATGAGAGGAGAGGCCTGGAGAGCAGTGCTAAACAAATGTTAATGAAACAGCAGGTTCAGATGGATTGTGTTTTAGGGATTTTAGACTTGTTTTGATAAATTAAGCCCAGCATCTCGATGGCATTTAGATGAAGAACCATCAAGAGCTGCCCACTTATCCCTTGGTCAATCTTGCCCAGTGTGCACCATTTTTATTAGTTTTTTCAGATCAATTGGTTTTACTTATCCTTTCTACTGTATTTTTTCCTTTTTTACTACTTTCTGTTCTCATTTTATTTTCTTCTTTCTACAGCTATGCCTAGCTTATTAATATGGGTCTTAGTTCATTAATTTACAACATTCTGGGACACTTTTTCTGGTGATTGCCAGGTTCTTTAGTCCTTCTTTCAATACAATGTCATGAATGTGTCTTGTGTGCAGTTGGCTGGTGACTTCAAGATGGATAATTAACCCCTGGTTTCAAGGTGGGGGGTGATTTAAGGAAGAAGAAGGGCCAGTAAGTGTTAAGTGTGAAATTAATAACACAGTAGAACTGACTATAAGATTTCAGAAGAATGCTTATCAGTGACAGTTCCAAGGAGGAGGGGGGACTAAAGTCAGACCTGAAGGACAGGCTGCATCTGACGGGTCTCAGAGGAGAAGGCAGGAAGGCTAACTTATGTGCCCTCATAAGCCCACAATGATCTGGGGACTAACCCTCCTAAGGCAGAGACTGGGAGGTGAAATCTGGAGGGAGGGGTCAGGACCTCAGGAGGACTGCAAGGGGCGTGCTGACACCCCAAAACATCATGTGCACACAGCCAGGCACCCTGAAGTGTCTGTGCAGAACACAGTGAGCAGGATGAGGTTAGAGAAAGGTGGGGTGGTGAGGAGACATGGCAGCAGGGGGCCAAGGTGAGGGAACTGAGGTCAGGACCATGACTCAGTGATGCAATGTGAAAACTTTCCACCTGAGCTTCTGGCTGTCAGGGGCAAGGGCAAGCATCTGCCGTTTGTGGTACTCCTCTGGGTCGGGCACAAAGATGTCCCTTTAACACAGAGTACCCTCACGACAAAGCTGAGTTCAGCTTTGGACAGGAGGCAGGAGTGAGGTCCGGCAGGGGCCACACAGTGTGTGCTGCCAAACCACAGCTTACTGTGGGCGTCTGGGAGTGGAAGCCTGTGCTCGTTATACCTACCACACTCCACAATGGGGTGAGGGGCAAGCGAGTAATGCCGTTGGGGGTCCATGTGTGTGGCCCCAAATGTCCAAATGAGGCATTGAACTTCCTCCTCCCAGAAGATTCCTGTCCTGGAATGACCTTCCGGCCGGTGGGTACAATCAGCAGGAAAGCAGATTCCAGGAACAGTGTCCAAGGGTCATGTCACTGTGCTCAGTCTTCCCTTTTCCCTGGAGAATGGCTCATGTGCCAGGCCTGGGAGGGGAGCACTCGCAGTGTCCTTTCCACATGTTTGCACCTAACTATGAGCCTGTGGGAACTTGTCACTGGCCTCCTTTAACTGCCAGGTGCTGAAAACTTCATGTTCAGCAGCTTCCCACCTGTATGAGGGCAGGTGCCTGTCTCGTGACGCGATAACAGGGCACTCCTGCACTGAGGTTGGGCATTTTCCAGGCTCTAAGCCCCTGAGAAGGGGGATCTTTGTCTTGCATGAGTCTTCACATCCAGCGCAGCCAGCGGCCCCCACCCCTACATAGCCAACCCCCAGCCCTTGGGCAGACTGGACCTCATTTCATTCACAGCTGGACCAGGGACTGCCACCTCCCAGCCTGGGCCCTTCCAGGAAGTCTCCAGTCCCAAGGAAATGATGACTCTTTCCAGGACCTTAAATGCCCAGAAAACTCAGCCACGGAGGAGACACCCAAACCTCCCACAGACACCATATCTGGCCCTCAATATTTTCATCACTTGCAGAGAGATTGGACATGGAGTCAGCAGTGGCAACAACTTAGTCCCACATCCACGTGGAAACAGCCATGCACACACACATCCAACAAAGAAGAGCTAAAAAGTGAAAGAGATTTGCTTAGAAATGGGTTCAGTAGAAAGGAGAGAGCAGTCCGGGGCATCTAGGTGGAATACTGTGCTTTGCATGGTGACATCTTATCTCAAAAAGTAAGGGAAATGAAAATCTGGCTCTCTGTACAGCCTACTGGTGTTCCTATATGTCACTCAACTGCCACCAGACAGCTCTGCTCCACCATCATCCCAGAGTCTGATCACTAATAAACCAGCCTGTGGGTTGGGTGTTGGAAGGTCACTGATATGCCTGGTGACCAGAAAAGCCACATCCACATGCTGGCAGGCAGTGTGACTAAAACAAAACTGAGCCTCAGGAAGCCAGGGCCCTCCTGACAGGAGTAGCAGATGGTTGTCATGGCTAACTCTGGTAACCCTGATGCTTTCTCATAACTCCCTTCCTCCCCCACCCCCCGTATTTACATTTCCCACAGCTCATCTCCACCAATATCAGAATTGCACCGAAGCCAACCCTGGCATCTGTGTCCTGCCAGTAATTCATTCATTCATTCATTCATTCATTCATTCATTCATTCATTCATTCACAGGGAACATATTTTGTTTGCATTGAGCTCCACAGAGGGAGCTGATGACTGACATCATTAGCTCATCTCTTTCCTCACACATGAAGCCTACTCCATGACCTTCAGTGACCAAGCTGCCCCTTCCTTGGCTGAGCACCAGATGTACCCCAGCTCTGGACCACACATGTGGACCTTTGTCACAGAGATTTTCTCCAGGGTTCCATCTCTAGGCGGCACTATGTTGCCACTGGGACTTTTTAGCCTACAGGACTATCTTTCAGGTAAAATTGTTAGCTTTCTCCTAATCAGTGCCTTATTTTTAAGATGTTTTTGAAGGCTCTCTCGATTTAGGTAGCTAGGGCATTGTTAAAAGTAAGTCAATATGTTCCTCTGTTCATATCATATATTCACCTCCTCTTTATTATATCACTTCCGATTGAATTTTGCAGTCTTTACTCTGCCTTAAAAATAAAATCTGCTTAGTCTCTGTGTCAAATATCACTGATGAGAGAATCCTAGGTCGTTAGCCAGCACATGCTGTACCTGTCAGCGGACAGTGTCAGCACGTGGTGTTAGTGCTTCCGAGCAAGGCATCTCATGCATCCTGGGGGTGGCTCCAACCTAGCAGGACCACCTGGGTTGGTCCCTGAAAGCTGGGCTCCTGGAGACCTCTGACAACCCAATCTTAAGTAGTCCCTTCACCCAGGTCATGTTCAGTCACATCACTTTATTTCCTTCAGAGCACTTATCGTGAAGTTAAATTGCTTTATGTTGCCCACTAGCTTGCTACGTCTTTCTCTAAAGGTAACCTACCCAAGAGTTCTCCTCTGAATGCTCAGTGCTGACAATATAATAATACACCTGGGACAGAGGGAGCTTGATGCATGTTTATTGAAATGAATCGACATACCTTCACCCCCAGAATCTTCTTTTTTTATATTAAAGTTTATTGGGGTGACAATTGTTAGTAAAGTTACATAGATTCAGGTGTACAATTCTGTATTACATCATCTATAAATCACATTGTGTGCTCACCACCCAGAGTCAGTTCTCCTTCCATCACCATATATTTGATCCCCCTTACCTTCATCTCCCACCCCCCAACCCCCTTACCCTCTGGTAACCACTAAACTATTGTCTGTGTCTATGAGTTTTTGTTTCTCATTTGTTTGTCTTGTTCTTCTGTTATTTTTGGTTTATATACCACATATCAGTGAAATCATATGGTTCTCTGCTTTTCCAGTCTGACTTATTTCGCTTAGCATTATAATCTCAAGATCCATCCAAGTTGTCACAAATGGTACTATTTCATCTTTTCTTACTGCCGAATAGTATTCCATTGTGTATATATACCACATCTTCTTTATCCATTCATCTATTGAAGGACATTTTGGTTGTTTCCATGTCCTGGCCATGGTAAACAAAGCTGCAATGAACATTGGAGCACACTTGTCTTTATACATAAATGTTTTCAGATTTTTTGGGTAGATACCCAGGAGAGGGATTGCTGGGTCATATGGTAATTCTATTCTTAATTTTTTGAGGGACCTCCACACTGCCTTCCTTAGTGGCTGTACCAGTCTGCATTCCCACCAACAGTGCATGAGGGTTCCTTTTCTCCACAGCCTCTCCAACACTTGTTACTATTTGTCTTGTTGATGATAGCCATTCTAACTGCATCCCCAGAATCTTGATCTGTCACTTAGGAGCCAGGGTTTCATGCTCAAGGAGAGCCAGCATGTTTGTGAGCTGTGGCCCAGTGGAGAGGAAAGGCCAACCTCACGTGGATGTGAACACAGATTGCTAGCACCATCGCTGTGGGGTCCTGAACTCCTACACCTGAAAAGTGGGAAATTCTAACTTACAAGGCTATTGTGAGAATAAAATAAAGCTTATAAAGTGTTTAGCATGAAACAGATGATCAATGAACAATTATTATTATCATATGATGTCACAGGGTCTTTTTGTGTTTTGTTGTTTTGTTCTACTTATTCAATTTTTCTATAAAGAAAGGTAGAAAGTGACCTCACTCAGGAAGTCAGGGCTGGTGACATCAGCGACACTAGAGTGGGAGGGGAGAGCTGGGATCTGTGTTCCATTAATTCTATGGCTAAAAAGAATTACTCTTCCTGTCTCAAGAGACCTTGTCCATCTGTGGCAGAAACTCCTGTTGCATTCCAACTCTCCAGGCTGGGAGTGATGAGTTTCAAGACTACACTTAAAGGAGTGCGTTAGACCTTGGGAGATTCTTACAATGTTTTTCAGGCCTACGCCAATAGTATGATTCAAAATTTCTCATGAAGAGCCTAATAGTCATTACCCAGGAGAAAGGATGTAGGAAAAATAGAGTTTGAGCCTGATAGCTGTAAGATGTACAGTACCTGTACAGGTCACTCTGACCTCTAGGAAGCACTCTGTCCTTTTGACTCTGCAGGGTCATATTCTCCTGGTTGTCCTCCCACTTCTCTGGGGTCCCGCTCAGGCTCTGTGGGCCCGCCTTCCTATGCCCCCAATGCGCTGGCTTCCTGTCTGCTCTCCTCCTGATTGCGTTCTCCCAGGGTGATCTCCCCGTGTCCATGGCTTCACTTATTTGCCTAGGGTTTTCAACACGTTCCCTTGCTTGATCCACCTTTTGGAGCTTCAGACTCACGTTGTCAACCATGTGTGTAGCTCCTCCATTTGGCAGCTCCAAGCATCTCAAACTCAACAAGCTTCACTCCCCAAATCACACTCCTCATCTTCCTGGAAAGCCCCTTTCCAGGCTCTTTGGCTCAGTGCATAGCTCCCCTATTCCCCAGGGGCCAAGAGGGCAGCCAGGCCTTGGGTGATTTCACTCCTGTCTGCCCCTCTTCTCTATCCTCCCCACAACCCCCCCATCCAGGCCACCTCTGTCCTGATGACTGAAGAGCCTGCAAGTCACCTCCCAGCCACACGCTGGCCCCTCTCCAGTCCGTTTCTCATGCTTCTGTCAGCATCATCTTTCCAAACGCACCAAAGCAAACTGGAGGGGTTACATCACCCACCCCCATCATCGGAGTCGGCGATGCACCTACTGTATGACTCCATTTAGATGAAGTTCAGTTGAGGTCAGGAAAGTGGCTGCCCAGGGGTTGCATAGGGAATGACTGGGAGGGGATGACTGGGAGGGGAGGAGCGAGCCTTCTGCAGAGCTGGAAATGTTCTATATCACTGTCCCGGTGATGGGTACCTGGCTGTATAAGTAGGTAAGGAGTCATTCAGCTGTGAACTTAACAGTTCTACACCTTCCTGTATGTAAATAATATGTCAAATAACAAAAAGGAGCAACTTATAAATCTACACAGCCTATGTAAAAGGATAAAAAATTAAAGAAATTTGTCAGGGCCTCCAAATCTCTCTTACGATGAAACCTAACATATTAGTGTGTCCTGTGTTTAGGATGCCCATTCATGCTGTCTGTCCTGGCAGTCTGGGCTTATGCCTAAGGTCCTGGTATAATTATTAACATGCCTCAGTTTGTACGATCAGTTATATGGTCACCTCCTTCCTGCCGCTGGGCCTCTCCCTTGCTGTTCTCTCTGGATGAAATGCTCTTGGCTCCCCTTCACCCAGGTAACACCTCATTCCTCAGATTTCAGCTGGAACATCACTTTCCCTGAAAAGTTATTCCTTCCCCCCAAACCAGCCTGTGGAGGGTCCCTCTGCAGACTGCACCAAGAGCTACTGTCTCTTTCTTTCACTGTCCCCATCAGCTGGTGAATGATGGTGGTATAACCATCCTTTTAGTTTTAACACTTACCTAATTGTATTTATCTTAGGATCAGGAAGTATAAACCTCTCATTTTGTAGGTGAGGGGACTGATTCAAAGATATCAAATGGCTCCTCCAAGGTCACCCAGTCAATTATTGCCAAAACCAGGACCAGAATACATGAGGTCTCTGATCCAAGGCTCAGACTCCACAAGTTACTCTAATGATTAGGCTATTTGGTGGGGCTTTGGGGAATGAATCTAAATATAACCTCCAATTCCTCGGGACTGGCCTGACAGTTCAGAAAATATAGAAGATTTAACTTAATGTTGTTGATCCCATGGACTATCCTGGAATTTTACCTTTTCAAAAACATCCTGAGTAAATAAAATTCCTGTTAGTTGAGACTTTGGGTACTAAGGCTTCCCTCTTTTGGAATAGTCTAGAAGTTAACATTGCATATTTATTACTAACTGTATATTCATCTGGTATCGATCTTTTAACACAGGTGGCTAGATCTGCCCATCTGCCAGCATCCTGTGTGCATACAGACCATTAGAACAAGGTTGGGGCGAGAGGTGGGGTACAAGTCACATTGTCTGGGCCCAGTTCCAGCCTCATCATTCCTGGGTGTGTGACCTTGGGGAAGCTATCTATCCTCTCTAGGCCTGAGTTTCTCATCTGAAAATCTGGGAAATATTAGTGCCCCATCATAAGATTGTTTAAATGACTGAAAAGGATAATCCATACAAATGTTTACCATGCAGTGAGCACTCAGTAAGCACCAGCTCCTCTTCCTCTCTGCCTTCTGTTCCTTCTCCCTCTTTCCTTGTTCTCCTCCTCCTCCTTCTCTTCCTCCTCCTTCTTTCATCTTTTTTTCCCTCCTCCTCTGCCTCCTCTTTCTTTTTAATGATGATCTAAATAATAAACCCACATTTTCTTAGGATTAATATTCTTTCCCATCAGCCACAGGAAAGCCACAGTGTGTGAAACAAGTGGTGGCGGGCATAGGATATGGGGTGTTTTTGATATTAATTCATCCATTTTAGCCACCTTACTGCTCAAGGTGTTCTTAGGCCAGGCTTCAGTTTTTTACATCCTTTCTGACATGTGGATACCAGAACTAAAGCATCTAGGTGTGTCTGTCCAGAGCAGAAAGACAACACCCTGGAGCCACACCAAGTTTCCTGTGGAGTAGCCCCAAATTGCATGTTTTGGGGTCACAAAATCACTGATTGACTCACACTCAGCCTTTTGGAAACCTCTGAAATAATATGAACTATTCCAAAGTACCTAGGAGAGAGCAAAGCTTCAGGGTCAGGTTGAGTTAGCAAACCCCCTACAGGATAGTGCGAGGTTCAAAAGCAGCTCCCATGGCAAATATTTGCCTGTGTGGTCTGTTACCTCAGACCCTAGTATGTTCATCTGGAGATCACGTAGCCTTTCAAGTGCCCGTCTGACTGGCGGCTTGAGGCCCTGGAGCACACAGCTGGGCAGATGTTAGGGATCAGGGCTGAGCTGCAGTAGCTGGGGTCCAAGTTGACTCCCCAGAGCTGAGATGGGGGAGTGAGACAGGTAGAGAACTTGTGGATCCATCTTCCTCGGCTGGGTCTCTGGTGAGCACCCCCGCCTTCTCACACTGTGACCAGGCTGCAGTGGCCTTCTTCAAATGAAGGCCATGTCACTGGCCACCTGTAGGACAGCAGGCCCAGAGCTATTTTGCTGGCAAGTGAGTGGAGTTGTCTGAGTCAGCATGACCACCGAAACAACATTTTGCAACATTTCTGGCCTGAATGAGGATGTAGCCTTGACCCCATTCACTATTTGTTTTAAATCCCAGCACTTATTAACTCCAGGCCTAAGCATTGCCTCTATGTTGTGGGAGAGGCTTCCACAGCCTGCAGAGCTATTGTAAATCCCCTGAGCAGTACTGTAGTTCTCTCCACGTGGGGATAAGATCCTCATGGCAGTTTAGCTCTTCACAGAGTCATCTTTCTAAGGAACACGGGGAGCATGGAGGGTAGGAAGGAGGTGAAACAAGGGGTTTAGCTCATCTTCTTCCCTGTGTGTGTGAGGCAAGGCAGGGAACAAACACTGGATTTAGGCTTTCCTAGGTCTGGGCTGGAATTGTGGTCCTGCCCCTCATTAGCAATGCTACTTGGCTGCTCTAAAGCTCAGTTTCCTTCTTTATAATTTGTGGATAATAACACAGACAATATACAAAGAATTCTAAGGGCCGAGCTAGCTGATTTCTATGTAAAGCACCCAACACATGGTGGATAGATGATAACCCCAGCCCTCCCACCATAGGGCACTCTATACTGAGCTTGCCAGACCAGCAGAGTCCAAGTCTACCAGCTGGAAGGAAGACAGTGGACATCATTTCTCATTAAATCCTTTGCCCTTGATTCTGTGTTTTTACTTTTTGTACTATTGTTTAGAAAAATAAGACTAAATGAGGTCATTCAGTTGTTGAATTAAATTTGTTTCTGTTCGCAATGTGCTCATAAGTTTTTGAACTTTAATATTTTCTAGTTTCAATCAGAACCTAACACAAAACAAATGAAATTTAGGGATGGGTGTTTGCTGTGATGGGATACTGTGATTGGCATGGAATCCCAATCACTGTCCTTTCTGTCTTTCCTCTTTAATCAAGACTCACTCCCAGATGAATCCCAATCAAGTATGACTACGAAGTATTTTAGATTCTGATGATTGTATATGCATGTCTGTGCTGAAAATATCCCAATTATTTTACCTACCTCCTCTTCCAGTGCATGTTCCATATTATGACTCATACGTAAGTTAGAGGACATGTGGAAATAAAGGGAATTCTGTTCTTCTTTAGTCACACCTTTTTTTTCACCTGTTCAGGGGAAGTAATTATACATCACTTTTAGGTGCTGGACACCATAAAATAAACTTTTAGCTATTAAACCCTTTGAATTCGCATAGCAATGAAGTATGTATTTTTATTTTTGCAGTTTCACAGATGAGAAAACAGACAATGAAGTCAAGTAACTTTTTCAAGGTCACAAGTTGTAAGTGACTGGATCAAGCCCCAGTACCAGAGAGTCAAGTTCCAGATTCTGACCACTTAAATCATTGCAATAGATCACAAGAAACAGCTGCATGCTGGGGGCACCACCTGGCATCCTCTCGGTGTTTTCAAGACTAAGAGCAGCAGTTCTGGTCCAATATGCCAAATATCCAGCCACTGGGGTCTAAATTATACCAGGAGCTCTCTCACTGACACTGTTCCTGCCACCCCAGGCATGCATGTCTCAAAGGCTATGAAAAAGGATGGTGAAAATATTATTTTTTAATTAAAATTTATTGGGGTGACAATGGTTAGTAAAGTTACATAGGTTTCAGGTGTACAATTCTGTAATACATCATCTATATATCATGTTGTGTGCTCATCACCCAGAGTCAGTTCTCTTTCCCTCATCATATATTTGACCCCATTTACCCTCATCTCCCACCCCCACCCCCTTACCCTCTGGTAACCACTAAACTGTTGTCTGTGTCTATGAATTTTTGTTTCTTCATTTGTTTTTCTTGTTCCTTTGTTGTTTTCAGTTTTATATACCACATATCAGTGAAATCATATGGTTCTCGACTTTTTCTGTCTGACTTATTTCACTTAGCATGGTAATCTTAAGCTCCATCCATGTTGCTGCAAATGGCACTATTTCATCTTTTCTTACAGCAGAGTAACATTCCATTGTTTATATGTACCACATCACATAGACTTCTGTCATATTGAGTTGAGATCAGCATTTTGCATTCGCGGCACTGTGTTGGGAGAGAGTTGATGGTGTAGCCTCTACTCTCTGTTTTTTTTGGTTTTGTTTTTGTTTTCCCACCAGAACAAACAGCCTCTGAAGGGAAAAAGCATGTCCTCTTTTTCCTGGTTCTTAAGAGGAAGAAGAATAAAAACAACTAAATGGAAACTCCTCTCTGTGATATTGCTAGAACAAGAAAGGTTTCCCTTTACTTGATGAAATCTATGTCATTTTATTCTCAGAAAACAAGGACAGAAGTTACAAGTCTCAAATATGTAGCTTACTTAAACTTAGAGAATTAAAAACAGCATTCTCAGGACTCAACTCTTAAATT